>NC_090348.1:31380620-31985637 GCF_035084215.1 Heptranchias perlo | reverse complement strand
TGGAAGTACTGCTGATTAACTGCCCAATTCTCCCCCTTTCTGTTGAATTTTGCTATTTTTGGAGATAAATCTGCCCTTATGTCCGACACTTTCTGAAAAAGTAATTCCTTCTAATCTAAAATCTTACTTTAAGCTTGTTAATATAATGCACCTGCCCTTTAATTCTGCATTCATGGTTAAAATTAAATTATTTGCTTTCATCTATATTATCTATTCCTCTCAACACTTTAAAACAAGTGGAAAAAAGCTCAGCTTTGTAAGTATTTCTTCATCACCTAGTGTCATAATCTTGAAGTCATCATTATTGTTCTTCCCTTCGCCCTTTCTCTTGCATCGATATCCTTCTGAAGGCGGATGCCTAGTACTGCATGCAAAAATTCCAAGTATGTCTCACAAGTGATTTATCAACAAATGTGACCCAGTGCATGATTAGCTTTCTTTTTAGTGACTTCACATTGACTGGAACCCTCAGTGAATGATTAATAATCACATCTAAATGTCTTTCCCTTCTACTTTTACAAATGGACAATTCTTCAACATGTGCATATATTTTTTGTTCTTCCACTGTAGATAAACCCACATTAATTTATATTTAAAATCCATTAACAATTTCTATCATTTGACTGGTCGAGATTCTTGGAATACTATTCATTTCTCGTAGATGCATTACTTAGTCAATTAGCTCACTGTCATTAGCAAACTTTACAATATTATAAAACAAGAAATCACCTTCTTCTGTTGTTCCTCACCCTAAACCCTAAACTCTTGAAGTCTCTCCCTAAACCTCTCCACCTCGCTCTCTCTCCTCTTTTAAGACCCTCCTTAAAACCTACTTCTTTGACCAAGATTTTGGTCACCTGTCCTAATATCTCATGTGGCTCGGTGTTAAATTTTGATCAATAGGGCTCCTGTGAAGCGCCTTGAGATGTTTTACTATGTTAAAGGCAATATATAAATGCAAGTTGTTGTTGCTGTTGATGAATAAACAATAGTGTGAGCAGCACTGAAGTCACAACAGAGCCCTACAGAACTCCATTTGTCACTGCCCCCCAACTCAGATTCTCCATTTTCTTTCCCCGTAGGTTTTATCTAAGGAAATATCACCTCTAATTTTTTTTCCATTTTAGTGCGTATCCTACACCTACCATTTGTACCCCATTGCTTTGTAATTGCAAATATATTATAGAATCATAGAATCATAGAAGTTTACAACATGGAAACAGGCCCTTCGGTCCAACATGTCCATGTCGCCCAGTTTATACCACTAAGCTAGTCCCAATTGTCTGCACTTGGCCCATATCCCTCTATATCCATCTTACCCATGTAACTGTCCAAATGCTTTTTAAAAGACAAAATTGTACCCGCAGATAATTAATATTAGATTAAAAACTAATGGTATTTGGATAATTGAAGAAAATAATTTGGTCAGGACTTTTTCCAATACTTATTGATTTACTTTTGTATGTAGAACATTCATATGAACGACAGAGAAAATGATGAGTAAAGTTTACCATTTTGTGCCGGCTACTGGTTAAATGGGTTTAAAAAGTTACTGGTTTCTTTCGGGTATATAGCTTTTTTTTCGATCAATAAGTTAATGATAAATGTATTCTCTTATCATCACAGACTGGTCAATAATTATTTTTTTTTAGATTGAAGATACTTGGTACTTTGCAACTGAAGATAACAAGCACTCAAGCCAGAGAAAAGTTCATGGTATTTTTCAGACAAAGCCAGCCAATGTGCACAAAGAACAATTTGAACCCAAGCCAGGATAACTCAGCACATTTCTGAAACAACTCAGTACTATCAAGACTGTAAATGAACCAATGAACATAAATACTCTTTAAAAGGATTTAATGGTAATTAAAATTCTGTTGACCTAAATGTCAGTGTACCCTTGTTAATCTTTGTTCAGTTGTACAATAGAGCAGGGACTAGAATTTAAATGGCAGCTTACTTTGTAGTTTATAAAACAAGAGCATTAACTTCTTTTCTGATGTCAGTCATGGTGGTCATAATAAGGGTGTTATAATCTATCTCAGTGTGTTTGGGCTAGAGCAGAGAAAATTCCAGTATTTCCTCCTGCACATATGGGTGTGGACATTGGTGAGGTCAAGATTTGACTGTGATGTCCTGTGGTGGAATGGTTTGCCAATTTTCACACATAAAGAATCGCTACTCGGGCAAAGTTTTGGACAGCAACCAGCCCAATACCCCAGCAAGCATTCAAAGCCTAAACGAGGAAGAGAGGGGAAAGAATTTGTAGGAAAAGAAAAAATGTAACTATTTCCTGCTGCAAATATTGTACTGAGGGATGACAAATCAGAAATACCAAATGCCCTTCTACAAGAAATACTTTGAGACAGGAAATTCCTGTCCACAATTAAATCAGACGATATCTGCCCCAGAACACAATATATGGTTAAGCATAAAGTTAACCAGCCTCAAGTGAAACAAATGATTGGAAGAATTACTTTTTCCTCCTCCCAGAGTAGAGAAAATGAGGTGCAAACTCACACCAAAACCAGTTAATGCTCCTTAAAAAAGCTGAGCAAATATCTGGTTCGGAATGTGTTTGAAAGTTAAAAAGATAACTACAGACAGAGATGATCAATTACTCCATGGAACACAATAGTTCTTCTGCTGCTGGGCCATGGAAATGTCATATATGGAAAGCAAGTAACCAGAAATGAATAATGGAGTGTAAGGTTAGATATTCTAGAGTTTTGCTTGATTATCTTCGGAGATCAGAGGAAAAAATATTCAGCACGTCCCAAAGGAGTTGAAATAACTTGGGTAACACCTCATAAGAAAAATCGAGCATGGTCATTGGAAGGAGTGATTTTGATGGGCTGAATGCCTTTTCTCATTTCATGCTTCCTAATGTTCTTATTGTCACCGTATTGATATTGGCATCTCAGCCACAATCTTAAGTATGGTTGAATTCTTTAAATGTAAATTAAATCTTTCTTTCACCAAATGATTAGCAAGAAAGCTCTAACATTGTTCAACCAAATGAAATCTGCATCAAAATAAGTATTTTGGAATGCTATACATGCCTACAATGTCACTGCTAATGATTCATGCTCTTTCTATTCTCAGTGGCTGCTCAACTGTTGATGTCATGCAGTGTGACTCAGCCATTCTCAACCATGTTTGAACAATGGCTAAAGGCTAATTCTTTTAACAACAGATGATTATTTTGGCAATAATATTTAAGGGCCAATTTTAACTCGGGGCACAAATTGAGGGGACTGGGTGGGCAGGAAGCACCCCCCTCCACCCCCGATGATGTTATCGGCATGAGGCTCGGACAGTTTTAACTCCCAGGCCTCATTACCATTTGACTGATAGGCTACCCATCCGATTGTGTTGGGAATAGCCCACTTGCTGCACGCAATTTCTGTCCCGACTCCTGATGCCTATTTAAAGCAGGGATACGCATCTTGAAGTGAGGTTGCATTCCTCGCTTTGATTTTTGCTGGAAGAATGCTAGAAAAGATAGTGGTAGCATGGATGAGTGGAAAGGCCCACTATTCTGATGGCTCCCTGCAGGTCCTTTTGGAGAAAGTGAGGGCAAGGACAGAACAACTGTTCCCCAGTAGTTGCAAGAGTGTCCCCAAGGCCACGATGAGACAGGCCTGGATAGAGGTGGCTGAAAGGGTGAGTGCCACCAGCGTAAGTCCCAGGACCTGGGTACAATGCAGAAAGAGGACGAATATCCTTACAAAAGCAGCAGGGGTGAGTACAGCTCTTCATCTCTCCAGCTCACTCAACACTCCTTTCACGATGTGGAGATGCCGGTGATGGATTGGGGTTGACAATTGTAAACAATTTTACAACACCAAGTTATAGTCCAGCAATTTTATTTTAAATTCACAAGCTTTCGGAGGCTTCCTCCTTCCTCAGGTGAACGAAATGAAATCGCATTTATAACACTCCTTTCACCCTAATGACGTCATTAGTGGATCACCTCTACATTTTAATGAGGCCCCTGCCTGCCTGTAGTAGACACCTCTCCTGCAACCAAATAGCAGCGCAAAATGGCAGCGAGCAGGAATGCAGAGGGAAGCATCCAACCACCATTTTAATTACCCGCGCGCCCCGTTCCTGCTCAGTTCAGGTTCTGCCAGAACCTCTTAGCTCCAGATCTCATCGCCCTTGATTCAGCCATGTATACAAGAGCTGAAAGCCGGAAGAGAGATAAGAGTAGCTGCCCTCGACATCAAGGCAGCATTCGACAGAGTATGGCATCAAGGAAACTTAGCAAAACTGAGATCAAAAGGAATCAAAGGGAAAACCCTCCAGTGGTTGACACACAGGAAGATGGACAACGTTGTTGGAGGCCGATCATCATAGCTCCAGGATATCACTTTCAGAATCCCTCAGGGCAGCATTCACTGCCCAACCATCTTTTGCTGCTTCATCAATGACCTTCCCTTCATCTTAAGGGCAGGGTTAGAGCTGTTCGCTGAAGATTCTGATAATGAAACAGCTCATGGCGGCCTAGAGCATAGTCCTCCACCATCAATATCTTGAGGTTCTGCACTGGCCAGAAGCTTAACTGAACCAGCTATATGAACACCATGGCAATAAGAGCAAGGCAGGCCTGGATATTCTGCAATGAGTGACTCACCTTCTGACTCCTCAAAGCTGCTCCATCATCTATAAGGCTCAAGTCAGGAGTGTGATGAAATACTCACCACTGGCCTGGATGAGTGCAAATGCAACAACATACAAGAAATTCAACATCATCCAGGACAAAAGCAGCCTTGCAACTGGACTCAATATGCAATACTGGTGCACTGTGGATACACTGCAACAACTGACCAAGCTTACTTCAACAGCACCTTAACCCCTGTGACTTCTACCACCAAGAAGGAAAACAGCAACAATATCGCGGCTGCACCATTGCCTCCAGGAGAGAGATCCAGAAGAGGAACAGGATCCAACCTGTGAAATAACACACACGCGGGTAGAATTTGGTTCGCACCCAAATTTGGGCGTGAACCCAGCAGTGACAAGGACCGCCGCGCCTAACCTGATGTTCAAAAGGAGCATGCGAAATTGGTCCACTTGCGTCATTGGGACACGACCAGCGTTCTGGGAGCACCAGCTGTGCTTCAGGAGGCAATGCGCTCGGTCCTGAATTGGCGAAACTCAGCCATCGGGAGTGTCGGCACCAGGCCCACGGTGAGTCCTGAGGGAGGCGGGGGGGGGGGGGGGGGGGGATGGTGAAGATAGGAAGGGGCCAAGCAATGGCCAGCAACAGTCCTGCTCGTCCTGGCTCCACATTGTTTTAATGACCTTTTGTGGCAGCCTCCAGGGTCCTTTTTAGGACTGCTGCTTTGGCTGCATTAGGCCCAAGCAAATCAGATCAAGATAAATTCATGCGCCAGTGAGTTAGTGTTTTAGCTAAGAAGTCACCCTGCACAAACAGAACCTGACAACTAAGCACTTTGTTGCTAGATGAACTGAACTTGCAAGTAAAAGGATTTTTTTTGCCATTAATGCTTCCCCGAAGTATCACTACCACTGCCGATGGAAACAGATAAGGTATCCGAGGGGGCCAAATTATTGCTTTTACTTGTCAAAAGATTGAAAAAAAAACAACTTTGCTAAACAATAGGAGCTAAAGGATAAGATTGCCCCTCTGGAGAGTATACACAGAAAAAGTGCTGGATGAGACATTGTTTGACCTGGTCTTATGCCTCTTATCTATCAGAGTGGAGGGTTTATTGAACTACACTAAGCAACTATACTATGAACATAGTGACAAATTAGCCAGGTTTCTGGCTGTCCAGTTACAGAAGAATTAGAGTTTAGCTCTTATCCCATCCATCAATATCACAGTTGTATGATTTCCACAACACTCCAAGTCATTAATAAGAGATTCCAGAACTTTCATGATGATTTATCTGCAATCACCATGAGCATCTATCCTGAACCATTTGCAAAGGCCTTGCAGGAAACAGTTGCCCTGTCCTTTTTAGCCTGTACAATATTGGAAAACTCAAGAAAGTGAATGAGCAAAAACAACATTTTATATCATGATATGCTTTGTGTGGAAGGGCACTTTTTCCACAACTTCCACATGGAATGAATACATCACACCACAATTGGAAGGATGTCAAGGCTGGTGTGGTGTCACAGGGAATAAGAGGAATCAGAACTGGGAGTAACCTCAAGACATACAGCTCCTGCAGGCCAACCACAGAATAGCTCTGGAAGAAGCTTGAAGGCTGGTTGAATGCCCACCTCCACATCAGTGGATGGTGTACGGCTCAGGAAGGCCAAGATTTTGAAGAGAGAAAACTATTTAGGAAGGAAGAGGGACAGAAGTTTTAGCCTTATCAAAATGGAAAAGACTAGAATCATAGAATCATAGAAGTTTACAACATGGAAACAGGCCCTTCGGCCCAACATGTCCATGTCGCCCAGTTTATACCACTAAGCTAGTCCCAATTGCCTGCACTTGTCCCATATCCCTCTATACCCATCTTACCCATGTAACTGTCCAAATGCTTTTTAAAAGACAAAATTGTACCCGCCTCTACTACTGCCTCTGGCAGCTCGTTCCAGACACTCACCACCCTTTGAGTGAAAAAATTGCCCCTCTGGACCCTTTTGTATCTCTCCCCTCTCACCTTAAATCTATGCCCCCTCGTTATAGACTCCCCTACCTTTGGGAAAAGATTTTGACTATCTACCTTATCTATGCCCCTCATTATTTTATAGACTTCTATAAGATCACCCCTAAACCTCCTACTCTCCAGGGAAAAAAGTCTCAGTCTATCCAACCTTTCCCTATAAGTCAAACCATCAAGTCCCGGTAGCATCCTAGTAAATCTTTTCTGCACTCTTTCTAGTTTAATAATATCCTTTCTATAATAGGGTGACCAGAACTGTATACAAAAGTAAGGCCACACTTGGAATAATGTCTTGTACAACTTCAACAAGACATCCCAACTCCTGTATTCAATGTTCTGACCAATGAAACCAAGCATGCTGAATGCCTTCTTCACCACCCTATCCACCTGTGACTCCACTTTCAAGGAGCTATGAACCTGTACTCCTAGATCTCTTTGTTCTATAACTCTCCCCAACGCCCTACCATTAACAGAGTAGGTCCTGGCCCGATTTGATCTACCAAAATGCATCACCTCACATTTATCTAAATTAAACTCCATCTGCCATTCATCGGCCCACTGGCCCAATTTATCAAGATCCCGTTGCAATCCTAGATAACCTTCTTCACTGTCCACAATGCCACCAAACTTGGTGTCATCTGCAAACTTACTAACCATGCCTCCTAAATTCTCATCCAAATCATTAATATAAATAACAAATAACAGCGGACCCAGCACCGATCCCTGAGGCACACCGCTGGTCACAGGCCTCCAATTTGAAAAACAACCCTCTCAATCCAATTTTGTATATAATTAGCGACCTCACCTTGGATCCCGTGATATTTAACCTTATGTAACAACCTACCATGCGGTACCTTGTCAAAGGCTTTGCTAAAGTCCATGTAGACCACGTCTACTGCACAGCCCTCATCTATCTTCTTGGTTACCCCTTCAAAAAACTCAATCAAATTCGTGAGACATGATTTTCCTCTCACAAAACCATGCTGACTGTTCCTAATCAGTCCCTGCCTCTCCAAATGCCTGTAGATCCTGTCTCTCCGAATACCCTCTAACAACTTACCCACTACAGATGTCAGGCTCACCGGTCTGTAGTTCCCAGGCTTTTCCCTGCCGCCCTTCTTAAACAAAGGCACAACATTTGCTACCCTCCAATCTTCAGGCACCTCACCTGTAGTTGTCGATGATTCAAATATCTCTGCTAGGGAATCCGCAATTTCCTCCCTAACCTCCCATAACGTCCTGGGATACATTTCATCAGGTCCCGGAGATTTATCTACCTTGATGCGCGTTAAGACTTCCAGCACCTCCATCTCTGTAATATGTACACACCTCAAGACATCACTATTTACTTCCCCAAGTTCCCTAACATCCATGCTTTTCTCAACCGTAAATACCGATGTGAAATATTCATTTAGGATCTCACCCATCTCTTGTGGTTCCGCACATAGATGACCTTGTTGATCCTTAAGAGGCCCTACTCTCTCCCTAGTTACTCTTTTGCCCTTTATGTATTTGTAGAAGCTCTTTGTATTCTCCTTTGCCTTATCTGCCAAAGCAATCTCATCTCCCCTTTTTGCCCTCCTGATTTCTCTCTTAACTCTACTCCGGCAATCTCTATACTCTTCAAGGGATCCACTTGATCCCAGCTGTCTATGCATGTCATATGCCTCCTTCTTCTTTCTGACTAGGGCCTCAATCTCCCGAGTCATCCAAGGTTCCCTACTTCTACCAGCCTTGCCCTTCACTTTATAAGGAATGTGCTTACCCTGAACCCTGGTTAACACACTTTTGAAAGCCTCCCACTTACCAGACGTCCCTTTGCCTGCCAACAGACTCTCCCAATCAACTTCTGAAAGTTCCTGTCTAATACCATCAAAATTGGCCTTTCCCCAATTTAGAATTTTAACTTTTGGGCCAGACCTATCATTCTCCATAGTTATCTTAAAACTAATGGAATTATGATCACTGGTCCCAAAGTGATCCCTCACTAACACTTCTGTCACCTGCCCTTCCTTATTTCCCAAGAGGAGGTCAAGTTTTGCCCCCTCTCTAGTCGGGCCATCCACATACTGAATGAGAAATTCCTTCTGAATACATTCAACAAATTTCTCTCCATCCAAGCCCCTAATGCTATGGCTGTCCCAATCAATGTTGGGAAAGTTAAAGTCCCCTACTATTACCACCCTATTTTTCTTGCAGCTGTCTGTAATCTCCTTACATATTTGCTCCTCAATTTCCCGTTGACTATTTGGGGGTTTGTAGTACAATCCTATCAAAGTGATCTCTCCCTTCTTATTTTTCAGTTCTACCCCTAAAATTATATTTTTTTATATTTGTTTCATGCACTTGCTATAGTGGGATTATACTGAGAGAATAAAAATAATGTTCAATGATGGAGTTTGTGTCACATTAATATTTATTTATTAATATTCCAGATTCATTTATCAGATGTCAGCAGATCTCAATTATACTTTTACTAGGGTAATTGAAGTGGATCTTTGAACTTTTAAAAGTTATGCTGCCAAGACCTCTTCTTGTATCATCTTAAACACTGACTTGAAATAAACAGCCCCTACAAATAGTTCACCTGATGCTTTGTGCAGCTCAAACTGGATCAAGTATCTCATTATTCATTTATACACTGTGCTGTTACCATGACTCTATTCCAGCACCAGTAAAGGCAATAGAAGAGAGATAGTTTGCCTGGGGATAAAAACATTGAGACTTGTTTGCCGCTTTCCACACGGAAATGGAACTCTTGGTTTATCTTCTACTTCACAAGAGAAGACATGAAATGAAGAAGGTGGCACTTTACTACGTTTTTTTGTTTTTACAATAGATTATATGATTAAACACAAGTGGTAATAGGCACGAGTGGATCTTGTGCTAATTTTTTTCCTATCAATCCTTAGTACTGCAATCAAATAATGTTCCCAGAAGTTACCTGAAGTGAAAGGTAAGTGCAATTAAGTGACCTGTTCTTTCTTTTTTTAAAAATACATTATAAGATCTAGCTGTCATTAACTTCTTTTCAAATTAGAGTGACATTTGAAGTGCAATGGAAATGAGTTCCACAATCTGCTTCTATCGTTATGTTTACTATAGTCAGTGCTATGAAGGTTCAATAGCATTTTTGTTGCTAATTAAGATTCTGAGGGAATGGGTAGCAGTGTTGGAGAGTAGGGTAGATATGCATTGAGAGAGCAGTGGGTATTGAATTCAGTTGACTAAGACAGGTGAGAGGGTGGACCAGGAAGATGTGTCTGTTGGGAAATAGGAGGAGGAAGTGTCAGATTGATGGGACAGTGAGAAGGCAAGAACAACAAGAAGCAGTAAGTGAGGTGGGAAGATCAGTGGAGTAATACAGGAAATTGAAGTGTCAAATAGATTCTATATATTGGATAACAGTGAAGATGTTGTTGGGGAGGGGCAGGGGAGTAGAATTCCTAAAGGAATAAGGAAGAAAACAGCGCTGTGAGAAAGGAAAAGGGAGGTAATAATGATAGGAGATTTTCTGGTGTGATGTGTGAACAGTTGGGAATATTTACGAGATGATGAATTAGTCTGTACGAGGAACAGGAAATGAACTGATGGTTGCACATGTGGGAATCAACATAGAGAGAGACACAATCAGAAGTACTCAAAAATAGCTTAGATATCTTTCATGGAAAAGGTACATTTTCTCTGCGTTACCACCAATCTTTGGTGAAGGCAATAACTTCCCATTAGAATTTTGGTGTAAATGAGTGGTTGGCCATATGGTGCCTTTCAGAAAGCATTGGATTTATAGATGCTTTACTGTTTTAGAGCTCAGTCTGAATGACCCAGGAGTAATGAGCTGTATTTCAGCTGAACAGAGGCAGGGAGACTATTCACTAATACAGAATATAACCTGGCATTTTTTTTATACTGATTTATGGGGCTACAGTAATACCATGCAGGAACCCTGGACCACAAGGATAGGTATTTACAAATAAATGTGGAGAAAACACAAAAGGCAGAAAGAGAGAGAGAGAAATAATAAAACAAAGAAAGACTATTTTTTAATACAAATGTTAGGAGTTTCTAAAACAAGTTTGGGATTTACTTGCTGAAAGTAAAATGCGATGTAAAAGGAATAACAGAAACCTGATTCAATAAAGGGTTACAGCCTAGAAACAGAATAGACATAACAAAGCAGGTGGAGGATTGGCAATATGAGAATAGGAGGACATGCTCGGGCTGATACAGCACTAACAGTCTGGACTTAGGTCAAAGGTAGTAAAAAAAAGAAAGTTGTAATTGATAGCTATTATGGACTTCCTGAATAAGAGGAGCTAGAGAACCTTTTATGCAGATCAGGTCGGTCTGTAAAAATACAATAATATTAGTCCTGGGGGTGGAGTTCAATTACACAGGTATGAAATGGGAAAACCACACAGAAAAGTGTGTTTCTCAAAGTAGTATGAGTTTGCTGAACAACAAACTCCAATCTGGAGCTTGTTGTCAGAGTTACACTGTCAGCTCCAAATGAAAACAATCAAACTAAACTTTAAAAAGTTATTATTGTCTGGAAATTGTGGGCAACGTTATCATACAAACATTTAGTACATGCATTAAATCCCCTTCCTATTTTAACAGAGGTGTTAACCAGTTTATTTTAAATGTGGATTGAACGTGTTGCCCTTTCCTTTAGTATTGGGGGTCAATCAAACTGGTTTGCCCATCAAGATTAACGCTGACTGAATTGTGTAATACTTTGACCTCCCACTACCTCAAAGGCTGTATTCACACACAATTGCAGTATATAGAGATAGGGCCAGAACATGTATGTCAGTATTTAATGTGTAGCCATCCGTGAGCAGCCATGACTGAAGATTGTTGTTGATGGGGCCATTGTGGTTTTCCCCAAAAGGAAGACCATTGTTTGAAAAGCAGTTGCAGCTTTAAATAAAAATGCCAACTCATTGGTTTACCATATTGACACATTTCTCTGTAATTAGGCATTTCCTATTAAGGATGTGTTCCCACCCAGAAGAAAGATTTATTCTCTGGACACTTCAAAGTTCATATTAAATGGACCTCTGGCATTATAGTTGTCTGTAACTGGCAGTAAATAAAATCATTCTGAGACTGATAAATTATAGCTGGGTTTAAAACATAACCCTAGATACAGACTGGGTGTGGTTTCAAACCGGACTCAATATTGTGAATTGTGAATTTCTGCCAGCAGTTAGCTAAGTGAGAAGAAAACCATTTTATTACTTCTTTGCCAGTTTCTGATGCAATGTCTTATAGCTCATTCGGTTGATAAAAAAAATGCTCCAGTAACCAGCTACATAAAGATAGTAATTAATCATATCAAGTAGGCAAAATTTATACTGATGGTTCATGATTAAGTTATTTAAAATATTGGATCAAATTGAGAGTAATTGAAGGGAGGTACAAATCTGTAAACTCAAAACTTTAAATTTTTTTGAAAATACGTCTTTAACAGCCATGAACTGAGTCATTTTTAAAAATCCATCACTGTGCAAGCAGTGTTTGATGGGTTGTTCAAATAACCAGCACTGTGCTGTTTACTTCAGCTGTGAGGGGGCAGGAGAAGGAACTATTAATTATTGTTCTATTAAAAATGATTAGTCATTTCCTTCAATGACAGAATGTTTTAATTAATTATAGTCCTCAGTTCTGGTAGTCCAAGTAAATAATTAAACATTTTCCAAATATACTTTTTTATGTAATGAAAAGTAACCAATTAAAGAATTCTTCAGGATAATTACTCTTAGGACACTCAAGTGTTTGTACTTGTAATCAAGCACTAAAAAAGTACCATCACAGATTGTAAATTGCTGGAAGTCTTTAGGTTCATATTAGCTGGGTGCTAACTGGTATTTATCTCTATCTATATCTATATCTATACTAAAATCATTGCATATATAATTACTTCCTGTAAGTGTCACACATACTTCCTGTAATACTTTCCTATCAGACTATTTCTCTCATGCTTCAATTTTCCTATTTATTATTTAGAGCTATGGTTCAGTGTTCAAAGCTGAGTCTCCAAGTTAGCAGCGCTGTGTTATTAATTATTCCTATCCCTGATTGGCTGACTAGATTATGCGATCAGCTGCAGCCGTAGTCTTCCCAGTGGTGACTCCCAGCTCTCTCTCAGACTATCTAATTCCACTAGCAGCTCTTAGCAGGAATACCTCCTGCCCCAGCCTCTGTAATACACCCAGGCATTCCCTCTCCTGGTATGTTTTTCTTTTGAAGGCCTGACTGTGGGTCTTTTTTTTATTCCAAACTCTTTCTTTTTAAAGCCCCATTGTCTGCTATATTCTCATACCTGTGACCCTGCCAGGTGCCAGGTACCCAGAACTCCAGCCCTGCCCACTGTCACTCCCAGTGGGATCCTGGACCACCTGCTGTTCCACACTCAATGCTGCTGCTGCCGTTGCCTTTTCACACTCAGTACTTTACCTGGCGTTCTCCCTTACTGCTTCTTGCAACCCCTGTCCTTCCCTCCACATCCAAACCTTTAGCCAGATTGCCAGCTCATCACTGGCAAAACCCACCATTGTTGCACTGGTTTCTCCCCACCCACCCACATCACCCCAGAGTCTTTTCCGTGCTTCCATTTCCTGAACATCCCACTACCTGTCCTACCACATTTTGGTACATCTCTTCACAAGTGCTGCCAGATCTCACTAGTCCCTCCCCAGTTGTTCAGACCCACTCACACAGCCCAATGCTCCCAGACCTCATAACCCCCACTTCCAATCTTCCTAGACCCAGAACACTCAGTAACAAAAAGGCAATTTGACTTTTTCAATCACAGTAAATCAGTGGACCTCATAACATATTGTATGTTACATAAGATGAAACAGCATATTGTCTGGCTTACCACGAGCAATGCAATGAAGATCCACTAGTAATATAATAAAAATGAACGTAATAACAACAGTACCTCGTGTTTATTTCTTGTCTATCAGATTTCAAGTGTCACACTACAAATCTTTGTGTCACACTACAAAAAAGTATAAAGAAATAAATGCAGCCGCTTAGAATGTACAAAGAACCCCTAGCAATTAAAAATACCTTAATTAACACTGAAGCCAGACAGTGTGCAACCCCAGATTTGGCTCATCAATCGCATCTTAAAAAAATAAAGCAAATCAGAGTTCTGACCTGTAATAAAACAGCAATTAAATTGTGACATCACCCAGTAGCAATTAGACTTAATGGCCTTAAAAGGTACATAGCTTCACTTAGCAGCGGACTAAAACATTGTGCATTACTTGGGCATGGCTTTTGCCCAGATAAAACAGCATGTCATCTGATGTACTGAGAGCAATATCATGGGAGATCTAGTGCAGCACCTAGCACAACCATCACAACACACCTGAAAGTAAGGCCTGAGTATTTCTACAGACCGGCAACCCCCTGCCCTAATGCTCCCACACCTTGCCATCACCACACCTGAGGCTGCCCTCCTGCTACTTTCAGTTTTCCACAGATGTCCTGGCCCTAAACCCGCACCCCCCCCCAACTCCTTCTCAGAACTCCCAGACCCAAGCACTTCCTCTCCAATACCCCAAGACCCCAACATCTCTCTGCTCCTCCTAAACCCACCCAATCACACTCCATCCAGGGCACTTAGATCACAGCACCACCCTCCTAATGTTACCAAACCACACAATCCTCTCCAACTCTTCAGTACTGCCACGTGCCTCCTATCTACCTACAACCAGGAACATCTTCCCTGCCATCTTCTTTAGTATACAGCCAAACAAACAAATCTATAATAATCAAGGTCACTGAATTAATAATTTCCACAGAAATAAAAATATACTCATGTAATGTGAACCTGAAAATACCTCTAAAACTCCCAGAATACAATGTAATAAAAATTAACTTGACATATTCAATTGCTGTGGCCCTGATAATATAATAAGAACATAAGAAATAGGAGCAGGAGTACGCCATGCGGCCTCTCAAGCCTGCTCCACCATTCAATAAGATCATGGCTGATCTTCTAACTCATCTCCACTTTCCCGGCCTATCCCCATATCCTTTGATTCCTTTAGTGTCGAAATAGCCATCGATCTCAGTTTTGAATATAATCAATGACTGAGCATCCACAGCCCTCTGGGTAGAGAATTCCAAACATTCACAACCCTCAGTGAAGAAATTTTTCCTCATCTCGATCTTAAAAGGTCGATCCCTTATCTTGAGATTATGACCCCTAGTTCTAGACTCTGCAGCCAGGGGAGACAACCTCTCAGAATCTAAACTATCAAGCCCTCTAAGAATTTTATACGTTTCAATGAGATCACTTCTCATTCTTCTAAATTCCAGAGATTATAGGCCCATTCTACACAATCGCTCCTCATGGGACAACCCTCTTATCCCAGGAATCAATCTAGTGAACCTTCATTGCATCCCCTCTAAGGCAAGTATATCCTTCCTTAGGTGAGGAGACCAAAACTGTACACTGTACTCCAGGTGTGGTCTCACCAGAATCCTATATAATTGCAGCAAAACTTCCTTACCCTTATACTCCAACCCCCTTGCAATAAAGGCTAACGTACCATTTGCCTTCCTAATTGCTTGCTGTACCTGCATGTTAACTTTCTGTGATTCGTGTACAAGGACACCCAAATTGCTCTGACTACCAACATTTCTTGGTCTCTCACCTTTTAAAAATATTCTACTTTTCTATTCTTCCTACCAAAGTGGATAATTTCACATTTCCCCACATTATACTCCATCTGCCACCTTCTCGCCCACTCACTTAACCTGTCAATATCCCTTTGCAGCCTCAATGCATCCTCCTCACAGTTTACTTTCCCACCTAGCTTTGTATTGTCAGCAAACTTGGATACATTACACCCAGTCACCTCATTTAAGTCAGTGATATAGATTGTAAACAGCTGAGGCCCAAGCACTGATTCTTGCGATGCCCCACGAGTTATAACCTGCCAATCCGAAAATGACCCATTTATTCCTACTCTCTGTTTTCTGTCCATTAACCAATCCTCAATCCATGCAAATATATTACCCCCAATCCCATGAGCCCTAATCTTGTACAACAACCTCTTGTCCAGCACGTTATCTAATGCCTTTTGAAAATCCAAATATACTTCATCCACTGGTTCCCCTTTATCTACCCTGCGGGTTATATCCTCAAAAAATTCTAATAGATTTGTCAAACATGATTTCCTTTTCATAAAACCGCGCGTTGACTCTGCCTAACCATTTTATGATTTTCTAAGTGCCCTATTACTACGTCCTCATTAATAGATTTAGCACTTTCCCTACTACTGATGTCAGGCTATCTGGCCTATAGGTCCTTTTTTCTCTCTCCCTCCTTTCTTAAATAGTGAGGTTATATTTGCTACCTTCCAATCCATGGGGACCATTCTACAATCTAGGGAATTCTGGAAGATCAAAACCAATGCTTCCACTATCTCTGCAGCCACCTCGTCTAAAACCCTAGGATGTAGGTCATCAGGTCCAGGGGATTTGTTAGCATTTAGTCCCATTAATTTCTCCAGTACTTTTTCTTCACTAATCTTAATTGCTATAAGTTCCTCACTCTCATTAGACCCTTGGTTCCCCATTATTTCCGGTATGTTTCTTGTGTCTTCTATTGTGAAGACAGATATAAAATATTTGTTTAATGTCTCTGCCATTTCCTTATTCCCCATTATAATTTCTCCTGTCTCTGCCTCTAAGGGACCCATATTTACTTTCGCTAATCTCTTCCTTTTTATATACTTGTAGAAGCTCTTACAATCTGTTTTTATATTTCTTGCTAGTTTACTCTCACATTCAATTTTCTCCCTCTATCAATTTCTTGGTCATCCTTTGCTGATTTCTAAAACCTTCCCAATCCTGAGGCTTACTATTCTTTTTGGCTACATTATAAGCCTCTTCTTTTAATCTAATACTATCCTTAACTTCTCTAGTTAGCCATGGTGGGATCATTTTTCCCATGGAGTTTTTATTCCTCAAGGGAATGTACATTCGTTGAGAATTATGAATTATTTCTTTAAATGTTCGCCATTGCTTATCTACCGTCATATCTTTTAATCTAATTTCCCAATCTACCTTAGCCAACTCGCCCCTCATACCTACGTAATTGGCTTTGTTTAAATTTAAGACCTTAGTTTTGAACTTAACTACATCACTCTCAAACTCAATATGAAATTCTATTCTATTATGTTACACAAATTGGGGTTGTTTTCTCTAGAGTTTAGAAGGTTAAGGGGTGATCTGATCGAAGTTTATAAGATATAAGATATTAAGGGGAACGGATAGGGTGGATAGAGAGAAACTATTTCCGTTGGTTGGGGATTCTAGGAGTAGGGGGCGCAGTCTAAAAATTAGAGCCAGACCTTTCAGGAGTGAGATTAGAAAACATTTCTACACACAAAGGGTGGTAGAAGTTTGGAACTCTCTTCCGCAAATGGCAATTGATACTAGCTCAATTGCTAAATTTAAATGTGAGATAGCTTTTTGGCAACCAAAGGTATTAAGGGATATGGGCCAAAGGCAGGTATAGGGAGCTAGATCAAAGATAATCCATGATCTTATCAAATGGCAGAACAGACACGAGGGGCTGAATGGCCTACTCCTGTTCCTATGTTCCTACTATGATTTCTGACCCCCCCCCCCCCACCACCACGAGAAATGCCATGGAGGTCTGATGGCATATAAATAAAAGCTTAAAGTATGGAACATTGGACACACTTGGACATCAGAATTTATATAAAACTCCAACAAATCATAATTCAGCGATCTTAAGAAGGTATTTTCTGTTGGTTTTCTGACCTTCAAATGACCTTGTGTTTCCCAAAGAAGAGGAGCAGGTGGCTGCCAATCTCAAACAGCAGCAGCAATTGTCCTATAATTGACCTAAGTACACAATTATTTACACCGCTTCCAAAAGGGAGCATCTGGATGTCACATCTGCAAATTACTCATGAGCAACATCACGGGTGATCAGCTAGGTACATACTGTTCTTCTAAACTCTGCAGTGTAGCTCTATCTGCTTCTGTGGAAATATTCAAATTAGATATCACAACTTTACAGTATAAATAATACTGTAATTATCTCTTTAGCAATGGACCGATTCATGTTAATTTGATCCTTGTCGCTGCTTTTAGCACTCCATCAAAGTTCTTTGTCACTGCATAGCCTCAGGTGGAAGGATAGGCCAGAACACGGAAGATAATGAACTTCTTTGTATCTACTTGCATGTCACTTTATTATCTAATCCACCAGTGTGTACACTTGTAGTACAGTGAGCTTTTGATAGTGTGAATGCTAGAATACTTTGCAGATATTTCTTAAATATTTAAAATGTAACTTTTCTCATTCTTGATATTTTTTCCATTAACTTGTCTATCTTCAATTCATCATGGAAGCTGTTGATCCCGATACAGTCTCAATCCCCTGCAGATAGGATGGTCTGAACCATCAGTACTAATCCACAGTCTATAAAAACAGTTTTGCTTACTATGGAGCAAGCCAACAAAGAATAACAGGGGGTTCAATTTTTTAGGATCTTATCATGGTAAAATAGCAAAAAAATCATACACAGGGGAGCTTGAGTGACTCGGAACAGCAAACATTTGCAATTATATGGGACGTTCTACACAATAAAAGTCCCCAGATGCTTCACAGAGGATGACTGCTGAGCAGTAGAAGAGTTAGGAGAAATGATCAAAAGCATAGCTGAAGAGATAGAGTTCGAGGATTCTTTTAAAAGTGAGGAGTTTTAGGGAGGGAGTTCAAGAGATTAGAACCAAAACAAAAGAGGGAGAAATGGATAGGAGGATCAATGGGCACAGATTATGAAGTAGGGCAGGAAGAATTTGAAGAGGTACGGTGGCGTGAAGCTATGGAAGGATTTGTCATTTCAATGTGTTGGGCTACAAGGAGCCAATGGAGGTCAGAACAAGATTCAGGCTGTGGAATGTTGGACGAGCTCGAAATTGTGTTAGGTTGAGCAAGGTTATCGAGGATGGCAATGGAGAAATCAAGTCTAGATGTAACAAAAGTGTAAGTATAAGGTTCAGTGACTGTGGGTGTGAGTAAGAGTGTAGTTGGGTGATATTGTGCAGGTGGAAATAAGCAATCTAGAAAGGATATGAAGTTTGAGAGGCAGTTGCGCTAATGGACTACCCCATAGTCTCAATGTAAAAACATGCAATAGCTGGGACATTTTCTTTTACCATTGATCTTTTAGCTGACACTGTTAATCGGTGTCATTTGTAATTATTTTGATAAATTTAACTACAAATTTAGATTCTAACTAAAAGATTTAAATATATTTTAGACTCTTGCATTGTATTTTTTTCTAAATTCAGATTGAACACTATGGATTATCATACTCTGTAAATTAAGATGGTATACCTCATTGGCTGTAAAGCGCATTGGAATGTCCTGAGGTTGTGAAAGGGGCTATATAAATGCAAGTCTTTCTTACTTTATCTCTCTGTAGCACAGGAGTCATTTTAGGGGGGATGAATATTGAGCTCGATTTTCGGACGTCCGAATCGGCGGGGCTCCGAAAATCGGGGATTCCCGGAGCGGGTCCAGAGCCCGGCTCCAACCCGTCCACTTCCGGGTTCCCCAGTGACGCGTTTAGATGCGCGCGAAGCCCCCGCATGCGGGACTCCCGCCAACAATTAAAGCTAGCGGGATGCCACTTAAACTAATTAAGTAGATACTTCAGGTCGTTAGCAGACCTGATTGACATGATATTTTAGGAGGAGTGGGATTTTCAACTCAACTAAGACTGTTTCCCAGTTGAAATGGACGTGTTGCAGCCACCAGCTTGTGGCAGCTGCAAAGGTCCATTTGACAGGTTGGGGGGGGGGGACCCTCACTCATTGCAGGAGGCCACTCTGTCACTTTGGACAAAGTTTGGCCTCCACCACCCTCCTTCCTAACAATAAAATTCACCAACTTGCAACCTCAACCCCGGTGTGCAGACACATTTACCTTGCAGACCCCCTCAAACGTACATCTTCCGGATGGGGGCCACCGTAGCTGCAGTCATGACCTCCTCAGAGGACGACCAGCATCACCACCCTCGCCGGCCACGCCGTCCACCTCTGACACGTGGAGCTCCACAACACAGTGCTGTGATACATCCACCTGCACAGCAGGAGGGAGGGCAACCAGAGAGACAGATGCGTCGCAGAAGGCACTACCCTCGCCACAGGGTCTACAGACCAGGCTCAGCTTCCTGGACCTTTCTGAGGAGCAGTGCACATGGAGGCTCAGAGTCACTCGACATGTAGTCGTGGACATCTGCAGCCTCCTTCATGCCGAGCTGCTCCCGGCTGGCCCGAGCACCGTCGTCTTACTTGTCGCTGTCAAAGTCACCACTGCCCTCAACAACTTCTCCTCCACATCCTTCCAGGGTGCTACCGGGGACATAGCCGATGTCTCTCAGTCGTCCGCACAAAAGAGCCCTACAAATGCACTTACACCCACTCTGCAGTGACACAATGGGTGACATCAGGTGTGGGTCTTCATTGTGATCCTCAGGAAAGGGCATTATTGCACACACCAGACAAGATTTGCAAAGACGTGGCAGTAGTGGTGACAATAATATGTAATGTGAGTTGATCAGACATCAAATATAAGTAAAAACCATGACAAACCCTCAAACACCCTTGTGCATCCCCTTAATGCTCATGACACGTTTGCCTTATGCTTCCTACTGTACATATATGATGCATGCCCTGTGGCTGCAGCACAGGTAGTGGCAGGTTGAGTGAGGTTGACCGTGAAAGAGATGCATGAGCGGGTGAGTATGAGATAGAGCCATGAGATTATATGAGGATTGGGTTGAGTGGTCATGATGGGATGAGTACTGGCGAGGTGAGGAAGTGCAGGTAAGATGAGGATGAGCTTTGAGTGGGTGTGAGGAGTGATGTGATAGAGTAGCGTTGGCAGTGCAGAGGAGATGTGGGGTGGGGGCGGTGATGTGGCAGACGGGAGTGTAGGGGAATAAGTGTACTCACTTCAGCTGACCTACTTAGGTTATTGAGGCGCCTCCTGCACTGTAAGCAGGTGCGCGATATGTTGGTGGTGCTGGTGACCTCCTCTGCCACCTCGGACCAGGCCTCCATGGTGGCAGAGGCAGGCCACTTCCTCCTGTCCGCCGGGGAGAAGATCTCTGTCCTCCCCCTCCTCCTCCTCCTCACCCCATCTAGTAAGACCTGGAGTGAGGCATCATTAAACCTGGGAGCAGCCTTTCCCCTGTGCTGCTCCATGTTGCAATTTTGCCAATTTTCTGCAGCATCTGTCAGTGGAGGACTGCCCCTTTAAATAGAGCTCCTCCAGCTGACAGCCTATGATGCGGCTGCGGAGTCCGCCCACTGTGCAGCCGCATCATAACCCGGAAGCCAAGGCAAGTGGCTTCAATTATCGCGTGTGGAGAACCCCAAATTCACTGAGCGCATTACCCACGCGCCCAGTCGACCCCCCCCCCCCCCCCCCCCCCCCGCTGCCAACCCGCCTCCCTCCTAAAATCGAGCCCGTTGTCTTTTCAGATGTGTCATTAATTTTATCTCAGTTTCACCAAGCCACCTTGATTAATAATTAGGGGCTTTAATGTCTGTATATCTGATTAAAAATTTTGCACATGTGCACACTCCCTGTCCACAAACCTTACTTCCTGCAGTCATGATTTTTTGGTAATACTTTTATGTAAATGTTTATAAAGAAAAAACCCATAGGAACATGTCAACATTTTATTGTTACTGTTTGTTGATAAACCAATTGAGTCGCTCAAAACATTTTTTGAAAAAATAATCTGCCGTTTTCACTAACTAACTATTCAGTGTCCAAACTAAGGTTTTAACAAAGATAAAACATTCAAAAATTAAAACATCAAATTACATAATACTGTCACTGATTTTTTTTTTACTTAAGTTCTCAGTCTCTCTCAAAAGCTTCGGCTTCAGCTAAATATTTTTATCTCACAATAGATGGTCAGAGCTTGGTGGATTTTGAACATGTGCAGTTTGTGGAATCTCCCAGCATGCAATCTGTGCATTTACAGGAATTGAAAGGCAAAATGATATATGCCTTTATCTTTTATGAATGAGAGCTTTTTTGTTATTTTCTCCAAAAGATTTTGAAACTGGAGATTGAATTGTCAAAGTTTTTAATTCAGGCAACCAACAACTTGCTTCTATAGTGGCTTTAACATAGAAAAATGTCCCAAGGTGATTCGCAGAGGCGTAATCAGACAAAAATAGATGCTGAGCCAAAGATGTAGCAAGAGCGATAACCAAAAGCTTGATCAAAGTGGGTTTTCAGGAGAGTCCGAAAGGATGAGAGGATTGTGGAGAAGTTTAAGAAAGGAAGAAAGAACTTGCATTTACATAGCACCTTTCACGACCTCAGGACGCCACATAAAGCTTTACAGCCAATGAAGTATGTTTGAAGTGTAGTCACTGTTGTAATGTTTAGGGAGGGAATTCTAGAGCTTAGAGCCTAAATGGCTGAAGGCACAGCAACTAATGGTGGGGCGAGGAGAGTGGGAGAGTGAGAGAAGCCAGAGTTGGAGGAACACAGAGTTCTCAAAGGGTTGGAGAAAGTTACAGAGATAAGGTCGGGGGGTGGGGTGGGGGGGGGGGGGGGAAGGATGAGGCCATGAGGGATTTAAGCACGTGGATGAGAATTTTAAATTAGAGACACTGGGGGACCAAGTGCGAATATAGGTCAGCAAACGCATGGTGATAGGTGAGTGTGACTTAGTGCGAGATAAGACATGGCCAGCGGAGTTTTGGATGAGCTGAAGTTTATGGAGGGTGGAGGATGCGAGGCTAACCAGGAAAGCATTGGAATAGTAACATTTGGAGGTGACAAAGGCATGGATAAAAGTTTCGGCAGCAGATGGGCTGTGGCAGAGGCGGAGATAGGCAATGTTACAAAAGTGGAAGTAGGTGGTCTCTGATCAAGTGGATGGAAGTCAGAAGCTCAGTCTAATAGGATACCGAGGTTGTGAAAAGTCCAATTCAACCAGAGACATTGATTAGAGAGGGGGATGGAATCAGTGGAGAGGGTACTGGGAAGGGGACCTGGGTCTCAGGACATAATATTTTTGAGAGGAATATGCTCGGAAAAAAAAGAGCTTGAGAGCTCATTACGGAGTTGTTTCTAGTTAGATTGGACTTTCCTTTTGAAAACTTCAGCATCTTTGCATTTTCTTGTAAAGATGCCAATAGTCTCAGGCTTCCTTTAGAATCTTATAAGGAAATATCTGCCTATGGTTCGTGGACCTGGACAATAGTTCAGTCAAAAAAAGTCACCTTTACGGTAGTTTCGTTAATCAAAAGTGATTATTGAATGATGTTAAAAAGTGCACACAAGCATGGAGCAAAATCAATCAATACATATACTCTTACTCAACCAGTTATACACTTGATGGTTCGCAATGTAATTAATTAAGGATTTAACAATTCATGCAAACATGCATGAAGCAAAACAAGCAAGCAATACATACAATCTTTTATAAACCAAGGGTTTATTATCAAGGCAATTCAGAAGTGATCAGCTTCTCGTGTCTTGAGTTTCCTTGTCTTCTTGTTGTTGGAGTTTCACCTTTCAGGCGAAGCTTCATCAAGCTTCTCTGTCTGTAGCTCCTCCGACTACAGCGCTTCAACTATTGAAGCTGCTACGAATCCTATCTTTATAGTATTTTTGGCAGTTAGGGCGTGAAAAAAGATAAGAGAAGTCGCATTTTGGCCTCTCACCCATCGTTGCATTAATGATGGTTAGTTGGACCACTCAAAAGTCATGTGAACCCATTATATCTTCTTATGCATGTGAATCCAGGTGCATTTTTCTTCCTCAAGAATTTATTATCTCAGCACTCTTTTTCCAAATTAATTGCTTTGAGAAAAAAAGTTATGAGAATCTCTGTTTGGAGAACCAAAGACCTATTCAAACCTTCGACGCTTCTATATATTGTTGCTTTCGTTCTTATCTGGTGTTATTGAAAACCAAAGCTTGTTGACGTTTTTGTACATTGCTGCTTTTGCAGTTTAAAATTGATGTCCAAATGTCCAGTTTTAAACTGACTGCATTTTGCTGTCTTTGCAGTTTTGAATTTATACAGTCCAAATGTAATGTCAAGGGGCGAGTTAACCCTTTCCTTCAAATGTCCAAAAGGGGCACCTTTCATGTGTAGGATCACAAAGTCCAGCAGGTTTTAAAATCACAATGTTCAAGGGTTTTAACCCCTGCTCTAGACACCCAACATATCAAATGTATATAAAATGTAATCACCTACTGCTTCACGGTACATTTCATATGTCTGAAACCAAA
Source organism: Heptranchias perlo (assembly GCF_035084215.1). Taxonomy (NCBI): domain Eukaryota; kingdom Metazoa; phylum Chordata; class Chondrichthyes; order Hexanchiformes; family Hexanchidae; genus Heptranchias; species Heptranchias perlo. The sequence continues at coordinate 31,961,640 of NC_090348.1, read as the reverse complement.
AGCTTTCACTCAGATGGCGATGCTTTGCATTTAACATATAATCAAGCAGCAGCTTATAATGTCAGGTAAACAGTTCACAGCCATTTGTATAATAGGGCATGACATATACACAGTACACATGATGGACATTCACATAAAACAACTTACATTTATATAGCACCTTTAATGTAGTAATATAAACATAATATATGCAGGAGTACTCCAAGCATCAAAGTGAACTGAAATATTTAATATGTTTGTTGGTGAAGGGAGTCAAAGCAGTCAACCAGTTGTATACACTTTAAATCTGCTTACAGGTGAAAGCTCACTAGCTTGAAAGGTTGGTCTCATCCTCCTAAATATATGTGGGATTATTTCAATATACTTCATCATGTTGTGATGTCAAAACAGTTTGAATTCTGGTGCATATAAATCCAGTATAGGCTACAATGTGTGAGGGGGCAAAGCTCCACAACAGCCACATGATTGTGATTTAATTGATTTATCAAATGACTTGAGAACTGATGAATCAACAATTGAGCTATCAGGACAGAACCAGTTAGCATTTATTTATATTGATTGGTATCAAACTACAAGTTGGTAATCAATGAGTCGGCTCTGTTGACAGAATTACAAAGCTAGTATCTGTAAAACCTGATATACACGTGACACCCCCATATACGCTCCTCTACGTTTGCAGGAATACATTAGAATCTCAATTCAGAACTAGTTATCATAGAATGATACAGGAGGAGGCCATTCAGCCCATCGTGCCTGTGGCAGCTCTTTGAAAGAGCTATCCAATTAGTCCCACTCCCCTGCTCTTTCCCCATGGCCCAACAAATTTTTCCCCTTCAAGTATTTTGAAAGTTCTTATTGAATCTGTTTCCACCACCCTTTCAGGCACTGCTTTCCAGATTATAACACCTTGCTGCATAAAATTTTTTTCCTCATGTCGACTCTGGTTCTTTTGCCAATTACCTTAAATCGGTGTCCTCTGGTTTCAGACCCTTCTGCCACTGGAAACATTTTCTCCTTATTTACTTTATCAAAACCCTTCATGATTTTGAACACCTCTATCAGATCTCCCCTTAATCTTCCCTGCTCTAATGTGGAGATGCCGGTGATGGACTGGGGTGGACAAATGTAAGGAATCTTGCAACACCAGGTTATAGTCCAACAAATTTATTTTAAAATCACAAGCTTTCGGAGATTATCCCCTTCGTCAGGTGAATGTGTGAAAAGGTTCTCAAATCGCATATCTTATACTAGGCTGGGACAGCATCACACCAATCAAAAGGTGTCGTTGTTGTTCAAACAGGCCAGTCACGGAGAACAGCACGTCCCAGTACACTGGATACACATTGTGTCAATTACACAGACAGACAGAAAGAAACCCAAATGGCACAGAGAGATAGAGAGAGAGAGAGAGAATATTAAAAACATACTTTTTTTTCCCTTTTTGCTGGTGGGGTTACGTGTAGCGTGACATGAACCCAAGATCCTGGTTAAGGCCGTCCTCATGGGTGCGGAACTTGGCTATCAACTTCTGCTCGACGATTTTGCGTTGTCGTGTGTCTCGAAGGCCGCCTTAGAGAACGCTTACACGAAGATCGGTGGCTGAATGTCCTTGACTGCTAAAGTGTTCCCCGACTGGGAGGGAACCCTCCTGTCTGGCGATTGATGCGCGGTGTCCGTTCATCCGTTGTCGCAGTGTCTGCATGGTCTCACCAATGTACCATGCTCCGGGGCATCCTTTCCTGCAACGTATGAGGTAGACAACGTTGGCCGAGTCACAGGAGTATGAACCATGTACCTGGTGGGTGGTGTCCTCTCGTGTGATGGTGGTATCCGTGTCGATGATCTGGCATGTCTTGGAGAGGTTGCCGTGGCAGGGTTGTGTGGTGTCGTGGATGCTGTTCTCCTGAAAACTGGGTAACTCAAACAGACCATTGTTCGCAGCAAGTTATCCAAGGATGCCCCGGCCTCTCCAGATAACTGAAGTCTTTCATCCCTGGTACCATTCAAATAAATCTCCTCTGCACCCTCCCTAAGGCCTTGACATCCTTCCTAAAGTATGGTGTCCAGAATTGGACACAATACTCCAGCTGGGGCCGAACCAGTGTTTTATAACTTAATTGCTTTTGTATTCTGTACTTCTATTTATAAAGCCAAGGACCCATATGCCTTTTACAGCCTCCTCAACTTGTCCTGCCACCTTCAAAAACTGTGTATATATACACACCCCCAGGTCTCTCTGTTCCTGCACCCCCTTTAAAATTGTACCATTTAGTTTATATTACATCTCCTCATTCTTCCTATCAAAATGAATCATTTCAAACTTCTCTGCATTAAATTTCATCTGCCATGTGTTTACCCATTTCACCAGTCTGTCTATGTCCTCCTGAAGTCTGTTACTATCCTCCTCACTGTTCATGACATTTCCAAGTTTTGTATCATCTGCAAATTTTTGAAATTATGCCCTGTATACCCAAGTCCAGGTCATTAATGTATATCAAAAAGAGCAGTGGTCCCAACACCCACCTGGAGGACACTACCGCACACTTTTCAGCCTCCAGTCTGAAAAACACCACTGCTCTCTGTCCCTTAGCCAATTTCATATCCATACAGCAACTGCCCCTTCAATTTTGTTAACAAGTCTATTATGTGATACTTTATCAAATGCCTTTTGAAAGTCCATGTACACAACATCAACTACACTGCCCTTCTCTATTAAGAAAATGAATTAAAATATATAAATAGAACTGTGCTCCTAGTGGGAATAGGTGCATCAAGCACACAAGTCTCACTGGTGAAATGGAGAATTGTGTTCAAACCATCATACTTTGTTTTTCACACTTTAATAGTACAAGATGGTTTAATGGGGGTTCTATTATTGAGCTGTTTTTAATAGAACATAAAGATAAACTTACATGTATCTAGCGTCCTCGGGACACCCCAAAAGTACTTTACAATCAGAATTTGATGATTTCGAGACACTTGATTTGCCGACTTCTCTTAAGCCATTTGACAAAGTTAAACCTGTATATTTGAGATGGCTTATGGTAAAAAATTACGATTCAAAAACTTTTTTCAAGTGACACGTGTTTCTGCAGAGGGAGCGGCCTTGCAGGTGCTGCCATTGATTGTTGCAGGGTAAAACTTCCAACCGCAATGAGAGCTTCTGAGCAATCATACAAGGATTTAGAGAAAGTCACCCAAAAATCAGCACACTCTCTCTCTCTCTCTCTCTCGTGGTTATGAAATAGACGACTTCAATTTGTCCGGAGCGGTATCTGGTATGGACACGGTAGTTTAGAGCACAAACACCGGACACACTTTCTGTGCGATGGTACAGCTTTAAATGCTTTTGGCGACAGATCAAGAGGCGATTACCTGCTCTGGGCATGCGCGTTGCGGCAGTCGGCTTTTTTTTTTCGGAAGGATCTCGGAGAGATCTGTAGACATAGAAAAAGGGGGAGTGAGAGAGACATGACATGACATGATCAAAATGGAAGAGCAATCACAGAATTCGCAAAATAAAATTTTAAAATAATAAGAAAAGGCAGAGTTTAACAACAAACAACAACAAAAAAAAAAAAACCATGGGGAATGAGAACAGTCTGGAGGCCGGGGCTCTGGCTGGGATGACCGAGGGACAGCTGGCTTCAGCCGATGTGAGGGGCTTTCAGATCCCTCCAGGAATGGATGCTGATCTCAGCCAACTGACCGAGGATGAGAGGAAACAGATCGCCGCTGTAATGTCAAGGGCCCAGGGGGCTGTAAAGGATCCCTCAGCACAGAGGCACGTTCAGGCACTTCTGTTCCAAACAATAGGCGTCCCATTGATTTTTTGATGTGCAGCTTTCCAGTGTGTTGTGTTGTGCAGTGTCGGTGTAAATTGCATGCATAGCATCGCATTTGCTGTCAAGTACACTGGGCAGCAATTTCCTCTAGCTCAAGATCAGGCTTTATGCACACGATGACTTTACAGTGCACCCAGTGATTAAAGTGCATTGCATTTATTTAACGTTTTGCTACATTATTATTGCCGTTGAACATGCGGGTATAGCATTGCATGTACTGGCAGTTAACGCTGAGAGGGTTGGTTGCAGAATGAAAAAAAAAACGACGTTGCCTCTGTGTAATGAGGATTCGGTGTGGAAAATACATCGTGTCGGGTTTGGATGTTTGGGATTTAGCAGTCGTTTCTTTAGACCGTTGATTGGTTAAGTCGCGTCGCTCGCGGACCTGGATTGCAGAATATCATTCCACAGACACACACACCAGAGTTGGCTTTTTGGTGAAGGTAAAGTATTACGACAACCAAAGACTCTTGTGTACAATAACAGTGGCATTTATTTCCGATGCAGCGACCGAATATTGTTTTATTATTATTGCAAGGCTGTGCGCCGGCACTTCGTTCCTTTAAACATTATTATCTGCTTTAGTCGGAGATTATGTGCAAGGTTTCAGGATCTGCTTTAATGCAAGATTTGACTTATTTCAGGTTGAGTTGTTTTTCTGGGGACTGATTAGGGCGGAATATTTGATTCTGCATTTAAGGTAACGCTATCGCGTTTGATGTTCAAAATTGTCGTTTGATTTGTGTCTGGGATACATTGATGATTTTTAAAAATTACTCTGTTAATTGCGCTGTTTTGGTGAAATAATTTCAGTGTAACGTCGAATAGGAAATCATGCTACATTTCTGCCATGATATATATTTAGAGGGTGGGGGGAATCGAAAGATCATTGCTTTTGGTGGATTATTTTAGTTTGTAACTGTATTTTTTGTTCTCTATTGAATATTTCAGAAAACCAGAGGCAAATGCTAATGACCAACCCAAGCAGCCAGTAAAACCACCAGATCCCGAGCCTTCTGGCGATATAAGCCAAGCCGGAGATGGATTACTAGAGGAAAAACCTCTTCGTGACAGGAACCTGTCCACCAGCTCTCTGAAGGAATCCAGATCAAGGACTGATCTGCGGGGAGAGGAGAACGAGGTAAACATGATGCCCAGCTTCCTCTCCGAGGGCAACCCTTTGAGTGCGGTGTCCTCGGTCGTGAACAAATTCAGCCTCTTCGATTCCAAATCCGAGAGCGACGAGGCGGCCAGGAAGCAGAAAACAGCTCAGAAGCCGGAATCTAGTAGCAGGGCGCCCGTTAAATCGACCTCCCAACAGTTTGTGAAAACATCCCCGAAGCCCGATGAAAAAGGAACCGTGAAACATCCCGCCCAGCAGCCGCCTCCCTCCGCCGCTTCTCCCCAGCAAGCCTCGGCGCAGCAATATTCAGTACCACAGATAGCTCCCGTTCCAAAGAAAACCCTTTGCCCAGTCTGCACAACCACAGAACTGCACCTCTACAGCCCGGAGAAGGCCAATTTTAACCAGTGCACCCAATGTCAGATTGTGGTCTGCAGCCAGTGTGGGTTTAATCCAAACCCGCACATAACCGAGGTGAGTGACTGGGAGATTATTGCTGTGATCATCTTACTGTGACCTCCAGCATTCGCGAGTGCTGGGCGTGCCGTTAAAGGAAGGGAAGCGCTTCCTCCATACCCAGGGAAAAATGTTCAGCCAGTAAAATTAGTTATGACTGACAATAATATCCTTCCATTATATATACCGTATGTAGCATTGACTCCGAGCAGATTAAACAGTATGCGTGCATAATGAACAGGCACAGTACACCCTGCTGGGTGTTACCCAGTTACACAATCTACAGCTCCTGTAAACTAAAATGGCGATAGATGCCAAATTCAATGGATGGTGGGTGGGGGGCAGTGCGTGATCACAACTAACAGCCACCATACAGGCAACGGTGTGATGAAGATCTGACGTTACAATATGCCGCTGTCGCAGCTTATCGTCTGTGCAGTTAATAAATGCAGTGACCGTGTTTGGCGACGGGACTGAAACCAATTGAACACTGATTAATTGCAGTCGGCATTTATTCCTATCGATTAGGACGTGGGTCCAGTTGTACGAGTGCAGCTTTGCTCGGGCGGTTACTGTTCGGTGTTGTCCTGGTTTCACCTGATGCGATGCACTGAGCGCTGGGTAATCAGCACAAGCCTCTGGCCGTCCGGGGCAAGAGGTGGCAACGAGAGGTCGCGGAGTGTTAAAGGTGGAAAATGTATTACCTTTAACTTGTGAAGATCAAAATAGGCCGGTGGAAATAGTTCCTGGTGGGATCTGAGAACAAATGTGTCACTAAGGCTGTTTATTTATTTATTTATATATATAGTAGTTACACTCTCATTTAAGGATCCCTGTACTGAAGAGCATATTTTCAGGTTGTAATTAGAGGTGCAGTCACTTTTTTTTTGTAAGGGACGGAGGAGAGCAGGGCTGTAAGTAATTTTATCACAATCGAGCCACAGGGTAATGTGATCAAAATCATACGTTGGTAACTTTTGTTCATTTTAAAGTCACGTGGCTTGTTTTTGTTGGCACTGATTTTGATTAGAGCCCTCGGTTGTAAGCCCCTAATTCACATTTCAAACACTCTGCATTGTGTCTTAACCAATTGGCCGGGGAAAGTCATCGCTGTATTGAAACAGATAGCTGGATCAGGCATACTTTAAGTATCTTCATACTCTGTAAGATAAAAATCTTTTAAATCTGCACAGATTTAATTCCAATATATGCAATGGTACGATACATTTATTGTATAGTTTATGAACATTTTATTTGCATTGCAAATTTCATTTTAAGGTTTGATAGCTATAGCGTTTTGTAATATGAGTTGCACCCCCCCCCTAGTTTTTAGGTCATGTTAAAACCTGCATAGAGATGTAAGTCATGCACCAGGTTTAAAGGATACATGGCAGAATCAAGGATGAGGCTGAGGAGAGTGACGGAGCAATAGTCTCTACAAATCCTCCACATGGGATATATTAAATATCATCGACAAGTATTTTTCTCCCTGTTCCCCAAATCCTGGCTACACCAACATGTATTCTACAAATATTTTTTCTCCCCTACTTTCCTGAAGATATTGATTCCTTGCTGGATGGTTGCACAGGTGCTCTCTGGTACTTCACTGAAGTACCAGGTCTGATGTCCAAGTATTCATGTCTGAGCCTTGACGGTGAGTGCTGGCAGATTATTTTATCACGAGTGCAACACAGCTGAACCTGATCCAGTCCACAGTCAACATCAACACATGCACTGTCTAGCAGGGGCTATTGGAATAATAATCAGGAGCAGGAATCCTTGCTGACTTTTTCCTCCTTACCCTATGGGTGGAGTTTAATCCAAACACTTCACTGTCACTAGGTGATACCAATTAACAGTACAGATGGGATTGAATTTGAGATTTTGCTGACCTGCACAGCTCAGCTATTCACTGGATACACTTCCTGAGCCATCTGGAGAGCCACAAATGGTCTTATTAATATCAATGAGTGCTGATATATGATGGTCACTACAGTTCAGGAGTACAAGTGTGCAGCTAGTTCTGTCGATTAAAGTCCTCAACAGTAAAACCACCTTTTATGTACACTTGCTATATAACATAAGGAAAGAGCAAATAAGAAAATACGTCCATCGACCATATAAAATCTCCTAAACCAAAGACACTAAGTTTAAAAAGAAAAATTGAATGAAATATGTGCATTTTACTTTGCTTTCAAAACATATTCTAATCATTCCAGTCAATGGTAGTTGGCTTTACAACAGCATATGTATCTATATGGTATTAGCTAATGGGAATGAAGGATCTTATTGGTGGTTTGCTCCATTCTCATTTATAGTTATAGTGTAAATGGGAGAACTTGAGCCAAATAAAGCACTTGACTATTGCTTGTATATTAATTAGTTTTCTGTTTGCATTTTAGTATTGTGCCTCTGCATTCATATACACAAATAAATCCAACATTTCATCTTTAAAATGGTGCCTTATTTTATGTACTAATGAAAAACAAATGTCATTTTTGAGATTAGCATTTGCTAGTCTGAAAGCAGCTGTTAATTCTCAAATTATTCATCACCTACAAAATTCTGATCTATTCTTTGATTGCCAATATGGTTTTTCATTGATGTTCCACTGATATTTTTGCCTATGCCATGTACTTCTGGAGCCACACTTTAGAAAGCTGATGAATCATTTGTCATCGCCTCCCTGGTGACTTTCTGAGGCTGAACCAGACTGTTTGCAACCTCAGCAACCTATTTGACCCTAAGTTGAGCTTCCGACTTCATATCCTCACAATCACCAAAACTGCCTACTTCCACCTCCATGATATCACCTGTCTTTGGCCCTGTTCCGGCAAAACCACAAATTTAAAATTCTCATCCTTGTATTCAAATCCCTCCATCGCCTCGTCCCTCCTTATCTCTGTAACCTCCTCCAGCTCTACAACTCTCCAAGAACTCTGTGTTCCTCCAGTTCATAATTTCCTTTAGATTGCACACTGGGATCACAACCTAGATTCCTATGGCAGTGCTGAATCATTACGAACATACAAAATTGACGGGTAGGAAAAGACCAACTGGTCCATCAAGCCTGCCCCACACACCATAATGGCTGGAACATCATAACTAGACACTACCCCTCCCCCCCAGCTAGCCATGTAATCAACATTACATCTTAATCTCCTCCATGCTATTCAATGGGGCAATGAAAATCTTGTTATTTTCAACTTTTCACAGCCAATTTCTTGTCTGTAACAAGTCTAACAAATAGCTTTCACCTGTTGTATTTTGAAGGCTTAATTATTAGTCCTCCATCTATTGATGTTCTTGGCTCACTATCTCCTCTAACTTTAAGTGAATCTCCCATGTCTCTTCTATTGTTGATGCTGGCTCCATGGAGCTTAGTTTTCCCTTCTGTGCCTAACACACTGTCCTCTCTCCATAGCTTCCAGACTTCATTTCCTACAGACCTATTTTGCACCTTAGACCTTGTGTTTATCTTTGTAATGAGGCCTATTTAAAACTTTGCAATTGATAAGTAAATGCAACAAAATTTTAAACCTACTGGCTTCAGCAGCACTGTATGTTGGAGATGTAAACAATTGCTTGTAATGTCTCTTTGAAACAATCAAACATAAGAAAACAGGAACAAGAAGTAGCCAGTCATCCTATCTGGTTTGCTCTGTTATTTACGTCTGACCACTTTTCATCCTTTTCCTATCTCAAACCTAGAACCTTTTAAAACCATGAATTGATCCAGTTCCTATTCGAATGCTTTAATGAACTTACGTAGGATTCATTGACCCAATTGTGAAGCTTTCATTACAGTTTTGTTTAACTTATTCCTTTTGTAGTTTATGATTGTGGCCCCTGTTTCTCCTATTCTGATATTGTACACATTATTTTTGTAATTCCCAATGATCAAGTTCTTTCATTATTTAAAAAAAAATTGTATCCCTCTTAATCCTCTTACAATGGTAAATTGAACTTCCTTGGAATTCCTTCCTAGCTTGGTGATCTAAAACCTGCTTTATTTGTTACTGTCTGAATTATTTCCACCGCCTCTGTACCGCTTTGTATGTACATTGGCCACAGCTGCACATGTGTTCTCATGATTTGTGACATGCCAGTAATGCTTCCTTGTGCTTATGTTTTAAGTACAGTGACTGCAGCTCGAAACAATACTGCACACATACTCTCACTAATCTGTCAGCATCAACTTTTTTGTACTTATGTTCTATGGATCCATTTATTTAACACCTGATCGCTGTCCAACATTATCGAAATGCTTTCAGGTTTTGGACAATTTTCATACATAGATGTTTTTCTTGACATATATTAATATACCCTTCATTAGGCAAACATATATATTTTTTTATTCGTTCATGGGATGTGGGCGTCGCTGACGAGGCCAGCATTTATTGCCCATCCCTAATTGCCCTCGAGAAGTTTTTAAAACTAAAATTCCTATTTTCTTATTGGACACCCTAGCTTATGCAGAGACTATGATCAAAAGGCTGTCTTTGTTACCAGATCTTCAGCAATGCTGCCCTGCATTGACCACTATAAACTGAAGAAGTGGCCTCTAATTTTCTCCCCATCCCATGGTGGTGCATAGCACAGTATTTCCCCACAGCACTGAGGCTGAGAGCAAACCAGTGGACTGGGAGATTTGACTCTAGGTGCCACTGCTTCAGGGCAGTGCAATATTTGTTACTTTTGGTACCAGTATGTATTACTTTACATTCCTCTGTAATAAATTTTGTTTTGAATGCATCTGCCAAGTTGCTCAGTCTTTGCATATTTCTTCAAATTTTACTGCTTTCTGGTGAAACATGAGCTAACTAGTTGTTCAGTAAAGTGCAACATCCCACAACAAACTGCAAATTCCTACACCTACTCACTTAGTGCACTTTGCTATCCAAGTATTTTACATAAAAACTCCCAGTGGTATGTGAAAATGCTCATATCTAAGCAATAACCTCACTTCCCACACAAACTCATTTGCCCTAACAGCTTGGTATCATCTGAAAATGTTTGCATAATATTTTTAATAGAACAGTGGTGGTTCAAGGGTTGACAAGGTGCATAACTGGTCATAGCTGTTTAGGTATAATCGCTGTCATTGATCACTACTCTTGTTTCCCATAATTAGCCAATTTATTAACCAATTAACTACTTCTTTTGTCCAAAGAGCTTTCACTTCAGCTGCAATTCTCTACTGAGGCACTTTATCAACATTCAAGACAAATTTTAACTTTAAAAAAAATGTCTTGCCATACTTTTTCTTTGTATCATCGAAGGCTTGCAGACATTGGGAAGTGGAATACGTTCCACTTTTTGCATCCAATGTTAACTTGAAGCACTTTCAGATCAGTTATAACATGGATTGGACAGAAAGTTCCCTGCACCCTGCTCCTTTTCAAAGAATTTATGTCATTGATCCATGCATTAATCAGAGCAGTTCTTCTCCCATTGTGTCTCAAACTGCTTTCCCCCCCTCTCCCCAGCACACACCAATGCCTTTTCCATTTCCCACACCAACTATTCTAGTTATTATTCTGAATGAGATTGCCAGTTCAGTCGTGTGGACTTGTACTTACTAGGAACTCTACTTTGTGACTGGCCACACCTACTTTATGTAGGACACTGTCAGTCAGGAGTTTTTAAATTTAGTCAGTCTGAACTGGATTCAAACTTGTAATCCAGAAGCTGAAGAGGGGCTGATCTAGAATTAGTAGTAGGCAGTTTGAGCACACAGTTTCCCATGGTGCCAATTTCTAGTCCCAGCTGTGATGCTAAGGGGAGGAGCTGAGCGGAACCTAGAGTTTCCTCAGAGGGAGGGATGGAGAATGTTCATGCAATTCATCCCAAGTCAGCTGAAGAATGAGAGAGGCAGATGATTGGGAGCAACATATCTGCCTAACCTCATGGCCATGGAATAGTATATGGCATTGGAAACCCCAAAGAGTGGGGTGGGGTGCTGGGGGTGAGGAGGGGAGAAGAAAAGAGAGTGAGTGTAAACAAAAAGGAGGCTGCAAAGTCATGATTTCCAATACCAGTATTCTTTCATGGAACACTGTAGGAAGCAAGGTGTGCCGAAGCATGGATTGCAATTAGTTAGGTTTCTCAATCTCACCAGTTTCTTTATGGTGCTGTTTTTGTAGAACTTGACTCAGAATTTCATTTTACAGGTAGTTTGAGTGTTGTCATATGTGAATTAACAAATTATTGATTAAAAAGATATTAATTCGTAAGTCACCTCTGCTATATTGCACACAATTTATATTCTATCATGTAAAATACGCAGAGTTTTATTGTATGCCAAGCCAAAAATTGTGCGTAATTAGAAGCAAGTTAGTAATATTGAAAATAGTGGTGAGCAAAGAAATTTCCTGTAATTTTCTCAAGAACTGTAATTTTGAACAGCATTATGAAAATTAGAATGGGCCCATTTGATGCCATTTTTGATAATCCCTAAGTATCAGGGTCAAGTCCCAGTCCAGACTGACAGTGAGAATAAGATTGTTGCACATATTTCAGTGGACTGTGGAGAGAATCCTAGTGAAATGTGAAACAGTATAACTGTAACCTGATCTGTTTTTGTCTCGACTGACGAAAGTTTTTTGCACTGAAATGTATCCTTACACTGTTAGAAGCATGTTACCATAATTATGCTGATAGCTATTCCCACTATTATTGCAATTACTGCCTCAGTTTTCCCTTCTCCCCACAAAAAAAATCCAAAAATTGTTGACACAAGGCCAATTTTTACTTGCAAAATCACTGAAATTTGTTCCTTTTAAGTTTTACAAGAGAATAAATTGTGAAGAGGTAGTGCAGCGGTGAAGTGCATTGATGCTGCATTGCTCTGATGCTGCATTACACTGCAATGTTGGACTGACATTTCGCAGATTTGTGCACATGATTTCTCCCATGGTCAATCTCTGACAACAGCTGTGCCACTAGAGGAATGTGCACAACACGGGCCAGGAATTTCCTGATGGGAAGAGATAGTAACTCCCTATAGTCAACTAGAAAGTGCAACTGAGAAGAGGCCTGGAAAACAGGGAATGGTATTTTACACAAGAAGACCTAAGGGGAAGAAAAAGTCAAGAGATTGGCCTAAAAACAATTGCAGCATGGTAGGGACCCTCATTGATGTTTCAATTTGCTTTGTTTTCAGTCCATTGCATGCTCCATATATGGTAAATGTACATTAATCAATTATAATTTTAGATCATTTTTTTTATGGTGGTTGCAACTTCTCATTATATTTTTGTCCAAACATATTGTTGGGAAAAAACTCCTCATATCTCAAATTGAAAATCAGGATGTTAGGTTTAAAAAAGAATTTGAGTGGAACTTATCTTTTACCCAAAGGATTATAAATTTTGTGGAATACTTTTAGCAGAGAAAGTCATTTGAAGCAGGTGTCAGCCATGACTCAGTGGTAGCATTGTCGCCTCTGAGTCAGACGGATGTGGGTTAAAGTCCCACTCCAGAGACTTGAGCACATAATAGGCTTACATTTCAGTGCAGTACTGAAGAAGTGCTGCACTGTCAGAGGAGATATGTTTCGGATTAGACGTTAAACCGAGGCCCGGTCTGTCCTCTTCGGGTGGATGTAAAAGATCCCATGGCACTATTCGAAGATCATTTATCCCTCAACCAACATCAATAAAACATTATCTCATTGCTGTTTGTGGGACCTTGCTGTGCGCACATATAGTGCCTTTCATGACCTCAGGATGACCCAAAGCACTTTACAGCTAATGATGTATTTTTGAAGTGTTGTCATTGTTGTAATGTGAGAAACGCGGCAATCAATTTGTGCACAGCAAGGTCCCACAAACAGCAATATAATAATGACAAGATAATCTGTTTTGGTGATGTTGGTTGAGGGATAAATATTGGCCAAGACACTGGGGGAGCTCCCCTGTTCTTCTTCAAAATAGTGCCATGGGATCTTTTAGGTTCATCTGAGAGGGCAGGTAGGCCTCATCCGAAAGACGGCACCTCTGACAGTGCAGCACTTCCTCAGTACTGCATTGGAGTGTCACCCTAGATTTGTGTTCAAATCTCTCGAGTGGAACTTGAACCCACAACCTTCTGATTCAGAGGCCAGAGTGCGACCATAGATTTTTTTTTAAGGGTCACTCATTATATACTGTGAAATAATTCATGATCTTGCAAGCTGCTTTCGGCCAAAATTTCACCAGCACTCACTTTTTTTGTTTAGAACACTTTAGTGTGAACACAAATGGACGGAATCAGACAAATTTAGAATTTTTAAAAAACTGATGATGCGAAAGAACTTCTGGCGAGACTCGCACCTGTTTGAATCAATCCAGGTGTTGCAGAAACCATGATTTCCGATTCGGATAGACTGGATTTGTTCTGGATTAAGCTTTTAGATTCTTGAGCTATTGATAGACAGACTAAAGTGGAATGAATTGAGCCTGTACCTGGCTCAGGTAACTGCTGTTTCAATCAATGTCTTTTCAGTTGAGGTATGCGACTTAACCTGACAGTACCTTTGACCTGTGTTCAGCAACTTCCAGTTGCTCTCCGTCTAAAGTGTGTCTGTTTTATAATCCATTTTGTAAGGTAACCAGAGAGAAGAATGCATGGTAACTCAAGAAAATCCTGTGAGAATATTTCCACTGAGTAAAATACAAAAGGGAACTGCTGAACTGTTCTGCAAATCTGAAGATAATTCTCACTAGTGCATTATATATCTGAAAATAAAACTTTGCTGCTGTGATTTTAGAACCTCCTAATGTCTATAACTCACAAATGGCTGTAAAATAAACAGTAAATGATTTGAAGTAGCAGGAGTATCTTTTCTTTGCATACAGAAGGTAACTGCAAATCAAGAATTTTATATTTTATTTTGTTGTGTTTATGTCATCCCTCAGGCTCCCTGATTTGCTGGTGAAAGTGTGTATACGAGTCTGAGATAGCACTGAGTAGTATATGGCCCTATTTAAGGGATTTTCATGATGTTGTCAGACATTCCTTGAGGATGTCTGCCACTCCGTCAGTTTTGGACAGTTTTTTGAGTGGTGTGTAAGCAATCACCAAATATCTGATTTCTTTTTTAAAGACAAAATTTAACGCAGATGAAATTTAATGCAGAAAGAATGAGGAGCGGCAATATAAACTAAATGGCACAATTCTAAAGGGAGTGCAGGAACAGAGAAGCCTGGGGGTATATGTGCACAAATCTTTAAAGGTGGCAGGACAGGTTGAGAAAGCAGTTAAAAAAGCATACGGGATCCTGGGCTTTATAAATAGTGGCATAGAGTACAAAAACAAGGAAGTGATGTTGAACCTTTATGAAACACTGGCTCGGCTACTACTGGAGTATTGTGTCCAACGCTGGGCACCGCACTTTAGGAAGGATGTGAAGGCCATAGAGAGGGTGCAGCTAAGATTTACTAGAATGGTTCCAGGGATGAAGAACTTCTGTTACGTGGATAGACTGGAGAAGCTGGGGTTGTTCTCCTTAGAGCAGAGAAGGTTAATAGGAGATTTGATAGAAGTGTTCAAAATCATAAGGGGTTTAGATAAAGTAAATAAAGAAAAACTGTTCCCATTGGCGGAAGGGTCGAGAACCAAAGGACACAGATTTAAGGTGATTGGCAAAAGGACCAAAGGCGACATGAGGAAAAGCTTTTTTTACGCAGCGAGTGGTTATGATCTGGAATGTGCTGCCTGAAAGGGGGGTGGAAGCAGATTCAATCGTGGCTTTCAAAAAGGAATTGGATAAATACTTGAAGGGAAATAATTTGCAGGGCTAAGGGGATAAAGCGGGGGAATGGGACTAACTGGATTACTCTTACAAAGAGCCAGCCGGGGCTCGATGGGCAGAATGGCATCCTTCTGTGCTGTCACCATCCTATGATTCTAACCATTCTAAATGCAAGTTAATTTTCCCCACTGACTTCTGTACCTTCAGGATCTTGAGCCTTTAGTTAAGATTGTCAATGAATTTTCATCAGCAGAAACTAAAGCCAGGATCCCATCCCCTTCCCTTATCCTGTCACCTGTCTACTTTTAGATTTAGAAAATGATGGCATCCTTAGCCTGGTAAAGTAGCATTCTAAACCACCCTTTATATTTGTAATTTATATTAAAAGAAATCTATTTAATTTTCAATGCAATAAAATGTGACTGTATAATTTTATTTTATGAACATGTATACAGAGGGGAGCAGTGGTTTATCCTTTTTAGTACATTCATTGGGAAGCTTTTAAAACTTAATTCCATTAATCATTACTCAGTTTTCTTCACTTACAAAATCCATTTGGTATTTTACTGTTCTTCCACAGTGTATCTCTATGTAATTAAAAATGTGACATTGATAGTGGCTCACCAATGGCTAATGATGGAGTTTGGTTCCGTGGGTATCAGCTACTGTTTGGTATCTCACTCAGACGGTGACATTACAGTCAATCCCACTCTTGTCCTTACCCAAAGTTTTCACAAACACATCTTCCAACAATATTCATTGAATATGGATCAGAGTAGAGAAATTTGGCTAATTTTATTTTTCCCTTCCTATCCCCAGAGTATTGAGGCTAATTATAGCTCTTCAACCGATCTAGAATCATACATCACAGAAGGAAGCCATTCGGCCCATCATGTCTGTGCCGGCTGTTTGAAAGAGCTATCCAATTAGTCCTACTCCCCTGCCCTTTCCACATAGCCCTGCAAATTTCTCCCTTTGAAGTATATATCCAATTTAATTTTGAAATTTACTATTGAATCTGTTTCCACCACCCTTTCAGGTAGTGCATTCCAGATCGTAACAATTCGCTGTGTTTAAAAAAAAATTCTCCTCATTTCCCCACTTGATTTTTTGCCAATTGTCTTAAATCTGTGTCCTCTGGTTACTGACCCTTCTTCCAGTGGAAACAGTTTCTTCCTATCTACTCTATCAAAACCCCATATAATTTTGAACACCTCTATTAAATCTCCCCGTAATCTTCTCTGAACAACCCCAGCTTCTCCAGTCTCTCCACATAACTGAAGTCCCTCATCCCTGGTACCATTCTGGTAAATTTCCTCTGCACCCTCTCTAAGGCCTTGATAGCCTTCCTAAAATATAATGCCCAGAATTGGACATAATACTCTAGCTGAGGCCTAACCAGTAACTTATAAAGGTGTACCACAATTTCCTTGCTTTTATACTCTCTGCCTCTATTTATAAAGCCGAGGATACAGTATGCTTTTTTAACAGCCATGTCAGCTTGTCTTGTTAGCTTCAAAAATTTGTGTATGTGAACTCCCAGGTCTTTCTGTTCCTGCACCCCCTTTAAAATTGTGCCATTTCATTTATATTGCCTCTCCTCATTTTTCCTTCCGAAATGCTTCACTTTACATTTTTCCATTAAATTTCATCTGTCATGTGTGCCCATTTCACCAGTCTATTTATGTCCTCCTGAAGTCTGCTACTATCCTCTTCATTGTTTCCTACTTTTCCAAGCTTTGTGTCATCTGCAAACTTTGACATTATGCCCTGTATACCCCCAAGTCCAGGTCATTGACAAATATCAAAAAGAGCAGTGGTCTTAATACCAATCCCTGGGGGACACCACTGTATACTTCCCTCCAGTCTGATAAACAACCGTTCACCACTACTCTTTGGTTTCTGTCTCTTAGCCAATTTCATATCCACGCTGCCATTGTCCCTTTAATGTATTGGGCTTCAGTTTTGCTAACAAGTCTGTTATGTGGCACTTTATCAAGCACTTCTAAAAGTCCATATACACAATATCAATTGCACTACCTTCATCAACCCTCTCTGTTATTTCATTGCAAAACTCAATCAAGGATTGGGATATATTAGTTCCAGAAACAATTAATGGGACAAATTTGAGTAAGAGGCCTTCTGTGATGAATGTAACCAAATCATTATAAAGGGAC
Source organism: Heptranchias perlo (assembly GCF_035084215.1). Lineage (NCBI taxonomy): Eukaryota > Metazoa > Chordata > Chondrichthyes > Hexanchiformes > Hexanchidae > Heptranchias > Heptranchias perlo. The sequence continues at coordinate 31,944,303 of NC_090348.1, read as the reverse complement.
AGAATTTTTTTTTTAAAGTTCAAGAAAATCAAGTTCATGGTATAAGTTGTATTGTCTGTCTACAAAGCAGTTAGGAAAGTTATCCCACTTTTTTATAAGCACTCAAAGTAATGCTGTCATTCTCATGGAAAAGTACAAATGGCGTTAAGTCACTTGCAATGTCATTGTAACAGAAATGAGACATTGCTCTTTCAGTTTTCCAGTGCAATTAATATTTGACACAGGTTTTCAATTTACTAAGTGTGTCTTCTTGAAGAGGTCTTTCAACTAAAATTGTCCTTTTTCACAGAGTATATTTTGGGAATGGACATTTAAGATCATTTAGATAGGGCGATTATACAGCAATAATGGCTGGTAGTGTTTTTCTACTTGTAACTGTAAATGAGTAAATAAAACTGATTTTATTGATGTGATCAGTGTGCATGTTAGTAAAAACAGATTATGATGTCTGCTAGTTCAAAAAGCTGGTTAACTATTAACAGATCTGACTCAAAATGCAGCTTAGTCAAATAGTATTTGATTCATTATATGCTTTTATGCACATTACTTACAGGTCAGAGAATGGCTTTGTTTGAATTGTCAGATGCAAAGAGCTCTTGGCATGGACATGACCTCAGCCCCTGGCTCCAAGCCACAGCCTCTTCAGCCCAAGCAGCAGGGAGCTCCTCCCTCTGCCCCACAAATAGCCAAACAGGGTCCAGCTCAGCAGCCACCACAGAAGAAAGAGCCAGCTCAAAGACCTGAACAAGCCCAGCCATTATCACAGCCAGGACCTAGAAAGCAGCCAGTGCTTACCAAGCAGCAATCAATGGCTGCTTCTCCTCCGCCAAAGGCCAAACAACCATCACATGGGCCTCGGGACCAACAACCTATACAGCAAACAGCCCAGAAACCAGAACAAGTTAAACCATCACAGCAGCTGATGGATCAAAAGAAACAGCAAGATCCGAAAAAGCCCCCACAGCAAGTAGTTTCTACCTCTCATGCACCAGAGACCAAGCAACCCTCACTGGGTCCCCAGGTTCAGGCAGCTACACAACAGAAAGGGTCTGACCAGACTAAGAGACCTGAGCAAACAAAGCCAACACCACAGGCTCAGCAGCCCACTGAGAAACAGAAGGAGTCCGATCCTAGAATGCAGCCACAACAGTTACAAAAAAAGGGAGATTCCGCTCCAGGGACACAACATGCAGAACCTGACACTGGGATAAGGAGTCAAAAGCAGGATGTGGCTCAACAGAAACAACCACCACAGGCACAGAAGCAGGCATTAGTGGACAGACCACCACAAGAGAAACAGACTGCTAGTGGTGCTGCTCCTGAATTGATCAAGCAGCCTGCTTTGAAAGTGGAACCCAAAACTGGTCACCCAATGGAAGAGCAAGCAAAACCAATCCAGAAACCAGCAGTTGCGAAGGCTGTGTCTTCACAAATTCCACCAGAGACTCAAAAAGCTCAGAAACCTCCTGAACAGTCACGGCGTTTCAGCCTAAACTTGGGTGCTGCCCAAGCACCGCAGTTTCAGCCATCAACTCCTCAAGAGACTGTCACTGGAAAACTCTTTGGGTTCGGGGCATCACTGTTCAGCCAAGCCTCGACTTTGATATCAACAGCATCTCAGCCTACCGCGCAGCAACCAGATCCGCACGGACCTGCTGCAAAGCAGCCACCTGCACAGCCAGTTCCTGCTGCACCTTCAACCGCAACTCAGGCTGCCTCCAAGGAGAGCAGTGTTTCACAGCAGTCTCCTAAACCTGACGCCAGTAAAAGAGAAGCTAAACCTCCTGTAGCAGAAAAATTAGAGCAGAAGGCTGCTGTGACAGCACAAGGCATGAAGGACACTGGGCCCACAAAGAAAGATGTAGCAGTGAAAGAAAGCAAACCAGTGGCAGAAATGGTTAAAAAGCCATCCAAACCCTTAGAACCCGAAAAGGCTGCTCTGCTGAAGACAACTTGCCCTCTTTGTAAAACTGGTCTGAATATTGGTTCCGAGGCTCCTCCTAACTTCAACACATGTACAGAATGCAAGGCTGTTGTGTGCAATCTCTGTGGATTTAATCCAATGCCGCATCTAACAGAGGTAGGAAATGATCACTTTTTTTAGACAATAGAAATTAGGTCATTTTTGCAATTAACATTAGATTGCAGATTTGGCATTTTAATTCACGTTTTTGGACATTTCATAGCCAATGCTGTGATGACCTTTCTTAGAGAGAGAGTTTCATATTTATATTCAATGTTTATACCTTTTCTTGCTATGTACAACTGTATAGGAGAGACAGACTTTAGAACTTGTAAAATGTCTCTCTAGGCTAGTCATTTTTACCATACTGCATGTTGACATTAGCAGGTGCCATCCAGTATAGGATTTCACTCCCATTAAGGTGCACGGTCATACCAATGAGATAATACAAAATGCTAATTTAAGAATAATCACCATATAATAAAGGAAATTATTGATACACAAAGCAGTTTATCTAAATTATATTATCAAGGCCTACATGTCTAATGACTATAGATTATAAATTAATCAAAGAACAGAAATTATGCAGAACATATGCTTACCTTTTCAGCCAGATTTGGTGCATTTTGAAAGAATTGTTCTTCTGAGGTGATTTTATCGTCATCAGAAATATTGCGATTCAAACGTTTTTCTGATTAAACTTTTACAAGTACTGAATGAGGTATGGGGCAGTGGGTGCTTGTTTTTTCTAATTCCTATCTTATTTTCTTAAACTCCTTACAGCCTAGCAGTTTAAAGACTGATTGAAATCTCCGAAAATGTTTGAAACTTATGTGTGTTTAGTATCTTTGAAGCAATGAAACCTTCTAGTGCAATTTATATGGAGATGAGTGTATATATTATGAAATGTGCGAAAGGCTAAGGTTCTGTGTATTATCATTTTTGTACTCGTTGACCTGTGACTATCAATATTTTAATAAATTTATTTTGCTGCAAATAGCACACAAAGGAAATATTTTAAAGCAATGATTTCAATTATTCTTTGACACTATCCCACATGCTTTCAATTCACGACCCATTCACAGTTTAGGCTTTGGTATTGATTCCCCACACGTCCTCGAGAATTAGTACTGTAGTCTTAACTGTGATTAGCTGGTGAATAAAACACACATAGGATAGTGTCAAAACAATAATTGAAAAAATTGCATTAAACAGGAAAAATGAAAAATACAGTGTACTTGCCCAACATCAGAAAAATAGATTGCGAATGCACACCTGTCCTCAATTATTTCAATTATGTTATGACTTACTGACATTACTCCAGTGATTCTCCTTTGAGAGGTGAAAATTGAAATGCATCTGTTGCCAGATAAAATCAATATTTGCTAAGGATATGTACCGTTAGCATCATAAATTCCTATTACATTATGCATATCATTTCTTAATTGTTGATGTATATTAAGTATAGAAGTGCCTTCCCCCTCCTAATTGTTAAGCAAATTTCTACTGCAAACTTTCAGGGTAATTATATTTCTTTAGTTTTCTGTGGAAAGAATGCCTTTAGAGAGTACATTTTGTTCAAAGGACTCCCCTTTTTATAGAAAGAAATAATAGACTCCTCATAATTTTCAGACTTTCTAGTAAAATGCTAGAGTGCTGCATGACACCACTGCAGGGGAGAGTCCCAATGTGTCCAGAAATAGCTCTACAGTGAACAGTGGGGTGGGCACAACATCAAACTAGCCTGAAACCCATTCGCGAGCTGCCCAATCCTAACAAACCATGCTGTCAGCTGAGAAATGAGCATGGTGTGCTTCCTGGGCATGAACTGCTGTTCGACAGGATAGAAGATGTACTGTTTGCTATGGAGCCATTCTGGAACACTTTCCAGTGAAGACGTTCCCAGAGCTCCTTACTCGAGGGTTTCCATACCAGCAATAAAATTAACAAATTTTACTAAAATGTAAGAAATATATGGTGAGTCAAATCTTTATTTACAACATACTTTGAAACAAAAGTACTCCTTAATAGTGTCTTCCTTTAAATGGCAAATTGAACTTCTATCAAGCAGAGTAGAAGTCAGCTCTGATATTTTTTCTGTTCTTGTAGTGATGTAGTCTAGGTCTGTCACTACAATGACACATCCATTAGTTTGAAGGCAGACTCCTTTGAAAGATTAAAAAGGAACCTGATCCTAGATGTATAAGACTGTAAAGGCATAGGTAGTATGACTTCTAGCACGTGCGATCTTATTCACAGTTGTGTCACTATATTGCATATAAATTCTGATTTATTTCCTTACTCTAAATCATACTCTAGCAGTTATAATCATGAATAGTTTCAAGATCTAAAATCCATGAATACTAGAAATTTGTATGAGTTTCTGATAAATTTGTGGAACTTAGGTGGTGCAATGGGTTAGGACACTAGTTTCACCTCTGACATCTGGGTTTGAATTCTGTCCTCTATTTGCTCTTTTGTCGTGCAATTTAAAATGTCTTTGCAAGTACAACTTTGTTACAAGTACCAAACAAGAAATCTCTTCCAGCAACACTAAAATAATGTAGAATAATTAAGTCATTCAATATTAGGGATTCTGAAACCGTTTTATTTAGAAAATGTATTTGCCTTGCACCTCTGGTATCAGACCAATATCAATTGTGGTAGGATCACAGTAGAATTTGACGTACTTTTAATAATTTACTGCTGTTAGGAAAAAAATGCTGTTTTAATACAACAAAGCTATCTTCATAGTATTCTGTACATCTTATATATCAGTACAGTATATCAGTGCTTTTTAGTTTTAAATCAGTTCAACATTTTTGGGTGTCTTGCTCACTGAAATCTGGTGTTTTAAATGTGTTGATCATTCCAGTAATTTGAAGTGTAGCTCAAAATCAGCTGGGCATTTAAGGTTCTACTAAATTAGGACTTATGTGAAGTGTATCTTAAAAGTAATTAAGTTTAATATTTTGCTTACTAAGTTGATGTCATCTTTATTGACTGGTCTAAAAACTGCTAGTTTGTCGAACCAAGAAAGGGATTAAGCGGCACAGTGAATGTTCACCTTTGAGATCTGACCTCAAATCCAATCAAAGCAGATGGGATAAGCCTCTGTTCCCTGGTGGCTGCTGCTGCTGCTAGGTGGAATGACCTTGGGGAGTTTCAGTACAATTCCCAGGAGTTATTACTCCACAGCAGAAATTACCCATAATTCAGCATTGGTTGAATAATGGTATCTGGGGTGGAACACTAGGGTGAGAAATGGAAAATCTTGAAGCTGAGGGACTTGTTCTGAGAATGAGTACAAGGGGTTGTTTTGTGTGCAGTTCCCTACATGGTGTGTTCTATACCTTACCAGAATGTGGATACTGGGTGAAGAAATGAATTCAATTGTGTAGCCTTATCATTTCGCAAATTCATGAATTAAAAGAAACATTCGCAGAAGTGTTTTTGTTGTTGAATTATTATCTGCCTGTGGGCTTTTTTCACAAATTAGAGACCAGAGAAATGAGATGACTGAATGACAGATTAGCCCTTGCTTCCCAGTTACAAATGTACTTGGTGTGATGTCAGTAGATTCAGAAAATAAATGTTTCTATCTCCTGCACAGTAGTTCCTCTTCAACTGTCAGCTGGAAAGAAATCTATAGCAATTATGCTAGGTTTGACACAGGAGCCATACACAAGGTAATTTCTTGAACTACAATATACACATAAATACTTAATTGAAAATAAATGTTTCTTTTCAGCACACTGTTCCCACAAAGAAAAAGGGTGGGACTGCCAAATCTAGAGCCCCCTGGATGTCAAGGAGTATACAGGGTAAGGTAAAGCAAAAAAGGAAAGCTTATGTCAGACACCAAGAACTCAATACTACAGAAAACCTAGAGGAGTATAGAAAGTGCAGGGGTGAAATTAAAAAGTAAATTAGGAAAGCAAAGAGAGGACATGAAAAAATATTGGCAAGGAAAACCCAAAGATGTTTTATAAATACATTAAGAGCAAGAGGATAACTAAGGAAAGTGTAGGGCCTATTAGGTTACCTTTTTGGTCTCTGTGTGGAGGCGGAAGATGTTGGTACGGTTCTTAATGAATACTTTGCGTCTTTCTTCACAAAATAGAGGGACGATGCAGACATTGTAGTTGAGGAGGAGGAGTGTGAAATATTGGATGGGATAAACTTAGTGAGAGAGGAAGTATTAAGGGGATTAGCATCTTTGAAAGTAGATAAATCACCAGGGCCAGATGAAATGTATCCCAGACTGCTAAAAGAAGCAAGATGGAAAAAGCGGAGGCTCTGACCATCATTTTCCAATCCTCACTGGATACAGGTGTGGTGCCAGAGGATTGGAGGACTGTTAATGTTGTACCATTGTTTAAAAAGGGAGCGAGGGATTATTGGAATCAATTCTGAGTAACAGGATAAACCGTCACTTAGAAAGGCACGGAGTAATCAAGGACAGTCAGCATGGATTTGTTAAGGGAAGGTCGTGTCTGACTAACTTGATTGAATTTTTTGAGGTGGTAACAAGGAAGGTCGATGAGGGTAGTGCATTTGATGCAGTTTAAAAAGACTTTTGACAAGGTCCCACATGGCAGACTGGTCAAAAAAGTACAAGCCTATGGGATCCAAGGGAGATTGGCAAGTTGGATCCAAAATTGGCTCATTGGCAGGAAGCAAAGGATAATGGTCGATGGGTGTTTTTGTGACTGGAAGGCTGTTTCCAGTGGGGTTCCGCAGGGCTCAGTACTAGGTCCCTTGTTTTTTGTGATATATATTAATGATTTGGACTTAAATGTATGGGGCATGATTAAGAAGATTACAGATGATACAAAAATTGTTTGTGTGGTTGATAGTGAGGAGGAAAGCTCTAGACTGCAGGAAGATATCAATCGACTGGTCTGGAGGGCAGAAAAGTGGCAAATGGAATTCAATCCGGAGAAGTGTGAGGTAGTGCATTTGGGGAGGGCAAACAAGGCAGGCGAGTACACAATAAATGGGAGGATACCGCGAGGTGTAGAGGAAGTGAGGGACCTGGGAGTGCATGTCCACGGATCCCTGAAGGTGGCAGGACAGGTAGATAAGGTGGTTAAGAAGGCATATGGAATACTTTCCTATATTAGCAGCGGCATAGAATATGAGCAGGGAGGTAATTCTGGAACTGTATAAAACACTGGTTAGGCCATAGCTTGAGTACTGTGTACAGTCCTGGTCACCACATTACAGGAAAGATGTAATTGCACTAGAGAGGGTACAGAGGAGATTTACGAGGATGTTGCCAGGACTGGAGAATTTTAGCTATGAGGAAAAACTGGATAGGCCTTAGAACAAAGGTGGCTGAGGGGTGATTTAATTGAGGTGTACAAAATTATGAAGGAGCCTAGATAGAGTGGATGGGAAGGATCTATTCCCTTAGCAGAGCGGTCAATGAACAGGGGGCATAGATTTAAAGTGATTGACAGAAGAATTAGAGGGGAGCTGAGGAAAATAATTTTCACCCAGAGCGTGGTAGAGGTCTGGAACTCACTGCTTGAAAGGGCAGCAGAGGCAGAAACCCTCAACTCATTTAAAAAGTACCTGGATGTGCACCTGAAGTGCAGCACCCTACTAAGCTAGGGACCAAGTGCTGCAAAGTGGGATTAGGCTGGGTGGCTCATTTTCGGCCGGCACGATGGGCCAAATGGCCTCCTTCTATGCCATAAATTTTCTATGATTCTACATGGTATTCTGGCTGTAAGTGAAACACAGGGAGCTGACAGTTGAAAATCGGGGGAGGGGGCACCATGGATGCCCAAGGCCCACCTGATGCAATTTTCAGTCAGACAAATCTGGGTCATCTGCCCTAAAAGGGATTGCTGGTGGCTGCTCCACAAAAGGCCCAGAATTTTTCTCAGGGGAACTTTCGTGGGCCTAGTAGGAGCAGGACTGTACCACCTGACTCCACAAAAATCTGCAGCCCATTGCCACCCTGTGCTTGATCTGCTGAAAAATCCAGACCAATTCCTTGATATGGAATGTGCACTCCTCCCTTCCAGGGACACATCCTACTTTTCGAAGTCCAGAGAGTTTAGATGCTCATTGACAAGAGCCAAGAGTTGGGCAACCACAAATGTATGTTGGGGTACTGGCTAAAACTATGCATCTTATCAGCACACAGCACTGGTAAGCTTCTTGCTGCTTGCCCAGGCAGGACTAGTGAAACAAAATGTGTGGAAACTTCATTAGAGATATCTGGGGTTGGATGTGAAAATTTAGAGCCAAGCCAAAATACCTTGCATTTGGGCACCGAATGACTGGTCATCTCCTCTCCCCTTCTGTTAAATATCTCCAGATCACCCTTACTGAGAACTGCATTTACTTTCATTGTACATATTTTGTAGTTATTAGTAGTTGTTTGCAGCATCTTCTGGTATTCTGTATTTGTTTTCAGTTTTCAAAAATCCAAAGAAGGGTAATTATAAAAGTGATTATCTCCTTTCAAAATGATTATTTATAGATTCAAGCAACGGTCATTCATATAATGTCAGGACAAAATGAATTGGCCAAAAGGCCACTGATGTAACAAAGGGGAATGAGTGTGGTTTGCCTGCAGATAACTACTCTGCCTGTAACTTGTATGATCTTGTATTTGATTGTAGTGCTGAGAGGAGCCTCATACCACAACTGATCTCTGGGTCATTCTCCTCATTAAACACAGTGGTTACTACTATCATAGTCAAGGTACTGCATATAAAATAACTCATTGCAGTTTCAAGTAGCATTTAAAATTCATGGTTTGTGGCAACAGTGTGCAGGTACTTTCCTTTTATTATCACGCCCTGAGACTAGAAAGAATTTCAGATGCTTTCATGTGGCAGTTTCTATGCATAAATTAAAGATACTTAACACTTAATTTATTCACAATGTTTTGTTCCTTCTTTCCTGTTCTTCCTTTGTTTTCTGTTTTTTACTTGTTTGCTCAATAATACCCATTCCTTCTGCATAGTTGGCCCTGACTTTAGTAGACATAGTTTTTTTTGTCTGTACTAAGGAAGGTGGGTTAGAACAGAATTTTTTTTCTCAGTTCATTGTTAGTAAAAAGTCATATCGGCCTCCTTCAGGGGCAGGCAATTTTACACAGTGATTAGATTATACAGTTGCTTTCATACATGCATTGCAATTGTCCTTGTGCTTTTTCTCATTAGTAGCTGCATCTTAAACATAATACTGTTCTGAACTTTTCTGGAAAAAAAGTTTTGTGTGCCTTAAGTTTGGTCTAATCTAGTTGTAAAACATCAGAGGTCATTGTGTGGTACCTAATGGTAAAAGCTTTCTAACTTCGATATTTCTTGTCATTTGACATTCAGCTATGTAGGCAGTTGTAGCAATGGTCAATGTTAATTGTATCCATATGATTCATATCAATTAGTGTTAATTGTATTCAGGTGGTGCGTATCAATTGGGGACCCTCTTCTATCAATTTATATGAGAGCTGATCTGGGGTGTGGTGTGGGGAATGTGGATCTCTGAATAAAGCCTTGGAAGTAACTGAAGACTAGGCTATAGTATTTCACCCTTCACTACCTGGCAATCCAAATCTTTGTCTTCTAATATATTTTAAAAATCATAAAACTTGAAAGCAGTAGAAACCAATTTGTAGGAAGGAGAGGAAATGGTCCTTTGAACATTACAAAAATAAGACTAGGTTCCAGGAAGGGAAGATATGAAAAGATGTTGTGGGAACTCAGTTAACTTTAAGGCCATTAATTGATGTAAAATCTTTCAAATGAGTAACACCGTTCCAACCTGAGGCAATTTTACACAGTTTATGTAAAAGAAACCTAAAATTAGCAGCTTGTCATGTGGGAAATCATGTAAATTAATTTGTGTTCAATTTCTGTTTTGGAGTGAAGATCTTTACCCACTTTTGTTTATTTTTTCAAAACCCTTTCAGACCAACATCTAATGTTTCAGAACAATTATATTAACTTGTAATTTCAAAAAAAGTTTTTACAGGTTTTTTTTTAAAGTATGTTTGTAAATCATGGCCAAATCGGTTTCTCTTTGCAGTTGTTGACTACATAAATGCTCCAATCTGAAGCCTGTACATTGCAGAAAAGTTGTAAATTTCAGAATATGACGTGTATAAGTTGTGACTAAGCATTTAAAACTGTTGCAACTTTTTTTTCTTATGATTTAAGAATGTGCCAATCGCAATTCTCCAATAGGGGACATTTGGAGAAGATGAGAGGCTGGAAAAGCTTTCGTAGGATTGTAGATTTCTTCAAAGTTGGCTCCAATTGGTATAAACTAAGAAGTCCATATACTGCTTGTAATCACTTCTGTAGTGGACCTGGAGAGAATTCCACACATTGCATGTACCTGTTCTTTAGCTGACCTAGGAGTGATTGGTGCTGTGTATAGGGGCAGATAAATGTTCCATTACTCGGTGAGAATCTGTGGTCACAGTTTGTTTGCTTCACCATCTGTGCTACCATATGTACACTGGGCAATGTTTGCTTTGTCTCTGAAGGAAAAAGAATGACTGTGTATGAATAGTTCCCACAAAATTGTGTTTGCTAATCTTTATTGCACGTGAATCCAATATAAAATTGCTTAGTTTTCCTTCTGATATAAAGGTAGAGGTTTGATATTACTTTGTTACAGTAACACATTGACATGATTCATTTTACAAGCCAGTTTTACTATATGCTTTGCATCAGTGAGAAATGGTTTGGGCTTGATATTAACACAGGCTGAATAGTTAGGTATAGGAAGGCACCCAAATATAATTTAGGGAAGTGGTGTGAGACCAATTCTAGGCAGCAGCCATGCTCCACTTCAGCTTTGCACTGGTTCCATTAGAACACCTAGGAACTTATTGAACTTTGACTCTGACTAGTTTTGGTAGGATATTTTAGTGGAGGCATTAACACATCTAAAATAAATGGATGAATGTCTCTGTTAAAATAGCAAAGATAGAACTTTCAGAAGAATGTGTTAATTATTTCTCCCATAGTATCCCATGGTGTAATTTCAGGGCCACTTGGTTTTTAAATGTTCAGCGAGAAAGCTGCTGTATAATAGATAAGAAACAAAAAACTGTAAATGCTGGAAATAGGAAATAAAAATAGAAAATGTTGCAAATACACAGGAGATCCATCAGCCCATCTTTCCTCTTTTCAGATGTTAACGTTTCAGATGTGAACTTTTCATCAGAACTCTCCCAGTTTAATTTAAAATGTAGTTGCTTAGTGCAATACTATACCACCTTTTGTTTCTCTCTTTGTTAATGTGATTGATTGTGAATTGGTTGATCTATTCTTTCACAATTCCCTTTTTTTGACTTTCTTTATAATCTGCTGTTTAGTTCTGCAAGAATGTCAAATGATTTGATTTCACCTGTTTAACCTTGACTGCCACATTTATACCACAGCTGTATGCAGACTCTTCAAAATCCATGGTCTGTTCTTACAGCTGGCCTCCAATTCAGATCACTCAGCAGGTGTTGTTAAATTAGCAGCTCACTGGGACCACAATTTTTTGTTTGGTACGGAAAATATCATTTCAGCAACTGAAGTTAACTGAGAGATTGAATTTTTACTCCAAACTCCAGTTAGTCTGCCTCTGCTTTATATACATAAAGGAAGCATCTTCGGGTAAATGGTGTACAGAAAGTATACCATCCAATACCATTGAGAGCATAGCTCATAAATGTTGTAGGTGTGAATGAATTATGCGGGATGTGACTTGAACAGTTTATTTTCTGTGATCCACTTCTTGTTCCTGAAGTGTACCTTTGTTTCTTCAATGTGGTATATAATTAATGATTTATAAGTATTTGAGTGTTCTAAGTTACCTTCACGTTACAGCACTATTTTTGCATCAAGTATAAAAAGCTCTACCCAAAACCTGATTTCCATGCACATGCGAAGGATTTTAACTGGTTGAATATTCCAAGCAGTCCTTTCATCCTTTGGTTATGCAGCAGTTTGACAGCTCTATTGTGCCAGTTAAACTCCTCCTTGAGGTGCATTTTTGTGACTGGGGTCAGCCTAAACAGGGTCAACTTAATATCAATTATAGGCAGGTGTTTTGTCAGTATGACTTCTGTTTCACAGTAATTAGAATGGCCATGTAACACATGACCTGTTAATAATGGGTTATTATAGCGAAGCCACTGGGTTTTGGTTTTCCCTGGGGAAAATGGACAGTATCTCCAGATGCAATCCCCACAACACTGATAAGAATCCCATGTATTAAAAACAGAATTTGACTTAGTCACTCAGCATAAACCAATAGCCTCGCTTACAAGTAATTCCTGGCAATCTGGAATTTCCAGCAAAAGTGGAGCTGATTGAACAGCATTATGCTGTCTAAATTGAATTTTACAAGATGAAATGAAGGGATTAAAAGGATCTTTTGACTTCAGGCTTTCTCATTTTGGAAGCTATTTTCTCCCTTAGTTTCTGCATTATCTTTGCCAAAATGAGAGGCTCAACATCTCTTGGGGCAGTTGCTGGGAGTTGAGTTGCTGCTCCTCCATTGCACTGATTTAGTAAAAATGAAACCATTGCAGTCCTTACAAGCAAGCTACAAACAAGTAAGGGGTTCAAATAAAATGTTGTTCGACGTCTAACTTTAAACTCTATCCTGATTTTTGACATTGGCCCTCTGTAAGGACACAGGATCACTTGTTTGAGCCTCTATATACAATTAATCATTATAAACAGTTTCCTGAAAAGTTAATTTATTCGTAAAGTAGATTGGCATTCCTTTTACCATTTAGCTTCCTCCAGACTACCAGCAGTCTCAACCAATATATTAGTTCTGAGGCCTGTTTGCAATTGAAAAGTTGACACACTAGCATCATAAATGAAAACTAGTGATTGATGCAATGATGTCCATTCTCTGTGTAAAAAAAAATCCATTGGACGCTTAATTTTTGCCACACAAGTAACTTCAAATAGGGACTTTAAAAAGTTAAGTTCAGAGGCCATCACCATAACACTCTGTGACGTGTAGGTACACATGATATTAATTGTTCTACTTACTGAATAGCTTTAAATACAAAAACCATGTAAAGCCTCATAATATACCCCTTATTTATATATGACCCCCAAAGAAAATACTATAGATTTGTTTGCATGTTGAATGCAATTAATCATTTGTATATCAAATAGAATGAGTTTGATTACATAATAAATAAAGTCTGTTTTAATGTGGAAGATGTAAAGGTAGAAGAGTTCTTTAAATATGTATGTACCCTTCCTCCTGAAGCGGAGCATTTAAAAATATATAGCATTTTTTAAACGGTGGAATTGATCCCTTGACGCAACAAGTCCTTCTCCTCTCCACCTTTCTGTGGGTCACCTGGAGAGAATCCATCATGTCTTGTCAATATACCATGCACTGGATGATAGCAGCTGAAGGTGAGGAACAAACGTGCAGTTGGAATCAGCTGAAAAATAACAGCCCTGATGTCGGAACATGTATATTTAACAGATTGCTGATGGTAGAGTCACAACATTAGCAATTCTCTCAGCAAAAGTGGCAAATTCCAAAATATAGTCCCTTTTACTCACTTCCCAAGCCATGTTCATTTCGTTTCAGAGAAATGTCTTCAAACTAGAAGCTTCTATTTTGTCCACTGAAAGTAAATTGGAAACATGGGGTACAGACTTACATATATGGCAAAAGTATTCTCACTTGATTTAATTGAATTTAGGTTTTAATTTTTACCCTTTTTTAAAATTGTCCCATAGATAATCTGCTTCCCCATACAGCACAATGATTATCAGTTGCAATCGACATGCATACATCTTGGTGGAAATGTTTGTATGTGGATGCACAATGACTTCTGCTGATATTTTAGGATACTCTGGCGTAATTCTGCAAGGAACCGACAAAGAAGAGGTTTTTTAGTATCTGTGATACCATGTACCCTCCTCTCTAAACCTCTCAAATACTTATCACTGCCTCTGCTTTCAAGCAGTGTTTATTGGGTAGTGAGCATAAGGGGATGTTCCATTCTAGTGAAGGCAGTAAAAGGGTAAAAGCAGTAAACTTACAATTGCAAGTTACAGGTCATGTCACAACAAATGTTTGAGGCAGGAAATTACAGTATAATCACTGAAATGAAAGAAAGGAACAGGGATGATTATTAAGGCTCTTGCAGAAGCAATTGTGAAAGTAAAGAATGTATGATTTTGAGCTCTTTCATAGAACTAGTCTGCTGCTCATTGAAGAGACAATAAATGAATATTCTAGGAGATGATTGCTATAAATCACTGGCTCTTTTGGATTGTTTCCTGTTTCATCCATTTACATTTTAAATTTATTATGCTTGCAAAAGAATTTGCAATGTAGGGTCCTGGTTAGTTAGGAAAGATGGTGGCAGATAATCATTAGGAATTTCCTTGGGGGTCCTACAGTGGCCAATCAGGAGAAACCCCAAGGAAATTCCTGGAGAATCTGTCTCCTTTAGCTCTATAATATAAATGATCTTCTGATGATTGGACATTGTGAAATCTTATTGCTGTTATTAAAGTGTGATGGGCATAAGGGCTTAGTAACTGGGTAAAATATTTTAAGAGGTTGCAAGACTACTTGCATGTCTACATGTCTTCCCTTTGTATCATGTGGATTTAGAAAAGGCCCACTTTACATAGAGCATGTGTTAAATAAGAACTGTACACTATACGTACAGGAGATTTGAACACTGTTGCATGAGAGATGCACAATATTACTGCAGTTATTGGAAGACTCTATAGCATCAACAAAGCTAATCCTGCACTAATCCATCAGTTGCTGTGGAAGGTTGGGTATATACCATACCCTCTACAGTATCCACATGTGGTTGCGAACACAATTCTACAATACTGTATGTAACAGGCGTAAGTGCATTGTTCCCTTTTTACCCAGTGTATGTTTGATTAAAGGAAAGAATAACCAGGAATGCTATTACTACTGATGAGCAAATAAAATACTCTTAATTATTTATTCCTTTTGTTTCTTTGTACCAGTAATTTTCTAGCATGCTGCCTCATTTTGTGAAGCATGGGGTTAAACAGAGGCTTGATGTATTTTGTCCCAATTCAATATGATGTTCAATCCATTGATCTATTGACTGCTGCCACTCACAGCAATGGTACGTGAGCTCAATTTATGGGCGGTCGGACAACCCAATCTCCAGCAATTGGCCACCAGGTTGTGAGGCAGTGGCTTTGAGCAGCAATCATTTCAATTTACACTTGTCAACAAATTTCAGTGCCTGTTATTTGCACACATTGAATAATCTATTCAGTATTGATTCAATAACATATTTGTCAAAACAGATTCTGCTGAATTAACAAGAAAAATGCTGAATTACAGATCATTTAGAAAACCTTTAAACCAGCCTAGTGTCTATAAATAATTTAATAAACAAACTGTCTGATTTATTTATGTGTTTCTAAATAACTATGTACAGACTTTTTTAAAAAAATGACCAATCTTACTGAATGACACATGTACCGGACTGAATATAAAATTCTACATTAGTTGAAAATAAGGTTTAGAGAAACACCAGAGTGCTTGAGTGCAAATAGATGATTGGATCTGAATCTAAATCATAACTGCAGGTATAAAGAATGTGTCAATCAGCTACTGGCCTGTAAGCTCTTAATAATCTATAAGGATTTAGCTGAAAATGTCCATATTTTCAAATAAGTTGCTGTTTGCACTCCCACTTTGCTTTATATGCCCTCTTTTTAAGTATGTGCTGCTCTCTCAGCAACATTTTATATTTTTATTCTTTTTTTTAATAAAATCTCCTCGTCTTTAAAATGGGCTTCACTAAGGATAGATCTTTTACCAGATGCATTTGATAAGAGTGCTCATTCAGCACAATGTGCTGATAATATTCTAGAAAAACTCTCAACCACCCACAATTGCTTTTAGGTGACTTGTGTCAAAATAGAAGTATAGATTTTAAATTGGATAGAAATTGTTCAGGAAACTCCCATCTCAAAGTAGTACAAAGAGCTTGTTACCTAAACTGCCAAATTCAACTACAGTATTTTTGAACAAATGCCACTGAAATCTAGATGGGTTTTTGTTGTGTAAATGAGCAGCCATTTGAGGAGGGCTTTATCTTAAATGGCCAACTGTTGGGGAATGATGTGAGATTATTAATCGTTTAAATTAGAATTAACCAAAAAGGTGTGATAAACTTATTTCCAGTCCTCTAAAGTGTGCAATTTACAACCTGCATAGAGTATTAACAAATACTACACCACCAGATCTTGCGATGATTATCCCGATGCTAGTTCACTGCTCTCCTGGCTGGCCTCCCACCTTGCACCCTCAGTAAACTTAAGCTTATCTAAAACTCTTCTGCCTGTATCCTAACTCACACAAAGTCCCGTTCACCCATTATCCCTTTGCTCGCTGACCTATATTGGCAACGCCTCGATTTTAAAATTCTCATCCTTGTTTTCAAATCCCTCCATAGCTTCGCCCCTCCCTATCTCTATAACCTCCTCGAGCCCTACAGAAGGTTTGTCACAGTGAACAAAGAGGAGGAGCTCTGACAGACCTGAATAAAAGGGTAGGTTAATCGGGGTAAGCAAATTAATAATAATCGAGTATATAAAGGGAGTTCAGGAAAAAAAAAAGGTTTTTAAATGTAATGGATGGGCAGCTAAGACCCGTTGCCTGCAATTCCTGCGTCATGTGGGGACTTCAGGACATTTCATGTGTCCTGGAGGGACATGTGCAGGAAATGCCTCCAGTTGCTCGAGCTCAAGCTGAGGGTTTCTGAGCTTGAGGGACGGCTGGAGTCACTGCAGAGCATAAGGGAGACTGAAGGTTTCCTGGATCGTACGTTCCAGGAGGTGGTCACCCTGTAGCCACAAAGAGTTTAGGATAGCAAGTGGGTGGCCATCCGAAAGGGTAGGAAGAGGCAGGCAGTGCAGGAACCTTCTGGGTGTGTGGCACTCTCAAACCGGTATTCACCAGTGAGGGTGACGACACCTCGAAGGACTACAGTCCTGAGCATGGGCAAAGGACTGCATAGGGGAGCACAGTGAAGTGTAGAAATGTAGTATCCATAGGGAATTCAATAGTCAGGAGGACAGACAGGCGCCTTTGTGACCGCCGACGTGAGTTCCATATGGTGTGTTGCCTCCCTGGTGCCAGGGTAAAGGACATCACTGAGAGGGTGCAGAACATTCTGCGGGGGGAAGGGGAACAGCCAGAAGTCATGGTCCATGTGGGTACCAACGACATAGGAAATAAAAGGGATGAGGTTCTGCGGTCAGAGTTTCAGGAGCGAGGGAGGAAGTTAAAAAGCAGGACCTCAAAGGTAATAATCTCTGGATTACTCCCAGTGCCATACACTAGTGAGTACAGAAATAGGAAGATAAGGTAGGTTAATGCGTGGCTAGAGACATGGTACACGAGGGAGGGCTTCAGATTTTTGGGGCTTTGAACCTGTTCAAGAAGGACGGGTTGCACCTCAACAGAGCTGGGACCAATGTCCTCGCGGGGAGGGTTTAAACTAATTTGGCAGGGGGATGGGCACCAGGATGTAGCATTAGAAAGGAGAAACAAGGTGCACAAAGGATTGGGACAGACAGATAGCACTAGAATAAGAAATAGAACAGTATTAGGTGGGATCAGACTAAGAGAGAGTACGAGCAGGTCTAAGATAGGTTTAGAGTGCATGTGTGTAAACGTACGCTTCATGGTAAATAAGGCTGGTGAGCTGCAAGCGCAAATAGCCACATGGGAATATGATGTAGTGGCAATAACGGAGACCTGGCTCTAAAAAGGGCAGGATTGGGTACTAAATATTCCTGGATACAAGGTGTTCAGGAAAGATAGAGAAGGAAAAAATGGAGGGGGGTGGCAGTATTGATTAAGGAGAATATTACATTACTGGAGAGAGAGGATGTCCTTGAGGGGTCAAAGAGAGAATCTATTCGGTTAGAGTTAAGAAACAATAGAGGTGCCATTACATTACTGGAGATAGTCTATCAGCCACCAACTAGTGGGAATGATATATAGGAGCAAATTTGCAAGGAAATTACAGAGAGGTGCAAGAACTATAGAGCAGTGATAATGGGGGACTTTAACTATCCTAATATAGACTGGGATAGTAATAGTGTAAATGGCAAAGAGGGGGAGGAATTTCTGAAGTGTTCAGGAGAACTTTCTTGATCAGTATGTTTCCAGCCCAATGAGGAAGGAGGCATTGCTGGATCTAGTTCAGGGGAATGAAGAGGGGCAGGTAGAGCATGTTTCAGTGGGGAATATTTAGGGAACAGCGATCCTTGTATCATAAGGTTTAGATTAGTTATGGAAAAGGACAAGGAGCAATCTAGAGTAAAAATACTTAATGGGAGGAGGGCCAATTTCAGTGAATTGAGAACGGATCTGGCCCGGGTAAATTGGAATCAAAGATTGACAGGCAAAACTACAATGGAACAATGGGCAGCCTTTAAAGAGGAGATGGTTTGGGTACAGTCTAGGTATATTCCCACGAGGGGGAAAGGTAGGGCAACCAAAGCCAGAGTTCCCTGGATGACGAAAGAGAGAGTAAGATGAAGCAGAAAAAGACGGCATATGACAGATGTCAGGTTGATAATACAATTGAGAACCATTGGATGTAGAAAGTACAGAGGAGAAGTGAAAAAGGAAATAAGAGGGATAAAGAGAGAGTTTGAGAACAGACTGGCAGCTAACATAAAAGGGAATCCAAAAGTCTTCTATAGGGATATAAATAGTAAATGGGAAGTAAGAGGAGGGTGGGGCCGATTAGGAACCAAAAAGGAGATCTACACATGGAGGCAGAGGTCATGGCTGAGGTACTAAATGAGTACTTTGCATCTGTCTTTACCAAGGAAGAAGATGTTGCCAAAGTCACAGTAAAAGAGGAGGTAGCTGAGATACTGAATGGAATAAAAATTGATAGAGGAGGTACTAGAAAGGCTGGCTGTACTTAAAGTAGATAAGTCACCCGGTCCAGATGGGATGCATCCTAGGTTGCTGAGGGAAGTAAGGGTGGAAATTGCAGAAGTGCTGGCCATAATCTTCCAATCCTCCTTAGATATGGGGGTGGTGCCAGACAACTGGAGAATTGCAAATGTTAGACCCCTGTTCAAAAATGGGTGTAAGGATAAACCCAGCAACTACAGGCCAGTCAGTTTAACCTTGGTGGTGGGGAAACTTTTAGAAACAATAATCTGAGACAAAATTAACAGTCACTTGGACAAGTGTGGATTAATAAAGGAAAGCCAGCACGGATTTGTTAAAGACAAATCATGTTTAACTAACTTGACTGAGTTTTTTGATGAGGGCAGTGTGGTTGATGTGTACATGGACTTTCAAAAGCCATTTGATAAAGTGCCACATAAAAGGCTTGTCTGCAAAATTTAAGCCCATGAATAAAAGGGACAGTGGCAGCATGGATACGAAAGTGGCTAAGTGACAGGAAATAGAGAGTAGTGGTGAACGGTTATTTTTCGGACTGGAGAAAGGTATACAGTGGTATTCCCCATGGGTCGGTACCAAGACCACTGCTTTTTTTTATATATATTAATGAATTGGACTTGGGTGTACAGAGCACAGATGACACTAAACTTGGAAATGTAGTAAACAGCAAGGTGGATAGTAATAGGCTTCAAGAGGACATAGACAGGCTGGTGGAATGGGCGGACAGACACGTGGCAGATGAAATTTAACACACAGAAGTGTGAGGTGATTCATTTTGGCAGGAAGAATGAGGAGAAGCAATATAAACTAAATGGTACAATTCTAAAGGGGGTGCAGTAATAGAGAGACTGGGGCACATGTGCACAAATCTTTGAAGGTGGAATGACGGGTTGAGAAAGTGGTTTCAAAAAAGCATCCTGGGCTTTATAAATAGAGGCATAGAGTACAAAAGCAAGGAAGTTATGATGAACCTTTATAAAAACACTGGTTCGGCCACAGCTGGAGTATTGTGTCCAAATCTGGGCACAGCACTTTAGGAAGGATGTGAAGGCCTCAGAGAGGGTGCAGAAAAGATTTACTAGAATGGTTCCAGGGATGAGGAACTTCAGTTACATTGATAGATTGGAGAAGCTGGAGTTGTTCTCCTTAGAGCAGAGAAGGAAGAAGAGATTTGATAGAAGTGTTCAAAGTCATGAAGGGTTGAAATAGAGAGAAAATGTTCCCATTGGCGGAAGGGTCGAGAACCAGAGGATACAGATTTAAGGTGATTGGCAAAAGAACCAAAGGCGACATGAGGAAAAGCGTTTTTACGCAGCGAGTGGTTATGATCTGGAATGCGGTGCCTGAAAGGGTGGTGGAAGCGGATTCAATCATGGCTTTCAAAAAGGAATTGGATAAATACTTGAAGGGAAAAAATTTGCAGGACTACGGGGAAGAGCAGGGGAGTGGGTCTAACTGGATTGCTCTTACAAAGAGTCAGCACGGGCTCGATGGGCAGAATGGCCTCCTTCTGTGCTGTAGCCATTCTACAATTCTATGATTCTAACCTTCCAAGATCTCTGCACTCCTCCAATTCTGACCTCTTGCACATCCCCAATTTTAATTGCTCTACCATTGATGGCCATGACTTCAGCTGCTTAGGCCCAAAGCTCTGGAATTCCCCCCCTCAACCTCTCCATCTCTCTCCCCTCCTTTTAAGACGCTCCTTAAAACCTATCTCTTCACCTGTCCTAACATCTCCTTACATGGCTCGGTGTCCAATTTTGTTTGATATTGCTCCTGTGAAGCATCTTGGGACATTTTACAACATTAAAGGTGCTATATAAATGCAAGTTGTTGTTGATATGGATATTTGCATGCTTTCTTCTATTTGCAGTTCTCTACACAGATAGCTAGATTCAGGGGATGGGCATATGGTTATCACTTAAGTGTTTACGTCATATCTAATCAATGTAACACAAAAGAACATCTTTGTACAGTAAAATATTGCAACAAAGAACTTATGTCTTCATTTGTTTTAAACTCCTGTCCGGGGTACAGGACTAGAGACCCAGAGGTGCCAGTGCATTCACAGGCCCAATGAAATGGAAAAAAATTAGACTTTGTCAAAATGAATCCGCAAAAATGGGCAGTTGTTATGATGAGGGTCCCTATGATAAGTGCCTGCAGCACACTGTTGAGTCTGTGACCTCTGCCCTCACATCAATTGTAGCAGATGTGCATAGAAGTCTAATTGCAACGGATAATAGATGATCAAGTAGGGATTTTAAAAAACTGGGAAATAAGATTATGAATGTTGGAAAAAATTACACGGCTTGAATCAGCAGTGTTGGCACAGAACAACATCCTTACATTTGGGACTGAACTAGTTATTATTTAAACTGTGTATATAAAATAGAATAAAATGTTATCTATTTTCTTTCTTGAACATAAGGAAGTAAACTCTACTGCAGATGAATTCCTGCAAATGCAATTATTGAACAATAAGGAAGTGAACATTGCAGTTAAGTAAAATGGCTATAATTTGAAGTCAGCATGGGTGAAAGACAGATCATGCCTGATTATTGTATTGGGATATTTTTCGAGGGTGACGGATGATTCAGTAGACGTTATAAATCTTAACTCTCAGAAGGAATATGATAAGGTGCTTCGTAAGAGACTTGTGACTAAAATGAAAGCTGTTGTAGTAAATGAAGGAATTGGAAATTGGCTAGGGTAATGATCAATGATGACAGATCAGATTGGATAGCTGTGACCCAAGAGTTAGTCCTAGTGTCTTTGCTGGTCAATATATTTATAAATGACAATGAAGGTATTCAGAGAAAAATACGCAGGTGTGTAGATGATACCAGACTGTGCAGAAAAACAGGATGCTTGGAGGAAAGGGATAAAATTCTGTAGAGATATAGGGGTCCATTTTCAACTTCACACCTGACTGGTAATCTGGCGGAGCAGATCATCCACCCTTTATAGAAGCCATTCGATTTTCATTCCATTGCTTTCAATGAATTTGAAATCAGTCAGGATGAGTGATCTGGTCCAGGCGGTGAAAATAGAAAATCTACACCAAAGCAACTGTGCAGATGAATTACAACATTGAGAGATGCCAAGACATTGCCTATTGATACTAAAAGTTAGACATTTGACAATCATTATTGTTAAATAAGGGGAGTAAGGGAAAAGATTTAGGTTCGATTGTTTTGCTGAATATTGAAAGTATTCTCACAGTGTAGGGGAGCAGCTACAAAAGCAAGAAACATGGGCTGGCAGTTTTTATACTTGCTCATAAATTGCCACATTTCTTAAATTAATTTTCACAAGTTGCTGTTGTGGGATTTGAGCATTTGACCTCTTTTGTTAAGTTGCTAGCCCAGTACCATAATCACCACACAAGAGTCTTCATTACAATCACACAGATAGAAAACTTTTTAATTATAGAGATTAGATCGTGGGCTGGGGGAAAGGCTACAGAAGCTAAATTAATTCTAGTTGGAATAGAAAATGAAGAAGACTTTTTCCAATTTATCAAAATAATGAGAGTTGATCATTTGGATTTAGGGAAGTGTATGGTCAAAAACCAGAGGGTAGGATATCATAAAGATGCCACAATTTGAAATAGATTTAATGAATAAAACTTGGGCCCTGAAATTCCTAGGTTGGGAGAGGGCCATTTCCTCCTGGGGAAGATTGGCAGAATTTCGACATGAATCCAGCTGTACCAGGATTCTGCCTCATTTAGACTGGCCCTTGAAATTTTGGTCAGGGTGGCTGTGGGTGTATCTGCCAGCCACTCTCCTACATCAAGGAAGCATGTTGGGGGGGAAGGAGGGAGGCTCTGTGGCCTGCACCGGGGTTTTACTCCCTTTTAAGGCCTTGAAAAGCCTCAACAGTATCCCCTGCCAGTTGAGACCTGGCATGAGGCACTTGCCAGCTTCACTTGCCTTCTGATACCCCCAAACCTTTACTCTAATAAGATAATTGTTCTCAGAGGATTGATTACATTCTCTGGCATCAGAGTGGCTCCACTGAGAGCCAAACAGTTTTATATATAAAAAAAACATTTTTGCTTTGGGCCTCAGGGGTGGACCTCGGGGAGTGGCAACGAGGAGCAGCAAGGCACAACTCCACCTTAGAAGGGTCAGGATCTGATGCTACCTTGCAAGCGTTGGTGGGCATCCCCGAATATGCAAATTATTCCATCCCCGGAATTTTGGAGGGGGTTTGCGACCCAGGACTAGGGTGGGCGGAGGTTCTGGCCAACGCACTTATACTGGCAGAGTGGGTCCCCAAGAAATTTCGGGACTTCATGCTTTACAGTCATTGGTTCATGTGACAGCCTGTCACTTTGTGGAGTAAGATTTAACTCTGTTCTGAGTAGGGAATTAGTGATAAGCTTGCAAGATCGATTGAGATAAAGAAAGCCCTTTAGCCCATTTTTGTCTCGTCTTTTCAGAATACCTAACCTATCATCTTTCTCTTGTAGCATTTTTCTTTTTATATGAGTCCAGTATCCTGGGCTCAAATAGCCTCTCTGACAATCTGTTAGCTGTTGATTGCCTCCTGTGTAAAGAAATACTTCCTGACGTCTCTCCTAAATTTGCTGTATATTATCCTGAAACCATTCCCTCTTGCCCTGCTGTCCAGTTATGCCCGAGTTTGGATGTGGAATAAAATTCAGATTGAATCGTGAATCAAGATCTGGAAGAGTTAGGTTGGCCTAAATGACCTTTATCACATGCAATTACATGGAATGTACAGCACATAAACAGGCCATTCAGCCCAACAGGTCCATGCCAGTGTTTATGCTCCACACGAGCCTCCTCCCTCTCTACTTCATCTAACCCTATCAGCATATCTTTCTATTCTTTTCTCCCTCATGTGTTTATCTAGCTTCCCCTTAAATGCATCTATGCCAGTCACCTCAACTACTCCATGTAGCGAGCTCCATATTCTACCCACTCTCTGGGTAAAGAAGTTTCTCCTGAATTCCCTATTGGATAAATTAGTGACTATCTTATATTTATGGCCCTTAGTTCTGGTCTCTCCCACAAGTAGAAACATCTTCTCTACGTCTACCCTATCAAACCCTTTCATAGGGGACTCAATCAGGTCACCCCTCAGTCTTCTCTTTTCTAGAGAAAAAAGCCTCAGCCTGCTCAATCTTTCCTGATAGGTATAACCTTTTAGCACTGGTATCATCCCAGTAAATCTGTTTTGCACCTTCTCCAGTGCCTCTATATCCTTTTTTATAATATGGAGACTAGAACTGTTCACAATACTCCAAGTGTGGTCTAACCAAGGTTCTATACATAACTTCTCTGCTTTTCAATTCTGTCCCTATAGAAATGAACCCCAGTGCTTGGTTTGCTTTTTTGTGGCCTTATTAACCTGCATCGCTACTTTTAGTGATTTGTGTATCTGTACCCCACTTCCCTCTGTTCCTCTACCCCATTTAGACTCTTAGGGGTCTATTTTAGGATGGCCTAGCGGGTGCGTTCGTGGCAGGGGGGATCTGAAAATTCAGGATTCCTGCAGCTTAGATGCGCGCGCAGCCCCTGCGTGCGGGGCTCCCACCGGCAATTAAAGCCGGCGGGATCCAAATTAAACCAATTATTTCGATATTTCAGGTCATTTGCAGACCTGATTGGGAGGATATTTTAGGAGGGGACAAATCAGCGTGTTTCCCATACTGGGGGACACTCTCCCAGTTGAAATGGACGTGTTGCAGCCACCAGCTTGTGGCAGCTGCAAAGGTCATTTGACAGGTGGGGGGGGGGGTGGTGGGGGACCCTCACTCATTGCAGGAGGCCGCTCTGTCACTTTGGACAAAGTTTGGCCTCCACCACCCTCCTCCTAACACAAAAATTCACCAACTTGCAACCTCAACCCCGGTGTGCAGACACATTTACCTACCTTGTGGACCCCCTCAAACATACATCTTCCGGATGGGGGCCGCCATAGCTGCAGTCGTGACCTCCTCGGAGAACGAACAGCATCACCAGCCTCGCCGGCCACGCCGTCCACCTCTGACACGTGGAGCTCCACAACACAGTGCTGTGACACATCCACCTGCACAGCAGGAGGGAGGGCAACCGCAGAGAGAGATGTGTCGCAGAGGACACTACCCTCGCCACAGGGTCTGCAGACCGAGGCTCAGCTTCCCGGACCTCTCTGAGGAGCAGTACACACGGAGGCTCAGAGTCGCTCGACATGTAGTCGTGGACATCTGCAGCCTCCTTCATGCCGAGCTGCTCTTGGCTGGCCCGAGCACCATCTTCTTACCTGTCACTGTCAAAGTCACCGCTGCCCTCAACAACTTCTGCTTCGCATCCTTCCAGGGTGCCACCGGGGACCTTGCTGGCGTCTCTCAGTCATCTGCACAAAAGAGCCCTGCAAATACACCTACACCCACTCTGCAGTGACACATTGGGTAGCATCAGGTGTGGGTCTTCATAGTGATCCTCAGGAAAGGGAATTATTGCACAAACCAGACAAGATTTGCAAAGACGTGGTAGTAGTGGTGAATACAAATTTTAATGTGCTTTGCAAGGCAAACGAAACTGAATCAAAAACATGACATTCTGTCATACACCCTTGTGCATCCCCTTTGTGCTCACAAAACCTTAGCCTTATGTTTATGGGAAACCCTATGTGGTGCTACCCCTGTGGCTTCAGCAGAGGTAGTAGCAGGTTACTCTTGTCCATGCCCTGATCAATGAGATGCTTTGCGCAGACGTCCTCTGGGTTTCGGTGCCCGTGAGGGCCCCTCCAAAGACTACTCCACTTGCACCTGTGCAGGGGCAGACTCGGCCACCTGGAGAGGAGGCAGCATTGCGGTAACTGGTTGAGAGAGGGGCAACGGGTGAGACGTGGAAGTGCTTTGAGTAGCCTCCCCACTTCCATGTCCCCTTTCACCGTCATCCCTCTCCTGGGCCAGGCCCACATCACTCCTTCCACCCTGCTGGATGACAGTTTGGAGGACAGTTTGTGTGAAGCCTTGGAAGGCCAGTTGTAAGGTATCTGTCAGCCTGTTTAAGGTGGCAGAATGTTGCTCACCCTGAATCCGAATGGCCATTATTAGGGCCTGATTGGACTCATTGTTGAGCCGTGCTTGACGCTCGATGGAGGCTAGCCTTTTCTCCATCGCAGATGTTCCCGCACCTACCCGCGACACTATCTCAGAGATGCCTTCACGTCCCTATGACAGTATTCCACTCATGCAGGAGTTGGACTCCTCCATCCTCTGCGCGATTGTGGAGAGTGCGCATGGCAACTGTTCCAGTACCTCGGCAATGTGTTGCTGGCCCTCGATGACTCTCCTTTTCATGGCTGGCCCCCAGGGTTCAGCATCTGGGTCCAGCTGAGCAGAGCCTGGAGAAGAGTGCTCCCACCGACGCAGACTCTCCACAGCTGCCCCTGCCACCAGGGTCTGCTCGTGCTCACATGTGCGTGGTGACTCACCATGTGCAAGCCCAACTAAGTGAGGACGGGGACCCACCGAGGTGTGTGTATCTGCGCTGGTCGATGGCTGGCTCAGATGTGACGATGGACCCTCAGAGGCCGGCAGGTCCTCTGAGGAATCGCCCTCCGCAGTCACAGCAGTCGCAGATGGCCCTGCAAGAGAACAGAAAGCAATATTAAGCATGTGGACAGATGTTGAGGTGCTGCAGATGCCAAGTGATGTTAAGATCATTCGCTATCATGAGTGCTGAGTGTTAAGATTTCTCTCACCAGCCACTTGTGCACTCCCAGTCTCGGCGTCCGCCACGGACAGGCACTCCACATCCGGCTTAGTTCCAATGCCTGCTAGTCCGCGTCCGTTAAGACCACCTGGTGTGGCGGGCCCCCTCCAGTCCTTGCCCTCTCCTGGGCATTCTGGCATCTCTTCTCCTAACATAAAGGGCAAAAGAGTAACTAGGGAGAGAGTAGGGCCTCTTAAGGATCAACAAGGTCATCTATGTGTGGAACCACAAGAGATGGGCGAGATCCTGAATAAGTATTTCACATCGGTATTTACGGTTGAGAAAGGCATGGATGTTAGGGAACTTGGGGAAATAAATAGTGATGTCTTGAGGAGTGTACATATTACAGAGAGGGAGGTGCTGGAAGTCTTAACGCGCATCAAGGTAGATAAATCTCCGGGACCTGATGAAATGTATCCCAGGACGTTATGGGAGGTTAGGGAGGAAATTGCGGGTCCCCTAGCAGAGATATTTGAATCATCGACAGCTACAGGTGAGGTGCCTGAAGATTGAAGGGTAGCAAATGTTGTGCCTTTATTTAAGAAGGGCGGCAGGGAAAAGCCTGGGAACTACAGACCGGTGAGCCTGACATCTGTAGTGGGTAAGTTGTTAGAGGGTATTCTGAGGGACAGGATCTACAGGCATTTGGAGAGGCAGGGACTGATTAGGAACAGTCAGCATGGTTTTGTGAGAGGAAAATCATGTCTCACGAATTTGATTGAGTTTTTTGAAGGGGTAACCAAGAAGATAGATGAGGGCTGTGCAGTAGACGTGGTCTACATGGACTTCAGCAAAGCCTTTGACAAGGTACCGCATGGTAGGTTGTTACATAAGGTTAAATCTCACGGGATCCAAGGTGAGGCAGCCAATTGGATACAAAATTGGCTTGACGACAGAAGACAGAGGGTGGTTGTAGAGGGTTGTTTTTCAAACTGGAGGCCTGTGACCAGCGGTGTGCCTCAGGGATCGGTGCTGGGTCCGCTGTTATTTGTTATTTATATTAATGATTTGGATGAGAATTTAGGAGGCATGGTTAGTAAGTTTGCAGATGACACCAAGATTGGTGGCATTGTGGACAGTAAAGAAGGTTATCTAGGATTGCAACGGGATCTTGATAAATTGGGCCAGTGGGCCGATGAATGGCAGATGGAGTTTAATTTAGATAAATGTGAGGTGATGCATTTTGGTAGATCGAATCGGGCCAGGACCTACTCCGTTAATGGTAGGGCGTTGGGGAGAGTTATAGAACAAAGAGATCTAGGAGTACAGGTTCATAGCTCCTTGAAAGTGGAGTCACAGGTGGATAGGGTGGTGAAGAAGGCATTCGGCATGCTTGGTTTCATTGGTCAGAACATTGAATACAGGAGTTGGGATGTCTTGTTGAAGTTGTACAAGACATTAGTAAGGCCACACTTGGAATACTGTGTACAGTTCTGGTCACCCTATTATAGAAAGGATATTATTAAACTAGAAAGAGTGCAGAAAAGATTTACTAGGATGCTACCGGGACTTGATGGTTTGACTTATAGGGAGAGGTTGGATAGACTGGGACTTTTTTCCCTGGACAGTAGGAGGTTAAGGGGTGATCTTATAGAAGTCTATAAAATAATGAGGGGCATAGATAAGGTAGATAGTCAAAATCTTTTCCCAAAGGTAGGGGAGCCTATAAAGAGGGGACATAGATTTAAGGTGAGAGGGGAGAGAAACAAAAGGGTCCAGAGGGGCAATTTTTTCACTCAAAGGGTGGTGAGTGTCTGGAACGAGCTGCCAGAGGCAGCAGTCGAGGCGGGTACAATTTTGTCTTTTAAAAAGCATTTGGACAGTTACATGGGTAAGTTGGATATAGAGGGATATGGGCCAAGTGCAGGCAATTGGGACTAGCTTAGTGGTATAAACTGGGCGACATGGACATGTTGGGCCGAAGGGCCTGTTTCCATGTTGTAACTTCTATGATTCTATAAGGCAAAACACAGAGAGGCGTGATTGCGTGATGGTTGCATGGTGACCTGCTGCATGCATTGATGTGGGTGTGGGTGACCGTGAGGGAGATGCTTGGGAGGGTGCATTTGAGACATAGCCATGAGATTGTATGAGGATTGGGTTGCGTGGTAGTGTTCGAATGGGAACTGGGGCGGTGAGTAAGTGTAGGCAAGGTGAGGATGATGGTTGAGTGGATGTGAGGAGTGATGCGAGAGCGTTGTGGTGGCAGTGCAGAAGGAGTTGTGTGGTGGTGGATGTGATGTGGAAGACGGAGTGTGGGAGAATGCGTAAGTATACTCACTTTGGCTGACCTGGTTAGGCCATTAAAGCGCTTCCTGCACTGGACCCAGGTTCGGCACACATTGCTGCTGCTGGTGACCTCCTCTGCTGTCTCGAGCCAGGCTTCCTTTGTGGCAGAGGGAGGCCACTTCCTCCCATCCGATGGGAAAAAAATTTCCCTCCTACTCCTCACCCCATCGAGCAGCACCTGGAGTGAGGAGTCAGAAAACCTTGGAGCAGCCTTACCTCTGGCCTGCTCCATGTTCCAAAAATGGTTCTATGCTGCAGGAGGAGCATTGGAGGACTGCCCCTTTAAATAGGGCTCCTCCTGCTGACAGCCTGTGATGTGGGTGTGCAGTGTGCCCGCTGCGCAGGTCTGGAACGGGAAACCCGGAAGCACGCGTAAGTACCTTCAATTAGGTTGCGATCGTGTGCGGAGCACCACAATTTCGCTGGGCGCATTACCCACGCGCCCAGTCGACCTCCCACTGCCAACCCGCTTCCCTCTTAATATCGGGCCCTTAATATCGAAGCAGTATGTGACCTCCTTATTCTTCCTACCAAAATGTAATACCTCACATTTCTTTATATTGAAATTTATTTGCCAATTGCACATCCATTCTGCAAGTTTATTAATATCTTCCTGTATTTTGTCGCATTCTTCCTCGGTATTATCTTCCCCCCCAATTTGGTGTCGTCTGCAAATTTTGAAATTATACTTCTGAGTCCCAAGTCCAAATCACTTATGTAATGGTGAACAACAGTGATCCCAGCACCAACCCATGTGGAACACCATTTCTCACCTTTTGCCAGTTTGAGTAACTACCTTTAACCCCTACTCTCTGTTTTCTGTTTTGTAGCCAGCTTGCTATCCATTCTGCTACTTGTCCCCTGACTCCACATGCTCTGACCTTAGTCATGAGTCTACAATGCAAAGTCCTATTGAAAATCCAAATATATTACATCTACTACATTACCCTTGTCTACCCTTTCTGTTACTTCTTCAAAGAATTCACTAAGATTGGTCAAGCATGACCTTCCCTTTTGAAATCCGTACTGATTATTCTTTATTATATTTTCAGTTTCTAGATGTTTTTCTATTACATCTTTGAGTAAGGATTCCATTATCTTTCATACCACCGATGTTAAGCTAATTGGTCTATAGTTCCCTGGACTTGTTTTATCTCCCTTTTTAAATATAGGAATCACATTAGCTGTCCGCCAGTCCTCTGGCAGTGTTCCCTGCTCTCTCTTCCCTATTTCTTCCTTAACTTTTTATATGCACGGATGCAATCCATCCGGACCAAGGGTTTTATCCTTTCTAAGTTTGATTGTTTATCAATTATCTCCCCCCTTTCTGTCTTGTTTATCAATTATCTCCCCCCTTTCTGTCTTAAGTGCCTTTATATCTTTTTTGATCTCTTCTAATGTCAAACTCACTGTTAGTCTCCGTGGTAAATACTGAGGCAAAGTAATTATTTAATATTTCAGCCATTTTGCTCTCATCACCTGTGAGTTTATCCTGCATTCTTTTACTCTTAGACTGTTTTTCAGTTATTGTCCAAATTGTCAGTAATACCAAATATTCCAATTATGAACAGTATTATCAGAATAGTATGTTATAATATGAAATTACCATCTGATCCTGTCTATTTTCATCCTTGTTTTCAAATCCTTCCATGGCCTCGCCCCTCCCTATCTCTGTAATCTCCTCCAGCCCTACAACCCTCCGAGATCTCTGCACTCCTCCAATTCTGGGCTTTTGCGCATCCCTGATTTTCATCGCTCCACCATTGGCGGCCGTGTCTTCAGCTGCTTAGGCCTTAAGCTCTGGAATTCCCTTCCTAAACCTCTCCGCCTCTCTACCTCTCCTCTTTTAAGATGCTCCCCCTTTGACCAAGCTTTTGGTCACCTGTCCTAGTATCTCCTTATGTGGCTCTGTGTTAAATTTTGTTTGATCACGCTCCTATGAAGTGCCTTGGGACGTTTTACTATGTTTAAAGGTGCTATATAAATGCAAATTGTTGTTGTTGTTCTGTAATTCAGTGCCGATGAGGGCTAAAATAATCAGCACTTTTTGCACTTTTTTCATGTGATTTTGCTTACAACTGTAGTTGTGTCTTCAGCAGACAGGGGCTGCACTGTTGTGTTTAAATAGTGATATGGTGAGATAATTTTGTTTTAAAACAGAAAAGCTTGTGTGTCACCAATGGCAGGTGCTTCACTGTTTGTCCTGTTCAACTCATTCACATGTCTACATTCCATCGCACATATTTTTTGTGCATCAGTAATGGGTTTACTATTTCTAGTGCTGTTAATTATCTTAGTCAGCAATAACATGATACTACCAGCTGGCTGTAACTCCCACAGTGTTCATGCTGAGCATAATATTACCTTTCAAGGTACAGAATATGGTGAAATCAAACCTATCCAGGAATTTTACAATCCACTTTAAAAAGATTCCTTTTCATCTAATAGTATTTTCCTGTCATTTGAGGAGACAACATTGCTGCATTATGGAAAGTAGGAAGGTTTTCTTAAGTTCTCATATGAATTGATAACTGTATAAGATATTGAATGTGCTTGCAAATGTATTCAAGGCTATAACACACTTGAGGTATTGATGACTATGGAAACCAAGCTTCATAGTTAAAATGTCCAAATCCTGGTGTATTAGGGCTAAAAAGACCTTGTTTTATTTATGAATCCAAAAGCTGGTTGTGTTCAGAATATAAATGGAGTGAGTTTATAATTCTTTGCTTTTTGTAGAGTCTCAGCTGAAGAAAAAGATCAAGCATCAATTAAAATTAGATAAATATTCACAATAGCAATAATCGGGTTATTAAGGCTGACTTGATTTACAAAGTCACACAAAAAAATCCTATCCAGATTTTCAACGTATTCTGATTGTAATTCACAAGGGCTGTGTGAGGCTAAAATTGTAATTCATTCCATTATTTTAAAAAATCAATAATGTATTTAATTTTATTTTTTGCTTGACAGTAAAAAGCACAATGAATGGCTGCTTTGTGGTGTAACTTTCGTAAATAAATATCCTTTTGGTAATAATAGCACAATGTCTGCAACTTGTCAGAAATCAAAATAAATGATCATGACCTTGTCATTTTAGCATGCTTTCCACTATTTTTCTGCTTGCAGTAGAAAAATTTACATGCCATAATGCATCTCTTAGGGCAGGAAATAAATATTGTTAGAAAGGATTTGAAGCAAATGTACTCCCAGAAGAATTTTTAAATCTCCTTCAGCAAGGTACCATTTTTGTGCCAAAACAGTGTTTGAAATCACAAGAGTTTTATTAGAAATGTTTGTGCTCCCACATTATGTACAAGCTTTTCCTCTACACAATTTCCCTTGATTTTTTTCCCCCTATAAATCATTGCTTTCACGTGTACATCCACAGGTTGAAAGGTACCAAGAAAAACATCCGACTGATGGAATTGCTTTGTTGCTTTGTGCACAAAGGAGCTCTGCAGTGTGTTTGGAAACAGGCGGAGTTGCAGTCTCCAGGTTGCTATCTTTTAATGTTCAGACACCGGTAGCATTACATTTAAAAACTTTTCCCAGCTGGCAACTTTTAAAATGTCAGTTATAATCCAGTCAACGCAAACTGAAACCCATGTAAGATGGCCCCCGCTGAGAACCTCACAACATTTGGTTTCAGTACGCGCAGGCATCAGTTTGGGAACTGGCACCCAAGGTTGTACTTTTGCACCTCTGCACATGCAAAACTACTTTGCATCAGTGCGAAAGGAACAGTATAACTGCAGGTGAAGAGAAGAAAAAAAACAAGTATTGCACTTAGAAAAAAAGCTGTCAGATACTTGTCACAATTCTCTATTTCACTTATTTTCATCATAACATGCCGCTTACAGTCTGTATTAATTGTGGAGCAACGTTATTGATGCTGTACATGCCAACAAATTCGTGCTGATCTGTCAAGAAAAATGCAAACAAAGCTATCCTGTTTGTATAATATATATGATAACGGACATCTAGGAAAAGGTAAAAGATTGTAACAGAATCCAAGATTCAGATGGTATTTGTAAAGTATTTGAACTTTGCTTCTGTCTTTTGCAACATCATCTGAAACTCTCACTTTGGTTACAGCCTTGTGACTGCTATCAGGATATCTGTTATTTGATATGGACCCTTTTCTTAAGGGGTTCCGGCCTATTTTTACCTAATATATCTTTGTAGTACTGTATTTATTTTCCTGTTAGAATATTAACATGCCCTCACCAAATGTCCATTCCCCATGCACTTGTCAGCATAGCTAATGGTCAGGAATGGGAAGCACTAGTGTCTTTTTTCTTTCACTTTCTCTGGACTGGAAATGCTGAGGCCAATTGTAGCAACTTTGTTACTGCTCCAACTGAGATCAGTTAACTGAGCATCTGCCCAGGATTGAACTTGGGACCTGCTTGGGTCCACTACTTCTGGTTGGGCTTCAGCATTGATAATCAAAGTGAGATGTGTTGTAGTTTCCAGTTTGTTTTTCAAGCTGAACATACCTATCTTGTCAGTAGGAGCCATTGCTATTTAAAATACACATATCCCGTCCCTCCTTTCTGCAACCAGGAACTCTGATCAAACCAAGTGTTGTGATTGACTGCTGAAGGAGTGAGCAGCTGTGATCATTTCTAACTGTCTAATCCGATAAGTTCCCAAATTCTGGTATTTGCATATAACCCTCAAATTGACTTTTTTTGTTGCTTTCCAGAAGCAAACTGACAAAAAAAGTCACTCATTTTTTCATTATTAATTTTCCTTCCTGCCAGAAATTTTATAATGGTTTTCTTTCAGTTTAGTGAGAACTAGATTTTTAAATTTTATTTAACTTTCTTCTGGCAGTCTGTGAGTGAAGCTCAGATTTCAAACTGGAATGGAATTTTTTACCTATATAATTAAAGGAGTAGCCTATATGGCAGTGTCTTGTAAAACACATTTCACTGTTATCAACAGAAGAGATTGCAATAATGTATTTATCAAAGGGATGAAATATACTATTTTCTCGTCTCCACTGCTGAAATCCTCATTCATGGTTTCATTATCTCAAGACTCAACTTCTTGAATGCCTTCCTTACTGGCCTCTTGAACTCTATCTTGTCCAAACCTTTGCTACCCACTTCCTGTCCCACACTACGTCTCCCTTACTCATTGCCTCTGTCTTTGGTGACCTCCACTGGCTCCTCTTCCCCCCCCAATACACTGAATTCAAAATCCATGTCCTTGTTTATAATTAGATCCCCTTCCTCGTCCAAGCCGACCTCTGCAACGTTCTCCAACCTTATGTTCCAGCCTGCACCCTGCGCTCCCCTGACTCTGGACTTCGATGCATGTGCTCCTCACTTGTAGCAGAGCTTTCAGCTGCCTTGGCCTCATCCTCTGGAAATCGACTCCCTAAACCTCTTTCTGTTGCCTCCCCACCCTTGAAAACCTTCTCCGAACGTACCTTTTCGACTGTGCCATCAGCCATTTCTCCTAAATTGTTTACCTCACAGTCCATCTCCCTCCTCTATGAAGTGTCTATTGTGTTAAAGTTACTATGCAAATGCAAGTTGTTGTAAGAGTTCTCACTCAGGTCATCTGCAAATTAATTCAAATATTTTTTATTTGTTCCTAATTAAACATTTTTAAAGACAATACCCTTATAGTCCCATGGCACTGCTGTACCACCGGTGTAGACATATCAGAACCTTGAGTGGCATCCTGTCGCTCCAAGATTGGGGAGAAAGAGACCTAGTTTGGGTCACACAAAAAGAGCCAGAGTTTTACAAATCTTTTACTAGGGCAATGTATGATCCTGTAGCAATGATAATCAATCCTCCTGGGGGTCAATTGCCTGCTCTCGATGGACATAGGTCCAGCAAGATCTATCAGGTGAGCATCTATCAGGATTCTGAGATAGCTTAGGAACACCCAAGATATGGCCCAAAGGTTTTGGTTGAATGTAACTGAAGCGCCTGTGTTTCCTGGCTTGGGGTTTCTTGGGCAGCTTAAAAGGGGTGGGAAGAGCTGACCGATCCAAGTTCCACCCCAAGTTGTAACCCTCCCGCCACGACTCTGCCAGAATCCCATCCTTCCAATGGAATGTCTACTCTAATTTATTTTGTGTTGATAACTCATCTTTGTTTTACATCTTCACTCATTGAATATACTCTATTCTGCAGGTTTCCTTTCAACTTGCTCTCTCTACTTGTTGCTGTCAATGGTCAGTGGTAATAGTTTGACAAAGAATATGCCGACTGTAATCCAGCATGTACCAGCACAGCAGTCCCACCCATAATTTTATACCTTCTTACGCCAAAATTTCATTTAGCCATATTCCCTGGTTTTTGGGTCTGAAGATATGCACAAGGTTGTTATTTAAGTATTAACACTTTATTTCTCTTGTGAAAAATTGTAATAGTTATCTGGGATATGTTGATATGCATTCCCTGTTGGATAATATTCTTATAGATCAAGTAACCCACAAACAGCGGACTTCATGACTCCACCAATCCTGCAACAAAAATTGAGACCTTGTGCTCATGTGGCCACACATTTGCACAGGCTTAGGTCTGGAACAACTAAGTAGTTCAGTAGAAATCTACTGGGGAAAAATTAGACCCAACAGACCGAGAGATCACATCAATACTACAAAATGACTTATAAAACTGCAAGCTTCATATTTCTAGTCTCCAGAGTTAATGAGATGCAACACATTTTATTAACTTTCGTGCCAGGATTAGATTTGGCGCCACGACTCAAAACATTTTGATTGGATTTTGTTGATAACATAGCCGCTACAGGCAATTTGTGTGATATGTGTTTTACTTGAACTTTGCATGTACCTGTGAGAGCAATGACAATTACTTTGTGATTCCCTTAGCATACTAAGTAGGGATTGTGCAAACGGTTGCAGACTGGTAAGATTGCTTTACATTCCCATTATGGACAGAATCTAAAAATAATCAAAGACTATTTTTTCTTCATAGTTTCCTGAAAGCTTTGAAATGTTTCATACTTTGTGATTTTTTTTTCTCATTTATACTATGAACGTAGTTATATTTCCATAGAATTCCTTCCCCCTCTCCCGAGACCCTCATGCTGTTTCACTCCAGTGGCTGCAAAAATATTATACAGCTAAACCTACCGACTAACTGTTGCTAGTGCTCCTGAAACACTGCATTAGCAAGACAGCAGATAGTGTTTGTTATTAAGTTCAGCTGTTAACAAACTACAAGAGACTTCAGAGCTTCAAAACATGTGCTGTTTGTTGATCAGCCATTTCAACTAAGCTGCTGGCAGCTGTCAATCAATTTTAGAACCGACAAGGAATAACTAATGATGAGTAACGAACCAGAATTATTTAACAATCTGATGGTAAGGGAACTTCTTGCAAATGGTGCGCATGATATGATTGAATTTGATATTCAGTTTGAGAGGGAGAAGGAGAGTTACAAACCAAGGTTTGAAATTTAAATAAGACAAACTTGTAAAGGATGAGAAATAAATTGACCACAGTTAACTGGGCTGAACTGTTGATGTGTAAACCTACAGATAAACAGTGGGAAGTATTCAAAGATGTTTTTGGTATAATACAAACCCAGTACATACCCCTAAAGGGAAAAAGCTCCACTTGTGCAGTTAAGCAATGATGGACAACAAATGAGGTAAGAGACAGTATCAAGCTAAAAGAATAGTCTTACACATATGCAAGGAAAATTGGAAATTCATGAACTGGGAGAGCTAAAATAGCAACAAAGTGATACAAAGTGTTAGAAAATAATAAGAGGTGCAAAAGGGAACATTAAAGACAGATGCAGGTGAGACTATCAGAAGAACATGGGCATATACTCTCTGGAGTTTAGAAGAATGAGAGGTGATCTCATTGAAACATATAAGATTCTGAGAGGGCTTGACAGGCTAGATGCTGAGAGACTGTTTCCCCTGGCTGGAGAGTGTAGAACTAGGGGACATAGTCTCAGGATAAGAGGTTGGACATTTAGGACTGAGATGAGGAGAAATTTCTTCACTCAGAGGGTTGTGAATCTTTGGAATTCTCTACCCCAGAGGGCTGTGGATGCTCAGTCGTTGAGTATATTCAAGACTGAGATCAATAGATTTTTGGACACTAAGGGAATCAAAGGACATGGGGACAGGACGGAAAAGTGGAATTGAGGTCAAAGATTATCCGTGATCCTATTGAATGGCGGAGCAGGCTTGAAGGGCCGTATGGCCTAATTCTGCTGCCATTTTTTTAAGACTGAGCATCCACAGTCCTCTGGGGCAGAGAATTCCAAAGATTCACAAACCTCTGAATGAAGAAATTTTCCTCATCTCTGTCCTAAATGGCCAACCTCTTATCTTGAGACTATGCATCCTAGTTTTGGACTCCAGCCAGGGGAAACAGCCTCTCAGCGTCTATCCTGTCAAGCCCTCTAAGAATTTTAATACGTTTCAATAAGATCACCTCTCATTCTCTAAACTATAGAGAATATAGGCCCATTTTACTCAATCTCTCCACATAGGTCAACCCTCTCATTCCAGGGATCAATCTAGTGAACCTTTGTTGCACCCCCTCCTTCCTTGGGTAAGTCGACCGAAACTGTACACAGTAATGGAAAATAAGGAAATGGCAGACATGTTAAATGAATACTTTGTATCCATTTTCACAGCAAAAGAAGAGGACAATACACCGGTTTAAGGAACTTAAAGTAAGTCAAGGGAAGGTACTTATTAGATTTAATACAAGTAAAAAGTGGTAATGCAGAAAATAATGGGACTTAATAAAGACAAATCTCCAGGAATTGATGGTTTCCACCCCAGGGTATTAAAAGAGGAAATTGTTGATGTGTTAGATATAATTTTCCAAAGCACTCTAGATTCAGAAATTGTGCCTTTGGATTTGCACATGTCACTATTATATGAGGAGGAAGGCAGAAACCAGAAAACTACAGATCTGTCAGTTTAACATCAGTTGTGGGGAAGTTACTGGAATCTATCATCAGGGAAAGAGTGACTAATCTACTTGAATTTTATGAGCAGGTTGCTAACATGGTAGATAGGGGAGTGTGTATGGATTATTATGGACTTCCAGAAAGTATTGGATAAGGTTCCGCATGAGATTATTAGCAAACATAAAAGCACACAGATTTGGAGGTAACCTTGTGACATGGGTAGCTAATTGGTTGGGAAATAGGAGATGGAGAGTAGGGATAAAGGGAATGTACTCTGATTGGCGAGATGTGACAAGTATTCCCCAGGAATCTGTACTGGGGCCTCAATTTTTCCACAAATATATTAATGACTTGGATGATGGAATAGAGAATTGTATATCCAAATTGTAGATTACACGAAGTTAGGAGGCATAGTAAATTGTGTAAATGGAAGCAGGAAGTTACCAAGGGACATAGAAAGATTAAGTGATTAGGCAAAACTATGGCAGATGGAGTTCAATGTGGGGAAGTGTGAAGTCATCCACTTTGGATCCAAGAAAAACAAATTGGAATATTTTCATAATGGTGAGAGATTAGGAACTGTGGAGGAACTAAGGGATTTGGGTGTCCAGGTACACAAATCACTAAACGCTAATGTCCAGGTACAGAAATAATCAAAAAGGCTAATGGAATTTTGGCCTTTATTTCAAGGGAGCTGGAACACGAAGGGAAGGAAGTTATGCTTCAGTTGTTCAGAGACTTGGTCAGACCCCATCTGGAGTACTGCATTCAATTTTGGGCAGCACACCTCAGGAAGGATATATTGGGCTTGGAGTGGGTACAGCACAGATTCATCAAAATGAAGCCGGTCTTAAATGGTTAAATTATGAGGACAGGTTGCATAAACTTAGCTTATATACCCTTGAGCTAAGAAGGTTGAGGGGTGATCTAATTGAGGTGTTTAAAATAATAAAAAGGTTAGACAGGGTAGATACAGATAATCTATTTTCTCTAGTGGGGAATCCAGAAAAAGGGGGCATAACCTTAAATTTAGATCTAGGCCATTCAGGAGTGAAATCAGGAAACACTTTCATACAAAGAGTAGTAGAAATCTGAAAAACTCTCCCCCAAAAGACTGTGGATGCTGGGTTAATTGAAATTTTCAAGATTGAAATCGCTAGATTTTTGTTAGGTAAGGGTATCAATGGATATGGAGCTGTGATGATGGCTTGTGGTTTTGTTGATTACTTTTGTTGTTTGTTGTTATGGCTACAGATGTTCCTTGTGGATTGCCTAGTTATCTCCACTTGTGTTGCTGGACCTTCATGTCTCTGTGCAAACAGTGGTACTAATTTCCACTGATGTCTCTGGTTTCTCCAAAATACCTTCCCATCTGCAGGATCTATCCTGGGGCCCCCTCCTATTTCTCATCTACATGCTGCCCCTCGGTGACATCATCTGAAGACATGACATCAGGTTGCACATATACAATGGCAACACTCAGCTCCACCTCTCTCGACCCTCCACTGCCTCTACATTGTCAGCCTGCTTCTCCGATATCCAGTTCTTGATAACCCACAATTTCTTCCAGTTGAGCATTGGGAAGACCGAAGCCATCATCTTTGGCCCCCACCACAAACTCTGTTCCTTCTCCACCAATTTCATCCTCTTTCCTGGCCTCTGTCTCAGGCTGAACCAGACTGTTCGCAACATCGGCGTCCTATTTGCCCTAATCTGAGCTTCCGACCCTATATCTCCATCAAAAAGACTGCATACTTCCACCTCCATAACATCTCCCGTCTCCGCCCTTGCCGTAGCCCATCTGCTGCTGAATCCCACATTCAGGCTTGTGTTACTTCCAGACTCCACTATTCCAATGGCCTCCTGGCTGGCCTCTCATCCTCCACCCTCCATAAACTTGAGCTCATTCAAAACTCTGCTGCCCGTATCCTAATCCACTACAAGTCCTGCTCACCCATCCCTCTGTACTCGTTGACCTATACTGGCTCTTGGTCCCCCAACGCCTCAATTTAAAAATTTTGATCCACGTAATTCCCTCATGGCCTTGCCTCACCCTATCTATGTAACCTTCTCCATCTCTACAACCCTCTTGAGAAGTCTGCATTCCTCCAGCTCTTATTAAGCATCCCCCTCTCCCTTTGCCAAACCATTGGAGTCTGTGCCTTCACCCTTCTAGATCTAAGCTCTGGAATTCCCTCCCTACACCTCTCCGCTTCTCTGCCCTCGTTTAAGACCCTTCTTGAAACCTACCTCTTTGACCATGTTTTTAGTCACTCTTTGTAATATGAGAGTGTTAATGGGACTCATAGGTAGACCTCACTATGGACTGGCACCAGTCCAGCTTTTGTAAACTAGTATTGATCCCATTGTGAGATGGACCTTTCACGTGTGGCTTTTTTTTGAATGAAATTCAGTGCAATTACACACCATTAGAGACAATCAAAATGAATAAAATGCCTCCTCATTAAATTTTGAGCTGGAAGAAATTTAAAACACCTGCTATGACCTTTTATAGAACACATTTATTGATTTATAATCTTGCTCTGTATGGCTGCAGGGTTTTTATCTAAAGTGCATTAACAGTTGCAATTTTCTAAAACTTATTTCATTTTTTGCAAACACTTAGTGTGAGAACCACTTAACCAAGATCAAATCACCACAGCTTTAAATTGCAGATCCTATTTTAGTTTTTAAAACCCACTTACTTCCAACCAGCAGACAAATTGTCTTCTGTTTATAACATTGAGAAACATTTTGTACCTTTTTGACCCTTTTTAGTTGCACAGTTTTCTGTAAAATGGCAATGTACAATAAATGGTAAATAATAAAGAGCCCTATCACATCACATGCACATTCTCCTTATAAGTCCATCTTTTGCCTGGTGCACGAATTATGATGGGTCCACAAGTCAGACACAGTATGCCTGAGGTCCACAGCTGTTCCACACTACAGCAACATCAGAGTGACAACTATTAACCATTTGCCTATCAATGGAAATTTATTGTAAGAACAAGTTTGTGACATTTCTTGGCTCTTGTGGCTATGCAAATGTATTTTGCAAGTGAAAAGAAAAATGGAACATTAAACCGAACAAAAATTTCAATGCATCAAGTCCTAACAAAGTCTTAGGACATCCAGACAAAGGTAATGAGCATCTGGATTTAAACCCAATTCTTGTCATTTATGTACCTGGATACTTTCACAGAAAATAAGTGTTATTTGGGTTCAGATGATGTCTGATGAGATGTCCCAAAGGGCAGCAGAGTGCCAGTGTGCTGTACAGCTTATTACGTAAGGTGTGGGTTTATGCCACACGCGGGTTCTATTTTTAGCTGTGCTGTCATGAAGGTCCTGAGAAAAGGTCAGGGACTTTACTACAAGGTGAAAGTAAAAATGGAGAGTGAGCCATCCTGCTATGTATTATCCACCTGCTGCAGCCAATGGAGCGACATTAAATTGTGTACCTACTCTCTCAGCCAGATATGGTGTGTGGCTTAAGGTGGAAAGGAAAAACTGTGCAAAGCTTAAAAAAAAAATTGAAGGTCAGTTGTTAGAGCCATCTGGCAGCAGGCTCATGAAAAGGCTTAGGAATTACTGAAGGGCCTACACAATATTTGCAAGTGGGCAGAACTATTCCAGGTGAAATTCAATTCAGATGAGTGCAAGCTCTTACACATTGAGGAAAAAAATGAAGAATGTGTCA
Organism: Heptranchias perlo; assembly: GCF_035084215.1. NCBI lineage: Eukaryota > Metazoa > Chordata > Chondrichthyes > Hexanchiformes > Hexanchidae > Heptranchias > Heptranchias perlo. Next base: position 31,902,714 of record NC_090348.1, on the reverse strand, counting down.
AACTAGCTAGGGGAGAGGCTGAAAGAGATGTGGAAGTGATAGTATATTCGACACTAAATATATCTAGTCATTGAAGGGCAAAAATTAACAAACTAAGAATGCTGCACTTTATTGCCAAATCAGTAGAGTCTAAATCTGAGATTTCACAATGAAGGTGTACAGTGCTCCAGTTCGGGTGCCTCTTGAACACTGTATTCAGTTCTGGTCACAATGGAAACCGACAAAGGCCAGGAGGCTGATCCTTCATATCCGAGGAAATCTTCAATCAACCTTTTCAATCTTCCTTGAACCTTGTGCAATGCATATGTCATATGTGTGCATTTTAGATTCGCAACAGTTTAAAGTAACATCCAGATTTCTTTTTCAGCATTAGATCAGTACAGCAGCCAAAGAATTTATTACACTGCAGATAGAATATTGTGTCTGGAAATAGAACAAGCAGAAATTTGGAGACTGTGGCCCTGAAAATCTGTGGGCCACAAGCCTGGCAAAATCCAGTACCTGTCCACCATTGAGTGGGGGAGCTTGCCAAAGTCTCCCCCTCCCCCTTCAAAGCTCCAATCATCTCCCCTTGGGGTCCCAATGTAAGGGGCCCAATCCAATAAAAGTGTTTTTTAAATCCTGACATTTCTTCAGGGTCCAAGCCATTGCTTTGGCTTGGACCCCCTCTTCCCCTTTTATCTTTTTATTTTCAATCTTCGTTTATCTCCCTCACTCCATACATATTGCCATGCATCTCCTGGAGCCAATCTCCTGGGTGGTGGTGGATTCAAAATGTTTGCACTTTGCCAACTGCAGTCATTTCCTGAGAGATGTCAAACCCGCACATCTTCAGGGCAGTGCGTATTTCTGATGTGGTCCTAGTGTGGGCACCAAAACTGGCAGCTCATTTACGCAAAGTAATTCATACATTCTGAAGATAGTGGAAAATAATGAATCTCAGATTGTTTTGCTATGGTTGAAAAATCCTATTATAGCCTCCCAAGGATTATGAATGACATCCTACATTACTCTAACAGTAAACCACAACAGACTGAACTGTAAGATGTACTGCAAGAATGCAATTAGTTGCCTAATTTAGCAGAGTGTTAGTTTATTTTGATGTGCAGAATAATACTTTAGAATAATGAGATAGGAAAAAAGCTAACTGAACTGGGAGGCTGTGAGGAACTGTCTTTAAATCTTTTAGACTATGCATGCCAACATTTCATCTTTTTTCATAAATGAACTAAAGAGGGAACAGTTTAGGGTCTGTCCTAAAGGTTTTGAGTATTGGTTTTAACCAAAAATATAATTTGTCGGAATTTGAGGCTGCAGTCAACATCTTCAGAAAGCATCTTTAATTTTGGGATCTAAATTGCAGCTACCAGATGATTTTATGCATTAAAGTCTTTAACTGATGTAGTCATAGCTTTCTGAAAAGTCCTAAAAGGCTTGAAGGTCCAACACACCCATTGACTAGAGAAGAGCAGTTTTTGAAAGTGCATACAAGACTGACCAATTTAACAGGTGTGTTTAGTTCGTGTTGTGAATTGAGGATAATCCATATCCACTTACTTCTTTTATGTTTCCTTAGTGGACCAGCAGGCCAAAACTCCAAATAGCTTTTCTGAGTCTGTAAATACAGAGATTCTGCAATAAGGCTTTCTCTCGAGGAGAGGCAATAATGCAGTTTTGCCCAGGAGGCCCTGCTGTGTCACTTTCTGTCTCTTGTAGGAATCTCTTGCCAATCTCCTGCTTTAAAGTCTTCTGGAATATTGCAGCTTTGATAATTACATAAGTAAGACTCTTTCCCTTCCTGCTTCAATTTAAATTTACTTCTCCATTTTCACACTGGTTGTCATCACCCACCCATCCTTCTGTTAGGAGAGTGGGATGGTCTGGACTAAGGACATCCTCATTACTGCTACATAATTGATTAGCAGGAAGTACTCCAAGTAGGGAGAAGTTGAAAATTGTCAGTTTATTTATTTCCCCCAAACTCTCACTCTCCCTACCCCAATACAACATCTTACTTCTATGTGACGTTCTTTCCAATTGACAAAATTAGTTTGTCTCAGATAGGCATATACCAGTGTTGGGAGGTCCTGTAAACTTGGTTTGCATGCAAGTGTTCAACTTCTACAATGCTCCAATACACCGTAAGCAATAACTTGGAAAATCCTCCACTGTACATTTTCAAATTTTTTTTGTGGAGTTGAATTTTAGTACTCACCCAAGGAGAGATGTGTCAGTGCTGGGCACCAATCCCTTTTTCCACCCTTGACACAGGGATGCTCCCAATGGCTCACGATAACTTTGACAGCAGAAGTGTGAAAGCCACCGAAAAATGCCGTTTACGCTGAAGTCACAGCGAGCAATCGGGAGAACCCTGGCAGAAATTCACCCCTCCACTTCACAGTCTCAGCATTATGCATTGCGTGATTTAACACAGACCAGATGCGGAGTAAAACTCCCTTCACTCTGTCACAACTGTATATTTGAATCCCACATTGATATCTCCTACAATGTCAGTGAGATTTCAACTTTTTATGTACAGCATTTATACTACGAGAAAAGCACTTTTAAAAATAAATTCCTGATCAAATAAAAACATAAAACTTACAACACCGTCAGAGAAGATTTAGAATAGGGGTGCGAGAACTCATTCACTTTTTCCGTAGCAGCAGTCTGTTGCGAGGTAGGAAATTACAGACACATTACAAATCAAAATGTTTGCCTTGGCACACATGCTATTTGCACCACTGCTAATGTGCATTTGGGCCTATCGTCATAGCAGATGTTGCACAGGCAGAGATGGTGCTTTCACATCCATCATGGTGATAATGATAAGGAAATGGTATTTGTGGTGTTCTGGAGGGCAGGCCAATATGAAATGGAACAGGTTGGCTCTCTTTGTGGCAAGCTGACCCATTATCCCTCTGTGCTGCTCTCTCTAAAACCGAAATAAAAGCTACCGAGTGAAATTCAGCAACTGCAAAATATGTTTTTAAATAAATGCGTACAGTCCTATTTCCACTGCAGCTGCAGTCCAGGATACTAACTTAATTCTGTGTTCAGTGTTTCTCCAAAGAAAACATAGATGTTAGGATTTTGCTTCTGTTTCCCTAAAGTTTCTTTTTTTTTTATTTGTTCATGGGATATGGGCGTCGCTGGCAAGGCCAGCATTTATTGCCCACCCCTAATTGCCCTTGAGAAGGTGGTGGTGAGCTGCCTTCTTGAACCGCTGCAGTCCGTGTGGTGAAGGTTCTCCCACAGTGCTGTTAGGAAGGGAGTTCCAGGATTTTGACCCAGCGACGATGAAGGAATGGCGATATACTTCCAAGTCGGGATGATGTGTGACTTGGAGGGGAACGTGCAGGTGGTGTTGTTCCCATGTGCCTGCTGCCCTTGTCCTTCTAGGTGGTAGAGGCCGTGGGTTTGGGAGGTGCTGTCGAAGAAGCCTTGGCGAGTTGCTGCAGTGCATCCTGTGGATGGTACACACTGCAGCCACAGTGCGTCGGTGGTGAAGAGAATGAATGTTTAGGGTGGTGGATGGGGTGCCAATCAAGCGGGCTGCTTTGTCCTGGATGGTGTCGAGCTTCTTGAGTGTTGTTGGAGCTGCACTCATCCAGGCAAGTGCAGAGTATTCCATCACACTCCTTACAAGTGCCTTGCAGATGGTAGAAAGGCTTTGGGGAGTCAGGGGGTGAGTCACTCGCTGCAGAATACCCAGCCTCTGACCTGGTCTTGTAGCCACAGTATTTATATGGCTGGTCCAGTTAAGTTTCTGGTCAATGGTGACCCCCAGGATGTTGATGGTGGGCAATTCGGCAATGGTCATGCCGTTGAATGTCTAGGGGAGATGGTTAGACTCTCTCTTTTTGGAGATGGTCATTGCCTGGCACTTGTCTGGCGTGAATGTTACTTGCCACTTATGAGCCCAAGCCTGGATGTTGTCCATGTCGTGCTGCGTGCGGGTTCGGACTGCTTCATTATTTGAGGGGTTGCGAATGGAACTGAACACTGTGCAATCATCAGCGAACATCCCCATTTCTGACCTTATGTTGGAGGGAAGGTCATTGATGAAGCAGCTGAAGATGGTTGGACCTAGGACACTGCCTTGAGGAACTCCTGCAGCAATGTCCTGGGGCTGAGATGATTGGCCTCCAACAACCACTACCATCTTCCTTTGTGCTGGGTATGACTCCAGCCACTGGAGAGTTTTGCCCCTGATTCCCATTGACTTCAATTTTATTAGGGCTCCTTGGTACCACACTCGGTCAAATGCTGCCTTGATGTCAAGGGCAGTCACTCTCATTTCACCTCTGGAATTCAGCTCTTTTGTCCATGTTTGGACCAAGGCTGTAATGAGGTCTGGAGCCGAGTGATCCTGGCGGAACCCAAACTGAGCATCGGTGAGCAGGTTATTGGTGAGTAAGTGCCGCTTGATAACACTGTCGATGACACCTTCCATCACTTTGCTGATGATTGAGAGTAGACTGATGGGGCGGTAATTGGCCGGATTGGACTTGTCTTGCTTTTTGTGGACAGGACATACCTGGGCAATTTTCTACATTGCCAGGTCGATGCCAGTGTTGTAGCTGTACTGGAACAGCTTGGCTAGAGGCGCGGCTAGTTCTGGAGCGCAAATCTTCAGCACTACAGCTGGGATGTTGTCAGGGCCCATAGCCTTTGCTGTATCCAGTGCACTCAACCGTTTCTTGATATCACGTGGAGTGAATCGAATTGGCTGAAGACTGGCTTCTGTGATGGTGGGGATATTGGGAGGAGGCCGAGATGCATCATCCACTTGGCACTTCTGGCTGAAGATGGTTGCAAATGCTTCAGCCTTGTCTTTTGCACTCACGTGCTGGGCTCTGCTATCATTGAGGATGGGGATGTTTACAGAGCCTCCTCCTCCCGTTAGTTGTTTAATTGTCCACCACCATTCACGACTGGGTGTGGCAGGACTGCAGAACTTTGATCTGATCCGTTGGTTGTGGAATTGCTTAGCTCTGTCTATAGCATGTTGCTTCTGCTGTTTAGCATGCATGTAGTCCTGAGTTGTAGCTTCACCAGGTTGGCACCTCATTTTTAGCTACGCCTGATGCTGTTCCTGGCATGCTCTTCTACACTCCTCATTGAACCAGGGTTGATCCCCTGGCTTGTTGGTAATGGTAGAATGAGGAATATGCCAGGCCATGAAGTTACAGATTGTGCTGGAATACAATTCTGCTGCTGCTGATGGCCCACAGCACCTCATGGATGCCCAGTTTTGAGCTGCTAGATCTGTTCTGAATCTATCCCATTTAGCACGGTGGTAGTGCCACACAACACGTTGGATGGTATCCTCAGTCGAAGACGGGACTTCGTCTCCATGAGGACTGTGCAGTGGTCACTCCTACCAATACTGTCGTGGACAGATGCATTTGCGACAGGTAGATTGGTGAGGACGAGGTCAAGTAAGTTTTTCCTTCGTGTTGCTTCGCTCACCACCTGCCGCAGGCCCAGTCTGGCAGCTATGTCCTTCAGGACTCGGTCAGTAGTGGTGCTACCGAGCCACTCTTGGTGATGGACATTGAAGTCCCCCACCCAGTGGACATTCTGTGCCCTTGCTACCCTCAGTGCTTCCTCCAAGTGGTGCTCAACATGGAGGAGGACTGATTCATCAGCTGAGGGAGTGTCGAAACTTCACACTATACCAATGCACTAACACACCCAGACCAGTATCACAAAGGGAAAAGTTTTACTTTAATTGACTTGTATACAAGGGAAGAACGCCCTCAAGCAAAGGTTGAAGGCGCAGCTTCTTCGAGTCAGTGAAACAGCTCATGTTTGTACAGTTAATCAGTAACGCCCACCTGTCGTAGAATATGGGTGTACACGTACATTCTTTATTGGTTCAGGTAGTTGGTCAATCAAGTAGTGAGCCTGCCCCCTCTGAACATCCATAGCTCATTCCTATCTTGGCACGTAGGCCTCGTAGGCCTGAGCACACTTATCCTCCCCACATTCTTGTCCTGGTTATCAGTAGGGCTGAAGTCAGTCTCAAGGCCACATGGCCTTTCAAGAAACTGTATTCTCATTATATTTTATAGTCAGCAATACCCTTATCTGCTAGGGGGGCCAGACGGTGCTAAGCACCTGCTCAGCTAACTTAATTATCAACATACCAAGGCTTAAACGTAATTACACAATTGTGCCTTTCTATGTGTGTGCTGTAGCTACCCCATTATGTGAGCCAACAAAGAGTTAATATGGTCAAATATCCATCATGCATTTCTTCTTTTCATGGTTTAAGGGTATTAGAAAGTTAATATGGTCAGGTATCTCTTTATGCATTTCCACAGTAGGTGGTAATCAGCAGGAGGTTTCCTTGCCCATGTTTGACCTGATGCCATGAGATTTCATGGGGTCCAGAGTCAATGTTGAGGACTCCCAGGGCCACTCCCTCCTGACTGTATATCACTGTACCGCCACCTCTGGTGGGCCTGTCCTGCCGGTGGGACAGGACATACCCAGGGATGGTGATGGAAGAGTCTGGGACGTTGGCTGAAAGATATGATTCTGTGAGTATGGCTATGTTAGGCTGTTGCTTGACTAGTCTGTGGGACAGCTCTCCCAATTTTGGCACAAGTCCCTAGATGTTAGTGAAGAGGACTTTGCAGGGTCGACTGGGCTTGGTTTGCCTTTGTCGTGTCCGGTGCCTGGTGGTCTGATGCCGGGTGGTCCGTCCGATTTTATTCTTATTATGACTTTCTTTAGTGAGATTTTACATCTGAGTGGCTTGCTAGGCCATTTCAGAGGGCAATTAAGAATCAACCACATTGCTGTGGGTCTGGAGTCATATATAGGCCAGACCGGATAAGTCGGCAGGTTTCCTTCCCTAAAGGACATTAGTGAACCAGATGGGTTTTTACAACAATCCGGTAGTTAATGGCCACCATTAATGATACTAGTATTTAAATTCCAGATTTTATTTCTTTGAATTTAAATTCCCCAGCTGCCATGGCAGGATTTGAACTCATGACCCCGGATTATTCGTCCAGGCCTCTGGATTACTAGAACAGTAACATAACCACTATGCGACCGTACCGAGCACAGCTAGCAGAACAAAGGATCTACTTTTGCATGACCTTTGCACTAGATTATATTAAAATTCATGGCTATCTCTGGGAGTCAGAGCAATGTTCTTTTGCTTTCCCGTAGATGTATATGCTTTGCACTTTATTGAAGTTTTTTTTTAAATTAATCTTGTGGAAATGTACATTTTGCACCCATACTCCTCTTCAAATATAAAATAAAGAGTGGAGTGAGAAAAGATTGTTTGGCCCAGTAGCCCTTCTATAGCCCATGTGCAATATGGGCTACATTAGCCACTCATTGACTATGAATGAATGGTAAGCCAGCCCCCATGTTCTGTCTTTGATCCAACCCATTTAATCTTCTCCCCCTGACCCCCACAGATAAATCAAGCAATATGTAACATTATACATCTTTGACACTTCCATAATTACAGCAACCCAAGAGCCATCATGTTTCATACAACGTTTGGTTATATCTCTCTCTACTCACCCTCATAACTCCTAATCCCGTTCCTAACCATGTATTGATCCAGTTCTTTTTGTTAATGTGTTAATTTTCAGAGCATTAACTGCTTCCGCTGAATCCATTTCAGATATCCACTACTGGTGTGGGGGAGGGAGAATTTCTTCTAATTTCAAGTCTTGCTTGATCATTTGTCAACTCTATACCCATGTCTTCTTGTTCTGTGCTCACAGTAGAAGTTAAAACACCTGTTGGTATCTGCATTATGCATTCCTCTTAATATTTTGTTCATGTCTCCTCTCAATCCTTTCTCAAATAAAAACAAGTTCAGTTCTCTAAGTTTTTCCTCATAATTTAGAACCATGAGTCCTGGATTCCTCATTGTTGCTACTCCTTGAATGTTCTGTAACAATTGTAAACAATTTTACAACACCAAGTTATAGTCCAACAAATTTATTTTAAATTTCACAAACTTTCGGAGGCTTCCTCCTTCCTCAGGTGAATGTTGTGGAAATGAAATCTTCGAATCCTACGCATTTATAAATCACAGAACAATGCCTGGTGATTACTGCCCATTGTCAAGGCAATCACAGTGAGCAGACAGAGAGGTGTCACCTACAAGGCCACCGAATATACAAACCCCCCCCAAAAAAGAGAGAGATAGGCAGAGACATAGAGACATCCGGAAGGAAGACAGCAAATGACCCGTTATATTAAAAACAGATAACATTTGTTCGCTGGTGGGGTTACGTGTAGTGTGACATGAACCCAAGATCCCCGTTGAGGCCGTCCTCATGGGTGCGGAACTTGGCTATCAATTTCTGCTCGACGATTTTGCGTTGTCGTGTGTCTCGAAGACCGCCTTGGAGTATGCTTACCCGAAGGTCAGTGGCTGAATGTCCTTGACTGCTGAAGTGTTCCCCGACTGGGAGGGAACCCTCCTGTCTGGCGATTGTTGCGCGGTGTCCGTTCATCCGTTGTCGCAGCGTCTGCATGGTCTCGCCAATGTACCATGCTCTGGGGCATCCTTTCCTGCAACGTATGAGGTAGACAACGTTGGCCGAGTCACAGAAGTATGAACCGTGCACCTGGTGGGTGGTGTCCTCTCGTGTGATGGTGGTATCTGTGTCGATGATCTGGCATGTCTTGCCGAGGTTACCGTGGCAGGGTTGTGTGGTGTCGTGGACGCTGTTCTCCTGAAGGCTGGGTAATTTGCTGCGAACGATGGTTTGTTTGAGGTTGGGTGGCTGTTTAAAGGCGAGTAGTGGAGGTGTGGGGATGGCCATAGCGAGGTGTTCGTCGTCATTGATGACATGTTGAAAGCTGCGGAGAACATGGCGTAGTTTCTCCGCTCCGGGGAAGTACTGGACGACGTAGGGTACTCTGTTGGTTGCGTCCCGTGTTAGTCTTCTGAGGAGGTCTACGCGATTTTTCGCTGTGGCCCGTCGGAACTGTCGATCGATGAGTCGAGCGTCATATCCCGTTCTTACTAGGGCGTCTTTCAGCGTCTGTAGGTGTCCATCGCGTTCCTCCTCGTCTGAGCAGACCCTGTGTATTCGCAGGGCCTGTCCATTGGGGATGGCCTCTTTGACGTGGTTAGGGTGGAAGCTGGAAAAGTGGAGCATCGTGAGGTTGTCCGTGGGCTTGCGGTAGAGTGAGGTGCTGAGGTGCCCGTCTTTAATGGAGATTCGTGTGTCCAAGAAAGAAACTGATTCTGAGGAGTAGTCTATGGTGAGCTTGATGGTGGGATGGAACTTGTTGATGTTATCTTGTAGTCTCTTTAGTGATTCCTCACCGTGGGTCCATAGAAAGAAAATGTCGTCTATGTATCTGGTGTATAGTGTTGGATGGAGGTCCTGTGCAGTGAAGAAGTCGTGCTCGAACTTGTGCATGAAAATGTTGGCGTATTGGGGTGCGAATTTGGTCCCCATGGCTGTTCCGTGTGTTTGGGTAAAGAACTGGTTATTGAAGGTGAAGACATTGTGATCCAGGATGAAGCGGATGAGTTGTAGGATGGCGTCTGGAGATTGGCTGTTGTTGGTGTTGAGTATTGATGCTGTCGCAGCGATACCGTCATCGTGGGGGATACTGGTGTAGAGTGCCGAGACGTCCATCGTGGTGAGAAGTGTTCCTGGTTCAACAGGTCCATGGGTACTGAGTTTTTGTAGAAAGTCTGTAGTGTCGCGACAGAAGCTGGGGGTTCCCTGCACGATGGTTTTCAGGATGCCCTCGATGTATCCAGAGAGGTTCTCACACAGGGTTCCGTTGCCTGATTCGATAGGACGTCCGGGTGTGTTGGCTTTGTGTATCTTTGGGAGGCAGTAGAAGTCTCCCACGTGGGATGAGAGCGCGTAGGATGCTTTGAAGGTCTGGATCGAAGGTCTTAATCAGTTTGTTGAGCTGGTGGGTGTGTTCTTTGGTCGGATCTGTGGGTAACCGTCTGTAGTGTTCCTGGTTGTCCAGTTGTCGGTATGCTTCTTTGCAATAGTCCGTTCTGTTCTGTATGACGATGGCTCCTCCTTTGTCCGCTGGTTTGATGACGATGTTGCGGTTGGTCTTGAGAGCTTTGATGGCGTTGCGTTGTGCTCGGGTGACATTCTGGACTGCCAGATTCATCAGCCGCACTCAGAAGACAGTCCAGAATGTCACCCGAGCACAACGCAATGCCATCAGGCATTGTTCTGTGATTTATAAATGCGTAGGATTCGAAGATTTCATTTCCACAACATTCACCTGAGGAAGGAGGAAGCCTCCGAAAGCTTGTGAAATTTAAAATAAATTTGTTGGACTATAACTTGGTGTTGTAAAATTGTTTACAATTGTCAACCCCAGTCCATCACCGGCATCTCCACAGCACGTTCTGTAACAAGACTGAAAAGTGTAACTGCTCAGAGCTAACAATGGGAAAATGTTCGTTGTTTCATAAATTTTTAACTATTTTCAGCCAGTTTTCCCTTGGGTTTATTCTAATTCAGCCACCTTAACTTTGTGTCCTATTAACATTTTAACATGACAGTTTAAGACTGCTGAATCAGGCCATTGGCCTAAGTGTGGTTTTAACAGGGAACTTTGATTTGGACCACAATACTTGCACTGTTGACAGGCTGGTAATAATGCTTTTACATTGAAGCATTATGTCAGATGAAATCATTATGTGGCCACTGTGGAATCTGCTTCCTAAAGACAAAATCTGTAGCTATAAGTACCTTAGAAAATGAGATCTGGTTGCTGAATTACTGCTTTATTTGCGGTACTGTAAATTATAACTCGTCATGTCGTACTGGTTGGTTAAGTAAATAATTTGTGTACTTTCACTTGACGTTGCCTCTGCATTCAATCTGTTTGTCCTAAATCCTGTTGGATTTTCAGTTTATTCTAAGGGATACTATTAAATCTTAACAACACAATGTAAATCTATGTGGGAGCCATTATATTGGTATTTGAGTACCCCGTAAGACTCTGTAATTGGATGGCTTTAAGTGATGCTTTTGTACTGTCTGTACTGGGCATTACAGAATGACTAACTCCAGAAATTCTTACATATAGTCAGCCTGTTGCAATTTTGGAGAAGTGACCAGAACAAAATGATGAGAGAAAATTCCCAGTGACTGTATAATCATGATGTATTAAAATGTCCAAATTCTGAACTCCTTACTGACCTCGTTCGTTCTTTCCTCTGAACCTCAACATCACCTCATCACAACTGGTTTACTGTTGTCTTCTTTCCTACTCTTTTCAACCTTGGTGGTGTCCTGCACTATGGGACATGACCCTTCATCTAGCCTTCTCAGTAAAAATAAACACTTTGTCAGGCATTTCTGAGTCCCAATCCTTGTGCAGTGACTTAATACAGTATACAGGTACATTGTACAGCATAGGTTGTAGAAAGAATTTTGGCTTTTATTATCCATTTTTAGTTGTATGTGAAAGGATGGTGGAAGCAGATTCAATAGTAACTTTCAAAAGGGAATTCGATATATATTTGAAAAGGAAAAATTTGCAGGACTATGGGGAAAGAGCAGGGGAGTGGGACGAATTGGATAACTCTTTCAAAGAGCTATCTCAGCCACAATGGGCCGGATGGCCTTCTTCTGTGCTAAAAGATTTTATGAACATCAGCTATAACAGTTCACAGCAGCTTCGCAATACCCTGACTTTGCTAGCACAGAAAATGACAAAAGCAACTGAAGAAAATTTCATTCTTTGATTTTTGAATCTGGAGCATAACTCAACACATTCAGCGGATTCATTTGAATGCATGAATTTAAGGAAAAAGCGTTCAAAAAAATGTTCAATTTGAATTCTAACCAGTAAAAATGAAAGTCAAATCTCAAGTTAGAAGAAACAAAGTAAACCAGGACCAAATGTGGTAAAGGATCCTTAATAAGCTGAAATAAAAACAGAAAATGCTGGTAACACTAATCAGGTCAGGCAGCACCTGTGGACAGAGAAACAGAGTTAATGTTTCGAGGATAATGACCTTTCATCAGAACTGGCAGATGTTAGAAAATGGCCATTACACCATTTCTTTTGGGGTTCTATAGGTCTCCCACCAAAGTTACAGGACTGAATTATGTCTGTGCACCATGGTTCAATTGGCTCCCAACCTGTAACCCCGCTTCACCTGAAGCCTATACTTTGCCTTCAATCTGTGTGTGTAGTGCCACAGGATATCAACTATGTCGACATACAAACACTAAATCACTGATAGCACTACTTTTTGTCATTTTCCAACCCATTATAGTCACAGACACTGACTCCAGACATAGAAACTCATTGCTGTTATTTGGTTCTTGTGCATTTCCAAAAGGACGTAATCAGATGAATTGGTTGAATTACACCCTCCCGATGTTATCTATATCAAGTCAAATGACAGCTTGAAAATCAGTATAAGCGATTGATTCCGTATTTATGGGTTGTTGGTTTAACCTGACACTGACTGTCGTTTTCCTTCAAAAGCGATTGATAAACTGGCCTGATATTTGATAGGAATAGACTCTGTGTTCTGAATAGTGGTGGGCTGAGCAAATTGGTGGTGCATGTTCCCACCCACTTACAGCCCAATCCCATTTCACAAACTGCCCATGTGACCGAGGGAGATACAATTAAGATTTATATTTCATCTATCATTCTAATTGAGTCAGAGGTGCACCAGAGCAAATATAATGAGTTTTTTTTTTTGTTCTGCTTCCACCAATTTTTCTCCCCTTCTCTACCGAGATCCTAAAGGCACAGAGTCCTTGGTGAGATACGGTTCCACCCTCTGGTCCTTCGCACAAGTGGCCACTCTGATGTGTGAGATTAGACGGCAAGTGTCAGCAGATTGTTGATCCACAAGGCAGGGGAAGGGGAAGTGTCACAGCGAAGCTAGATCCTGACCTCATCCAACAGTCACGGGCACATTTCCAGCAGGGTTTGCGTGTCAGTTGTGAAGCCCTGACTACGATCTCAGCTAAAATCAACTAACTCAGCATAGACGAGGGATCAAACCTGGGACCTACCTTGTTTCTAGAGCTTAGATACCATCCTCACCCGCTGTATTGAAGGGGGGAGCCCTCTATAAACAGATTTTAAGTACATCCCCAAGTAATGAATGCAATTTATACCTCCAGTTTACAAATACATAGTAAAAAATAAACAAAGCACAACACTATTTCAAAATGTACTGAGAAGTCTAGGAATTAATAATCTTTCATTCTAAACTCTAACGCTCTGCATTGGAGCCTAAGCAGAAGAAATTGTACAACTATGATATATATTTAACTTTATCAAGCTTTTAACATATTCTTAAAACTTTGAGTAACAGATGGTGGACACACAGTAACACAATCTGAACAGAATGTTTTTTAAAAAGTTAATTAGATCAGGCATACATGCTGTTACAAACATGAGATGTTATGAGTGACTTGAGAAGAAGAATAATGAGTTGGGTCAGGAACTTGAATGGTAGCGACAGCTCAGACTACAGTTACTCATACTCTGCAAGTAACCCAGTCATTTGGCTGGTGATAAAGGCTTCTAATGGACTTTCTAACAGAATGGGAATATGGGATCTTGTTTGTAGGATTGACTGAATAACTACTGTATCTAGTAGCACTAATAGTTTTAACTCATATCAGATGTGCTGTACTTATGGATACACGCACCAAGAGTGAGATCCTAGACCAGGTCTGGACTCATTGCACAGTTTAACAATATTAAAATGAGATCTAATGTTATACAATATCAAAATACTTAATTCCAATAGACAGTTATCTCCTTTTCCAAACTATCAAGTTGCAGTTATTGTAAGATTCTAAATAATGCACCAATGAGAGGGTAGGATGCTATTATACCTACAAGATTGCATTCCAGGATCGAATGAGCTGCTATTGGAGAAATTCAAAATCCTGCAGGATTTTCCAGTAAGCATTATAATGCCCTGCTGTTTTTCCATCTAATGACGATGAGTGTTGCAAAGAGAGAGGGGTAAAAAGGCATTGTGGCAGATATAAAATGTAACAGTAAGAAATTCTTTCAATATTATAACAATAAGAGGGTAGTCAAATAAGAGGTGAGAACCCTAGTAGATGTAACAAGGCTGAAACTGAGGATGTGCACAAGACAATTAACATTAAATATTACTTCCTCCAAATATTCACAAAGGAAGGCATGAGCATTAAAATAAATTCATGGACTTTTTCAGCACACAAGGAGGCCTTTTGGCCCATTGCACCTGTGCCAGCTCCTGAACGACTTGCTCGCTTAGTCCCACTACCTTGCATTTTTACATTTTTCTCTTTCAAATATTTATCCATTTTCATTTTTAAGCTATTCTGCTTTCTGCTTCTGCCACTGCTTCTGCTTGGACATTCCATGTCATAACAGTTCTCTGCATAAAAGAAAATCCTAATTTCTCCCTTCGTTTTGGTGATGATTTTAAATTTATGCCCCTTAGTTACCGACTCACTAACCAGTGGAAATAGTTTTTTTTCAAATTTACATTATCAAGAACTCCCATAATTTTGAACATCTCTTTCAGAGCTTCTCGTTATCTTCTCTGCTGTAATGAAAAGAACCTCCGTTTCTATAGTCTGTCCTCATTATTAAAGCCTCCAATCTCTTGCTCACCCTCTCCATGACCTTGACATCCTTCCTAAAGTAAGGTACCCCAAAATATTCTAACCACAGCCTATTGAAGATTTATATTGATTTAGCATTACTTCTTTGCTTTTTTACTCTATGCCACTATTTATAAAACCTAGTATCCCATGTGCTTTTACAGCTTTATCCCTAAGTAGTGATAACCCAAGTAGGATTAATGACTTTAATATAAATGAGATGGATGTCCTAGACAGATTAAAAGGGCTCAAAGCACGTAAATCCCCAGGAATGGATGGCACTTATCCCAGGATACGAAGACAGGGATAAAGGGAAATTTGTCAAGTATTGATGGTGATTAATTGGGAGTTGATGAAAACTGGAGAGGTTCTAGTAGATTGAAAATAGGCTAACGTGGTCCCCATTTTCAAAAAAGGGAATAAATCGACAGTCAACTATAGACCCACGAGTCCTGCTTCTGTATCATGGAAAATAGTGGAATTGATTATTGGGACTAAACTTCAGGTTTATCTTATGATAACCTAATAGGGCAGCATACAGTGTGGATTCAGAAAGGGAAGATCCTGCTTGACCAATCTCCTTGACGTTTTGTGAGGAAATGACATACTAAATGGATTGTGGAAAGCTCTACAATATAGTGTACTTAGACTTCCAAAAAGAATTAGACAAAATCTCACTGCTAGTTAAACCCAAAGCAGTGGAGATTCAGGGTACATTCTGAGAATGGATAACAAATGACTGAAAAGTACAAAGCAAAGGAGTTAAGTTTTTGGGTTGGGGGAGTGCCTTTGTCACCTCCAGATTTGACTATTCCAGTGCTCTCCTGGGTGTCCTCCCATCCTTTACCCTCCGTGAACTCCAGCTCATCTAAAACTCTGCTGCCCATATCCTATCCCGCACCATATCCCATTCATCCATCACCCCAATGCTTGCTGACCTACATTGGCTCTTGGTCTGCTAGCATCTCAAATTCAAAGTTCTTATCCTTGTGTTTAAATCCTTTCATAGCTTCGCCCCCTCCCTATCTATAACCTTCTCCAGCCCTATGGCCCTCTGAGAGTCCCACGTTCCTCCAACTCTGGCCTCTCGTGTATTCCTCATTCCCTTCCCATTGGCCAACTTCAGTCATCTAGGGCCCATCCTCTGTAATTCCCTCCCGAAAGCTCTCTGCTTTTCCACCTCCCTCTCCTTCTTTAACACCTCACCTCTTTGACCAAGGTTTTAGTGACCCCTTTTGATATCTGATGACACTACTGTGAAGAGCCTTGGGACGTTTTTCCACTTTTAAAGTGTTATATAAATGCAAGTTGTTGTTGTCATGGGTGTGATTTTGGAGACTTTTTATTATTAGTTGCTTTTAGCCTTCTGCTAATTTATAGGTTGTTACTTAAACAATGCATGTTCAATGTTGGATTTTCTGAAGTACGTGGATGAAGGGGAACAGCTGTTGGGGTTCAAACATTCAGCGTATTTTGCTATAACCATTAACAGACTTTTTTTTCTGCACACAGTACACAAACCTTCAACTACTTCAGAATGTTGCTTATTTATGATACTCTGCACTTCATTGTTATTTTTTAAATGCATTTCCTACATCACATGTCTACTTTAAGACTGGAGGTGACACAGGCTGAGACTAGATCCTAGGTAAGTATTGTCAGCTTAGCAGCCAAGGGCTTATAAAGACCTCAGATTTTGGGACTGAATTTCAAATTCAGCAGGAGATATCTGTCTTACTGCATCATATTATATTAACTATATTATACTGTGGTTTCCATTGTTCAGTCCATGAGACAAACTACCACCATGACCAATTTGACATTACGGAAGATGCTGCCCTTCTGTTTGTACCTTGATCCACACACTGGGCTCAATTTGGAAAAGGTGGCAAGTTGGCAGCAGAGGGTGTGAAGATGCGCGTGGCAAACCCGAATAAACAAACCTTACCGTTTCTGACGAGATCGCATCATAATTGATGGCGATTAACGCGCTCTCCGGGTTTTGCGCCCGACAGCCAGCCAGATTGACAGGTTGGCTGCCATCAGGAGCTGCAACGCGAGAGTGGGGGAAAGAAAGAGAGAGAGAGTGAGACTTTATCCAGCGCTGGAATGGAAGATCGGGGTGGGGGTGGAGAGGGGAAGACCGGGGGGGGGGGGGGGAGGGGAAGACCGGGGGGGGGGAGGGGATGAAGAAGAGGAGATCGGAGAGGGAGACATTGGAGCAGGGTGGAAAGGTAGGTTGATTTTGTGTTTTAACTTCGTGCAATGGTTTTTTACATATTTTATTTTGTTTCTTTTTGCCTGATCTGGCCCTTCATTCCTGGTTTCACAGGTGTGAATCAGAAGCCATGGGAAAGCTGCCCAGGTAAGTTTTTAAAAATCGTTCTAACCACATAATCTATCACAAGTAAAATGCCTTAAGTACCTCAATGAGGTACATTTGGCTCTTTAACTACCATCCTGCCGGCTTTAATTGCTGGCGGGACTTCTGGATTCAGGATGCCCGTGCACACACAGTTGTGTCTGTGGGAAACTCTGACGTCGGCGGGTTGGAGCCGGGCTCCGAACCCGAACGGGATTTCCCCAATTTTCAGAGCCCCCCCGCCCCCCAACATACCCGCAATTTCCCAGGAAAATCGATCCCACTGTATCCAAAATGGTGGGTTTAATAAGAAAAGAAGCTCCATAGATTTTTATGTGTGTGGATTGCATGATGAATTCCCATAATAACTCCCATATTGTATTATTTCTTCCACACCAGTGCATTTCAGTGGCTGGGGTCCAATTTATGAAGGATTTTTTCCGAATACTTCATTTTTGCTATTCTGTTCTCTCCATTTTTCTCTTTTTGAAAACACTGGGAAAGAAAGCTAATGAAAAACAATTAATTTCATGATACAGTCACAATGGGCAGAATGGCCTCCTTCTATACAATACCATATTATGATACTATGACACAATGGATGGATGATCACTGAGACTCAGCACAGCACATCACCTTTATCTACCCGAAGACAAATAAGGGTGCATTTCAGATGGTCCTTCCTACCATATTAGTAATAATTTAAAGGCTTTGAAAACAAATTTAAATTGTATGAATGGAAAATGTTTCCACATCTTTGACATTCACAAATCAAAATGAATACAGCAAATATTACAAAAACTGGAACATTATTATTAAACTTTGAATAAAATCTCTACTGCTGCATTTAAGTAATTTACTTGCACAGAGTTTATAAGACAGTCCTTTCAGCCACAGTCTTTTTCTTTTTATGATGTAACATTAGTATTGCTGTAAAGGGGCACTGTCTTCATAAGAAAATGGCAACCATGTTTTGTTTCCTTACAATTACGCACTGCAGTAACTTAAATTGCATTGAAAGACATTCTGACATCACTTTTGTTTGACATTACGACGACAAAAATGTCATACAGCTTTTCTGGCCCTTTTTCTTCTCCATAAATAAAATTCACAAACACTGTTCCCCTTTAAAAACATGTGTTCTCTTTCACTGCACATAAACTGTCCATACCACATGTTCTTGCATTTGAATAGAAATCATAAGTATTATATTCTAAAGGCAGTACAGAGTATTTTTGGATAGCTTAGTTTTAAATAATAGTTCCCAGACCCATATTTTTCCCTGTAAATCAGTATCATCACTATAAAGATACTTCAATAGAGAAGCATCACTGTCAAATCAACTAATCTATCCTGAACATTTAGTCTCAGAATACAAGCTACTCCATTGTGTCAAATAATCTCCACTCAGCAGTTCAAGAAGAAGGCCCACCATCACCTCCTCACGGCAACTAGGGATGGCAATAAATGTCGGCCTGGCCAGCAATGCCCGCATCCCGAGAATGAATTTTAAATAAAATTGAGAACTGTAGCTGCTTGTATCTACAACAAGATTATTTGACTTTAAAGCACTGTGCTTTAGAACTAGTTCAGTTGCTGTGTTGAGAAAATGAAATGTGTCATCTTAATGACAGCTACCACAAACCATATTTGTGGCATTTTTGAGGATTTTGTTAGGAGTTTCATTTTTGGAATGCTTTATAGTGGCAGTGCGAGTGACCTCTTTAACTGCCACCCCAGTGTGTGGCTGTAGTGCAGTAAAAGCAAAGTTGTAGCAGAGGAATATTTACATTAGGACTGCTGCTGTGTATTCAGATGGTGCTGAATCATTTAATGATTGACACCTTTAGATTGGTATTCATGAATGAAAGGGATGACAGTTTCTGTTCAGTCAGTGAAATGATTGCCGATTGAACCAGTGACTGGCACCAATTGAGTTCAAATAAAGGTCTCTGCCTATTAGGTCTCCTTAGGGCGGGGTTGTTGAGCAGGAATTTTCCTGGATGTAGAACTTAGCTAAATAATGCGGAAGTACCTTACATTGAAAGTACTTCTGCAGAAAGCTTAACATAAACTGATGCAGCATAACTAACTGGATAGTGCATGCATAATAGTTATGATTATCTCGTTAGTAGACTAGGTAGTAGATTAGTAGAGTTCATGTCGGAGGGAGTCATGCTTAAACTGTATAGTGTTGTAGTCATAACAAACCTTGAGTATTGTGTGTAGCTGTGATAACGAAGAAACAGCCATGGAACCAATCCCTGGTGTCATGAGATCAAGTTAAGAAGGAATATTTGAGAAACTTGGGGTTTTCAGCCTTGACAGGAGACTACTGAGAGTTGATTTTGTAAAGATTTATAAGATAGTAATTTTGTAAAAAAGATATATCCAGAACACTACTTCAAATGAAACCATGAGAGTAGGATAAGAGGATACAAGTTCAAACTAGTGAAAAGCTAATTTAAGAGTAATGCCAGGAGTATCTTCACACAAAGCGTGATCAACACATGAATTGAGTGCCTGGATAGGGTATTAGAGGCGAAAACCCTGGAATCAATTCAAGAAACATTGGATGTTATAATGATGGATGAGCTAAGATGGGCCAAATGGCCTTCATTTGTAACTAGCTTGTGGAATTGAATTATTGCCACTCATTTTATGGGCATGTTTTTTGATTATTCAGCGCTCTGACATTAGGAATCAGCCCTGTTGTTATTCAGGGGTTGGGGGTTTCCATTGTGCCTCGGTGAATAGAACTGAACACAGTACTCAAGGTGTGGCCCGACCAGAATACTATTCATCTTTAGCATAATGATCTTGGGTGCTATTGATTAGTCAGTATAACTCAACACACTGTTTGCTTTGTTGATTCCATCGTCACAATGACTGGACAGGGTAGGTATAAAATCTACTATCACTACCAGATCTCTTTCAGCATCTCTTCTACCAAGTCCTTGAGTAAATTTGTCCCTATTTTTCTGTCAATGTGCAACACCTTGTGCTTACCTGTATTGAATTTCATTTTCCATAGTTCTGCTCACATGTAAATTTTACCTGGGTTCTTCTGGAGTCCTTTGACTGCTTCAGCACACTGACTGCTTTCACTAGTTTTGCATATCTGCACATTAAAAGAGTCAACTTCAAAGGAATGAGAAAAGAGTTTAAACAAATCAACTGGGGTTAGTATCCGGAGCATGGAGGATAAATACATGCCGAGGGCTAATAAGCACAGATTAAATAAACGTGACCCTAAAAGTGAAATAGATAAGAAAAGCAAACTCCACAAACTGATGAGGAGAAAGGTTAAGGTAAACCATTGGGAACCTCCAGAAAATGCAAAAGCAGAGGCAGTCTGACAGACAAAGAGGGAACTAAAAATTATTGTTTGGGGAGATGGCAACACATACTGTAAGATCCCAAGTTAGTGTCCCTTAACTAGATGCAGTGTGAAGTGTTAGTTGCGGCACTGGTCTGCAGTTCTGGGGGTGAGAGAGTTGACACTCAGTGCCATGCCACCTCCCTCCATATGGTATAAGGCACATTATTTTGTGCTCCTCCTGTGGAGACCTAGCAGTCACTTTCAAACAGATGAGAACACTTCAGTGATCAATTGTTCTCTGATGAATCTTACAGCAATCACTGAAGAGTCCTCCGTGTGATGGTTATCCTGATGCTTCTGTCTCCAAAGAAACTAGAGTCACGTCCCCAACAGTGTTGAAGTCGAGGCCTTTTTATATAGTAAATTTGTGCAGCGCACAGCAGGCTACAACTGTGTGAAACATAGAAGTTGCAGTATATTGCAGAACCTCTCCCGACCTGTCAAGACAGCAAAAGTGCCTTTCAATGGTCCTCTTGATGATAACTCAATGATAGAGGTATGTGCCTTATTGCAGCACTCCTCTGCTACAGTTCATGCAACTCTTGGTGAGGTTGGAGGATGCAGCATGCCATGCCACCCACAAGCCATCAGCTGACATGATCTTCCTGCTTAAAGAGCTCAGGGAGGCCGAATTCCGAAGGATGAATGTATTGTGGCAACATTAAGCAAATTGTGCGTTGACCTGCAGAATTCTTCACAAGTTCTTATACACAATGTAAACATTGTGTTGCACTACCACCGTGCTAAATGGGATAGATTCAGAAAAGATCCAGCAGCTCAAAACCGGGAATCCATGAAGTGCAGTGGGACATCAGCAGCAAAATTGTATTCCAGCACAATCTGTAACCTCATGGCCTGGCATGTTCCTCACTCTACCATTACCAACAAGCCAGGGGATCAACCCTGGTTCAATGAGGAGTGTAGAAGAGCATGCCAGGAACAGCACCAGGCGTACCTAAAAATGAGGTGCCAACCTGGTGAAGATACAACTCAGGACTACATGCATGCTAAACAGCGGAAGCAACATGCTATAGACAGAGCTAAGTGATTCCACAACCAACGGATCAGATCAAAGCTCTGCAGTCATGCCACATCCAGTTGTGAATGGTGGTGGACAATTAAACAACTAACGGGAGGTGGATGCTCTGTGAACATCCCCGTCCTCAACGATGGCGGAGTTCAGCATGTGATTGCAAAAGACAAGGCTGAAGCGTTTGCAACCATCTTCATCCATAAGTGCCGAGTGGATGATCCATCTCGGCCTCCTCCCAATATCCCCACCATCACGGAAGCCAGTCTTCAGCCAATTCGATTCACTCCACGTGATATCAAGAAGCGGCTGAGTGCACTGGATACAGCAAAGGCGATGGGCCCCGACATCATCCTGGCTGTAGTGCTGAAGTCTTGTGCTCCAGAACTAGCTGCGCCTCTAGCCAAGCTGTTCCAGTACAGCTACAACACTGGCACCTACCCGACAATGTGGAAAATTGCCCAGGTATGTCCTGTCCACAAAAAGCAGGACAAATCCAATCCGGCCAATTACCGCCCCATCAGTCTACTCTCAATCATCAGCAAAGTGATGGAAGGTGTCGTCGACAGTGCTATCAAGCGGCACTTACTCACCAATAACCTGCTCACCGATGCTCAGTTTGGGTTCCGCCAGGACCACTCGGCTCCAGACCTCATTACAGCCTTGGTCCAAACATGGACAAAAGAGCTGAATTCCAGAGGTGAGGTGAGAGTGACTGCCCTTGACATCAAGGCAGCATTTGACCGAGTGTGGTACCAAGGAGCCCTAGTAAAATTGAAGTCATTGGGAATCGGGGGAAAATTCTCCAGTGGCTGGAGTCGCACTTAGCACAAAGGAAGATATTAGTGGTTGTTGGAGGCCAATCATCTCAGCCCCAGGACATTGCTGTCGCACTTAGCACAAAGGAAGATATTAGTGGTTGTTGGAGGCCAATCATCTCAGCCCCAGGACATTGCTGCAGGAGTTCCTCAGGGCAGTGTCCTCGGCCCAACCATCTTCAGCTGCTTCATCAATGACCTTCCCTCCATCATTAGGTCAGAAATGGGGATGTTCGCTGATGATTGCACAGTGTTCAGTTCCATTCGCAACCCCTCAGATAATGAAGCAATCCGAGCCCGCATGCAGCAAGACCTGGACAACATTCAGGCTTGGGCTCATAAGTGGCAAGTAACATTCGCGCCAGACAAGTGCCAGGCAATGACTATTTCCAACAAGAGAGAATCTAACCACCTCCCCTTGACATTCAACGGCATTACCATCACCGAATCCCCCGCCATCAATATCCTGGGGGTCACCATTGACCAGAAACTTAACTGGACCAGCCATATAAATACTGTGGCTACAAGAGCAGGTCAGAGACTGGGTATTCTGTGGCGAGTGACTCACCTCCTGACTCCTCAAAGCCTTTCCACCATCTACATGGCACAAGTCAGGAGTGTGATGGAATACTCTCCACTTGCCTGGATGAGTGCAGCTCCAACAACACTCAAGAAGCTCGACACCATCCAGGACAAAGCAGCCCGCTTGATTGGCACCACATCCACCACCCTAAACATTCACTCCCTTCACCACCGGCACACAGTAGCTGCAGTGTGTACCATCCACAGGATGCACTGCAGCAACTCGCCAAGGCTTCTTCGACAGCACCTCCCAAACCCACGGCCTCTACCACCTGGAAGGACAAGAGCAGCAGGCACATGGGAACAACACCACCTGCACGTTCCCCTCCAAGTCACACACCATCCCGACTTGGAAATATATCGCCGTTCCTACATCGTCGCTGGGTCAAAATCCTGGAACTCCCTTCCTAACAGCACTGTGGGAGAACCTTCACCACACGGACTGCAGCGGTTCAAGAAGGCGGCTCACCGCCACCTTCTCAAGGACAATTAGGGATGGGCAATAAATGCTGGCCTCGCCAGCAACGCCCACATCCCATGAACAAGTAAAAAAAAATTAAGTAAATTGAGGGCGTTAACTGTTGGAGCTTGCCAAGCAACTTGAGTGCCACCTGTTACACCCTGGTCAGCGAGAAAGCCAGCAACCCTGTAAAACTGGATGGCCGTCTCTCACTGCTGCCTTGCTGTGATACCAAACTGGCTGAATTCCCCAACTCTGTGGGAAAGTGCATCCACCACCTGACAAATGGATGCCTTGCTGGTATTACACAGATTACCCCGACATGACCCAGTGCCATAAAAGTTGAGTGTGGTCATGACTTTCTTATCCATTAACAGAGCAGTGTGTGAAGATATGGTGGATGCAGCTCCTTATGCAGTAGATGGCAAAACTCCCCCATTGCCCCTTTGCTGAAGCACATTCTCTAAGGTCTTCATAGTACCTGTGTTGCCTATTTGTTCGTTAAGGGGGGAATATCTGGTAAGGTGCACCTCCTTAAATACTGGTTCAATCTTTTCATCTTCTGATAATGGAAGCAAAGTTGTGCCCATAGGGAATGCCATTCCTGCTCCTGAGAAGCTCCCACTGTGGTGGGGCAAGGGACAAAATATCCCAGTGATCTCCCACTCCCACAGACAGGCAAATCCAAGATGGTCTTGGCTCATAGCAAAAAAAATGAAAATGCTCCAA
This sequence comes from Heptranchias perlo, assembly GCF_035084215.1. Lineage (NCBI taxonomy): Eukaryota > Metazoa > Chordata > Chondrichthyes > Hexanchiformes > Hexanchidae > Heptranchias > Heptranchias perlo. Next base: position 31,878,721 of record NC_090348.1, on the reverse strand, counting down.
AAAGCCATTCCAAGTTTCATTAATTAATCTTTCAGCAGTCAAAAACTTCTGACTTCCACCAGCTTCAACTGATCCTAGCAACAGCTGTGCACCTTGTATTTCTCGTTCCAACTTGGACCTAGTACGTTGCGATCATAAATACAGGAGATAGGGGTGAGCAGGATCACTGGCACTCATTTCAAGATATGTTATTTATGTGCAAGGAATTCGGCAGGCCGATTGCGGGAAGAGCCAAATCACATTTGGAAATTTGGGTACTTCCTCTTCCGGGGTGGAAAACTGGCAGAAATAGCCACTGCCCCAATTTGCTGGCCAGTCAAGTAAATTGCACCAAACTTAAGTTGCAGAAATGCTCAAAACTGCATTTTGGAGCCAATGCTGGCAAGGAGCAGTTCAAAGGGCTCAAAACTTATACATATCCAGGAATGTATGGCACATGCCTGTTATTAAGTGAGATAGTGGTTGAAAACTATAAAAGCGCTGATGGTTATCAGGAGGGTGTCAGCGGCTAAAGGAGAGGCGCCAATCAATTGAAAACAAGCCAATGGTATTATTTTCTTTTTTAAAAATCAACAAAACAAACCTGGGTAACCACAGACCCATTGGTCATAGATCAATAACTGGCAAAATAATGCAGTTGATCATTATGTACAAACTCGAGGATTACCTATATGAAAATAAGCTTGTAAGCTTGCAGCCAACACAGTTTCAGAAGGGGTGATTATGCTTCTTCAACCTCTGACTTTTTTTTCGTTGGCGACATCCCAAGTGGATATTGGAAGCTCTATGATGTAGTGTGCCGAGCCATCCAGCAAGCTTTTGATTACAGTTCTGCATAAAAAGCTTGCTGCACAAGGTTAAATGAGTATCCCAAGTAAAACCTGGATGTGGGCAAGGAATTGACCGAAAGAGAGGAAGCAGTGGGTATTAGTTTGAAGAGTGATGTTGGACTGAGGAGATATACTGACTGGAGTGCTTTAAGAATGAGTGCAGGTGACCCTAATGCGTCTAATCAATGTAAATAATGTGGACTCGGAAAGGCAAATTACTTAATTTGAATGTGAGCACAATCATGGAGGGCATGAATATAAAATTAAGAAACCACATGCAATAACAGAGACAAGAATAATTTTTATTCTCACTCAGTCATGGATGTGTGAAATTGACTCCCAGTTAAAGCAATAACTGCTGTGTTGATTTATACCTCTTGTTTGAAAATTCACTTTTGCAACTGTTTGTGAGAAATTCTGAAGATATCCGAGAAACTGGAAGTCACTTCAAGGCCCAAAATATTAATCTGACCACAATCATATAATTTTATTGCTGAACGGAAGCAGTTCCCCGCACTTCTGGACCATGTTTGTGATTAATTAATGCTGCAAAACATTTCATTGCTTTCCCCTCTTTCCCCCCCCCCCCACACTTCACAAAAGGAAGAGTAACTAAACCAAGTTTCTTTATTCAAATCTGAAGATGACTGGTGATTTTCAGAAGGACTATTTAGATTGCAATATTTTCCATTGTTTGTTTTAGATTTACAAAATGTCTGTATTTAATCCCGGGTGTCCACCTAGCTGCATAAAGTTCGGGAATTGAGCCTGCAGAATAAAGTGCCATATTTAGGTTATTGCTGTATTCTTTGCTCTTTTTAGCCCTGTGGATCAGACTAAGGTTGTCATCACTCAACTTAATTGTGATTCTTCACACCATTCAATACAGGCAAACTAAGGGTCCCACTGACGAAAAATTTCTCAAGCCCTTGTACCAATAAATCGTGAGCTACCATTGCTCTGCAGAGGTATCTTATTTATGAGCCAGGGGAAATGTTTCCAAGCAGTTATCTGGTGCAGGCCTGTATATGTCACTAGTTGAACAGTTGCCAGAGGCTCACAATTGAAATAGTTTCTTCGATACTTGAATATTTAACTTGCCTGTCTAAACTTTTGTGATTTCTAATCTCGATTTTTTTATACTAATATCGATCTGATGCACTGGAGGGGGGATTTTCGACTTGCGCCCAAAACTGGCATGAAGTCAACTGGGTGGACGCGCCATGTGCCCAATGCTGGCATCGAGAGGTTCAAACCATTTTCAGGTTTGGGCCTCATCTGAATGCAATTGGAAGTTGCCACTGCATCGCACCAGTTTGGGAGGGTGGGAAATTGTCTGGCTCCTACACTGAGCCAGCCGGCAGGTCAGGGGGGGGTGCAGGCAATTGTGGACTGTCATCGCACACTCTGCACATTTGTACTTCAAAATTCAGTCGGGGTCCTACAATGGTGTGGGACCTGAATTTGCATACGTAAACAGCCTCCCGCCCGAAATATGTGGCTGTGCTGTGCGTCCATTTGCAGACTCCGCCTGAAATTGACATCAGGCAGTCCTTGGGCATCCAAAGCTGGCCAAGGTTCCCCACTCCCGATTTTCCTCTGCTGGCCATTCTTCAAGCGATAAATAGGTGGGTGGGAGCTAAACCCCCTCCACGTAACCCCCCTCCTTGGCAGTGAAGGGGAAAACTGTACTGTTCCCCAGCACCTAATATTCCTGACCTTGGTGAATACAATCACAAACAAATATATCTTAGGTCCAATGTGCTGGCCTCCCTCAACAATTCTGCTTTAGTTTAGCTGATCTTACATTCCTCTCTCTTACTCTTTGCGTTCATCACACACAGTCTGAGGTATTGATATTTCTCATTTGGTCTTTTACCATTTCTTTGTGCCACTTATAAAAACTTGGAGGGTATTTGCTCAGTGTGGGAGTGTTTAGAAACATTTTATTTGACTGTGCACGGACAGATTTGAATTGGGAGAGGGGAAGGCTATAGTATTTGCATGATCATGATTCAATTAATTTTGATCTCTAACCATGATAAAACTAGAAGCACCAAACTTTATTTAAATGTTTCCCCTCCACTTTTTGGTCGTCTTTGTGTCAGGGTATTGTCCTACAGGCACAGATCCTGACCTCACCCAGCATTCGCACGGGCATTTTCCAGAAGAAGGCACTGAATAGCAACCAAGAATGGCAATACCAGTTGATTTATTTTTTTCCCCTCCTTTTTCCTAGTCCAGGGATTCTGAGGCCACTTGCACCTATGCTGGCTGAGATCAACGACTCAGTTCAGGGACTGAACCTGTAACCTTCCTGATCTGTATGGTTCATTGCTGCACTGGAGAGTGTACATGCTGAGGAGTACTGCACCAGAATTTCATTTTTATTTAGCATTATTATCAGTGGAATAAACCTGTCGAGATAAATTAATGGCTTTTTAATGCAGAACAACTAAAATAATTACATTTCCAGTTGCCATATCAACAGTGTACGGTTGTGGAGCTCAACCAAATTGTTTGTTGTACTATTAATGTTTGACTTTGTTGATAGTTTGATATTTTTTGGTGCTGCTCATTCAGTAATAACAAACCAAAGCTGCACTTCCGTTTCTGTCATTAAATTAACACATTTTCATTTATTTTCAGTCTTTGCATGTAGCTATGGGACTGTTCTTCCTAAGCTGAGGATAATTGCAGAACAAGGCTAAATGCCAAGCACAATTTTATCTTGCACCTGAGGTCACAACACTGAAATATATTTGATTAAGAGTGCACGCTTCGGCTGTCTGCTAGCACTTTGTGATCCTGTACTGATATCCCCATCTGGTTTAAATAGTAGGGCACCTGCAAATTGAATGTCTCTTGAGCTAGTCAAAGGATTGAAATTTGCTTTACTTTTTATTATACTTAGCATGGTAGTTGGTTGTTTGTAAGAGGTGAGGGTAGCCTGTGTCTGTTTTCTGTGGTAGGTTGGTGAATGACTCAGTTGGTAAAGATGGCATTAAAGCTCATCTGCTGCTGAAATCCATGCCTTTGTTACCTCTAGACTTGACTATTCCAATGCTCTCCTGGCTGGCCTCCCACCTTGCACCCTCTGAAAACTTGAGCTCATCTAAAACTCTGCTGCCCATATCCTAACTCGTGCCAAGTCCCATTCACGCATCATCCCTGTGTTGGCTGACTTACATTGGCATCCAGTCTGACAATGCCTCGATTTTAAAATTCTCATCCTTGTTTTCAAATCCCTCCATGGCCTCGCCCCTCCCTAACTCTAACCTCCTCCAGCCCTACAACCCTCCGAGATCTCTGCGCTCCTCCATTTCTGGCCTCTTGCCCATCCCCGATTTTCTTCGCTCCACCATTGGTGGCCATGCCTTCAGCTGCCTAGGCCTTAAGCTCTGGAATTCCCTCCCTAAACCTCTCCGCCTCTCTACCTCTCCTCCTTTAATACGCTCCTTAAATCCTACCTCTTTGACCATCAACTATCCTAATATCTCTTTGTGTGGCTTGGTGTCAAATTTTGTTTGCTAATTGCTCCTGTGAAGCACCTTGGGACGTCTTACTACGTTAAAGGTGCTATATAAATTTAAGTTGTTGTTGTTGAAGATCCCAGGCTTGATTCCTGATCTTTGCCGAGATACCTCATCTCAGCCGACATGGCCGTATGGGCGCTACATCTGGTCTGTAAGCTAGCAAGGGAAAACCCGCCAGGGCTCTCATCTTCGATAGGTATCCACTGACTCATGATGGACATTGTGCATTTGTGCAAGTCGAGTGAGGACAAATTCAACCCAACTGTGATACTCTCCATGGGCTGCCAACACTCTTGTCTGGGCTCACACAAGCATCCGTGGCAACGTACCAGAGGGTGACGGATGCCTGTGAAACTGTATCCAACGGAGGGTGATGGATGCCTGTGAAACTGTACCCACCGGAGGGTGACGGATGCCTGTGAAACTGTATCCAACGGAGGGTGATGGATGCCTGTGAAACTGTACCCACCGGAGGGTGACGGATGCCTGTGAAACTGTACCCACCGGAGGGTGACGGATGCCTGTGAAACTGTAGCCACCAGAGGGTGATGGATGCCTGTGAAACTGTACCCACCGGAGGGGGTGACGGATGCCTGTGAAACTGTACCTACTGAAGGGTGACGGATGCCTGTGAAACTGTACCCACCGGAGGGTGACGGATGCCTGTGAAACTGTACCCACCGGAGGGTGACGGATGCCTGTGAAACTGTACCCACCGGAGGGTGACGGATGCCTGTGAAACTGTACCCACCGGAGGGTGACGGATGCCTGTGAAACTGTACCCACCGGAGGGTGACGGATGCCTGTGAAACTGTACCCACCGGAGGGTGACGGATGCCTGTGAAACTGTACCCACCGGAGGGTGACGGATGCCTGTGAAACTGTACCCACCGGAGGGTGACGGATGCCTGTGAAACTGTACCCACCGGAGGGTGACGGGTGTCTGTGACACTGTACCCACCGGAGGGTGACGGATGCCTGTGAAACTGTACCCACCGGAGGGTGACGGATGCCTGTGAAACTGTACCCACCGGAGGGTGACGGATGCCTGTGAAACTGTACCCACCGGAGGGTGACGGGTGTCTGTGACACTGTACCCACCGGAGGGTGACAGATGCCTGTGAAACTGTACCCACCGGAGGGTGACGGATGCCTGTGAAACTGTACCCACCGGAGGGTGACGGATGCCTGTGAAACTGTACCCACCGGAGGGTGACGGGTGTCTGTGACACTGTACCCACCGGAGGGTGACGGATGCCTGTGAAACTGTACCCACCGGAGGGTGACGGATGCCTGTGAAACTGTACCCCAGGAAACATGGGCCAGCTTTTGCGGTAAAAACAACGGTGAGGCTAACAGCGCTCACTGTTATTTATGTGCAAATCGAACAGTAACTTCTGGCAACCACACATGCTCAGTTAAATGTGGAAATCGGGAAGTTGCTGTTTGCAATGCGTTGCTACTCCAAACACTGCGCGAAAACGGCATCTTACCGGCTGACTCACCATTCAAATGTATTGAACGGAGTTAAGTTCCTCTCCTGACCTCAGATATACTAAACTCGCCAACAAAAGTTAAGTCAAGTCATTTCAAGTCTAAGTACTATTATAGCAGCATGGTAAGTCTTAATTATTGCCAAACAGCCACTGGCACTGAAAATTAACTATTAGAAGTGTGGAGTCTCATTCCTTCAGATTTTAATCATTGTTGGGCATATTTTTAAAAAAGTAAATACATTTTTGTTTACTTTTTCTTTCTGTCTCTTTTATCTCTTCCCTTAATTCAATTTTTCTACCCTCTCTTTATTTTGCTTTCTGTACCTAATTTGACATTGAATTCACTATTCGAACTTACACTTCCTGGTTCTGACTGCACTGTTATTGACGATTCTTCAATCTGATTGGTTAAGGAGATACACAGTTGCTTGCCCTGTTCGCACAGGTACCAGATGCCCTGTAGAGGGCACAATGTCATTTGGCTGGCCTGTTGACAATAACTTGCCATGCAAAAGCTCATAGAAAGCTCATTGGGCAAGTGTAAGTCTAAAGGACTATTGGCGCCGTTGGTTCACCACTCACAGTAAAATCCGGCCCAATGTGTTGAGGTGAAAAAGGGAGAAAAGTTGGCAGAAGGACAGACATGGTTAGTGAGTCATCTATTCTGATAAGTCACAAAGAATTGGAATGTACACTAATTGACATCACTCAAAGTAGCAACTCTGAACATCCACCAAGAATTTCCATCAATTAAAATCAGAACAATGGCATATATGAAGTAGTAGCACAGTTATACATGGAGCATGTGGGCCTGCTCCCATGGTTGATCTTGCCACGCCATTAAAAAAAGATGCTGAGTGGAGGCTAGGCCCTCTCCACAAGGGATTATCAGAGGTGGAGTAGCATTCACTAACCTCATGGCTTGCTGAAGAGCGACCGACAGTGGCCACAATCTATGCATGTCTCTTCTTGCCCTCTTAGGCGGAGCTGTAAAAGAGAATAATTGTAAAAATGGGAAAGGTGGAAAATCAATTTTAACATTCCATACATTTTCAAAATGTAATACTTAGATCAGAAATTTAGCTAGTTATACAATCTTATTCCAAATCATCCGTACAAATGACTTGAGTCGTATTTTTGTTTCTGTTGTCACCCTTACTCTAAGCATTCTCTTATCTGTCTGTTTCCCTTCCTACGTAAAACAACAGTGCAAAAGCTGCATGGGCAATGATACACATTCTGCCTGATGATTTAACATAAAGACATGTTTGTAGAATAAGTAATTAAACAATTTTCTGATCAGGACAGGTTGGTGCATAGCATGTTAGTACATTATTTTAGCTCAGTTGGTGGAACTCTTGCCTCTGAGTCAGGAGGTTTTTGGTTAAAGCCCCACTCCAGGACTCAGTACTAAAGGAATGCTGCACTGCCAGAGGTGCTATCTTTCGGATGTGACATTAAACCAAAACTTTGTCAGTCTGCTCAGGTCGACATAAAAGATTGAAGAAAAGCTAGAAGCTGTCCCAGTATGCTGGGGGACATTTATCTTTCAACCTTCACCGCCAAAACAGATTATCTGTTTATTTACCTCATTTGCTGGTTGTGGAATGTTGCTATATGCAACTCAGCTGCCATGATTACCTACAAAACAATGACTACAGAATAAAAGTAATGCATTGCTTGGGAAGCACTTTGGGCTATCCCATGGTTGCCAGGGCATTTTTCCACATAATGAATTCCTGATCATGGTCTGGTAGTCTGATGGAGACCCTAAGGTTAGTAGGAGGGAGAGAAAATGGATTAATAAATTGACCAGACTACATGTAAGCCTTTCTGTTGGCAGATCAAGAGCTATAAAGGTGGACAGCTGAGACCAAGTTCCTTACCAATCTCCCCATTCTGCCAATATGCACAAAAATACCCAAGAAAAAGTACCTATACTTTTAAAGTGCAATATATTGAAATTACTGGAAAGGAAAATCAGGCGGTTTCTGTAAGGGATGGCCAATCTGCAGGACCTACTTCATACCTGAGCAGTAAGTTGAAAACCGTACCCCATTGTGTTTAGCTGCTTTTATCATTAGGGTGTAAATGGTACATGAAATGGTCATCATATTGGTTATTATTTTGCTCATTTGGACTGATTAGCTTTATGTTTGTATTGATACATGTGTGGCAGCTTCCTCCTCTTTCCTTATTAGCTCTTAGAAAGCTGCCTCATTAGATTTCCCTTGTAGAGGATTTTGGTTGGACATGAAGATTGTTTTCAGGTTGGCAATATGCACAACAGTACCTCAGAGAAAGGGACTGTGCTCAGCTGGGCAGACTGGAGCACTCGGAACATTTTAAAGAATTCCTTAGCTAGCTAAATTATTAGCTCCATCCTTAGTTAAATTTGAGTGGAAATTCCAGCCTTGGTAATGACAGCTTGGGAATTGTGTCTCTCTGATCTTCCATTGTGATGTTATATGATCCCCAAGTTGCTAGCCTGTTCCATATTTATTCAGAAATGTTTAAACTAATTTGGTATTTTAATTGCAAATTATTTGTGAATGTAATTACTGTTCAATGGATTTTGCTTTTGGGCAAGAGAACAGAGTACAGAACTTTGAGAATGGGAACATCTTAATGTATTATGTAAGATAAGGACAGATGTGTGTCTCCAATTTTTGAATTTAATAAGCCAACATCAGGTAAAATTTGAAAATGCCATTAGGCACTAAGCAGTACAAAGGTAAAATAATTCCTATTACTGTCAGAATTGGCTCCAAAAAATGTTTGGGGAAATTTATTAGTTTTCATTTGGCAGCAACTAAAGGTATTTCTATTTAAACTTTGGAAGACATTCACTCATTGAAACTCCAGGACAAAATCAAGATAATGACAATAAAGTGGTTGGTGATCTAAATCTTGCCACATGCCTAACATCAACAAAGTAACTACAATCTCAATCTACTTAGCAGCTGCCGTCACCCTGAGTCTTCAAATTTTTCCTAACGGGATGAATTTTCCTTCAGTTCAGGTTAATTTCATATGGTTCAGGTATATAACATGGAGCTTGATGACACCCTGTGGGGGGATGGGGGGAGGAAGAAAAAAAATTCAATAGGGCCTATTATTGGGCGTGGGTAGCGTGGTCCACTATTAACCCGTGCCCAGCGCTTCCTGTGCAGGCAGGACAAGACTTTCATCCAGCCTCCATACTTACCTTCAACAGCATTGGAAATCAGCGTTGACACGAGGATTCAATGCAATTTGCACTATCAACCAGCCGGGGGAGCTCCAATCTCTTAAAGGGAGGATGTCTCTTAAAATCTCTTAGAGGTAGCCGGAACCTGTTGTTTGCTAAAAAATAACAGTCTGCTGTCTGCACGGAGTCTAAACGGAGATCAGACATCGCACATGTAAAACGCAGATGCAGATCACGTCTCTATGTTTGCACACTGATGAGTTATGTTAAAACATTGAATAAAGGTTGCGCACTACTAAATCCCACATCCTCCAATCTGCATGCCACACCTCACCAATCTGCCGATCTGAGTTTGTACCGGGCCTGCAAGAGAGTGGCACCAAGGTTCTCTGCTGATGTACTGGAGGCCTTGCAGGAGAAGGTGGCGCATAACAGGAGGCAGAAGTGGCAGTGGCATTTAACCCCTCAAGCCTGTTCTGCCATTCAATATACTTCATATACCCCCCTTAACCCCATATCCCTTAATACCTTTAGTTCACAGAAACCTATCAATCTCAGATTTAGAATTCACAATTGAGCCAGCATCAACTGCCATTTGCAGAAGAGCGTTCAAACTTCTCCCACCCTTTTGCGTGTAGAAGCGTTTCCTAACTTCACTCCTGCACGTCCTGGCTCTAGGTTATGTCCCCACGTCCTAGAATTCAAGTATAGGAGACCTCCAAATACAGTTAAAACTGTCTAGGCAGCCAGAAGCTATAATCCAGCCACTAAGCTGTAAATCCTGCATGGTCCCTTTAAATAGAGCTGGTATGGGGTCCTTCAGGCATTCTAAGACATGTTCAGATGGTCGTGGTTAAGACTGTGCGTTGAATTGAGCATTAAGTGCCAAAATGACGTCTATCACTTTAAATCAGCGTTGCACACTGATTGTATCCATTTTCTCCTTACTTTACATGCAGCCGGCGTTTGGTATTTGCGCATGCGCTACCACATATACCAAGATGGTGTCCAGCGCACGTCATGCCGGAAACGTGAGTGCACAGCCAAGACACCATCTTGGATGTTCGAGAGGCCGTGTAGAGCTGAAACAACGGGTGCTACATGGCCCCCCGTAACTGAGAGGAGTGTGGAAACTGAGGCTTTATTCCCTTCAATAACTTAGGTGTTTGGCATGTCAGTCCAAGAAAAAGTGCTGTGTACAAAATGTCTTGCAGCCTAACAGCAATTCTTTTATAGTGCATGGGATTTAGATTAAAGCTGACACAAATTGTGCAGTACTGCAAATTGCACTAAAGTATTAACAGCTTTTCATTTTGGTAGCTGTGGGCTTTGTCAGAGCAATATCGTACACTCGGTGAAGGATGACTTAAAAATCCATTATTTATCAAGTGAACAAACAGTAAATAGAAGATCTACTCCTTAACATCACTACAAAATATGTTTACGGAATCAGAACTCAAGTTGTCGAACTATTTGCTTCAGATTACTGTATATCAATGACTGTGTTTAAATAAAATGGCCACTGCCCATGAAATGGAATGATTAGTGAAAAGGTTTTGAAGGCAACTTGTACGTTATCTGAAGATAAAAGATGTAATCTGTTTGAGATCAGAGATGCTCAACTCTATCAAAGTTTTAATTGGATTATCGAGTTGTTTTTGGATGTAGAGATGCCGGTGATGGACTGGGGTTGACAATTGTAAACAATTTTACAACACCAAATTATAGTCCAGCAATTTTATTTTAAATTCACAAGCTTTCGGAGGCTTCCTCCTTCGTCAGGTGAACGATGTGAAAATGAAATCCTCGAAATGAAATCGCATTTATAATTCACAGAACAATGCTTGGTGAGTACAGACAGTTTTTTCAACTGCCCGTTGCCAAGGCAATCAGTGTGCAGACAGACAGGTGTTACCTGCCAGGTCTCACAGAATATACAAATCACCAAAAAAAAACAATTTTTGGATGGAAAGAGCTTTCTATAGTGCCTACAATGGAGATTTATAGCTTGTGAAGAAAACTGAAGAGAAGAAAGGGAAATTTTATTCTTTTGGTGTTGTCACATTATCTTAAATGTTTTAAAGGAGTACATAGGACAATCTAGAAACATATTGATATTTCATGGTTGTCCTTTTTTAACATGTGTGTTTTAAAGCAGCTTATTAAAGGCATTCAGAGTATATATTTTGTCCTGTAATGTGACATCATAAAGTCTGGTGACAACATGAGTTGATGGCTCTACTTTTGATGATATCGCTGGAGTGACTGGATGACAGTAAGATGTCCCGGGCAAAATATCTGTTGCCAGGCCACCTGTAGCCAGCCATTTTGAAGCACATTATGCCATGTTGTGACAAACCTCCTTGATTCTTTTGAGGAAGTGCACATTGGAAAGCCCAATTATATAGTGTATCTGGACTTTTATAAAGCCTTTGATAAAACTCCTACACGAAAGGCTGTTATACAAGCTTGTAGTAGTGGTTATCCTGGAGAAAACATAGAGATGGATAAAGAATTGACTGAAAGAGAGAAAGGAGCAAGTACTAGTTAGGGGAATTGTGTCATGCCGGGGACTTGTACTGAGTGGAGTGCCGTGAGATCAGTGCTGGAGCTCTAATGTTTCTAATCCACATAAACGGCCTGAATTCTGAAACTAATGAGAACAGAAGGTAAAAAAAACTCTCCTGGTCGTTGGGCCTTTCCATGGTCTCCTTTTATATTCTTGAATGGCATCGTGCTACCCTGATTCTCCAAGGCAGTGTTAGGGTAGGTAGCTGATGTGTCCTTGCAGGCTTCAACGACCTACCCTTTCCATGTAGATGACCCGGGGATTTGGGACAGAGTCTGGGCCTGTCCTCTCAGGTTAACTTTTTGGTCTACTCTGTCATTCTTCCACTGTTACACTGGTCCTACTGGCATTTTGAGGCTGTGTCAGCCGTGGCTCAGTGGTAGCATTCTTGCCTCTGAGTCAGAAGGTTGTTGATGCAAGTTCCACTTCAGAGACTTGAGCACATAACCCAACTGACATTTCAGTGCAGTACTGAGAGAGTGTTGCACTGTCTGAGGTGCTGTCTTTCAGATGAGCTGTTAAACTGAGGTCCCGTACACCTTCTCGGGTATTGGCATTTTTCCAAGAGCAGGTAAGTTCTCCCAGTGTCCTGACCAATATTTATCCCTCAACTAACATCACTAAAATAGATTATCCAGATATATAACTCATTGCTGTGAGCCCTCGCTTTGTGCAAATCGGCTGGCACGTTTCCCTACATTACAAAAGTGACTGCACTTTAAAAGTACTTAATTGGCTGCGAAGTGCTTTGGCATGTCCTGAGGTCGTGAAAGGTGCTATGTGAATGCAAGTCCTTTCCTTTCCATTTATAGTGTCAGACAACTGAATTACGCTGAACGATTAGAAAAGCTTGGATTCTTCAGCAAAGGAGAGGTAAACTTCTAAAGATATACAAGATGCTTGGAGCTAAGCTAAGCCACGAGTCTATGGCAAGGAGAGATAGGTACAAACCAGTGAAAACAAGTTCAAATCTGCATCGAAAGCAATTCTTAGTACAAAGAGTGATTAATACTTGGAATGGTATTTTGAGTACTGCAGTGGAGGCAGAATGAGCTAGATGTGCTGAATGGCCTCCCTCTTCTGTACCTAATGATTTTTGTGATAATGATGTTCAGCTGTGTGACTTTTTTTGTGTTTCATGGATTTCTCAGCACATCGAGAACAGATGGCAAGGTGGGGAGGAAGCATTCACAGTGACATCGGCGACACCAGTTTGCGCTGCAAACACAAACTAGGTCACATTCAAAATGAATATTCTAATTTAATTCTTCAGTTTAAATTACTTCCCTTTTTTACTGTTTGACCTAGGTGTTACACCAGGGCCCATAGTAGGGAGCATCGCTTAAGGTTGGAAAGAATAGGGGAGATAAATTAGGAATTAAGAAACAAACTACCATTTATAACACCATATCAATCTCTCACAAACATCCCCAAGTGCCTCACATATGAAGTGCTGTGTTACGTAAGCAAACACCAGAACCATTTTGCACAGTTGTTATTTGCTGATGCCAGGCATGGGTTCTTAAAACCCTGTAGATTGTATTAGGATTTGAAGACTGGCAGGTAACAAGCTCCAGGAAAGGTGTTGGAGAAGAATGAGATATATTTGATGCTGAAGAGGAACAAGAATATGCTTAATAATGTGGTATGAACAGAATACAGGATGAAGGCCATGGCATGCAATTTATATTGCACTCGTGACGCTAGTCGTAAATTATTAATTACTTTGTTGCTCATGAATTATCAGGTCAGCCCAGTCCTGGGATATAAATCTCTATGTAACCTCTATGTAACAAGAGGAAAATAAGAGATAACAGCAAGCACAGAGATATCTCTTTTTATAGCATTTCTGGATATTGTGACAGTAGAATCAGGCTCCTTTTAATCAGGTTTAGAATTTACTGCTTTGCATTTTCTGTAATATCTACTCACAGGCACAGTAATGGCTTATTCCACAAAGCACAGTGAATCCTCGATAATCAGCTGTGTAGATATTTCTCTACATAGATTCCATTTCCAGATCTCCTCTCCAATGAGAGAACCTACCAGTTTCATTAAACTCTTTTTCAATGGAAATGAAAATTAGGCAGTTTCTATAATGGACAGCCAATTTGTAACGCCAGTCTTACAAGCAAATTAAAAATTTAGTTCATTCTATCTATTACCTTTTTTTTATTAAAAATAACTCATTTGTGACAAATATAGAGCAATGAAATGCCTGGTCCATTAAAATGCAAAATACTTGGGTTGCTAAGCGAATTTGAGTCCAAAGGTCAGCCAGTTCCACTTAATAAAATCAGAAGTGCAGTCTTTGGTTAGGTGTGTGAAACAGACAGCAAACATGAATATAACCAGTAAGGTGACCCCGTAACTGCAATACTGGAGTATTTAACTCCCAGTTAGGAGATCTAAGTTCAGATTCCAGTGCAAACCAACATTAGCACTGGTGGGGTGGGGATTCTAGTAGTACAAGAATTGGCAATGATGGTTGACCAAATTTTTATGATATTGCACTTATATTCTGTATCCTCTCCTCTGATAGTGTTAGATAAAATCTTGAACCCACTAACATTTGGGTTTCAATACCTAAGATGGATGTTTAATAAAGCAGCCATTGCATCAGGTGCAAAACTTTGGTAGCAGTTTTCATTCACTATTACTGCAATTGCTATATAATCCACTCTTACTGTGTAGATCAGCCTTTCTACACTTATATTTGACGTGAGAACAGCTCCCATGACAGGAAAGAAATGCCGAACAGCATTAAGAATGAACTAAAAGTCACATTTGGGACAAAACTTTTTTAACCATCAACTTTTTAATCCAAAATGCTGAATGATTTGAATCATTTTATTTTTCCTGCCATAAAGATTTTAATGAATACATGCCTTCTAAAATTCTTTATATCGATCTAAAAGATATTTTGATGTTAAATAGCGGGGAAGAAATGAAAAAGAGTCTGCTAATTTGAATGTTATATGACCTTTTAGAATGTTTAATTCATTGTGCAGGCCCTGTGTACCATCATTTATCTAAATGTTAAAAATCAAGCACTATAAAAAGTGCGATGCCTGTTTTTTTTCATGGAGTGGGAGAGGTGGGGGAAGGAGGAGGGATTGTTTTTGTATTTCTTCCCCTATTTTACTAAGAGATTCACAACAGTAGCCAAGAGTGACACATCTTCCAATTCAGTTTTCCTCTCCATAGCAAACATCACTCCCCCTAATGGAATGACCACTTACTGTGTGGAAAATCAATGAAGGAAATTCAGATCCTAGCACCCAGTGAGCCAACCTTAAATAGCAGGTTGCCTAAAAAGATCTATTGTTGGTTATATCCCAGCAATAAACCATGGTATTGATCTAGTCTGATCTGATCTAGTCTGATCTGATCCAATCTGATTCCATATCAACTGTGCAAAAATAAAGGACGTTTTGGACTAATTGGTTTTCTGACCAGTTTATGGTGGGAGAATAAAACTAGTACTGTTAAGCATTTAGACTTTGTTTGATTGTTTCTTCCTGAACTTCTGTCACACTTGCCTCATTGTCAGTAAATAGTATTTCCTATATACCTGGCTAGGAAGGTGATGAAGTCCATATTTGTGCAGCTGAGAAACGTATTGTTGTAGCCTAGCGACGTTCAAGTATATAACCTTTCAACTGAAGAATTGTGCCTGGTTTGCTCTTGTAATATTGACCTAAAGGAGTCTTGACTACTAAAATGTTATATTGTAAGCAGTGTAGATGAAAACATAAAATTACAAAGTGACATTGATAGATTAGGTGAATGGGCAAAACTGTGGCAAATGGAATTCAATGCAGACAAATGTGAGGTCATCCACTTTGGATCAAAAAAGGATAGAACAGGGTACTTTCTAAATGGTGAAAAGTTAAATACGGTGGATGTCCAAAGGGACTTGGGGGTTCAGGTACATAGATCATTGAAGTGTCATGAACAGGTGCAGAAAATAATCAAGAAGGCTAATGGAATGCTGGCCTTTATATCTAGAGGACTAAAGTACAAGGGGGCAGAAGTTATGCTGCAGCTATGCAAAACCCTGGTTAGACCACACCTGGAGTACTGTGAGCAGTTCTGGGCACCACACCTTCGGAAGGACATATTGGCCTTGGAGGGAGTGCAGCGTAGGTTTACTAGAATGATACCTGGACTTCAAGGGTTAAGTTTGGAGGAGAGATTACACAAATTGGGGTTGTATTCTCTAGAGTTTCGAAGGTTAAGGGGTGATCTGATCGAAGTTTATAAGATATGAAGGGGAACAGATAGGGTGGATAGAGAGAAACTATTTCCGTTGGTTGGGGATTTTAGGAGTAGGGGGCACAGTCTAAAAATTAGAGCCAGACCTTTCAGGAGCGAGATTAGAAAACATTTCTACACACAAAGGGTTGTAGAAGTTTGGAACTCTCTTCCGCAAATGGCAATTGATACTAGCTTAATTGCTAAATTTAAATGTGAGATAGATAGCTTTTTGGCAACCAAAGGTATTAAGGGATATGGGCCAAAGGCAGGGATATGGGCCAAAGGCAGGGATATGGAGTTAGATCACAGATCAGCCATGATCTTATCAAATGGCGGAGCAGGCATAAGGGGCTGAATGGCCTACTCCTGTTCCTATGTTCCTATGTTATAAAATGAGCTTACTGAAAGAATGACCCTAGAGAACCTTTGGGGAAATTTGTGAAACTATACAAATGCTTTTTAAAACCAAAAGGAGCAAAATACTACTGTAATAGGACTGTTTATGATAACATAAATAAGAAAAATAGAACATCTGAAGTTAAATAAACCTACTTAAAGTGCATAGCAAAATTACAGCTAATTCCAAATTTACTGTCAATTTGGCAATACTTAAAAATGAGATGCAATGTCCCCGGGATCTCCATTTGTCTGCAAAGTTTTCCATAAGTATTTGCTTCAAATACAGTGTCAAATTTCAAGCAATTGCTATTGAATTATAAAAATCCCAGAAGGAAATGAACTGGAAACTGATGCATAATAAATGAGCCACTTGAAAATTTTAAATCTAATTGAAAAGGTTCCCGGTACAGATGAGAAAATATAACCAATTTTACACAGAGAATGAAGAAAATTTTATTATAATCTAATGTCATAGAAATAATTTCAATTTATCAATTTACTTATCTTCAAAAGTGTATAGAGATAACCAAATTGATTGACAATGGCATTTTAAAAAGGTACAAGATTTTTTAATGTCAGAAAGTGATCCCACTGTAACCTTAAATAAAGCACTGATCAGAGAGCAAGCAACATTAAATGAAGCACTTGTCATACCTCCAATGTGACTCAGTGGGTAAATGCACTGTATGGTGATCCTGACACCTGATCTCAGTCCCCCAACAACAATAACACTAACAATTTGCATTTATATAACATTTAGTAATGGCAAGCAAAAGGCAGAGGGGATTGTTGCAGAGAGGATAAATAAGCCAGGAGTTCCCACCCTTGATTGATATCAAGTGACAGCTGTGCATGTGTCTGCGTGTGTGAACCATTGGGCTAGATGTGATGTCCTCCATGGTCAAATAAAGTACTAGCATTCATTATCTAGGCTTACATATAAAGAATCGCAAGGTACCAAAGGGCTGTTGGTATCCATGGAAATGAACTTCAGCAAATATCTGCGGGGGTGAATTTCCTCGTCGCTTCGGGCGCATTCGCGGCACTGGAACAGCATGGCCAATTTTTTTTTAAGGAAGGTCAGGTGGAAGCTATTTCTGTCCAACTTCTGCATTTACACGGCTTCTCCTGACTTTCCTTGGGCTTCTGCAGCTCTCTCACGATCTCCCTGCCGAGTCCCCGTCGGCCTTATTTAAATATGTCTGAGTGAGAGCCAATGCCGAAGCAGCTCCGAGTTCCCTGCATTTGGACAGCTGCTACGCCCGGGTTATATTAGACACAGTTCAATGAGGCACAGCAGGTGTTGGGATCAGCTGTTCAAGGCAGAAGTCCCTGAACCAGAAGAGGCTGAAAATCTTTTAATCCAGATTTATGCAGGTAGGAAACAATTTTTAAGCAGTTTTTTTTTGCCGTTCAGTCTAGAGTGACCTGCACTTGCTTGTGAGTGCTCCTTCCCAGGCTCTAACGTGCAGATGTTTGGACCCCCCATAACCCCCAGCCCCTACTCACTGTTGGGGCTTTTCAGGAGCAGGTATGGCAATTCTAGGTGCTACCTGAGGGCCAGGATCGCATCAAGTAGTTGGCTGCTCATGATGCACAAAAGAGTCGTGGAACTGAGGTGGCCCTCATCTCAATGCAGCTGGCTCCTGGCATAGAGCCGCTGCTGGATCCATCCCTGGCGCGTGCTCCTGGGCAGGCTGGTCTCGCCTCCCATGTTCCACTGGCACTGTGCTACAAGGGTGACAACAGGAGACCTGGCATTTACTGCTGTCCTGACAGCCAGCAGTATCATGCAGCTGCATGTGAATGAGGATAAGGCTTGCAGTTGAGTGTGTGCCAAGTGGCATGGGAGAGGTGAATCAAGAGATGTTTGGCTATGAGGGTATTAAAGTGGAGGAAGGAATTTTAGGGTTGTGCATGTAAGTATTTATGTGAATGGGTTGCTGGTTAGCCATAATGTAAGATGTCTTGCTGGAACCCTCCTTAACCAAAGATCATTGTGAAGGGTTAGTTGTGGAAATGTTACTTTAAGACGGTCAAGACTTAGCCAGTGCCCAGGGTGGGTAAGGAAAAAAAGAGAGAGGTGTGCAGTGTGTTACATTGCCTGCCCTGCTGAGGATGTGGAACTTCTTGCAGCACTGTTCTACATACCTGGGGATGAGAGAGTTGGCACCAGTAATAGTGCCGCCTCCCTCAAGTGACATGAGTGATAATTTCGGCTGACTTTCTGGCACCCACACACCCAGGAGCCTGTTTGTCTTGCGTTCAGTGCCCTGCAGGAAGTCTTAGAGGTCTGAATAAATGAAATTGTGCATTCTTCTCCTCTGGCTTGGTGTCATGCCCAGCTGCCCTGTGGGCACAGATAGCATAATTCTGTCCAAGTGCAATAAAAATATTTGTAAGACATGCAGTGAAATCATTTGAGAGAGAAATGAAAGAGCCAAGCCCTATTCCTGTCTTACTTGTCCTCCAATGTGCTGCTGAAGAACACAGGCTGAACAGTGCTGACAGAAATTTCCTGCTTTTCACCTGCTTGCACCAGTTTTGCACTTATGAATTTGCAGATGAGCAGACCCAGGAAACTTGTGTGTTTTTCCCGCCTTGAGGCCACCAGCCACTGGAATGTAAATCACATCAAGGAAATTCCAGAGAGAAGAGAATTGGAAAAGGAAGAATAAGTATTCATAACTTCTCAACATTTTGGACTTAGAAGCTGTTCTTGATTGTAATGGCATCCATTGTCTCTTATGGGGGGGGAAAAGTCAGATTACAATGTTTTTAAAACCATCAAGCATTAGTATACTGTACAAATATAAGTATATTAAACTTTTTTACTGGTGAAGTTTGGCTTTGAGAATTTTATAACATTAGTGGTAATGTAGAATTCATGACCACATAGAATCAGCTTCCTGTCATGAAATTGGCAACAGAATAAGGAAAAACAGAGCACCATCTGATTTAATCTAACCGAGAAAGCCATTGTTCCAACACAAGTAATGTTATACAGATGGTAGTCCACTAGGTGGACCTAGAGCTTTCATGTTACAGTGCACTTACCGATCACCCTTTAATGGGGATATTTAAATATAATATTTAAACAGAACATCCAGAAAGGCACAGATTAAGAGTTAGTACATTCCATGATACATGATCAAAGGAGGAACAATCAAAGCCAGAGAATATTTTGGCCGCCTTTGAACAGTTCTCATTAAGATTATTGCAGTATCTGTATATGGTATTGTGCTGGTAACACTTAAACCCATAATTTTGCAGGACTGGCAAATATAGGATTGTGCAGGCCCATGGTGAAAGCTAGCCTATGCTGTCAGCTCAGGGCAGGCCCCATCAAATTTTGAAATGGAAGTCCCTTCCCTTAATTTGAATATTCTGCTTGCACTGAGAGTTTGGCCTGCAGAATATTTGCCCGGGAACATAAACTCCGGCAAGGAAGCAGCTTTTAAAGGGCCGCAGCTAGCCATTAAAAGACAAGGTGTAGTATGGCAGAGCAGTGGACTAATTGTTCGCAGTGGCACAGTGGAGACATGTCGGCAACACTGTTTCCTTTGCTGAAGGATTTGAGGTCCTGTTGTAGGAGATGCACTAAAGGGGAGTGGCCCTATTTAGGGCTGAAGGCAACCCCCCACTCCAGCCCTTCAGTAAAAGCACAGTTATAAGCTGCATGGTGGGAGTCAACATCTCATTGTATCTGGTTGCAAATGAAGAAATTTGCTGGTATGAGGAGGAAGGCAAAGGTAAGTGTGCTGCTCATCCTTGCACACGTTTCTTTCAGTACCCATTGCTCATGGCACAAACCTTGTGGAAGTACGATTTCAATTACTACAAAGTGCAATAAAAGGAGGAAAATTGTTCCAAGGTCCTAGGATTCATTATGCACCTAATTTTTAATGTGTGAGACTCGTGCTATGTGCGGAGCCTCACCTGATGGCATGAAATTCACCATGGGACCTCTTTTGTTATTTAAATATTGAAATGAAGCCCTGCAGCATGGCCTCTGTTTTTGCCCCCAACTCACCCATTGGAAAAATCACATGAATCGGTCGCACAAGAGCTCACAAAATCAGAATATTTCCTGTGATGGAGATCAAAGAGGAATGTGGATGAGTGACCAGGATTTGTTACTTTTGTGAATACTTTACCTTTATTTTCTCTTTAATACTGCACATCTCTTAGAAGACTTGAGACCCCCAAAATCATACCTACCATGTCTGCTGATAGCATCTCATCAAATTAGATTTTGTTCATTTTGATCTCCATTCATCCCATCCTTCTATTTTGTTTTCCACTGAAGCCCACACTTCATGTTTCTGACTACCCCCTTCAGAATTCTATCTCATGCCATTTACTACAACTTTTGATCCAAGAGAGGGGCATGTACTATGTTCATAGTTGCTTGCCTCAGCTCCTTTGAATCACCTGACTCCGATCTCCTATGGATAAAAATATTTCTTCCTCACCTCGCTAATTTCATTTGCTATTTCATTCAGAATTTTAGTAAGCAGTCTCAGTCACATTCCTTTCTCTGTGCATGTCCTACATATGTGCACAAGCACCATCTATAATAATTAAACCGGTTAGAATCTAGTAACTGAACATACATGGAGACCGGACAATCTCCACAGCCAAGTGTTCGCTGCAGTTATCTTTCTGTTGAAGTGCAGGAATTTATTTATTTTTTCCTGAAGATCAGCTTGACATTTTCAAATTTGGTCTTCTGAATGTGAAAGCCCAATCAAACTCTACTGACAACTGCAGTGAAGAGCTGATGTGAACACTTGAAACCTGGAGGCAGCCTGCTGGTGACGTCAGCATGGCATCTCACCTCAGTGAACAGCATCATTCCCCATTGTTTGCAATGGATAATGGAGTCGTTGGGATTTAAATACAGACAACTGTGATTTCTCTTGGTTTTTGCTGTATGTCAATGCAAGCAAGCAAGCAAAAATGGCCTGTAGAAATTAAGGCCTTCAGCATATTCAAAGCCACTAATTGATCAGCCAGGATCTGATTGAATGGCGGAGCAGGCTCGAGGGGCTGAATGGCCTACTCCCGTACTTGTGTTCCTATCGTAGAGTCAGTTTCTAAAGTAGAATCAGTCTTATGGGAATATACATGCTCAATTCAGTAAAGCTTGGCTCTATTGATAACTTTCATTTCCAAACTCTCTGGCTTTTTATAGTTCTGGTTTCTTCCTGGAACTCAGAAAATCATGTAAGAAAGAAGGTCCTTTGAATAAAAACTGACACATTCAATTTTCCCCTGTAAAACCACATTCATTTTGAACCGTATAATCATATCTATGAGAGCACCCTTAATGTAATTTATGTTTTATGTGAAAGAAATAAAAGCTATATACGTGGTTTTTATAGGCATTGGAGTAATTAAATTTTAAATAAAGTTAGATAAGCAGCATCCTAAAGGACAGCGAAATGTGTGGGAATAGATAGAAAATCCTTTCAATACTCTACGCTGATTGCAGGTGCCAGTCTTTCAGTTTTAGCAACTGTCATTTAACTAATGTGATGATAAAATTACAAGAATTCATTGCTGTATATCTTGAAGTGAGTAGCAAGAATGTTTAAAATTTGATGTGGTAAAGTTTCCTGTCAGAGGAGCAGATAACCAATATCAAGGGATGGAAATTTAAAACCAGCAAAGAGGACCTACATATCAGGGATACATTTAAAGCATTTTAACAAAGCACCTTCAATTTTAAACTTTAAAACAGAAACAGCCAAAACATTCACTCACCACCTTCCATGAACCTCAGGCTCAGTGAACAGTGATTCTGCAGCAGTTCTTCTAGTTTGGCTTCCTGATGCTCTATGCCCCTTAAAGAAGCCTTGGGCCTTTAAGGCCTGAGGTGTACTGGAACGTAATGTCACCTAGGCTCTCGCTAGCACTTATGTGCCACCATGTGCACCTGAAATCTGTCCTCTACTCTAATGGGGGCCATCAGGAAATCCAGGGGCTAGCAATCTTCCCTTGATCAGCGCCCGCCCAGGAAATTTGCCCTAATAATTCAGCCACTGCACTGAAAGGGAACTGGAGATTGTATAGGTGCCGAGGACATATGGCCTGAGGTAAGTTAATAGATGTAGAATGAAATCCTCAGTTCAAAGGATCATTCGTTATGCTTTGAAATGCTTGTTGTTGGGCCTCAACTATTTACAATCTATATCGATGACTTGGATGAAGGAATCGAATGTATGGTTGCTAAATTTGCTGATGACACAAAGGTAGATAGGAAAGTAAGTTGTGAAGAGGACATAAGGAGTCTGCAAAGGGATATCGATAGGTTAAGTGAATGGGCAAAAATTTGGCAGATGGAGTATAATGTGGGAAAATGTGAACTTGTCGACTTTGGCGGAAGGAATAGAAAAGCAGTGTATTATTTAAATGGAGAGAGATTGCAGAACTCTGAGGTACAGAGGGATCTGGGGGTCCTAGTATATGAATCACAAAAAGTTAGTATGCAGGTACAACAAGTGATTAGGAAGGCAAATGGAATGTTGTCATTTATTGCAGGGGGAATGGAATATAAAAGTAGAGATGTTTTGCTACAGTTGTACAGGGCATTGGTGAGACCACATCTAGAATACTGTGTGCAGTTTTGGTCTCCTTATTTAAGAAAGGACATAATTGCTTTAGAGGTGATTCAGAGAAGGTTCACTCGACTGATTCCTGAGAGGAGGGGACTATCTTATGAGGAAAGGTTGAACAGGTTGGGCCTGTATACATTGGAGTTTAGAAGAATGAGAGGTGATCTTGTTGAAACATATAAGATCCTGAGGGGACTTGAAGGGGTAGATGCAAAGAGGATATTCCCCTTGTGGGAGAGACTAGAACTAGGGAAAACAGTTTAAAAATATGGGCTCTCCCATTTAAGATGGAGCTGAGAAGAAATTTTTGTCTGTGGAACTCCCTTCCCCAGAAAGCGGTGGAGGCAGGGTCATTGAATATTTTTAAGGCCGAGTTAGATAGATTCCCGATTAACAAGGGAGTCAAAGGTTATAGTAGGTAGACGGGAAAGTAAGGTTGAGGTCACAATCAGATTAGCCATGATGTTATCAAATGGCAGAGCAGGCTTGAGGGGCCGAATAGCCTACTCCTGCTCTTAATTCGTATGTTGTTTTGTTGGTTTCTCATACAGTATTGAAAAGGACTATTTGTATCTGAACTAAATTGCAAAAAAAAAGTGTTGAAAGATTGAAAGCTACAGTGTGTATTCATGCATTTCGATAGGCAATAATTGCTCAACCTGAATATTAATACAGCATGTAAGTCACTGAAGAGCTATAATTATGACAGTGTGTAACCCTTTGGAAAGAGCCATTATTGGATTCTGCTGGTGAATGTCAAGCATGACTGAAAATTATTGGGCCATCTAATGATGGAAGGAATGGTGCATGGAAATAATAAGCCATCTGATCATTTGTCAGCAGTGACACTGTGCTCCCTTATCTCAGCTGCCTTTGGTTTGAAGCTGTAGTGGGCCTATGTGAAACGCTATTATAGTTTGTACTTGCATTTCAGATAGTAGTCAATTATAATTTGATGGATTAATGAATAATATACACAGCAAAAGCAGTTTTGGAATATGTAGTTAGCCTCTCATTTTTAAACAGCAACAAGTAGATTGAGGTACATTGTTGAGGCAATGAAGGAGGGCTGTCATTAAACACCTACTCCTTGAGTTGCAAAGCCTGATGCTGAGATTTACTTTACCCGACACTGACCCTCAATTTGATGAGGAAAAATACATCAAAAATTGTACAGGATAAAAACACAGTAAGTTTGAGTCCTGTACCAGATGCTCACATACATTCAAATGAACGAAGTTTAGTAAAGTCTATTTTCTCTCCAGTTTTTTTTCATTTCTCCTTATACTGAGGTATGGTTGCACAGGTCACACCTGTTCTTCAGTCCCTCACCCACAAACTGATTCTTCACGGGTGAGCCGAAGGCATGATTAATGGAACACTCTTATATCATGTAGAAGAGAGAGCACCACAGTCAAGGGATCACTGGGCTGTAATCAACCACACGGACTGCAGCGGTTCAAGAAGGCGGCTCACCACCTCCTTCTCGAGGGCAACAAGGGATGGGCAATACAGCGTAGGCTATGGGCCCCGACAACATCCCGTCTGTAGTGCTGAAGTCTTGTGCTCCAGAACTCGCTGCACCTCTAGCCAAGCTGTTCCGGTACAGCTACAACACTGGCATCTACCCAACAATGTGGGAAATTGCCCAGGTATGTCCTGTCCACAAAAAGCAGGACAAATCCAATCCGGCCAATTATCGCCCCATCAGTCTACTCTCAATCATCAGCAAAGTGATGGAAGGTGTCATCGACAGTGCTATCAAGCGGCACTTACTCACCAATAACCTGCTCACCGATGCTCAGTTTGGGTTCCGCCAGGATCACTCGGCTCCAGACCTCATTACAGTCTTGGTCCAAACATGGACAAAAGAGCTGAATTCCAGAGGTGAGGTGAGAGTGACTGCCCTTAACATCAAGGCAGCATTTGACCGAGTGTGGCACCAAGGAGCCCTCGTAAAATTGAAGTCCATGGGAATCAGGGGGAAAACTCTCCAGTGGCTGGAGTCATACCTAGCACAAAGGAAGATGGTAGTGGTTGTTGGAGGTCAATCTTCTCAGTCCCAGGACATTGCTGCAGGGTTTCGTCAGAGCAATGTCCTAGGCCCAACCATCTTCAGCTGCTTCATCAATGACCTCCCCTCCATCATAAGGTCAGAAATGGGGATGTTCGCTGATGACTGCACAGTGTTCAGTTCCTTTCGCAACCCCACAGATAATGAAGCAATCCGAGCCCACATGCAGCAAGACCTGGACAACATCCAGGCTTGGGCTGATAATTGGCAAGTAACATTCGCGCCAGACAAGTGCCAGGCAATGACCATCTCCAACAAGAGAGAGTCTAACCACCTCCCCTTGACATTCAACAGCATTACCATCGCCAAATCCCCCACCATCAACATCCTGGGGGTCACCATTGACCAGAAACTTAACTGGACCAGCCACATAAATACTGTGGCTACAAGAGCAGGTCAGAGGCTGGGTATTCTGTGGCGAGTGACTCACCTCCTGACTCCACAAAGCCTTTCCACCATCTACAAGGCACAAGTCAGGAGTGTGATGGAATACTCTCCACTTGCCTGGATGAGTGCAGCTCCAACAACACTCAAGAAGCTCGACACCATCCAGGACAAAGCAGTCCGCTTGATTGGCACCCCACCCACCACCCTAAACATTCACTCCCTTCACCATCGGCGCACTGTGGCAGCAGTGAGTACCATCCCCAGGATGCACTGCAGCAACTCGCCAAGGCTTCTTCGACAGCACCTCCCAAACCCGCGACCTCTACCACCTAGAAGGACAAGAGCAGCAGGCACATGTGAACAACACCACCTGCACGTTCCCCTCTAAGTCACACACCATACCGACTTGGAAATATATCACTGTTCCTTCATTGTCGCTGTGTCAAAATCCTGGAACTCCCTTCCTAACAGCACTGTTGGAGAACCTTCACCACATGGACTGCAGCGGTTC
This sequence comes from Heptranchias perlo, assembly GCF_035084215.1. NCBI lineage: Eukaryota > Metazoa > Chordata > Chondrichthyes > Hexanchiformes > Hexanchidae > Heptranchias > Heptranchias perlo. The sequence continues at coordinate 31,852,849 of NC_090348.1, read as the reverse complement.
AAGAAGGCGGCTCACCACCACCTTCTCGAGGGCAATTAGGGATGGGCAATAAATGCCGGCCACGCCAGCGATGCCCACATCCCATGAACGAATTTTTAAAAAATAAATAAATGCTGACAATGCCGGCGACGCCCACATCCCATGAATGAATAAAAGAAAAAGCGGAAATCTTGGCCAGTTTTCCCTTGCATTGCCTGGGAATGCTGTCCTGTTTCATTGCTCCACTACCTGATATTATCTGACTCAGGACAAACCAGGAATAAAATTTGGAATCCTTTTGATTGTAAAGCCCAGTACCACACCATACTATGCATCACGGAACAACTATTCTGATGAAAATTATAATCAGCTTTCGCTGAATATTCTTCACGTTCTTGTAATTTGTGCTTTGTGTATTGGATTAGGCTAAACGTTAGTAAGATAGAAGGTATCGTCTTCAGCGTCCGGTACTAACTCCACACTTTCACCACCAACTCCTCCTCCCTCCTCAGGCACTGTCTCAGCCTGAATCAAACTGTTTCCAATCTTGGTGTCCTATTTGACCCTGAGCTGAGCTTTTGACCCCATGTCCTCTATCACAAGGAGCATCTACTAACAACTCCATAACATTGCCGGCCTGCACCCCTACCTCAGCCAGTGTGTGAAGGATGACCACCAACATAGGCTGGTTGGGGCCAACCGGCCTATTTCCATGTTGTAATTTCCATGTAATTCTATGTAATCTGCCACTGAAACCCTCATCCATGCCTTTGCCACCTCCAGACTTGACTACTCCACTGCTGACTTGACCAACCACCCATCCTTCATCTTTACTAAATTTCAGCTCATCCAAAACTCTGCTGCCACATCCTATCCCACACCAAGTCCCACTTGCCCACCATCCCTGTGTTTGCTGACCAATAGTGGCTTAGCTCCCAGCCCCCCAACCCTTCCTTGTACTTAAAGCCCTCCTCGGCCTTGCCCCCCTCCCTAACTCTGTAACCTCCTCCAATGATACAATCTCCCCCCCCACCAAAAAAAAAACTCTGTTTCTCTGGCCTCTTATACATCCCTTAGCTTCATCATTGGCGGCCATGCCTTCAGCGGCGTGGGCCCCACACTATGCCTATCTAAACGCCTTTGTTTCTCCAACACCCTCGACTCCTTTAAGACTCAGATTAAAACTCGCCTCTTTGACCAAGGGTTTGCTCACCCTCCTACTTTGGCACGGTGTCCATTTTTTTTATTATGCTTCTGTGAAGGGCTTTGGGGTATTTTTCTGTATTAAAGATTTTATAACTGCATTTATTTTTTTATAGCGACGGTGGTAAAATATTCACCATTTAACTATCCATATTCACACTATTAGACTTACTGGGTTGTTGAAATATTATGGATTTCAACTTTGCATGCCCTCTGAACAGCTGATAGTACAATTTATTTTGCTTAGCATTGAATATTTTATTACTTTAGGCAGATAAAGGAGTGAATTTCTCCACCCTGCTGGTGTCTGTTGAATCATGAGAGTGTCCTGCTGTATTAACATTCCTTGCTTCCATATGGCCAATGCTATTCTCAGAATGCCGCTACTGCTTCTAATCAGCACTCCATTTTCTATCATATGGCATTACTGAGTATAAACAGATAGTTGACACTGAAGTGTCATTAGATTTCCTTTCTAAGAAACTGCAGGACAGGATTAGACCTGTGGTGTTTGTTTATCAAAAACAGATTACTCCCTAAAATATCCGACAGATTATCCTTTTCAAACTGTAAAATCAAATTGCAATACCTGTGGAATTATTTTTTGCTAATACTGTAATTTATTTTAAAACCAGTTGGGCTAATAAGCAGGAGAGTTAATCCAGTAGTGGGGGTTGCATATAGGGACAAATATTAAATGAAGTACATACAGTACATGTTTGATGGCAAGTTTTAGACAGTGGTTACAATACTGTTAGGGCTGCATTTGGGGCCATGGAAAGAATAAGCAGGAAAACTGACTTCAGAAGCTGACAGTTAAATAGATTGCAAAGGAGGGAACTGACTTCACAGATAACTGAGGAATGTTTTCAGGTAGCAGAAACATATACAGCAAGAATGGCCTATATAGAACCAGGTGTTGAACTAAATCTGCTGGTACACAACATATGTATGGACATTGAGATTCATTTGAACCAGATTTGGAGGGAGTAAGATATCGGATGTTACTCTGCATGAAGGGTATGCAATGGACATGATTTACAGTATGACCATTTTAACACCTATCTGGTTAACTTACAACTCCACAGTAGCAATGAGTTTTGGTTGGGCTTTCATATTTTAATCATCTGACTGAGAAGTATCAAAACACACAAACTCTTTCCAGTTGAAACATAATAAGATGTTAATCCAGCTTGGGGGCGGGGGGAATTAAGCATGTTCCAGGCTTCCTTTATCCATTGACTACCTTTAACTCAAGTATTTTGCTTGGCTTCTGACATGTATGATGTGGAGATGCCGGTGATGGACTGCGGTTGACAAATGTCAAGAATCTTACAACACCAGGTTATAGTCCAACAATTTTATTTGAAAATCACAAGCTTTCGGAGATTGTCTCCTTCGTCAGGTGAGTGTGGGATTCCTTGAACGTTTCGCATTTATATTACGAGAACAATACCTGATGATTACAGATAATCTTTCCAACTGCCCGTTGTCAAGGCAATCAAAGTGTTCAGACAGAGAGGTGTTACCTACAGGACCACCGAATATACAAATGGCCAGAACAAAAGACAGAGAGAGAGAGGGAGAAACATCCGAAAGGAAGAGAAAGACAGAGAATGACCCGTTGAACGGAGTTCTGTGGGCTCTGTTTAGTGTTCCTTACTGGTGAGGTTCAGAAATAGTATCGAGTAGAGTACTTTGTAATACTGTAAATTTTGCTTATACCACCAATCTATCTGCCTACCTAACAAATATAAGAAAGAAGAATAGCATTCAAAGAAATCTGAACCATTTAACCACACAGGACAAGAAGTAAGTTCCATAGTAGATTCAACATAGACTGTGGAATGAGCAAGATGGGTGATTAACACTCATGTCATGCTTTCTTGTACTTTTATTGTGAAATACCTTTTTCTCAACATCTTCAAATTTACTTTTTCCCTCAAGCATAATGTTTCAATTAGTAACTTTCATTTTATTGCAGATTTTCACAAAACCCTAATTGTGTGTAATACTATTTGCATTGCTATAGTCAAAAGTATTCAGATTTGAATGTCGATGATTGTCCTACTTCAGCACCAATGCACCAATCTTTTGATTAAGAACGATTAAGAATTAGCTTTAGTTTGTAATTGCAGTTGATAATTGGTCCAGAGAGCTTGATGGAATCTCTGCAAAGAAATAAAGATGCATATCAGTTTACAGCATGGTTTTTACAAAGGTCAGCATCGAGATTGGGTTGTTCAGCATGGACTAAAATTAATCAAATTCATCTCTCTACTTATAAGGTACTTGGTTCTTAAATCTATCCCTGGCATGGATCTCCATTATTGAACCCTTAACTAAATGAGTGTTGGCAATCTCAGCCCAGTTTATGGGGCAAGTGCATTCATTTTGGAAATGTCAACTTTGAATTTGACCTTCAGTGAAGTAAAGATCAGAGGTGTCAGAAACATGGAAAATAGGAGCAAGAGTAGGCCATTCGGCCCTTCGGGCCTGTTCCGCCATTCAAAATGACCATGGCTGATCGTCTAACTCAGTACCCTGTTCCTGCTTTTTCTCCATATGCCTTGATCCGTTAGCATTAAGAAATATATCTATCTCCTTCTTGTATACATCTAATGACTTGGCTTCACTGCCTTCTGTGGTTGAGAATTCCACAGGCTCACCACCCTCTGAGTGAAGAAATTTCTCCTCATCTCAGTTCTAAATGGCATACCCCGTATCCTGAGACTGTGACCCCTGGTTCTGGACTCCCCAGCCATCAGGAGCATCCTCCCTGCATCTAGTCTGTCTAGTCCTGTTAGAATTTTATATGTTTCGATGAGATCACCTCGCATTCTTCTAAACTCTAGTGAATATAGGCCTAGTCGACCCAATCTCTCCTCATACGTCAGTCCTGCCATCCCAGGAATCAGTCTGGTAAACCTTCATTGCACTCCCTCCATGGCAAGGACATCCTTCCTCAGATAAGGAGACCAAAACTGCACACAATACTCCAGATGTGATCTCACCAAGTCCCTGTATAACTGCAGTAAGACATCCCTGCTCCTGTACTCAAATCCTCTTGCAATGAAGGCCAACACACCATTCGCCTTCCTAACTGATTGCTGCACCTGAATGCTTGCTTTCAGCAACTGGTGTACAAGGACACCCAGGTCTCGTTGCACCTCCCCTTTTCCCAATCTATCACCATTCAGATAATAATCTGCCTTTCTGTTTTTACAACCAAAGTGGATAACCTCACATTTATCCACGTTATACTGCATCTGCCATGTTCTTGCCCACTCACCCAACTTGTCCAAATCACATTGGAGCCTCTTTGCATCTTCCTCACAGCTCACATTCCACCGCAGCTTTGTGTCATCTGCAAACTTGGAAATGTTACATTTAGTTCCCTCATCGAAATCATTGATGTATATTGTGAATAGCTGGGGCCCAAGCACTGATCCCTGCGGTACCCCACTAGTCACTGCCTACCACCCAGTAAAAGACCCGTTTATTCCTACTACTGTAAATTGTACCTGCTGGAAGTGTAAAGGATAACGTGGGTGCAATATGGGATCAATAGGTTTTGCTGCTGCTTGTTTCCCCCTCTCCCCTACAAGGTTTGGTAATCCAGATGCAGTTTAGTAGATTCAGTTCAACAGCACTGTATGAATATATAATATCTATAACATTTTATATATATATATATAGATATATAATATACACATAAAATGGTTTCTGCTTCACAGCAACAAGGATGTTGATACTGAAGTGGCATTTGATGTGGATGGAGACCACCTTGAGGTAGTAGTCTCATATTGCGTTGGCTCTGCAGTAAGTCTGCAACTTGTGCAAAGCCAACTTCTTCAACTATAAAATTAAAGTTTATAAGAACCCAGAGGATTTGTTGGACTAACCTAATGTGTTTCTATGCCAGGGATAGATTTAAGAACCAAGTACCTCTGAAAAGATCTGACTATATTGTGAGCTTTTTTTCATAACATTAGGAATTTCACCTGGAGTTACTCGCGGATGGTGAGCAGAGCTCTACGAGTTGTTAAGCTCTTTGCGTATTTCTGTTTTTAGTTCAAGACCTTTAATGAAATATTCCACACACATTAGTCCCCCTGAAGTCAGACTTTATTTTTAAAATGTAGATTTCACAGTAATACGACTCATATTCTATATGAGTACAAAATATTTATTATAAGAGATACTACAAAGTAATACGTATTGTAATATTCATGCAATATTACAGTTATATAGTAAAGGTCTTCGTCTAACAAGCTCGTCTGCAAACTGAATAGATTAATCGTGACCACATCCAGGGGGCACCAGAAAATGTTCCACCTTAACTGTAGCTGTCAGCTTTCTTATTCTGGGGGTGCAGACTCTCAACTAAGCTGCTAACTGCCCCTCTATTTAAGACCTGAAGATTACAGCCTGCGTGATTCTTGTTACATCTGTCAATTAACTCATGCTGAAGGAAAGTTACAGAACAAACAACCTAAAAGTGTGAAATTAATGAACTACCAAAGGCCCTCGATCCAACTGCAAGGTGTATTACTTCCTTATCAGCTAGCTGCATTCTTTGTGCATTCCCTGCAATGTGGCCTTGTAGGATTGTTTTTGTAACTAACAGTTCCTTTGTTTACTGTCATCTCACAATTCCTGTGCTTCAGGAATTAATTGGAACTATAAACCTCTTAAATTTATAGTTGAGACATATGCCCTTGCCCATAGACTAGAGAGCAGAATGATGTTCATGTCGGTGAGCGGCGGGAGAGAGCGAGACCAGAGCGGAGATAAAAACAGCGCGGAGAGAGCGGGAGTTCAGTCGGTGAGCGGCGGGAGAGAGCGAGACCAGAGCGGGGATAAAAACAGCGCAGAGAGAGCGGGAGTTCAGTCGGTGAGCGGCGGGAGAGAGCGAGACCAGAGCGGGGATAAAAACAGCGCGGAGAGAGCGGGAGTTCAGTCGGTGAGCGGCGGGAGAGAGCGAGACCAGAGCGGGGATAAAAACAGCGCGGAGAGAGCGGGAGTTCAGTCGGTGAGCGGCGGGAGAGAGCGAGACCAGAGCTTACTCTGAGAGCGAGACTCTGAGACCAGCGGCAGTTCGGGGTGACGTCACCAGTCAGAAAGTGACGCGGCACAGGGGAAGCAGCTGATTAGTGAGTAGGTTCAGGTGAGTATTTCTACCGTTTTACTGTAAGTAAAGTTATAAGAAAGGGAAGGTCTGCAGCTTTAATAGCAGGTAGTGTTTTTTTTTAGTGAACCGAGGTCCCTAGTATAGTTAACATTTTCTAATTTCAATGTAATTTAAAAGGGGTAACTAAGCTAAGGCAAGTCATGGCAGCAGACCTTGCACCCGTGATATGCCCCTCCTGCAAGATGTGGGAAGTCATGGGCACTACCAGTGTCCCTGCCGACCATGTGTGCGGGAAGTGTGCAGCTACTGACCGATCGTATCTCGGAGCTGGAGCTGCGGGTGGATTCACTGTGGAGCATCCGCGATGCAGAGAAACTCGTGGATAGCACGTTTAGCGAGTTGGTCACACCGCAGGTAAAGGGTATACAGGCAGGAAGTGAATGGGTGACCACCAGGAAGAGTAAGAGGTGCAGGCAGGTAGTGCAGGGGTCCCCTGTGGCCATCCCCCTCTCAAACAGATATGCCACTTTGGATGCTGTTGGGGGGGATGACTTATCAGGGGAAGGCAGCAGCAGCCAACTTCCTGGCACCACGAGTGGCTCTGCTGCACAGGCTGGGAGGAAAAAGAGTGGAAGAGCTATAGTGATAGGGGACTCAATTGTAAGGGGAATAGACAGGCGTTTCTGCGGCCGCAACCGAGACTCCAGGATGGTGTGTTGCCTCCCTGGTGCAAGGATCAAGGATGTCTCGGAGCGGCTACAGAACATTTTGGAGGGGGAGGGCGAACAGCCAGCTGTCGTGGTGCACATAGGCACCAACGATATAGGTAAAAAGGGGATGAGGTCCTAAAAGCAGAATATAGGGAGTTAGGAGGTAAATTAAAAAATAGGACCTCAGAGAGGTAGTAATCTCAGGATTGCTGCCAGTGCCACGTGCTGGTCAGAGTAGAAATAGGAGACTATTTCAAATGAATACGTGGCTACAGGAATGGTGCAAGGGGGAGGGATTCAAATTCCTGGGACACTGGAAACGGTTCTGGGGGAGGTGGGACCAGTACAAACCGGACGGTCTGCACCTGGGCAGGGCCGGGACCGCTGTCCTAGGAGGAGTGTTTGCTAGTGCTGTTGGGGAGGGTTTAAACTAAAGTGGCAGGGGGTTGGGAACCTGAGCAGGGAGACAGGAAAGCATATCAGGAAGGGACAGAAGGTATGGAGTAATAGGTAAAGTGTTAAAAAAGGAAAAAGCAGGAATTAAGTGTCACAAAACAGATTTGAAAGTTCTTTATCTGAATGCACGTAGCATTCGTAACAAAATGGACGAGTTAACGGCACAAATAACTACGTATGGGTATGATCTTGTGGCCATTACAGAAACATGGCTGCAGGGTGACAACGACTGGGAATTAAATATGCCAGGGTATTTAACAATCAGGAAGGACAGGCAGGAAGGAAGGGGAGGTGGGGTGGCTATGTTAATAAAGGAAGGAATCACTGTAATACAGATAAATGATGTTGGGACAAAGCATCAAGATAATGAAACAGTTTGGGTAGAGATAAGGAATAATAAGGGGAAAAAAACACTAGTGGGCGTAGTATATAGGCCTCCTAATAGTTGCAACTCTGCTGGAAGAAGTATTAATCAGGAAATAGTCGGGGCATGTAATAAGGGAACAGCTATAATTATGGGGGATTTTAACTATCATATTAACTGGACAAATCAAATTGGGCAGGGCAGCCTTGAGGAAGAGTTCATTGAGTGCATCAGGGATGGATTTCTTGAGCAGTATGTAACTGATCCTACAAGGGGGCAGGCAACCTTGGACCTGGTCCTGTGTAATGAGTCAGGATTAATTAATAATGTCCTAGTTAAGGATCCCCTTGGAATGAGTGACCACAACATGGTTGAATTCCATATCCAATTAGAGGGTGAGAATGTTGATTCTCAAACAAGCGTACTGAGCTTGAATAAAGGAGACTATGATGGTATGAGAGCGGAATTGATTAAAGTGGACTGGGAAAATAGATTAAAGGGTAAGACGGTACATGAGCAGTGGTGTTCATTTGAGGAGTTATTTTACAACTTTCAAAATAAATATATTCCACTGAGGAAAAAAGGGTGTAAAAGAAGTGACAGCCATCCGTGGCTAAGTAAAGAAATCAAGGATAGTATCCGACTAAAAACAAGGACATATAAGGTAGCCAAACTTAACAGGAGGATAGAAGATTGGGAAGTCTTCAAAAGACAGCAAAAAGTAACGAAAGGATTGATTAAGAAAGGGAAGTTAGATTATGAAAAGAAATTAGCAAAAAATATAAAAACAGATAGCAAGAGTTTCTACAGTTATATAAAAAGAAAAAGGGTGGCTAAGGCAATCGTAGGTCCTTTAGAGGATGAGACCGGGAAATTAATGGTGGGAAACATGGAGATGGCAAAAATGCTGAACAAATATTTTATTTCAGTCTTTACGGTAGAGGACACTAAGAATATCCCAACACTGGACAAACAGGGGGCTCTACGGGGGGAGGAGCTAAATACGATGAAAATCACTCAGGAGATGGTACTCAGTAAAATAATGGGACTCAAAGCGGATAAATCCCGTGGACCTGATGGCTTACATCCTAGGGACTTGAGGGAAGTGGCAGTAGGGATTGTGGATGCTTTGGTGATAGTTTTCCAAAATTCCCTGGACTCAGGAGAGGTCCCGGCAGATTGGAAAACTGCTAATGTAACACCGTTATTTAAAAAGGGTAGTAGGCAGAAGGCTGTAAATATAGGCCAGTTACTCTAATATCTGTGGTGGGTAAAATTTTGGAGTCTATTATTAAGGAGACAGTAACGGAACATTTAGATAAGCATAATTTAATAGGACAAAGTCAGCATGGCTTTATGAAGGGGAAGTCATGTCTGACAAATTTGCTTGAGTTCTTTGAGGATATAACGTACAGGGTGGATAAAGGGGAACCAGTGGACGTAGTGTATTTAGACTTCCAGAAGGCATTCGACAAGGTGCCACATAAAAGATTATTACTTAAGATTAAAAAATCACTGGATTGGGGGTAATATTCTGGCATGGGTGGAGGATTGGTTATCGAACAGGAAGCAGAGAGTTGGGATAAATGGTTCATTCTTGGACTGGCAACCAGTAACCAGTGGTGTTCCGCAGGGGTCGGTGCTGGGTCCCCAACTCTTTACAATCTATATTAACGATTTGGAAGAGGGGACCGAGTGCAACATATCAAAATTTGCAGATGATACAAAGATGGGAGGGAAAGTAGAGAGTGAGGAGGACATAAAAAACCTACAAGGGGATATAGACAGGCTGGGTGAGTGGGCGGAGATTTGGCAGATGCAATATAATATTGGAAAATGTGAGGTTATGCACTTTGGCAGGAAAAATCAGAGAGCAAGTTATTTTCTTAATGGCGAGAGACTGGAAAGTACTGCAGTACAAAGGGATCTGGGGGTCCGAGTGCAAGAAAATCAAAAAGTTAGTATGCAGGTGCAGCAGGTGATCAAGAAAGCCAACGGAATGTTGGCTTTTATTGCTAGGGGGATAGAATATAAAAACAGGGAGGTATTGCTGCAGTTATATAAGGTATTGGTGAGACTGCACCTGGAATACTGCATACAGTTTTGGTCTCCATACTTAAGAAAAGACATACTTGCTCTCGAGGCAGTACAAAAAAGGTTCACTCGGTTAATTTTTAAAAATTTTTTTTATTCGTTCACGGGATGTGGGCGTCGCTGGCGAGGCCAGCATTTATTGCCCATCAATAATTACCCTCGAGAAGGTGGTGGTGAGCCGCCTTCTTGAACCGCTGCAGTCCTTGTGGTGACGGTTCTCCCACAGTGATGTTAGGAAGGGAGTTCCAGGATTTTGACCCAGCGACGATGAAGGAACAGCGATATATTTCCAAGTCGGGATGGTGTGTGACTTGGAGGGGAACGTGCAGGTGGTGTTGTTCCCATGCGCCTGCTGCCCTTGTCCTTCTAGGTGGTAGAGGTCGCGGGTTTGGGAGGTGCTGTTGAAGAAGCCTTGGCGAGTTGCTGCAGTGCATCCTGTGGATGGTACACACTGCAGCCACAGTGCGCCGGTGGTGAAGGGAGTGAATGTTTAGGGTGATGGATGGGGTGCCAATCAAGCGGGCTGCTTTATCTTGGATGGTGTCGAGCTTCTTGAGTGTTGTTGGAGCTGCACTCATCCAGGCAAGTGGAGAGTATTCCATCACACTCCTGACTTGTGCCTTGTAGATGGTGGAAAGGCTTTGGGGAGTCAGGAGGTGAGTCACTCGCCGCAGAACACCCAGCCTCTGACCTGCTCTCGTAGCCACAGTATTTATATGGCTGGTCCAGTTCAGTTTCTGGTCAATGGTGACCCCCAGGATGTTGATGGTGGGGGATTCGGCGATGGTAATGCCGTTGAATGTCAAGGGGAGGTGGTTAGACTCTCTCTTGTTGGAGATGGTCATTGCCTGGCACTTATCTGGCGCGAATGTTACTTGCCACTTATGAGCCCAAGCCTGGATTTTGTCCAGGTCTTGCTGCATGCAGGCTCGGACTGCTTAATTATCTGAGGGGTTGCGAATGGAACTGAACACTGTGCAGTCATCAGCGAACATCCCCATTTCTGACCTTATGATGGAGGGAAGGTCATTGATGAAGCAGCTGAAGATGGTTGGGCCTAGGACACTGCCCTGAGGAACTCCTGCAGCAATGCCCTGGGGCTGAGATGATTGGCCTCCAACAACCACTACCATCTTCCTTTGTGCTAGGTATGACTCCAGCCACTGGAGAGTTTTCCCCCTGATTCCCATGGACTTCAATTTTACGAGGGCTCCTTGGTGCCACACTCGGTCAAATGCTGCCTTGATGTCAAGGGCAGTCACTCTCACCTCACCTCTGGAATTCAGCTCTTTTGTCCATGTTTGGACCAAGGCTGTAATGAGGTCTGGAGCCGAGTGGTCCTGGCGGAACCCAAACTGAGCATCGGTGAGCAGGTTATTGGTGAGTAAGTGCCGCTTGATAGCACTGTCGACGACACCTTCCATCACTTTGCTGATGATTGAGAGTAGACTGATGGGGCGGTAATTGGCCGGATTGGATTTGTCCTGCTTTTTGTGGACAGGACATACCTGGGCAATTTTCCACATTGTCGGGTGGATGCCAGTGTTGTAGCTGTACTGGAACAGCTTGGCTAGAGGCGCAGCTAGTTCTGGAGCACAAGTCTTCAGCACTACAGCTGGGATGTTGTCGGGGCCCATAGCCTTTGCTGTATCCAGTGCACTCAGCCGTTTCTTGATATCACGTGGAGTGAATCGAATTGGCCGAAGACTGGCTTCCGTGATGGTGGGGATATCGGGAGGAGGCTGAGATGGATCATCCACTCGGCACTTCTGGCTGAAGATGGTTGCAAACGCTTCAGCCTTGTCTTTTGCACTCACGTGCTGGACTCCGCCATCATTGAGAATGGGGATGTTTGCAGAGCCTCCTCCTCCTGTTAGTTGTTTAATTGTCCACCACCATTCACGACTGGATGTGGCAGGACTGCAGAGCTTTGATCTGATCCGTTGGTTGTGGAATCGCTTAGCTCTGTCTATAGCATGTTGCTTCCGCTGTTTAGCATGCATGTCATCCTGAGTTGTAGCTTCACCAGGTTGGTACCTCATTTTTAGGTACGCCTGGTGCTGCTCCTGGCATGCTCTTCTAAACTCCTCATTGAACCAGGGTTGATCCCCTGGCTTGTTAGTAATGGTAGAGTGAGGAATATGCCAGGCCATGAGGTTACAGATTGTGGTGGAATACAATTCTGCTGCTGCTGATGGCCCACAGCGCCTCATGGATGCCCAATTTTGAGCTGCTCGATCCGTTCTGAATCTATCCCATTTAGCACGGTGGTAGTGCCACACAACACGTTGGATGGTGTCCTCAGTGCGAAGACGGGACTTCATGTCCACGAGGACTGTGCGGTGGTCACTCCTACCAATACTGTCATGGACAGATGCATTTGCGACAGGGAGATTGGTGAGGACAAGGTCAAGTGAGTTTTTCCCTCGTGTTGGTTCGCTCACCACCTGCCGCAGGCCCAGTCTCGCAGCTATGTCCTTCAGGACTCGGCCAGCTCGGTCAGTCGTGGTGCTACCGAGCCACTCTTGGTGATGGACATTGAAGTCCCCCACCCAGAGTACATTTTGTGCCCTTGCTACCCTCAGTGCTTCCTCCAAGTGGTGCTCAACATGGAGGAGGACTGATTCATCAGCTGAGGGAGGACGGTAGGTGGTAATCAGCAGGAGGTTTCCTTGCACATGTTTGACCTGATGCCATGAGATTTCATGGGGTCCAGAGTCAATGTTGAGGACTCCCAGGGCCACTCCCTCCTGACTGTATATCACTATACCGCCACATCTGGTGGGTCTGTCCTGCCGCTGGGACAGGACATACCCAGGGATGGTGATGGAAGAGTCTGGGACGTTGGCTGAAAGATATGATTCTGTAAGTATGGCTGTGTCAGGCTGTTGCTTGACTCGTCTGTGGGACTGCTCTCCCAATTTTGGTACAAGTCCCCAGATGTTGGTAAGGAGGACCTTGCAGGGTCGACTGGGCTTGGTGTTTTGCCGTTGTCGTGTCCGGTGCCGAGTGGTCCGATGCCGGGTGGTCCGTCCGGTTTTATTCTTATTATGACTTTTCGTTGCGAGATTTTACAACTGAGTGGCTTGCTAGGCCATTTCAGAGGGCAATTAAGAATCAACCACATTGCTGTGGGTCTGGAGTCACATATAGGCCAGACCGGGTAAGGACGGCAGGTTTCCTTCCCTAAAGGACATTAGTGAACCAGATGGGTTTTTACGACAATCCGGTAGTTTCATGGCCATCATCACTGATACTAGTATTTTAATTCCAGATTTTTATTTAATTAATTGAATTTAATTAATTAATTGAATTTAAATTCGCCAGCTGCCGTGGCGGGATTTGAACTCATGACTCTGGATTTTAGTCCAGGCCTCTGGATTACCAGCCCAGTAACATAACCACTATGCTACCGTACCCAGGGGATGAGGGGGTGGACATATGAGGAGAGGTTGAGTCGATTGGGACTCTCCTCATTGGAGTTCAGAAGAATGAGAGGCGATCTTATTGAAACATATAAGATTGTGAAGGGGCTTGATCGGGTGGATGCAGTGAGGATGTTCCCAAAGATGGGTGAAACTAGAACTAGGGGGCATAATCTTAGAATAAGGGGCTGCTCTTTCAAAACTGAGATAAGGAGAAACTTCTTCACTCAGAGGGTGGTAGGTCTGTGGAATTTGCTGCCCCAGGAAGCTGTGGAAGCTACATCATTAGATAAATTTAAAACAGAAATAGACAGTTTTCTAGAAGTAAAGGGAATTAGGGGTTACAGGGAGCGGGCAGGAAATTGGACATGAAGCTGAGTTCGGATCGGTCAATGCCCTGAGGGTGGCGGAGAGGGCCCAGGGGCTGAGTGGCCGGGTCCTGCTCCGACTTCTTGTGTTCTTTAGATTTGTGGTTGGGATCAGATCAGCCATGATCTTATTGAATGGCGGAGCAGGCTCGAGGGGCCGATTGGCCTACTCCTGCTCCTATTTCTTATGTTCTTATGTTCTCCACAACATTCCTTCCTGTGCAGAGAATATCAGCTTCATCAACCTGTGATCAAACCTAGCAATCATAAAGATGTCAGATATCTCCTGTGAAACTGGAAAGATGAATAGGGTGGGAACAGCCATTCTCTCTCTTGCTCACTTGTGCTCTGTCTCTCTCGCACGTACGCACTCACACATGTACACATGACCTGGATGGTCCCAAGGTCTTTGTATATCTGTCAGGAGGTTGTTTATATAAAAAGGGTAATTAAACAGCTGGTGTTTTAAGTTCACCTGCAATTCAATAGTTTCAGTGGTCGACATAGTATTTTAGTTCAGAATCCAATAGCCTCTATTTTAAACATGCATGTATATCAAATAAAGCAAATCTGTTTTGTGATTACTCGTTCATTCTAAATCTAAGTTACTTTTGTGACTACATTTTCACTCTAAATCGGACCTTCTAACAGAGTACATTTAAATACACAAATGCAGAGAGTTGCTTCCCAAAGTGGTGTGGGTGTGGCAGTATAACTCATGTGATGTCTGCTTGCACCATTCTAAAACAGGTATTGATGTCACATTGTATTTGCAGTACAAGTGCATTTACTAAAAATACTTTCACCCTCACTCCTCCAGACTAGTACTTAGTCCTGACCGTTGTAAAAACATTCAGTCTGAAATGATGTAGACGTTTAGGAGAGAATGCTGTGCATCTCCAAATGTACATAGAATGTAACCTCTCTATAATGACCACTTTTTCTTCACGTGCTGTTTCTAAACGGATGCTGTCTAAGCACAAACTTGAGTCTGATTCATTGGGATTCATTAAATGATAAAAATAGACATCTGGCTTTTTCATACGAATGGCCTTTAAGATGGGTTTCATCATTTTACAATCCAATTTATGTAAGTCAGTGAGGTGGATATGACAAATTTAACATGAAGATCTGGTGAGGATGGAGAGGGAGCACATCATGCTAATTTGTGAGCCCTTCTGTAGTATTCTGCTAGTCAAAAGCAGGCATAAGGCCAGTTTTTGGCAGAACAGATATCGGGAATATTGTATAAATCTTGTCAATGTGCTTCTCTTTGCAAGACATTTACAGTAGCTAGAGGTCTGCTCTTCTAATAAACATGTGGACCAATTGTGAATCAACACAGTGGACTGTTTTTAACATTCTGTCTGCAGAGGTTCCCACTGTAACAGAATAACATTTATGCAAGCATGACTTTCTTGACCTAATCACATAAGAACATTTAGGGAACAGTGATCATGGTATCAAAAGGTTTAGATTAGTTATGGAAAAGGACAAGGAGCGATCTAGAGGAAAAGTACTTAATTGGAGAAGGGCCAAATTCAGTGGCTTGAGAACGGATCTGGCCTGGGTAAATTGGAATCAAAGATTGGCAGGCAAAACTGCAATCGAACAATGGGTGGCCTTTAAAGAGGAGATGGTTTGGGTACAGTCTAGGTACATTCCCACAAGGGGGAAAGGTAGGGCAACCAAAGCCAGATCTCCCTGGATGATGAAAGGGAGAGAGAGTAAGATGAAGCAGAAAAAGGGAGTGTATGACAGATGTCAGGTTGATAATACAAGTGAGAACCATGCTGAATATAGAAAGTACAGAGAAGTGAAAAAGGAAATAAGAGGGGCAAGGAGAGAGTATGAGAATAGACTGGTGACTAACATAAAAGGGAATCCAAAAGTCTTCTATAGGGATATAAATAGTAAATGGGAAGTAAGAGGAGGGGTAGGGCCGATTAGGGACCGAAAAAGAGATCTCCGCATGGAGATAGAGGGTATGGCTGAGGTACTAAAGGAGTACTTTGCATCTGTCTTTACCAAGGAAGACGATGCTGCCAAAGTCACAGTAAAAGAGGAGTTAGCTGAGATACAGGATGGACTAAAAATTGATGAAAGTGAGGTATTGAAAGGTTGGCTGTACTTAAAGTAGATAAATCACCTGGTCCGGACGGGATGCACCCTAGGTTGCTGAGGGAAGTAAGGGTGGAAGTTGCAGAGTTGCTGGCCATAATCTTCCAATCCTGCTTAGATATGGGGGTGGTGCCAGAGGAATGGAGAATTGCACATGTTACATCCTTGTTCAAAAAAGGGTTTAAGAATAAACACGGCAACTGTAGGCCAGTCAGTTTAACCTTGGTGGTGGGGAAGCTTTTAGAAACGATAATCCGGGACAAAATTAATAGGCACTTGGACAGGTGTGGATTGATAAAGGAAAGCCAGCACTGAATTGTTAAAGGCAAATCGTGTTTAACCGACTTGATTGAGTTTTTTGATGAGTTAATAGAGAGGGCTGATGAGGGCAATGCGGTTGATGTTGTATATATGGACTTTCAAAAGGCGTTTGATTAAGTGCCACATGATAGGCTTGTCAGCAAAATTGAAGCCCATGGACTAAAAGGGGCAGTAGCAGCATGGATACGAAATTGGCTAAGTGATAGGAAACAGAGAGTAGTGGTGACCGATTGTTTTTCTCACTGGAGGAAGGTATACAGTATTGTTTCAGTACTAGGACCACTGATTTTCTTGATATATATTAATGACTTGAACTTGGGTGTACAGGACACAATTTCAAAATTTGCAGATGACACAAAACTTGGACTATAGTAAACAGTGAGAAGAATAGTAATAGACTTCAAGAGGACAAAGACAGGCTTGTGGAATGGACGGACACATGGCAGATTTTGACAGGAAGAACGAGGAGCGGCAATATAAACTAAAAGGTACAATTCTGAAAGGGGTGCAGGAACAGAGAGATCTGGGACAATATGTGCACACATCTTTGGAGGTTGCAGGACAGGTTGAGAAGGCGATTAAAAAAGCATACGGGATCCTGGACTTCATAAATAGAGGCAGAGTACAAATGCAAAGAAGTTATGTTGAACCTTTATAAAAGACAGGTTCGGCCACACCTGGAGTACTGTGTTCAATTCTGGGCCCTGCACAGGGTGTGAAAGCCTTAGAGAGGAGGCATAAAAAATTTACTAGAATGGTTCCACGGATGAGGAACTTCAGTTATGTGGATAGACTGGAGAAGCTGGGGTTATTCTCCTCAGAGCAGAGAAGGTTAAGAGGAGATTTGATAGAAGTGTTCAAAATCATGAAGGGTTTAGATAAAGTAAAAAGAGAGAAACTGTTCCCATTGGCGGAATGGTCGAGAACCAGAGGACACAGATTTAAGGTGATTGGCAAAAGAACCAAAGGCCACATGAGAAAAAACTGTTTTATGCAGCAAGTGGTTATGATCTGGAATGCACTGCCTGAAAGGGTTGTGGAAGCAGATTCAATTGTGGCCTTCAAAAAGGAATTGGATAAATACTTGAAGGGAAAAAATTTGCAGGGCTATAGGGAAAGAGCAGGGAATGAGACTAACTGGATTGCTCTTACAAAGAGCCGGCATGGGCTCGATGGGCTGATTGGCCTCGCTCTGTGCTGTAGCCATTCTTTGATTCTATGCTAAGAAATGGGAGCAGGAGTAGACCATACGGCCCCTCAAGCCTGCTCCGCCATTCAGTAAGATCATGGCTGATCTTCGACCTCAACTCCATTTTCCCACCAATCCCCACATTGCTTGATTCCCTTAGAGTCCAAAAATCTATCGATCTCAGTCTTGAATATACTCAGCAGCCACAGGCCTCTGGGGTAGAGAATCCCAAAGTTTCACAACCCTCTGAGTGAAGAAATTCCTCTTCATCCCAGTCCTAAATGTCTGACCCCTTATCCTGAGACTATGCCCCCTAGTTCTAGACTCTCCAGCCAGCATCTACCCTGTCAAGCCCTCTCTGAATTTTATATGTTTCAATGAGATCACACCTCATTCTTCTAAACTCCAGAGAGCGCATGCCCATTCTACAAAATCTGTCCTCATAAGACAACCCTCTCAACCCAGGAATTAATCTAATGAACCTTTGTTGCATCACCTCTAAGGCAAGTATATCCTTCCTTAGGTAAGGAGACCAAAACTGTACACAGTACTCCAGGTGTGATCTTACCAAAGCCCTGTACAATTGCAGCAAGACTTCCTTACTCTTGTACTCCAACCCCCTTACAGTAAAGGTCAACATACTATTTGCTTTCCTAATTGTTTGCTGCACTTGCATGTTAACTTTGTGTTTCGTGTACAAGGACACCCAAATCCCTCTGAACACTAACATTTAATAGATTCTCACCATTTAAAAAATATTCAGTTTTTCTATTTTTCCTACTAAAGAGAATAACCTCACATTTCCCCACATTATACTCAATCGGCCACCTTCTTGCCCACTCACTTAACCTGTCTATATCACTTTGCAGACTCTTTGTGTCCTCCTAACAGCTTACTTTCCCACCTAGCATTGTATTGTCAGCAAACTTGACTACATTACACTCAGTCTCTTCATCTAAGTCATTAATACAGATTGTAAATAGCTGAGGCCCAAGCACTGATCCTTGCGGCACCCCACTAGTTACAGCCTGCCAACCTGAAAATTACCTGTCTATTCCATACTCTCTGCTTTCTGATGTTAACCAATCCTCTATCCATGCTAATATATTACCCCCAACCCCATGAGCCCTTATCTTGTGTAACAACCTTTTGTGTGGCACCTTGTCAAATGCCTTTTGAAAATCCAAATATACTACATCCACTGGTTCCCCTTTATCTACCTTGCTAGTTACATCCTCAAAAAACTCCAGCAGATTTGTCAAACATGACTTCTCCTTCATAAAACCATGTTGACTCCGCCTAATCATATAATGATTTTCCAAGTGCCCCATTACCACGTCCTGAATAATATATTCCAGCATTTTCCCTACTATTGATGTCAGGCTAACTGGCCTCTAGTTCCCTAATTTCTCTCTCCCTCCTTTTTGAATAGCAGTGTTGCATTTGCTACCCTCCAATCCATTCTAGAATCTTACAGTAAAGGTCAACATACTATTTGCCTTCCTAATTGTTTGCTGGACCATTCTAGAATCTAGGGAATTTTGGAAGATCACAGCCAATTCCTCCACTA
Organism: Heptranchias perlo; assembly: GCF_035084215.1. Taxonomy (NCBI): domain Eukaryota; kingdom Metazoa; phylum Chordata; class Chondrichthyes; order Hexanchiformes; family Hexanchidae; genus Heptranchias; species Heptranchias perlo. The sequence goes on along the minus strand of NC_090348.1, from coordinate 31,833,915 downwards.
TCTCTGCAGCCACCTCTTTTAAAACCCTAGGATATAGGCCATCATGTCCAGGGGATTTGTCGGCTTTTAGTCCCATTATTTTCTCCAGTACTTTTTCTTTACTAATATTGACTACTTTAAGTTCCTCACTCTCATTAGACCCTTTGTTCCTCACTATTTCCGGTATGTTTTTTGTGTCCTGTACTGTGAAGACAGATACAGAATATTTGTTTAACGTCTCTGCCATTTCTTTATTCCCCATTATAATTTCTCCTGTCTCAGCCGCTATGGGATCCACGTTTACTTTCACTACTCTCTTCCTTATCACATACTTGTAGAAGCTCTTACAATCTGATTTTATATTTCTTGCTAGTTTACTCTCATATATTTTGCTGATTTCTAAAACTCTCCCAAACCTCAGGCTTACTATTCTACATTTATAAGCCTCTTTTAATCTCATACTATCCCTAACTCCTTTAGTTAGCCACGGATGTATCACTTTTCCCGTGGGGTTTTTATTCCTCAATGGAATGTATGTCCGTTGAAAATTATGAAATACTTCTTTAAATATTCGCCATTGCTTATCTACCGTCATATCTTTTAATCTAATTTCCCAATCAACCTCAGCCAATTTGCCCCTCATACCTATGTAATTGGCTTTGTTTAAGTTTAAGACTCTAGTTTCAGACTTAAGTACGTCACTCTCAAGCACATTCAATCCAATACATCTGTTATTACATGCAAAGATGAATCTGGAAAGAAGACCATGGCTGTGTGTAAGCTTTTAATCTCCATATTACAGAGCTGCCTGCTTTTAGAACAAATCATTGTTTTTGCCTATTCAGCGTGTGCTGAGAATTTAATAAACTGTTCCAATTCCAGAATGAAATTAGTGCCAACCTGAATTACTGCTTACGAGGATTACACTGTAAACAGGAATGAACAACAATAGATTTGTTAAGTAATTCATTCAGACACCTGTCAACTATTCAGTTTGCCTTTGGGATTGCTTACATTACATCTTCATCTGTTTTATGAAAAAAGTATAATTCATTTGCCTTAGCTAATTATATAGCTTCTGTTTGGCCCATGTGTAAACATTTAACTTTCTAGAATGAACTAGTAATTCTCAGGTATTCAAGTATATGGAACATTTTCACTGACATTTTTTTCTGGGCATCCCCATGTCAATACTTTTTTTGAATTTATTAATATGCTTGAACAGAATATAAATATACTGCAATATGCTGATGGCATGCATTTAACAATAGGTCAGTAGTGTAGAGAATGTTGCTGTTTAAAGTATTAAGGGGATATTTTATTACAGTGAATTACTGACTGTGGCTTGACACAATGAATTCATAGGATTGCAATGAGAATTATTAATCCTTCATTATAGCTGAACTATTGGGGGCACAATAGTCACTGACATCTGGCACAACTCATTATTTGCCAAGAGAATTGTAACATGCCACTCCCATAAATTCCACACATGGATTGTAAATATTGATGAATAGACAGATTGATTTCAAGCCTGTAATCTCATTTTGGGTTCAGTAGATGATTTACGAACTGCTCGAGTTTTGCTGTTATGGTTTGTGGAGTCCTAATATATCAAACGTTGATATCTCAGTATATCAAAGTTTTGCCATGGCCTTGGTCCCTAGTGTTAACTTGCATTGAATTTGACTTCAATATATTGAAGTAAATCTTGATTTAGCGAAGCAGTTTTGGTCTGGTGCCACTCTGCTGGGCTTTCCAGTGGCAATTTTTCTATTGCTGTGTTTTCTACAGGTACAGTGCAGCTCTATATTGAACAGCACCTTAGTATGTTCTGAACTAACATCAGTGGTTGGTAACTTCTCACTGTAACTCCAGGTCTCCTCGTTTTCCCTTTCTGACTCCAGTCATGGTGAATTAGTCTGTTCTCAGCATTTCTCCTCATTGGCAGGTTTAGGTCATTGGCAGATTTAAGATGTTATCCACTAAGTAGAGACATTCCCTATGCCATTGGCCATATCAAATTCAAACAGACAAACCAAATATAATGCTTGCTGTTCTGACTGCCAGTCTTGCGGTATCTATTTTGCACGCTAATTGGGAGTCAGAGAAGGTAGGCTGGCAGACTTGCGCCGACGGCACAGTACTACTGTAGCAGGCTACTATCATATTGATGTTGGTTTAGGTTTAGATATACAGACACTGTACTGTATACGTAGCAAATGTAAGCAGGCTAAGAGCATGAGAGACTGCTGCTGGGGTCCAGGGGGTTGATTTTAACCCCCAAGAACGGGTGGGTTGGGGGCGAGTGGGAGTTGAAAATAGTTGTTTTTTTGGGTCGCAACTGCAAAATTTTCAGACTTTGCATTCCCAGTGAGAAGCCTGTACTTTTACGTGCCCACGTTAAACCCGGAAATAAAGCCAGGTTGCGACCCAAGAAACAATTATTTTCAACTGCCCCCAACCCACCCGTTCTTGGGGGTTAAAATCACCCCCCTGGAAAATGGAACTGAGCCAGGAGCAGGAATATCAAAGTCTCCATATTTTAAAGGTTATGCTGATCCTTTTGGACTTTGAGACTCTACTGTAATGTAACATCAGTAAATTCAGATGACAACTGAACTTTATTCATTTTTCAGGATCTATTATGTCATATATGTTGGCCACAAAATCTCATTGTGATCGTGCCAGATTATTTTTGATAACCTTGCAGTGATAAGACAAAATTGGTCTTAATTATACTAGGTGTAGGTTATCATACACTGAAGATCTCGAGACTACTGATGATCACTGTCTAGACTGACATTCATTACTGGTGCACAAATGGCCTCAAAACTCAATAAAACCTCCATCCAAACTTCTATATAAATGCATTGCAAATATTGCAATAATCTAATCTTTGAGTTCAAATAATAGTTTTGTCTTCATTCTTGAAGTTTGTAGGCACTGAAGGAGCAGACTGGGGTTCTTTTCTCTGGAAAAAACAAGACTAAGAGGAGCCCCGATAGAGGGCTTTAAAATTATGAAGAGGTTCGATAGGGTAGATGTGGAAAAACTGTTCGCAATATGGGTAAGTCCAGAACAAGGGGGCATAAATATAAGATAGCTACCAACAGATCAAGTAAAGCATTTAGGAGGAATTGCTTTTCACTGAGAGCAGTAAGAATGTAGAACTCAATACCACATGGACTGGTTGAAGCAGATAGCGTTGACACATTTAAGGAAAGGTTTGATGCATACATGAGGGAGAAGTGAATAGAGGGATATGGGGTCAGGGTGGGAAGAGGTAATTAGGAGTGGGAGAAGGCTCATGTGGAGTATAAATACCTGCATAGACCAGTGGGCCAAATGGCCTGTGTTCCTGAGCTGTAAATTCTACGTGATTTTATATTGGTAAAATGCCACCGAAGGCAGGCACATTGTTCTCCTGCTGCCAACAGCAATCTCTAGTATAAAACTGGTGACCTCTGAAGAACCGATGGCAATGATGATTTTTGTGGGTCCTGTGAACTATCATGAGTCTCTAGTCACCTCGTAATGGTAAGTTGAGTGTCCCAAAGAAGGTGCAGGTTTCCATTTGAATGCCACTCACTCAGGGTTGTGTATTTAGTATGTGCCTATAGGTGAATCCATCAATTGGATCAGTATTTCCCTCCCCTGCTCCCTGTTTATTGATTAACATGTTATTCTTTGGGAAAACATTGCACTGGCTTGTGTTCTGCAGATTGTCTCTTTCCTATCTGCTACCCAGCAATTATTCTAATTAAAGAATTACCATTGTTGTATCAGTGGAATCATTTTCCTAACTAGTTATTAGGTAAATATGTTGATGCATTATTTGAATTAAGGATGCGTAGATTAGGCAGATTTCATCTAATTAGTCATTACACGAGGGCAGGGTGAAAGAGGTTGCTTTGAATTAGCTATTTAAGACTTGTCATACGTAACTGAAATGTTTTGATGATGACAACGTTCAATGAGACTAAACCAGACTGGTAAGAAACTGCTCGTTGACAGTGATAACATTCAAAGTGAAAGATTAACAAATGTAATATTCTTCCAAATAATTTAATTGATTTCTAGGAAATTCTGTGACCACAACATAATTTTTAAATTGCTGATGCAGAGGGTGATACTATAATTTTAGCCCAGGTTACCAATAATGCAGCATCATAGACAAAGGAGTCAATTATTGTAATGGTAAGAAATAAAACAAAACTGAATGCTATTAATATACTGTATAACAGGAATTGTTTGAGCTTTACAAGGAAAATTTGACATATTCTGATACTATAACAAATTACTGCACAAGATAAAGCTGACTCCAAGATGTCCCCCTGGGTAGCTGGATGGGCTTTGTGACATAAACAATGAGGGTAGTCTTAATTTTCACTGTCACTCGTAGGGAATGTGTGACTGTACCTGCAGCTCTGCCTGAACCAATTGCACATCTCAGCTGCAGCTTCTTTAGTATGGCTGAACTCTTTCATATGCTGCTATTCCATTATGGGAGGTAGCTGACTGTTACGGTAGACTAACCGCGGGGCAGTAGTGCCTGCTATGAGTAATGCACTACCGATGCACTCTGAACTTCCTGGCTCTCATCTGCTCTATCTGTTGCTGTGCTGCAAGATATGCAGCAATGGCCGTGTTCTTCACCAGAAAGGTCCTCTGTACTGTTCACTTCTGCCACTTGTATGGCGATTCTTCTAAATTTTCACCTTCATTAATTTCACTGAACAGGGTATTCCACTTTTGCGCTCACAAGTTTGCGTCCATTCATTTTAATGAGGGCTGGTAAGTGCAGAAGCAGAAAACTCCACCCACTTACCCCTGAAGTTAAATGCTCAGTTTTAGATTAACCTCTTCAGTTGTGTAATTCACGTTGAGTTTCTCATGATTGGCCCTTAACAAGATCATAACATATTAAATTGATGTTTCTTCATAACTTTTTTGCTAAAGTTCATTAGTCCAAATTTGGAGGGGTTGGAATACCATTTACCACCGATCTTGACTCACATCTACTTTTTCACTAAAATTAGCAAACAAGAGAAAATACAGCTGGAAGTGACAGATGGCGATTTGCAATTGATGACTTGTGGAAGGAAGTAATTAAGATTAATCTTTATGTAATGGTGAAGGAGTGAAATACAGTGTGTAGAAGAAATTGGATTGCTAGAATGTGGTGAAAGTATTATAGATATTTAGGAGTTGATGGTATACATACGTAGATAACTGGGGGAGCTCCAGTATATGTAGAACACTAGGTACCTAAGGGATGAAGTACGGAATGTATATAGAACGGTAGGCATGAAGTGCGGTAAATGACACTTAGAGCATTTTTGATACCCAAGAATATGTTCACAACATTTTTGTTGATTCAGATAATGTCAGAACCATGAGTGTGAAACTTGAGCAGTTAATGAACATTATCAGAATCCCAAGATGTGTTATTTTTAAACATGTTCTAATGTATTTCTTTATAAAATGTACAATTTTGAAAAGATCTACCAACAAAAACATTAAAGTTTAAAAAAAGACTTGATGCACTTTATTTGAGAGGAAATTTTGACGCTAGAGGCAGTTACTTAGCACTAAGCTGAGCAACAAATTCATGTAACCATTCAGTGTGACTCAGACTTGAGGGATATGACACCTTGCAAAGTGATAGGAAGTCTTATTCACAAATTGACTTTGGAAAATATAGTGCGTTGCATGCATCAATAAAATTAATAACCACTAACATCTGGTTAGTTCTGTGAATGTTACATGGGCAAACATAAATCTAACTACTTTCATTTCTGAACAGTGCCTTTTTGGTGGAATGGGGGGTAAATTATTTTATATTTTTCTTGCCTTCCCTTCTGATTCTCACCATTTTATGCAGCATACGACTGATGCACAGCCTGCTTCAGCCCCCTGCAGGTGTAAGTGTGTAAATGGTCACTATGAGATGCATAAAAGTGACCCAGGATTACTCTCCTTAACTGTGAGGGAAGCATCTGGCACCCTTTCTGCACTTCCTTATGTTGGTATGGCTAGGCCAGGGAACTCATTGTGAGGGAGATCACTTTTTGCTACCACTATATGATCAGAAGTAGTTCAGCTGTGATGACCGAGTGTTGCGTTTTTGCTCTTCAAAAGATAACCTAGGTTGAAATCAGGAACTCAAAATGCACTGGAAAGTAGGAGAATAACCCATGGCTTAGGAGCTACCACAGTGTCTGAAACCTTTTAGGTCAGGTAATTGGGCATGTGCGTTGATTGAGAGATGTAAACCAAGCAATTATAGATTGACTCACACCACTTGATAAAACTGTACATTCTATGTCCCACACAGTAATATGGCCTGTCATGTTGACACAACACCATTGAGGCAATATTTCAATTACAGGAAGAATATTCTTTTAAGAAAAACAATTGTTCAGCAGAGACCAAAACACACCTGTGTCTGACAGAGATCTGTCCGCTCATGATTCAGCTAAACTTGCCGTTGCTTTGAACACTTGCTGTTTTATTAATGTATAAGGACATCCACTGAGAGTATGGTTATATTTACATTTCTTTGGTCTAAGCAACATCAGATGAATTAACTTTGCCTTTTAAGAATTATTATTAACACAACTTAGTTTATTTGAAATTTGAAAGGAAGTTTTTGATGTATGAATATATTTGTGGGTTAATTCATGATTGTTATTATTGGTAGCCAGGCTGTATCTGTAGTACCGACGTAATACAACAGTCTGGACACTGAGAATAAACTCAGGAAAGCCCCAGCAATTTCAGGGTCACTCTAAAATACCTTTATCCTTGTGTTTAGGATTTCACCACAAATAGAGGCAATTTTCCCGAATTCATTTAAAAATGAAGAAAATTAGGATAAGACTATAATTCAAATTTTGAAAAAAATGGAATTGATAAAGTCAGAATATAGAAAGAGCTTTTCTTATAAAATCAGGATAGGAGAAGCAGAGGACACAATTATAGACAAAGAAATTTAATCTAAACTTCTTTATTTTCAATTTATGGTTTACATGTCACCTAAGTGCATTTCATATCTATTCTGTTGAAGTATTCAGATCAATTGCTGATTCAGCAAAGAACAGAGAAGGATTTGTTCTTGAGTTAGAAAATGCTCTTAACAAAAGTGCCCAGACCCAGTTCCGAAACAGCAGCTGCAATATGGAATGAGCTGGATAAGCTGCACGTTTTTACTTTCTTCGTTCTTATGTTTTTGAAAGATATCGTAACTCAGAGTGCCATCAATCTCACAAAAATGGATATATGGGAAGCAAACGTACATCTTTACATACATCCCACAGTCAGTGGTAGCACTTTGTTTAGGGTCAGTTCAGAAGCTTTTTTTTTCAATTTAAGTCTTCACTAATTATATATCAAAACATAGACAATATTCAGTGGAATTCTAAAAGGCTAGTTACGGACATTTCAATAGGAGAACATTAGTGGAACAACAATGCAGCACTCAGAAACAAGTTTCATCCCCCTCTATACAGAGTTTCCAATCTCAGTCTTGCTTTTGCGGTAAGGCACCAGAGAAATGCTAGATGTCTCACCACAGGGGGAAGGGAACATTGACCTTTTTGACACAGTAAATGCGTGACATAAGGTTGGGCATCCTCTAAGGGGATGGAGTTAAAGGACAAATCGGAGGTGTGCTCTATTGGGAAGCTCTTTATCCTGACAGTCAAAGGACAAATGAGACATAACAACCGGTAAACAACACTGGTATCCACATTTCAAATTAGCTTCTGATATTCTCAGTTCTCTCTATTGTATTTGAAAACTATGGAGAGACATCGGGGTAATTTTAGCCCCCAAGAACGGATGGGTGGGGGGCAGGTGGGAGGTTAAAATAATAGCCTTTTGGAGTGGGACCGCATCCCGGTTCCAACGCGCCCACTTACGGGTTTGACCTAGGCGTGTTAGGACATGTGGGGGTAACAGACACCCTGAAGTCCCACTGGCACTTAAAGCCAGCAGGCCGATATTTAAAGGGTCAATTTAGGTACTTAAAGCACTTAAGGGGATTACATTTTTGTGGATTCTGCAAAAGAAACAAATTTAACTCAAACTGAACGTGTCTCTCGTGGCCTTTAAAACACACCATAGAAACGGAGGCAAGTTGCAACCGACCCTCATTTGGCCCTTTTAAACCAGTGATAGACACATCTTAATAAAAGGTGAGTATTTGCAGCTGGGTACTCCGTTCTCTAAGACATGCCTTTGTTTGGGAGTTCTTTGTGTCTAGAGTGGGATTTCTTTGTTGAGACAAATTTACCTACATTTTGGACCCCCTCAAGCTGACAGGATCAGGATGGGGGCGCAATAGATTTATTCTACAGTACATCTGAGGAGGAGGAGGATGAATACGTGGCTTGAGAGATGGTGCAAGAGGGAGGGATTCAAATTCCTGGGACATTGGAACCGGTTCTGGGGGAGGTGGGACCAGTACAAATTGGACGGTCTGCATCTGGGCAGGACTGGAACCAATGTCCTAGGGGGAGTGTTTGCTAGTGCTGTTGGGGAGGGTTTAAACTAAAGTGGCAGGGGGATGGGAACCGATGCAGGAAGTCAGTGGGAAGTAAAGTGGTGACAGAAACAAAAGGCAGTAAGGGAGAGTGTACAAAACATGACCGGACAGATGGTCTGAGAAAGCAGGGCAAAGACCAAGGGAAGTCTAGATTAAACTGCATTTATTTCAATGCAAGAAGTCTGATGGGCAAGGTAGATGAACTCAGGGCATGGATGGGTACATGGAACTGGGATGTTATAGCTATTACTGAAACATGGCTAAGGAGGGGCAGGACTGGCAGCTCAATGTTCCAGGGTACAGATGCTATAGGAAAGATAGAGCAGGAGGTAAGAGAGGAGGGGGAGTTGCGTTCTTGATTAGGGAGAACATCACGGCGGTAGTGAGAGAGGATATATCCGAGGGTTCGCCCACTGAGTCTATATGGGTAGAACTGAAAAATAAGAAGGGAGAGATCACTTTGATAGGATTGTACTACAGACCCCCAAATAGTCACAAAAATGTAAGGAGATTACAGACAGCTGCAAGAAAAGTAGGGTGGTAATAGTAGGGGACTTTAACTTCCCCAACATTGACTGGGACAGCCATAGCATTAGAGGCTTGGATGGAGAGAAATTTGTTGAGTGTATTCTGGAGGAATTTCTCATTCAGTTTGTGGATGGCCCGACTAGATAGGGGGCAAAACTTGACCTCCTCTTGGGAAATAAGGAAGGGCAGGTGACAGAAGTGTTAGTGAGGGATCACTTTGGGACCAGTGATCATAATTCCATTAGTTTTAAGATAGCTATGGAGAATGATAGGTATGGCCCAGAAGTTAAAATTCTAAATTGGGGAAAGGCCAATTTTGATGGTATTAGACAGGAACTTTCAGAAGTTGATTGGGAGAGTCTGTTGGCAGGCAAAGGGACGTCTGGTAAGTGGGAGGCCTTCAAAAGTGTGTCAACCAGGGTTCAGGGTAAGCACATTCCTTATAAAGTGAAGGGCAAGGCTGGTAGAAGTAGGGAACCTTGGATGACTCGGGCGATTGAGGCCCTAGTCAGAAAGAAGAAGGAGGCATATGACATGCATAGGCAGCTGGGATCAAGTGGATCCCTTGAAGAGTATAGTGATTGCCGGAGCAGAGTTAAGAGAGAAATCAGGAGGGCAAAAAGGGGAGATGAGATTGCTTTGGCAGATAAGGCAAAGGTGAATCCAGAGAGCTTCTACAAATACATAAAGGGCAAAAGAGTAACGAGGGAGAGAGTAGGGCCTCTTAAGGATCAACAAGGTCATCTATGTGCGGAACCACAAGAGATGGGTGAGATCCTAAATGAATATTTCGCATCGGCATTTATGATTGAGAAAGGCATGGATGTTAGGGAACTTGGAGAAATAAATAGTGATGTCTTGAGGAGTGTACATATTACAGAGAGGGACGTGCTGGAAGTCTTAACGCGCATCAAGGTAGATAAATCTCCGGGACCTGATGAAATGTATCCCAGGACGTTATGGGAGGTTAGGGAGGAAATTGCGGGTCCCCTAGCAGAGATATTTGAATCATCGACAGCTACAGGTGAGGTGCCTGAAGATTGGAGGGTAGCAAATGTTGTGCCTTTGTTTAAGAAGGGCGGCAGGGAAAAGCCTGGGAACTACAGACCGGTGAGCCTGACATCTGTAGTGGTAAGTTGTTAGAGGGTATTCTGAGAGACAGGATCTACGGGCATTTGGAGAGGCAGGGACTGATTAGGAACAGTCAGCATGGTTTTGTGAGAGGAAAGTCATGTCTCACAAATTTGATTGAGTTTTTTGAAGGGGTAACCAAGAAGATAGATGAGGGCTGTGCAGTAAACGTGGTCTACATGGACTTTAGCAAAGCCTTTGACAAGGTACCGCATGGTAGGTTGTTACATAAGGTTAGATCTCACGGGATCCAAGGTGAGGTAGCCAATTGGATACAAAATTGGATTGACGACAGAAGACAGAGGGTGGTTGTAGAGGGTTGTTTTTCAAATTGGAGGCCTGTGACCAGCGGTGTGCCTCAGGGATCGGTGCTGGGTCCGCTGTTACTTGTTATTTATATTAATGATTTGGATGAGAATTTAGGAGGCATGGTTAGTAAGTTTGCAGATGACACCAAGATTGGTGGCATTGTGGACAGTGAAGAAGGTTATCTAGGATTGCAATGGGATCTTGATAAATTGGGCCAGTGGGCCGATGAATGGCAGATGGAGTTTAATTTAGATAAATGTGAGGTGATGCATTTTGGTAGATCGAATCGGGCCAGGACCTACTCCGTTAATGGTAGGGCGTTGGGGAGAGTTATAGAAAAAAGAGATCTAGGAGTACAGGTTCATAGCTCCTTGAAAGTGGAGTCACAGGTGGGTAGGGTGGTGAAGAAGGCAATCAGCATGCTTGGTTTCATTGGTCAGAACATTAAATACAGGAGTTGGGATATCTTGTTGAAGTTGTACAAGACGTTAGTTAGGCCACACTTGGAATACTGTGTACAGTTCTGGTCACCCTATTATAGAAAGGATATTATTAAACTAGAAAGAGTGCAGAAAAAATTTACTAGGATGCTACCGGGACTTGATGGTTTGACTTATAGGGAGAGGTTGGATAGACTGAGACTTTATTCCCTGGAGAGTAGGAGGTTAAGGGGTGATCTTATAGAAGTCTATAAAATAATGAGGGGCATAGATAAGGTCGATAGTCAAAATCTTTTCCCAAAGGTAGGGGAGTCTATAACGAGGGGGGCATAGATTTAAGGTGAGAGGGGAGAGATACAAAAGGGTCCAGAGGGGCAATTTTTTCACTCAAAGGGTGGTGAGTGTCTGGAATGAGCTGCCAGAGGCAGTAGTAGAGGCGGGTACAATTTTGTCTTTTAAAAAGCATTTGGACAGTTACATGGGTAAGATGGGTATAGAGGGATATGGGCCAAGTGCAGGCAACTGGGACTAGCTTAGTGGTATAAATTGGGCGACATGGACATGTTGGGCCAAAGGGCCTGTTTCCATGTTGTAAACTTCTATGATTCTATGAGGCACAGCACCACCTACGGCAGGCACGGCGTGCAGTTCTGGGAGTTGCAGGTACACAAGACAGAGGTACGCAACAAGGACCTGGAGAAGAGCAGAGCTGGGGCCAATGGAGAGGCCAAGGTCTCAGGAAAAACTATCCACGTGAGAGGTCTACAGGCAAAGGCTGAGCTTCCTGGACCTCTCTGAGGAGCAATGCCCAGATTGAGTCGCCAGGTGGTCGCAGACATCTGCAGCCTCCTTCATGCAGAGCAGCTCCCGGCTGGGCCTGGTGACCACGCATTGCCCATTGCTTTAAAGTCACTACTGTCCTCAATTTCTACACCTCTGGATCCTTACAGGGCGCCGCCGGTGACATCTCCAGGGGGGTCTCATGCATCTGCACATGTGTCTACGACAGGTGACGGACAGCCTTGTTTGCCAAGGCATCCGACTACATATTCTTCCCCCGTGACAACATCAGCCAGACTGAGAGGGCAGTGGTTTCCACTCTCTGGCTGGCTTCCCATGGGTGCAGGGCGCAATTGATTGCGCACACGTAGTAATCCGAGGACCTGCACATGACCCAGGACTGTTCATCAACCAAAAGAGATATCGCTCCATCAATGCGCAGCTGGTTTGTGACCACCGGAGGAGGTTTCAGCAGGTTAATGCCAGATTCCATGGCAGCTACCACGATTCCTTCGTTTTGCGCGAGTCCAATATCCCGGACCTCTTCCACACACAAAACAGACATAAGGACTGGCTCTTTGGAGACAAGGGATACCCCCTGAAGACGTGGCTTATGACACCTGTGAGAAACCCCACCAATGATGCAACCAGACCCACAACACCACCAGGTCTGTCATTGAACAATCCATTGGAATGCTCAAGGCGCTTCAGGTGCCTGGATTGATCTGGGGGGTCCCTTCAGTACACACTGGCGAGGGTGCGCAGAATAATAGTCGTGCGTTGCGTCCTGCACAACATCGCCCAGCAGAGTGTGTTACAGGTGGAGGAGCTTGAAAGCGCTCATGAAGAATCCACATCTGCGGCAACATTGAAGAAGAGGAGGAGGATGAGGATGAAAATGGGGAATCCATCGCCAGAGTAGAGGCACATATGGCTGCCAGGTTCTCATATTGAGATATGTAAATTGAACAATGTGAAGTACTCAGGCCACCTGGAACAACCAGCACCACCAGTCCCCCTTCCCCCTCCATTTACACAAAACAGTCCTTCGACCACGCATACACCCATTGGACACGTGCCCAATGGGTGACATCATGTCTTGGCATTCATGATGAAGCATTTGAACGGGCGATTTCACAAAAGAGACACAAAAATGGACACGACATGGCAGTGGTGGTGAGAATTTTAACATTTCATGTGGAGTTAACAAAAAACAAATATAAAATTAAAAACATGACATACTTTTGGATAACTTTGTGCATACCCTTGGTGATTACAAAACCTGCGCCTTCCTCTTCCTCTTCCTAGTGCTTTCAGTTAATCAGAGAGAGCCAGCATGGATTTGTGAAAGGTCGGTCGTGCCTGACAAACCTGATTGAATTTTTTGAAGAGGTGACTAAAGTAGTGGACAGGGGAATGTCAATGGATGTTATTTATATGGACTTCCAGAAAGCATTTGATAAGCTCCCACATAAGAGACTGTTAGCTAAGATAGAAGCCCATGGAATCGAGGGAAAAGTACGGACTTGGTTAGGAAGTTGGCTGAGCGAAAGGCGACAGAGAGTAGGGATAATGGGTAGGTACTCACATTGGCAGGATGTGACTAGTGGAGTCCCGCAGGGATCTGTCTTGGGGCCTCAATTATTCACAATATTTATTAACAACTTAGATGAAGGCATAGAAAGTCTCATATCTAAGTTTGGCGATGACACAAAGATTGGTGGCATTGTAAGCAGTGTAGATGAAAACATAAAATTACAAAGCGATATTGATATTGATAGATTAGGTGAATGGGCAAAACTGTGGGAAATGGAATTCAATGTAGACAAATGTGAGGCCATCAACTTTGGATCAAAAAAGGATAGAACAGGGTACTTTCTAAATGGTAAAAAGTTAAAAACAGTGGATGTCCAAAGGGACTTAGGGGTTCAGGTACATAGATCATTGAAGTGCCATGAACAGGTGCAGAAAATAATCAAGAAGGCTAATGGAATGCTGGCCTTTATATCTAGAGGACTGGAGTACAAGGGGGCAGAAGTTATGCTGCAGCTATACAAAATCCTGGTTAGACCACACCTGGAGTACTGTGAGCAGTTCTGGGCACCGCACCTTCGGAAGGACATATTGGCCTTGGAGGGAGTGCAGCGTAGGTTTACTAGAATGATACCCGGACTTCAAGGGTTAAGTTACGAGGAGAGATTACATAAATTGGGGTTGTATTCTCTAGAGTTTCGAAGGTTAAGGGGTGATCTGATCGAATTTATAAGATATTAAGGGGAACAGATAGGGTGAATAGAGAGAAACTATTTCCGCTGGTTGGGGATTTTAGCAGTAGGGGGCACAGTCTAAAAATTAGAGCCAGACCTTTCAGGAGCGAGATTAGAAAACATTTCTACACACAAAGGGTTGTAGAAGTTTGGAACTCTCTTCCGCAAATGGCAATTGATACTAGCTCAATTGCTAAATTTAAATCTGAGATAGATAGATTTTTGTCAACCAAAGGTATTAAGGGATATCAGCCAAAGGCAGGTATATGGAGTTAGATCACAGATCAGCCGTGATTTTATCAAATGGCGGAGCAGGCACGAGGGGCTGAATGGCCTACTCCTGTTCCTATGTTCCTACATGGTGCATCCCCTATGGTTTCAGCAGAGGTAGTGGCAAGTTGCTTTGACTGATGAGATGCTCTCTGCCTACGACCTCTGGGCTTTGAAGCCTGTGAGGGCCCCGCCAATGACTGCTCCACCTGCACCTGTGCAGCGCCAGACTAGGCCCTCGTGAGAGGAATCAGCATTGTGGGTACCGGTTGAGGGGGGGCAACAGGTGAGAGGTGGGAGCGCTTTGAGTGGAGTCCCCATTTCCATGTCCTCTATCGCCATCATCCCTCTCCCGCGCCAGCACGACATCACTCCCACCCCATTACTGGCCAGCGGGCTGGTGAGCAGATGTGCCACATTCTAAGGCCATGGCTGAAGTTTCTGTCTGCCTGTTTAAGGCAGCAGACATGTTGGCATCCAGAGTCTGCACGATCATTGTAATAACCTGAATGGACTCATTTGAGAGCCGTGGTTGAAGCTGAATGGAGGCTGTCACTCTCTCCATTGAAGACGTTCCCGCACTTACCTGCGCCACCTGTCCACAAACCATGGAGTTGGACTCCTCCAGCCACTGTGCTATTGTGGAGAGTGTGCATGACACCTTTTTCATTATCTCGTGAAGGCGGAGCTGTATCTCGATCATTCTCACTCTCACTGATGTCCCCCGTAGTTCAGCATCTGTGTCCAGCTGAGCAGAGCTTGGAAAGGGGTGTGCCCCCGGCACGGACTCGCCACAGCAGCCCCTGCCAGTGTCTGCTCGTGCACACTTGAGTGTTGAATCACCAGGTGACAACCCAACTATCTGTCTAACGGGACCCACCGAAGTGCCAGTAACAGCGCTGGTGCGTGGATGGATGCCATGTTACGATGCACCCTCATGAGAAATTGAGCTTTTCTGAGAAAGCGCCTTCTTCCATGGCGGTTATCTCCTCATCAATCTGTGGAGGCCTTGGAAGACAACGTAAACCAACCTGAAATAATTATCGGAGAAGTTACAATCTTTCCATTGAGCATACTGAGGTGTGGAACAGGTTAATCATTGATAACATCAATTCACCATGTGTGTGAAGGATGTTAAAATTCTGTCACCAGCCATCTGTGGACGCCAGTCTCTCCATCTCCGATGGCCAGGCATGCGACCGTGCAACTTATGTCCATCGCCACTTCCTCCGCATCTGTCAAGGGTACTAGTTGTGGTCGGCTACCTCCAGTTCTACTTCTCTCCCCTGCATTTTGTGCTCTCTTCTCCTACAAGGGGAGAAAGAACGGACCTGTGAGTGACTGAAGGTGACGTCTTCACCCGACGGATGCATTGCTTTGGGTGAGGCTGACAATGAAACAGATGCATCAGAGGGTGACTATCAGACAGATACATCACATTGCATCAGGGTTGGGGTGAGTGGGAATGGTGGGTTCACAAGTGGGGAGGAGAGGAAGTGCATAGAAAGTGAAGGTAAGTTGAGGATGAGACTTAAGTGGGTGTGAGGAGTTATGTGATGGTGTAGGCTTTCCAACACGGAGTGATAGAGGTGGGGGTTCTTTTCACAGGCTGTGAGTGAATCACCAAAAGTACTCATTTTTCCTGACCTGGTTAGGTCATTAGATCACTTCCTGCATTGGACCCATGACCTGGGCACTATGCTCCTGCTGCTGATCTCCTCTGCCACCTCCAGCCACGCCTTCTTGGTAGCAGAAGCAGGGTGCTTCCTCCAATCAGCCAGTTAGACGTCTTCCCTCCTGCTTCTGACACCGGCCAGTAGCAACTCAAGGGAGGAGTCGCCGAAACGGGGTGCTGCCTTGGCCCTATAATGTTGCATTCTGGATGCTCCTCCTCTCTTCTCCAAAATCTATTTTTACAATGGCCCTTTAAATTCTCCAGTTCACAGCACATCATTTGAGTGTGCAGTACGCCCGCTGCGCAGCTTGGAGACGCGAAACCCAAAAGTAAAATTAAGACCATTCAATTCAGTCGCGATCGCTCAAACCGATGCGCAAATATTTTTCCAGGTTTCCCACATGACTAATCACCCACCCGCTGACTTCCGGCCGCCATTAAAATCATGCCTAATGTCAGGCAGTTAATGCTCAGATCTTGGGAAGGACCACAACATTACTATACAGATAAAAATGAAAAGTGGGAGCCCAATAATTTGCAGTTTTGTAACAGGATACAATAATTTAAGCAATGCTCCATGATGCACAGATTTCTCTAATCTATTTATTCAGCAATGGAAAGTAATGCACATGTGCACAAAATAAATATTCACGTTTTGAAAAAAAAATGATGTTGATGAGCCTGCATGTTTTGAACTGAGCGCAGGATGTTCAGGATTGTAAAGACATTACAGCTTAGACTGCAGTTATAGCAAATATAAACTTGTCAAATTTAATCTACTTAAGTGTTAATTTATTAAGTTAGAAGTTTTACACATTTTCAGAGTTTCATAATGGCACAAATTTGTGTCGTGCCATAATCAGTTCTTTTAAGTGCTTCCTTTCAAGATTGAATTGCTAATCTTGGGGGAAGATTTCATCTTGTCCCTATGTATTAGTGACATTATGAACATAGCAGAAAGATTTCCCATGTTTGATATTTCTAGAGAAAGAATAAAAGTATTCAAAAGGAACATATTTCCTATTGACTAGACATATCGACCAGAGGAAATCTTCCTGTTCTCTATACAATGTTACTCGCATAGTGATCAGAGGAAATCTTCTCCCATTACTAAGAGGTGCTTGCTACATTTGCTGTTAAGAAAATAAATGAGTCATTTTGTAATGGGATGAAGATTGGAATATTCTCCATTACGTGAGTGAGATCAAATGTGACAGCGTTATGAGTCTTGTAAAATAAAAAGATATCATTCCTTTCCCATCAGGTATGCTGTATATACAAGTGTTGCTTGATTTTTTTTAAAAATTCCTTATGTAATGAATTGCATTGTTGAAAATGTTTTTACCTAGGGTTGGACTATAAATGTGATGTCCTTCTAGATGTCAGGGTGGAACAGTTGTTCATCATCCACTGGAGTGTGACAGACTCTAGACATGGGAAAAGCAGTCTGGAGTGACTCGTATGTGTCAAGGGAATTGTACTTCAAGATGTGTTTGGGTGCAATTTATAATCAGTGTGTTTGATAGTTAGTTATATAGGCACAAGACTAGTATCAGATAGGCAAGGTCGTTTACACACAAGGTGTGTGCACGGACTGGGGTTTGACTTTGTGGTTAGTGTTCAAAAAAGGAAAAATAGTGCAAAATTCAAGGTTCTCATATTGGAATCACCTAGCATTGGTTTATGAGGATGTGTGAAGAGTAATTTTAAGATTAGTGACCGAGGATACAGGTACTATAATGGTAAAGGAATAACATGTGAGCTTCACGCCAGTGCCATCATCATGTGTGAGAGCAAAATATCAGTGATCCGGACTTGTAGCTCGCCTGCCTTTTCCAGCAACCTCCACTTGTTTTTTTAGAAAAAGCTATTAAAATGTCAACAGTGAATTAACACTGCAGTAAACTCCACTCATGAGGATATTAGGCTGTTGAAGTTTAATTAGATTGTTTTAACCGTTTTTCCCCATTCACTCAGATTGAGTGGGAACTTTTCCATCTTTCTTTATACTGCAACTAGTACAAAGTCGAAAAAGAACCTCATCCAAGAGGCGACCCTCTGTGTCTCTGATAAAATTGCACTGCCTTAAACTACAGTTATACCACTGAATCTGTCAGTGAGTCACAAGCTATGTCAAACCAGCACAAAATCTAAATTATTCTATTAAAAATTGAAAGAAAGACTTACATTTATATAGCACCTTATCTTGTCTCTGCCCTGCAAATTTTCTGCCACTATTGATAGTAACGTTATTTTCTACTTCCCAAAAGCCCAATTTCCAGTCTTGCCAAGTTGTTAATTTTTCTCAATCTTTGAGTGCTAGTGGTAGGAGATTACTCCTAGGCATTAGAGAAGGGACTAAACCCACTCATGGATTCCATCATTGACATTAGTTGCCTAGTGCATACCAGTATACTGCTTTTCAGTCACTGAAGGGAGAACAGTGATATCACTAACTATAGTAAATCTGTTGCCACCTGTGCAGAGAGAAACCAAGCCTTTAGTTTATTAAGTGTTCACATATTAGAAAAGTCTTCAAATACTTAGAGCAGGTTTCAGAACTGGCCTTTAAATTTTACAGAGCCCAACCATTTTGATAATGCTGCTGTCTGGCTGAGACCTGCTAATGGCAATAGTGTGCATGTGTTGATTTAATTGCTTATTGATTTTTGTATTAACAAACATTCACAATTTTAAAAAAAATATATAGGTAGTTAATACAGGCCCTTCCTCTGGCCCCTTTTCCCTATGGAAAACAATCTTTATGGAAACTTGTAAATCAAGCAGCTTTTCAAATAACAATCTAGTTTTTAAACAAAGATTTTGTCACTCCTCCTCAGTTTGTCTCCTGGAACCAATTGAATATACAAAATATAAAAATTAAATGGTAGAATGAATCATTACACCCACCTCCTAAAACTAAAGCTCAAATGTAGCTTATTGCGCATAGTTATTAATAGTGCAAGCAATAGTTAATAAACAGTGTCAAAATGTAGTTGTACTGTGAAGCTGTAATACACGAGTCAGCAGAAACAGCAATGCAATGCATCTTTAACAGCAGCAGATATGGGCTGACAGTCACAATCAAATGTAGCAGATTTAGTATCATGGCACATTGACTGTTGCTGTGAGTTGAAGAAGCATCCCGAGGGACACAGCTTAGCGTATGTAATGCAGAAATTCTCTGCAAGCTCAGATAAAGCCATACACAGCTGTGGATTTTCATCATTAGAAAGTTTTGACTGTTCGTACAGAAATACTTCTTGATGCGTTGCCTGACCTTTAAGACATTGCAATATTCCGCTACTGTGCTTTCCAATAAACTAATGTACCCTCCAGTATGCAGCTTCCTTTTCTGATGAATTGATTTACTGTGCTGATAGACTGCTTTTGTCATTGTCTTCCAATGTTATGAAATACTTCCAATATATTTGATATAACGAATGCATGTGTGCAGTAAATGAACATGAATCATTCATTAAAATAAAACTGTCCCTTTGGACTGAGTCCTCTTATTCTTAGGCCTGCATGGCTCTTGTCATTTGTTTTTGGAAAATGTCATTTCACAACATATGGGAGCAGTTTGGTGTGTGTGTGTGAGAGAGAGAGACAGACATGCATTGTGTATAGTCCAATGTTAATGTGATAAATAGACCAAACTGCTGATTCAATTTTCCTATGGGACAAATGTACAAAGGCCAAAAATGTTTGTGGGAATAATTTAGTACAACAGTGGTGTGGAGGGAACTTGCCATCCAATGGGAAACAAGGGGATGGGGAAGAATTGGCCACATTTACTGATTATTTCTTCTTTCCTGTTGCGAAGTAGCTGGTTAGCATCTCCTCCTAATAAGGACGCAGTGAGTCAGAACTTGTGTGTGCAAAACTGCATTCTACCATTTTGTGGCAAAACTCATAGAAGCTTCTTTTCAGGCCACTGAAGATTAATGGTACTGATACCAACCTACAACCACAATTTTTTGACCAATACTTCAAAAAGAAAAGTAATATTGGCAACCCAATGCTTTGGTGGATAAAGGTGCCATCTGATGTAGAACTGAGCTATACACACCAGGAGGATTGAGGTCCCAGATTTTATCTCTGGTCTGTGATGAAATGGTAGTAGCAGGGTGCTACAATTATTCCCAGTACCTGTGAGTAAGGGAGGGGAAATAGCGAGTGTTCCACTCCTGATTGCTATTCAGTGACCCTTGCTATTCAGTGTGCACACGTAAATGTTGGGTGTTGACTAGGGTTGCCAACCTTCTCGGATTGCCCAGATTGAGCTAACTTAAGCAGAGCCTGTTGTTTTCAGTGCTTCGCCTGTGCCTCTTCCCGTGGAGGATGGGGCCTGTGTCTCCCAGGCAATGCTGCTAGCAGCCCGTGAGATCTTTGCAATTAAAATTTCCTACTTCAGCAGCATCCCCCACCCGCTCAGTGTCGTGAACCCTGCCACCACAGAGATATGGAAACAATGAACAATCAGGAGTTGTGTATGTGTGGGGGGCGGGGGGCTCAAGAGTCGGGAGTCAGTGATGACAGGATTGGGCTCAGATGTTATGCTTCCCAGGACAAATAACTTGTTAACACTGTATGAGGTCGCGCAGGGAGAATTGCCACTTGGACGAGGGACTGGAGGTGTGGCTGATGCCTGAGGAACTGTATCCCAGCAAGAATCAATGTCTTTGGGAGATGAGAAAATAAAACTGGGATAGAAGTAATTTTTGATCAGCAATACTGTGCTCAGCCCGTACTGCGTTCTCCAGGTGCAGCGCTTTCGTATAGAGGTATTAGATGTATAGTAGCAACACAAGCCACTACAGATCCAGATTGAGGTAACCTAAGCAGGGTCTGTACTTTCCAGTGCCTCTCTTGTGCCTCTTCCCTGGGAGGATTTGTTATTTTTAGTACAGCTGCTGAGAAAGCTTTGATAGAACTGGTGCTGGATCTCTGCTGATATTAGTGAAAATGAAATGTGCTAAAACAGGCTGTGTAAAGTCAATTTTAGTAAAGGTTTCAATTTATTAAATCTACGGTATGAAGGTAACACTGAACCAAGTCTCTAGCCTGTGTCACACATGTATCATGTGTGTATTATAAGGGAGTTATACAGCATTTGTTATAGGAGAGATCAAAAGAAAAATACCGGACTTGCTAGAAATCTAAAATGCTGGAAATGCACAGCAGGTTCATCAGCGTTTGGGAAAAAAAATCCTTTTCTGGTGTAGACCGTTCCTCAGAGTTCTGATCCAGCATTTTCTGTTTTTATTCTCACAGCAAGCTATCTCATGTTCTCTTTCCAGATGCTGACAGCCATGTTGTATACTTGCAGTATTTCCATTTTTAATTAGTTATATATTGGAGACTTGCCAATTAGTCAGCTACAGTACCGAACTGAACCTGAGGTGATAAACAAATGAACGTTGACTCAATCATCAGCGTCAGTCATCAGAAAGAGATCAATAGGTTATGATTTCCAGTGTAAACTTTCAAGGGTTCTGATGTAAAGTCATAACCAAAGCATAAACCTATTTTTTTTTGCTAATTTTCTCCACCATATTTTGTCCCCTACTCGGTTGAATGCGTTGCTCCCAGGAATGGCGTCTCCCATACTTGCTGGTGTTACTGAACTTCCTTTTAAGGCCTTGGTGATTTTGCAGCCACCCAGAACAGTTAGAATCAGTCCAGTTTTGATATTTTACTGAAGATTTTATAATAATTGATAAAAATCTGTCAAAAATAGATGGGCTGGCAACAAAAAAATAGACAGAGGGTGGTCACCCTAAACAGGAATCGCCATGATCTGTTAGGATTAAACCTTTTATGGAAAGTTCGGGGAGGATTGTAACGCTGGAAGGGGTCACAGAGATAGGATGGGGTGAGGCCACGGAGGGATTTAAACACAATGATGAGAATTTTACATTTGAGACTGTGAGGGGCCAGGAGCTAATGTAGGTCAGCAAGGGCAGGGGTGATGGGCAAGAACATAAGAAATAGGAGCAGGAGTAGGCCATACGGCCCCTCGAGCCTGTTCCACCATTCAATAAGATCGTGGCTGATCTTCGATCTCAGCTCCACTTTCCTGCCTGATCCCCATATCTCTTGATTCCCTTAGAGTCCAAAAATCTATCGATCTCAGTTTTGAAAGTACTCAGCGACTGAGTATCCATAGCCCTCTGGGGTAGAGAATTCCAAAGATTCACAACCATCTGAGTAAAGAAATTTCTCCTCAGCTCAGTCCTAAATGGCCGACCCCTTATCCTGAGACTGTGCCCCCTAGTTCTAGACTCTCCAGCCAGGGGAAACAGCCGCAGCATCTACCCTGTCAAGCCCTCTCAGAATTTTATACGTTTCAAAGCGATTGCCTCTCATTCTTCTGAACTCCAGAGAATATCGGCCCAATCTACTCAATCTCTCCTCAGGACAACTCTCTCGTCCCAGGAATCAATCTAGTGAAGCTTCGATGCACCCCCTCTAAGGCAAATATATCCTTCCTTAGGTAAGGAGACCAAAACTGTACATAGTACTCCAGGTGTGGTCTCACCAAACCCTGAAAAACTGTTTAAATGCGTTTACGCCATTTTTCCTGGGCTTAGCGGCTCTTCCGTCAAAGTAACAGAGGGTGAGCAGGAGAACCCTGCGGAAATACATCCTCCCATCCCATAGTATTTCTTCATTACTAAGTGGTCTATTTAATCGCATCCCAGTGATTCAATTTCAAATATTTTCAGTGGCGCAACCAGCCGAGAAATTCCCTAACCAACATTTACCTCACTGGGCCACCATCTTGTCTTGCCTGGTAGGTTTTTGAAATTTGCAGCAATTCAGTTCCTCACTGTATAAAATTACATGGAATGTATAGCACAGGAACAGGCCATTCGGCCCAACAGGTCCATGCCAGTGTTGATGCTCCACACGAGCCTCCTCTCTCCCTACTTCATCTAACCCTATCAGCATATCCTTCGGTTCCTTTCTCCCTCACGTGTTTATCTAGCTTCCCCTTAAATGCATCTATGCTAATCGCCTCAACTATTCCTTGTGGTAGCGAGTTCCGCATTCTAACCGCTCTCTGGGTAAAGAAGTTCAAACTCTGCTGGATATTATTTTTTATTTGCAGTGGAACTCATTTCTGTTGCTTGCTGCATTCATTTTGGACAGCTGTGCAGTGAGTGTGGGAGTTCAATGTGAAGTAGCACCACATGGGGTTGAATTAGCAACACAAGTTTGTGTAGATTAAGAGGGTCAACGGCTTGATTCCAATAAAATAAATCTGTAAAATTAGGATGTGTTATATTTACCGTAAGGTCACTCATCAACACCAAGTTCCAAACATTGTGACTGATTTTCAAAACAGATGAAATCTCTAATATTAATATTAGTTTCCAAACAAAACCCAATGTCGATGCTTTAAACTGAAAACAAATTATTTAAAGGACACAAACATAACGAGAGAAATATATGCAGAAACATGGAAACCTTCACATTTGAATGTATTTATGTTTCAGAACTTTACGTTTAAATAAGCTCAGAGTTTGCTGAGACAATATTCTATCAGATATATTAATGTTTATTGAAGAGCTCGTTGCATCAAAAAAGAACACTACACAACAGTGTATTGGTTCTTTTTTTGACTTGTAAAGTAAGTCTTACTACTCTGGATCTGATTACCACAGCAGTGAGAACAAGATGGTGGAACTGAACCCAATCCAATTGATTACTCTGATAGACCATAACTTCCTGGGTAATAGCAACAAGACTGAGACAATCAGCAGGCTGAAATTTAAAAGCAGGAGCATCAGATTGTGATAAAGTTTCCTTCAAAAACCATCAACTGCCTTGGAAAGAACTGATCAGTCAGCCTCACTATAATCAGGATAATTCCCTTACACTGTTGTTCCTGTTAATTGTATCAAACGGCTGATTGCACTTTGAATGACGCTCCCAGAATCAAACTAAGTATTCTTACTGTGAATGGAAAACAGAATAAAATATTTTCTGTAAAATAAACAACGCTGGCTATTTCTGATCCACGTGCTAATGGTTGCACTGAATGATTCAGCAAGTTTTTTTTATTGGTTTGGGCATCTTCAAGTTTGTTAAAGCTCTTGGATCTTAAAACAGAAGTACAACTGGCAGGGCATCACTCGGGATATTAGTAAAATGACACCTTGGAGCTCCCAATAAGACTGAACTCAATTCTTTCCAAACACCCAAAATCTTTGGGTTGCTTTCAAAAATACTGTCTTTGAGCACAGCCTTCCGTATTAATCTTCCACTTGTTATCCTACTACCCCAACCTCAAACATAACTCATGTCCTCCTCCCTGTTCAGTGTCCTGAATATAATTTTGTTAGTGTTTGCACTCCTGAATACCTCTCTACTTTTTCAAAAACTTAAGCCCCGATTTTAAGCTGACGCGCCCGTCAAGTCCGAGACACAACCAGGTCAGATTCCCGATTGACATCTCGCCTTTTTGTAATGGAGTTGAAAATCAGGTGGGATGTAAATCGGGAATCTGACCTGATCATGTCCTGTTCTCGTCTGGAGCATTAGCTTAAAACCTCACAATCTCAACGTTTACTTTCCATAGCATTTTGATATATTACTCCTGATGCCCTAGACAGATTGTAAATGTTAAAGGGGCATTATTTTCATAAGAAATGTTTGACAAACTTTTTTTACACTTTTCCATGAAGATGGTGCAATTTGTCTAGGACATTACAAGTGGAGAGGTTGAAACTTTCTATTGAAGTAATGGTGAGTCAGCTTGTATGTAGGGTTAAATGGTAAACTGCTTCATGTGGACAGAAAATGAGGATGTGGCGTAGATAAGGTAAGTAGCATTGAGTCATGGATGGGGGTTTATCCCACATTCATCTCATGAATCTATTTAAATATTTTGTGCACGTAACAATTGGCAAAAGATAGTACAGTGAGAAAAAACAATCTCCAGAACCACTCTATTCCATGCATCAAAAGTTTGCATCTGATTTTTGCCATTTTAATATTAATTGCTTGTTTAATAAGTTTCTTTAGTGACACAAAGTTCCAATCTAGGTTAAGCGTGTGGTGCACAAGACATTTGTCCAAACAGTTCTCCTTCATGGTTTGGAACGCCCAGGCATGCAATGGCAGGGCTGCCTACAGTCCCTATGCATGATCCAGAACCAAATTGGTTTTATGGGAAAAAGAGAAATGCTTTCAGAGAGGGAGTCGGCCTCATGGTGGGAACATCACTTTGTCAAAGTTCCTCACATATGGACCTGAATTGTGCAGTTAGTGACAAGCCTGGTATATAGCATTGGACTTGGACCTCAAAGTGGCTGGCACATCACAAGCAGACTTTTATAGGTCCCTCCACCAAGCTGAAGGCAGATGTCTGGCATATTGGATGAAGAAACCCTGAGACTTAGGACAATAGCTGCTGGAAAGCCAGGTATGAGAATACGCACTCATGTATCCAAGGTTCTGTGCCTGCTGTGATTAGGCTGCCAGAGAGACAAACCAATGCTACTGAATCTCTGCACCTCCAGCCAGTTGAAGCATTATTTGCTGAGTTATGACATGTGTTTATGTTAGGGTCAGGAGGGTGATGACATTGCATTCATTATGCCACTCAACAAGAGTTCTTAGAAAAGACATGCTCATGAGGGGGAAAGTGGTATCCTTCTGTATTCTGGATGGAGATCCTGGATCTCCAATGCGGTTAAAAGGTTAAGAATAGGCACAAATCTGGTACTGAAAAAGAAGGGGACCACAGGGAACTTTTCTCTCTCCTGACCTCCGACAAGTTTTAAGAGTATTTGCTAAAAGGCAGACACAGCTTTTCTCTTTTTTAGTTGGTGTTCCCCAACGGAGAGGAACGGCAAAGCCACATTGTATACCTCTGCTTCCAGGTGCATAAAAGCGCCTTCATCTTTTCCCCTCCACTGTTGAGAACCAACTTGTCTCTTCTCAGCATGTCCCTGACAGCTTGGCTCTGAACAGGAACTCACTCTGAAGGTGCGGCAAACAACATGGCACATTGTCTACAGATTGCCCTTTTACAACATGGGTGCTTGTCAATGATGAATAACCAGGAGTTGCTGAGATTTTATTTCCTGAGGAAACTGCTTGCTTTTATGTATCCTCTTTTATGTATCCTAGTGATGAAACAGGCAGTAAAAGCTCATTCACAGGGTGCCTGACCACAAAAGTAAAAACTGCCTAACAACATTAAATAGAAAGTAATCAATATATCTCAAGCCAATAAATCTCATAATGGCACTGGGTTCAGTGAAATGATAAGATACTGCATATATTGAGTTCAACCTCCCATTAGATGAGTGGGCCTGTTTGCAGCGAAAGTGTGGTGGCCTTCTGTCAGGGCCTTTCCCCTCAGTTTATCACATTTAAAGTATAACCTGTATCTGTCAATTATATTAACGTATTGATGTAATTGTTCTGGGCAGAAGGTCAACTTGACATCAGCTTTATCCTTTTGCATTCCGCAGTACCGACAGCTGAGAAATTGAAATCCTGTATTAAAGCTGAGATTCTGTAAACAATGTGCTCTGTTTTGCATCATTTTAGGAAAATGATTTCTATTATTACAGCCCTCCTTAACACTGCAATTAGGGTAAGATATTCCATAATTCTCCAGGTATAATAGAAAGTAATACTCTACGCAACTTCATCTGGAATCACTGTTCCTTTCCGAAATCCTCTTCTGACTTCTGCTTGGGTCAAAAGCAAATGTGAGTGAAAGTTGTTGTTGAAGTATCTTCTTATTCATTGTGTCAAAGAAAATGAAGCTTACAGTAAGGCATATTTGCATAGTTTTTCAGTTTACAATATTTGCATCCATCACATGTTTAAGTTTCTTCCATACATGCACTGGAAGATCTCTCAAAGCATTGCTCACTGAGATGGAGATCAGCTGTTTTATAGCAACAAAATGTGATGGGAAACATGTTGCAGGATATAAGTGTAACACTTACAAGAAGTGTGTGCTACAGTGAGGACTCTTAGTGTACTAGTCAATTTCCCGTGGCTTTGCAAGTGGTAAACGTCCGCTTGATCGGCAGCCCATCCACCACCTTAAACATCCACTCCCTCCACCACCGGCGCACAGTGGCTGCAATGTGTTCTATACAGGATGCACTGCAGCAACTCGCCAAGGCCTCTTCGACAGCATCTCCCAAACCCGCGACTTCCGCCACCGACAAGGAAGCAAAGGCATGGGAACATCATCACTTCCAAGTCACACACTATCCTGACTTGGACATACATTGCCGTTGCTTCATCGTTGCTGGGTCAAAATCTTGGAACTCCCTACCCAACAGTAATGTGGGAGCCCCTTCATCACACAGACTGCAGCGGTTTAAGAAGGCGACTCTCCACCACCTTCTCAGGGGAGGCGAGGGGTAGGCAATAAATACTGGCCTTGCTAGTGAAACCCACATTCAGTGAATGAATTTTTTTTTAAATCAGAAAATATGGTCACTCTGTTACCTGCTTCTTATGTCTTTGTGATGCCATTTCTCTATGACAGCAGACCAAGAGACAGGGGAGGATATATGGGTGGAGTGGGTAGTTCAAAGGGCAAGGGGTAGCGGTAATGATGGGAGTCTCTTGTCTCTTTCTCTTCTCTTCTGCTCCTCTCCCCGTGACTCTTTTTGTATCTCTCTCCTGGCCTCTTCGGCTTCTCTCACTTTTTCTTCTCTTCTGCTTTCCTTTCAGGTGGGAGATGGTGGGAAAGAAGCCACCAATAACTGTAGATTGTATTTGAGGTGGAGGCTGTGGGTAAAATGAAGCTCCTCTTCCCCCAATCACACGTGTTTCCCTGTACCCTTTTTCTCCCATCACATTCTCACACCCTTCACCTGGCTACTACTCATTCCCCTTCCTACCACCCCGACTCCCATCATTACCCTTACCCCTTGCCCTTTAAACTACCCACTCCACCCATATATCCTCCCCTGTTCTTGGTCTGCTGTAATTGAACGCATCCTTAACCTCCGTCCACTTGCCTTTAATCTCCATCCCGTTGAGCCCATTCTGACTCTCTGCAAGAGCAATCCAGCTGATGCCACTCTCCTGCCCTTTCCCTGTAGCCCTGCAATTTTCTTCCCTTCAAGCACTTATCCAATTCCCTTTTGAAAGCCACATTTGAATCTGCCTCCACCACCCTTTCAGGCAGTGCATTCCAGATCATAACCACTCACTGCGTAAAAAAGTTTTTCCTCATGTCGCCTTTGGTTCTTTTGGTAATCACCTTAAATCTGTGTTCCCTAGTTCTCAACCCTTCCCCTAATGGGAACAGTTTCTCTCTATCTACTCTGTCTAAGCCCCTCATGATTTTGGACACCTCTATCAAATCTCCTCTCAACCTTCTCTGCTCTAAGGAGAACATTCCTGGAACCATTCTAGCAAATCTCTTCTACACTCTCTCCAAGGCCTTCACATCTTTCCTAAAGTGCGGTGCCCAGAATTGGACACAGTGTTCCAGTTGTGGCTGAAACAGTGCTTTATAAAGGTTCATCATACCCTCCTTGTTTTTGTACTCTATACCTCTATTTATAAAGCCCAGGATCCTGTATGCTTTTTTAACCGCTTTCTCAACCTGCCCTGTGCACCTATACCCCCAGATCTCACTGTTCCTGCACTCCATTTAGAATTGTACCCTTCAGCTTATATTACCTCTCCTCGTTCTTCCTACCAAAATATATCACTTTGCACTTCTCTGTGTTAAACTTCCTCTGGGTTAAATTTCATCTGCCACGTGTTTACCCATTCCACCAGCCTGTCTATGTCCTCTTGAAGTTTATCACTATCCTCCTCACTGTTCACTATACTTGCCTTTAGCCTCCACCCGCTCCGCCCTTAGCCTCCACCCGCTCCGCCCGTAGCCTCCACCCACTCCGCCCGTAGCCTCCACCCGCTCCGCCCGTAGCCTCCACCCGCTCCGCCCTTAGCCTCCACCCGCTCCGCCCTTAGCCTCCACCCGCTCCGCCCTTAACCTCCACCCGCTCCGCCCTTAGCCTCCACCCACTCCGCCCGTAGCCTCCACCCGCTCCGCCCGTAGCCTCCACCCGCTCCGCCCTTAGCCTCCACCCACTCCGCCCTTAGCCTCCACCCACTCCGCCCGTAGCCTCCACCCACTCCGCCCTTGACTCCCACCAAGGACAGGTGGCAAGAGGACAGTGACCCACTCACCCTCGACCAGTTTCCCTCCCACACTCGCTTCCTATCAATTTTTTTTTAAGAAACCGAATTAGAATGAGGAAAGAAATTGCCTGTCCATGTGTCTTTCTTTCTCTCTCTCTCTCTCTCTCTCTCTCTCTCTGTCTCATAGGTGTTAGAAATTAGAATCTCTGTGGCACACAGGTAAGTAACTTGCATTGACCTTTTCTGTCAACAAAACACAGGTGGAGTTCAACTGAAGTTTCTTTTGAAAATGGAAGTAATGTTAAATGAAAAACGTCTCTATCTCCTGCTAAAGAAAAATATCCCATCAGTACCTAATATTACCTGATACATGTTGGGAAATTAAGTACACTGCACATACTAAGACTGCATAATGAAAAATCTGCTCACAGAGTCACAGCTCTCTTCAAAAATATCAAGTCCAAGCCCAGGCTTTTAGCAGAAGCTGAAGCCTCAATTAAAAACTTTAATGAAGGAATTAAAAGAAATTAAAGATAATTCAGTGGATACATTTAATTATGCAAATATTCAAAAACATACATATTTCATACTTTTGTTCAAACCTTTATTGTTAACATTAGAAATTGTAGTAACTGAGAGAAAAAAATGATGAGTGAAAAAATTTCAGAAAGCATTTTAGCTATTTGTGCAATTGGTTTCCTACAATCACAGGATGGTATATTCTTATTACAAAGTAGCAGCTGTTGTGTGTCACACAGTGATCCGGTAACATTCAAAAGACCTATACCAGCACCACCTACAGGAGTAATAAGTACTGCAGGTATAATGAGTTTTTAATGAAATGCTGGCCCCATATACCAAATTTAATATATAATACAGAGAGACTTAATTATGTGATGGATGTAAATATTATGAACTGAAAAATTATGCAATATATATGAGGGCGACAGAGAGAGTGTGTGAATAAAGGCAAGCATGAATATTCAACTTGTG
Source organism: Heptranchias perlo (assembly GCF_035084215.1). NCBI lineage: Eukaryota > Metazoa > Chordata > Chondrichthyes > Hexanchiformes > Hexanchidae > Heptranchias > Heptranchias perlo. The sequence continues at coordinate 31,803,843 of NC_090348.1, read as the reverse complement.
CACGACATTTAGTGTATGTGGAAGTTGGATACACTATGCATGCAGTCTGTATTTTGAATTATTCTCTCTTGAATTCTCTCCCTAAATCTCTCCACCTGCCTCTCCTTCTTTTAAAAGCCTACTCAAAACCTATTTCTTTGACCAAGCCTTCAGTAACCCCATCGTAACCTTTCCTTTCCTGGTTCAGTGTTCATTTCACTTAACGCCTATCTGTGAAACTTTGTTTACCCGAAAGGCGCTATAGAAATGGAAGTAGCTGTTGTTATTTCCAAATCCCATCAAATAACCAGATTTTTGACTACAAAAAAGATAAACAGGTTGAAATCACACTATGCAATATTAGTAATGGACACTTCAAAATTTTCAAATGAAATTCTTTTGCCTACTATTTTAACAAAGTATTAATTTTCCAAACTGTTCACCAGCTTCTTAAGCTAAGCACTGAATCAATAGACTTTGTAAATCGAGAATTAGCATTCTTTGTGGGAATGGGAGCACTAAAAGATTAACAATTGTTTAGTTTTGTTTTGCAGTTGTCAGCCTCCCCAATAAATACGTTTGCAAAGTCCAACAGGCCTCACACACTTCAGACAATTTGGCTCTAATCACTTGAGTCCCTTAAAAGGGCTGCATTATATTTAGCTACCTTATCAATATACTACAGTAAGGATGTAGATTCTTATCTAAGTGTTTGATTTGGTACTTCCCGCCTCAATATTTGATGATCCAAAGCTGAACTCTAGAAATCATATAAAATATAATGAAGGGGAAAATGCCAACTGGAAGTAGATGAAAGGCATCTTATAAAGATTTAATCATTAACCACATTTTTTAGGTCTGCAGTGGTTTTTTGTACTGCATTGTGTTTGAAGATTTGATGATTGAATCTGTGATCCATTATAATCCAAAGGGATTCAGGTCATGAAAAGCAGCATAAGATGGTTTTATTCATACTGTAGCTTGAGGGCAGATCCCAGTTTTAAAGGGGGAGGAGCTAATAATTTAGTTCATGTTTTAAATTTAAAACAAAGTGTCTTAAATTTAAACAAAGCCAATTATGTCGGTATGAGGGGCGAGTTGGCTACGGTAGATTGGGAAATTAGATTAAAAGATATGACAGTAGATAAACAATGGCAAACATTTAAAGAAATAATTCATAATTCTCAATGAATATACATTCCCTTGAGGAATAAAAACTCTACGGGAAAAGTGATCCAACCATAGCTAACTAGAGAAGTTAAGGATAGTATTAGATTGAAAGAAGATGCTTACAATGTTGCCAAAGAGAGTAGTCAGCCTGAGGATTGGGAGGGTTTTAGAAATCAGCAAAGGATATCCAAGAAATTGATAAAGAGGCAGAAAATTGAATGAGAGTAAACTAGCAAGAAATAAAGAAACAGAGTGTAAAAGCTTCTACCAAAGGTAAAAAGGAAGAGATTAGCAAAAGTAAACGTGGGTCCCTTAGATGCAGAGACAGGTGAAATCATAATGGGGAATAAGGAAATGGCAGAGAAATTAAACAAATATTTTGTATCTGTCTTCACAATAGAAGACACAAAAAACATACCGGAAATAGTGGGGAACCAAGGGTCTAATGAGAGTGAGGAACTTAAAGCAATTAAGATTAGTAAAGAAAAATACTGGAGAAATTAATGGGACTAAAAGCCGACAAATCCCCTGGACCTGATGGCTTACATCCTAAGATTTTAAAAGAGGTGGCTGCAGAGATAGTGAATGCATTGGTTTTGATCTTTCAGAATTCCCTAGATTCTAGAATGGTCCCTGTGGATTGGAAGGTAGCAAATGTAACCCCACTATTCAAGAAAGGAGGGAGAGAGAAAGCAGGGAACTGTAGGCCAGTTAGCCTGACATCAGTAGTAGGGAAAATGATAGAATCTATTATTAAGGCCATAATAACAGGGCACTTAGAAAATCATAATATGATTGGGCAGTGAACACTGTTTTACAAAAGGGAAATTGTGTTTGACAAATCTGAGTTTTTTTGAGGGTGTAACTAGCAGGGTAGATAAGGGGAACCAGTGGATGTAGTATATTTGGATTTTTAAAAGGCATTCGATAAGGTGCCACATAAAAGGTTGTTACACAAGATTAGGGCTCATGGGATTGGGGGTAATATATTAGCATGTATTGAGGATTGGTTAATGGACAGAAAACAGAGAGTAGGAATAAATGGGTCATTTTCAGGTTGGCAGGTTGTAACTAGTGGGGTGCTGCAAGGATCAGTGCTTGGGCCTCAGCTGTTTACAATATATATTCAAGAAGGTGGCTCACCACCACCGTCTCAAGGGCAACTAGGGATGGGCAATAAATGCTGACCTTCCCAGCGACGCCCACATCCCATGAACGAATAAAAAAAAATTAATGACTTAGATGAGGGGACCGAGTGTAAGATATCCAAGTTTGTTGACTATACAGAGCTAGATGGGAAAGTAAGTTGTGAGGAGGATGCAAAGAGGCTGCAAAGGGATAGAGACAAGTTAAATGGGTGGGCGGGAAGGTGGCAGATGGAGTTTAATGTGGGGAAATGTGAAATTACCCAGTTTGATAGGAAGAATAGAAAAGCAGAATATTTTTTAAAAGGTGAGAGACCAAGAAAGTTGGTATTCAGAGAGATTTGGGTGTCCTTGTACACAGTCACGGAAAGTTAACATGCAGGTACAGCAAGCAATTAGGAAGGCAAATTGTATGTTAGACGTCATTGCAAGGGGATTGAAGTATAAGAGTGAGAACATGAGAAATAGGAGCAGGAGTAGGCCATACGGCCACTCAATCCTGGTCCGCCATTCATTCAGATCATTGCTGATCTTCTACCTCAACTCCACTTTCCCGCCCTATCCCCATATCCCTTGATTCCCTTAGTGTCCAAAAATCTATTGATCCCAGTCTTGAATGTACTCAACGATTGAGCATCCACAGCACTCTGTGGTAGAGAATTCCAAATATTCACAACCCTCTGAGTGAAAATTTTTTTCCTCATCTCAGTCCTAAATGTCTGACCCCTCATCCTAAGACTATGACCCCTAGTTCTAGACTCTCCAGCCTGGGGAAACATCCTCTCAGCATCTACCCTGTCAAGCCCTCTTAGAGCATTATATGTTTCAATGAGATCACCTCTCATTCTTCTAAACTCCAGAGAGTACAGGCCCATTCTACTCAATTTTTCCTCATAGGACAACCCTCTCATCCCAGAAATCAAACTAGTGAACCTTCGTTGCACCCCCTCAGTGGCAAGTATATCCTTCCTTAGGTAAAGAGACCAAAACTTTTCACAGTACTCCAGGTGCGGTCTCACCAAAGCCCTGTACAATTGCAGCAAGACTTCCTTACTCTTGTACTCCAACCACCTTGCAATAAAGGCCATCATACCATTTGCCTTCCTAATTGCTTAGCTGGATGTTAACTTTCTGTGTTTCTTGTACCAGGACACCCAAATCCCCCTGAACACCAACATTTAATAGTTTCTCACCATTTAAAAAATATTCAGTTTTTCTATTTTTCCTACCAAAGTGAATAATCTCACATTTCCCCACATTATACTCCATCTGCCACCTTCTTGCCCACTCACTTAAACTGTCTATATCTCTTTGCAGACTCTTTGTGTCCTCCTCACAGTTTACTTTCCCACATTGCTTTGTATCGTCAGCAAACTTGGATACATTACACTCAGTCCCTTCATCTAAGTCATTAATATAGATTGTAAATAGCTGAGGCCCAAGCATTGATCCCTGTGGCACCCCACTAATTACAGTAAGGCGGTCTTGCTGCAATTATATATGGCTCTGGTGAGATCACTCCTGGAGAACTGTAAAATTTTGGTTTAGAAGAAGAATGAGAGGTGATCTCATTAAAACGTATAACATTCTTACAGGGCTTGACAGGGTAGATGCTGAAAGGCTATTTCGCCTGGCTGTAGAGTCTAGAACTAGGGATCAAAGTCTCAAGATAAGAGGTTGGCCATTTAGGACCGAGATGAGGAAAAATTTCTTCACTCAGAGGGTTGTGAATCTTTGGAGTTCTCTACCCCACAGGGCTGTGGATGCTCAGTCATTGAGTTTATTCAAGATTGAGATCGATGAATATTTGGACACTAAGGGAATCAAGATATATGGGGATAGGGCGGGAAAGTGGAGTAGAGGTAGAAGATCGACTATGATCTTATTGAATGGGTCATATGGCCGACTCCTCTTATTTCTTATGTTCTTCTGTTTCTACATTAGATTTTTAGTAAATAAACAATCACAGGAAGACGAGGTTCAAGATTAAGAACCTAACCTTTGTTTTACGTTCACTGAAAGTTAATGAAGGTCTAGGTATTTTAGTGTGATGTGAATATTTTCAATTCAAAAAATATATTTAATAAAATGCTGGGTTCAGTTTCAATTTAATGCTTTACATAACCAATTTCATGCAACTACATATACATTGTGCGACCAATTTTTGTATAGTGGAAATGAGCGTCTGAAGTCAAGTTTGCTAATGATTCCATCAATTCAGTGCTGCACTTTACATTAACCTTAATATTTACACTTCAACTGTAAAAATCACTGCTGTATTTATTATTGAAGTGCTTTGTATTTTGAACCATTTTAAAATAAATGGCACCCTTTTCTTTACTGAAAGTGGCAGTTAACTGGTATTGTTCAGTTTTGTATTATTATTTAGATTCTCTCCATTTTAAAATATACCTGCTCCCTGGCATTTATGTTTCAATTCACCACTAGCATTTGCAAATTGCATAGCTCAATTTTAAGTGGAAAATGAACCGAACACCTTTTCAGAATATTAGTAAAATCTCATTATTAAATTTGAAAAAGTGTCTCCATCTCTACTTATGTATCTACCTGTATGTACCCATATATTATTAAAATTCTGGCATATTTGTGCACTTTTTGTGGATTAGGAAGAGTATTTAGGAGAGGGGCCTGATAATCAAGGCAAGGAATTTTTTATAAGAATATTTTTGGGGGTGCAGCTGGGATCTGTATTGTGATTTTGAGCTTTTTATGTCAACATTTTTATTGAAGCTGCCTTTGTAAGCATTTATTTTGGCAATTTTCAATGTATACAGCTGCCTGTCACATTGTAGCTGCAGGCTTCCCACCACTAGTAGTGCTGTGCACCTATCCACTTCTATCTGACCTACTCTTTGCCCCCCCCCCCCCCCCGCCCCCCCCAGCCTCCAGCCTCATTACTTGGGCCACTGCCCAATCTCTTCCCTGGCCCCCGCTGTCCTCTCCTGTTTCCTGTGTTCTGTCTCTTCCAAATCCTGACCTTGTTCTCTAGCCTGACCCTGTCTCCGAAAATGATACAAAAAAAGAATTCCTGGCCCTGCTCCTCAGGACCCACTCTCTGGCCCAGCCCCGCTTATTAAGATATTTTTCTTTAAAAAGATCCTATGCCCCTCTTGACCCCGACCCTACACTCTAAAATATTAAATAGAACATTTCTGGGGTCAGTTCCACAGGGCCCACTTTCAAGCCCACCCCCGCTCCGTAAAGTAATATGAAAAAAAAAATCTCTGGACGCCCTCTGCAGACTCCACTGGGTCCAACCCAGCTCCAACCCCAAAAATATTCTTTAAAAAAATTTTATTGCCCTGATTATCAGGCCCCTCTCCTAAAAATTACAATTAAACAAATTACATGGCCCTAACCTAAAAATAAAAATAAATCCCTAGTCCAGGTCTTTAGGATCTACTGTCCGTAGAGACTCTTTCTTCCAAGCAGTGTCTTTGCACCGATTAGAAAAAGCTGTCAAGCCATAAACATCTCACTCATTTTATTTTAATACATTGTGTGTTAAGTAGCACGACACTCCTAATCTGAAAAGCAGTGCATCCTCTGACATAAAAATTGCCATGGGATATCTGCTCGACCTGTTGAAAAGAATTCTGAAGCAAGGTGACCAAAAAAGCCACAGTTTGCACTTCCTATATGATGCTGATTAAAGATGTTCACGTTCCACCAGAACCAAGAGAAAAGTTAAATCTTCTGCTATTAGTCCTTGGAAGCAGTGTAATATTAATCCTGGTTTATGCTCAGAGCTGCAATATAATCACTTGGAGGCAGTAATTGGAGTTATTGAAGCTGCCTGAATAACCTAAAGTGCTTTTACATTGCAGGAGTGAAGCTGATGGTTGATGTATGGTTTTCTCTCCATCATCTTCACTCCATATTGTAAACAACCCAGTGTTCAGGAAACTGAAAGGATCGTGAACTGATGAAAATGTGAGGCTACAAATGTGCCATCAGGTTAAGGACATTTTTTCATCAAAGCAAACGCTTTTCATGTTTGCACTGTATTGTACATTAGAGCCAAGCCGTGGTACAGAGACCGGCTCCTGATGTAGACTTTAAAAGGGAGAGAATGACATGTGGAGGTCACGCTCCTGAAGGAGTGACAAAAATCTAATAAGTATAAAAATTCTTCCAGGTTTTGCCTGCCTGCCTATTTTCCATCCTCGCCCAACAATCCCAATACACCCAGCCATCTTAGCCTCCCCTGCAATCCTGTTCTCCTGCAACAATCCTTCCTCCTACTCATTTTTTATTGATTTAATTCATTATGTTTAAGGTCATAAATGGTAGCTAAATTATTCAATTTTCTTCAGCTTTTGAGATTACAAACGAGATATTAAGAGTACAGTGAAACTGCAATGTATTACGAGGAACAAATATAAAATGAGTAGCTTTAGTTTTAGCAATGCTATCTGGCTAGGCTAATGTTGTTCAGCCTGCAAACTTTTTAACTTACTAGATATTTGGACCTCACTCATTAAACCATTCACAAATTGGAGATTTGGATGTGGAGGTTACCTCAGCCGACTTGCAGCGCTCCTGATTGTCCAATGCTCTCTTTTATTCAAGAGAAAATTGGGCTCACTGAATTCCATGCCAGATTCTCTGATCTGTTTTTCCTTCTGAGTGAGGCTCTGCAAAGGGAGAAAAGATTTGCACAATTTCCCCTGTAATTTTTCCACATTTTTTTTATCATCTTTAAATTCTTAATTTCAAGATGATCAGGAGGGTAAATTTAAGGTAGTAAAGTGGTTTCCATTCACTTGTCTAACGCTCACAAATCGGATAGAATTGAAAAGCTTATGTTAAACTTGTATCGAACCTTGGTTAGACCACACTTGGAGTTTTGTGCACAGCTCTGGTCTCGATATTATAGACAGGATAGAGAGGCATTGGAGAGGGTGCAAAAAAGATTTACTCGGATGATACCAGAACTGAGAGGTTATATCTATCAAGCAAGATTGAACAGGCTGGGGCTCTTTTCTCCAGAAAAGAGAAGACTGAGGGGTGACCTGATAACGGTCTTATTGTTATTATGTGGACAGGACACCCAATTTGAATGGCTTGAAACCTTTATGTTGTATCTTATTGACTATCTGTTAGAGTTAATGTAGTATCAAAGTACCAAAATATTCAGTCTGCAAACTGAGCTGAATATTTAGGTACTTTGATATTACATTTACTCTTACAACACTTAGTCAGATTTTTGGAAGCATTAAAACAGAGCAGGTTGTAACCCTAGACTATAAAAATATTGCTAATGGAGGTCGGGGAGTTGTTCCTGTTAAGAACAATGACTCTGTTAAATGTATTTGTGAAATTGAGGAGATGCATAGATTCACTAAGAGTCATAGTAAGTCTAAATAACCTAACTAAAATCAAAACCACAATCACATTCAAAATTATCTTTAAAAAAATCTGGAAATTACTTGACATTGACTTATACAGAAAATAATTTGAGAAGTTTTAACCAAATCAGATCTTTACTTTAATTCTTGATTTACATTTTTATCAATTTTACAGTAATTTAAAGAACCTATGACTATGGATCTTTCAAACTAAATTTGGCGGTTATAAAATGATTTCATTTGACAAAAGTCTCATATCTTTTAAGGACAAATCCAAAACTTAACTCCATCCCCCTCCATATCCTATCCCATACTAAGTCCCACTCGTCCATCACCCAAGTCCTCGTTGACCTACATTGGATCTCTATCCCCCAACATATTAAATTTAAACTTCTTGCCTTCATCTTCAAATCCCTCTCTGATATTGCCCCATCCTCTGCAACTTCCTCCAGCCTTATATTTCCCCTCCCCTGTGGTATTTAATTCTCTGACTCTGGCTTTCTGTGAGTGCCCCCTCCCTTTGCACCACCCATTGGTGGCAGAGCCTTCAGCCACCTTGGCCATCACCTCTCTACTTCTCTACCTCTCTCCTCCTGTAAAAACCATCTCAAAACCCATTATTTTTGGCCAGGTTTGAATTACCCCTCCTAACTTCTCCCTCCGAAGCTTAGTCTCCATTTCCCTGTCCATTTCCACTTGTGAAAGGCCTTAGGATGTTTTGCATGTTAAAGGTGTGTCATCAGTGCAATTGGTTATGGTAAAAGATTGTGATTTCTTAAAATAAAGATCAGACAGTCTGAGGCAGTTTTGGCACTTGTGACTCAGCAAGGGAGTTTATGAAAATCGTCAGTGGAATATTTTGCAATGTGGAAAAGGCTTGTCCTATGTATTTGCAATTTTAAGAACTGTGTCTCTGAACAATAACCTAGATTAGAACCTCAATTAATATCCCAGAATGTTATAGGTTCAAGCCCTCTGTGGATGTTGTGATTTGATACTGATACCTCAGTGCTAGTGTTAAGGAAGTACAACAGAGTTAAATACGTTGCCCTTCAGGTCAGATGTTAAATTGAGCTAACGCATCTTAGTGAACCATAAAGATCCCTTGGCATTAATTATAAAGACTAGAAGGTAGCCCTGCTGTCCTGCCCAATATTGCCTCCAGAAATCGCTCACAGTTTCCTTTTTCTGTCAACACTCCAAGGGACGCCAGATCTGCAATATTTAAATGTACCTAAATAAACTAATCTGCATGAGTTTTCTTAGCTATGTTTGGGAACCACTCTTATTGGTGGTTCTGACATCAGCTAATGGCAGCAAAGTGGGTCTAAGATGTGACAATTATAACAAGAGAGTTTTACATTGACTTGTACTATTGTATAAATGGGTGAAATATTTTATATTGGAGACCCCCCTGTCCACAGAGAAGCCTAGTTTCAAGAGATGAGAGAATAGTTCATGATGCTCAAAAACATTTGCTCCAATTTTCTCTGAATTTTAAATAGCTTTCCATATCTGCCTAATTTACAGATTGCTTATCCTTTTCAGCTCCATACCCAAAATAGCACAAATTAAAGTTATCTTTAATATTACATTTTATATTAAACTTCCCATTACTGAATATCCATGATTGATTTAAGCCTGATTTCCTTTCACTTTCTTACATCCCTCATCCATTTTGAATAACTACATTATGTAACGAACTTGATGAACTGCAAGAATTCGAAATGATGAAAATCTGTGGACTGTTCAGCGAATATTGTTGAATTACATAATTTTTGCACTGTCCGGTCCAGTTTATACGGAATATAAATTGCATCTGTCTATCTTTCCACTCTTTATTTTGTGCAGGTAACCAAAAAGGAACAGCTGGTCCTATTTTCCCAGACTCTTGTCGTCTGTGACATGTAGTATTATGCACATTTTCTCCCCAGAGGGCATGCAAATTCTTGATATTTCATATACCCTATTGTTCCTGCTTAAGATTTATAGGGATAGCTTTTCTTTGTATGCATATGTAACAAAATTGTAAATGGGATTTTAAAGAATGCATTTATGATTTTGTTGCACCAAGTGCACAGAGGAAATCTTTCCCCATTGAGGCCCTAGTTCTGATGTAATGCCACATTTAAAATAAGTGCACCTGAATGTGTAATATGAATAACAATGTTGTAAGTGCATGAGATCCAGTCAACTCCACAGCTTATTTACATTTGGTATCACACAACAGACCTGTGTGGTGTTCTACATCTGCAACGGGTAATTTTTTAAAAAAACTTAAGATAATCTCCGAAAGCTTGTGATTTTACATAAGAACATAAGAAATAGGAGCAGGAGTAGGCCAATCGGCCCCTCGAGCCTGCTCCGCCATTCAATAAGATCATGGCTGATCTGATCCTAACCTCAAATCTAAATTTATGTCCAATTTCCTGTCCGCTCCCCGTAACCCCTAATTCCCTTTACTTCTAGGAAACTGTCTATTTTAAAATAAAATTGTTGGACTATAACCTGGTGTTGTAAGATTCCTTACATTTGTCCACCCCAGTCCATCACCGGCATCTCCATCGTTGCACAGAGGGATTATGAAGACATGTGACATTCGAGATTATGAATAAAGCTTTTGAAGGGCTTGTTCTTGATATGATCGTTTTTATTTTAATGTTTATTTATTTGAAAATACATCATTGATGTGTTTTTCTTTTGCCTTTCCTCTTAATTTTGAATTGAGAATAGTGATGGCAGCAGTGATTCCTGGTCATGAGGTTTACCTGACAATTTCTGGAAACAGCTTTGTGAGAAACTGGCTCACACTCCTCCTGAAGCTACACCCATTGTATTAAATGAGTAGTTTTCAAGGCAGACACAGATGATGACAGCTATGCATCTAATTTTAGCTCATTCATCCAGAAAAGGACTCTACAGTCAACCCATCATGGTATCCAACTATTTCTTAAATTATTCCAAGTTTTTGCCTCTGTTACTCTAGACAAAAGTCCATCCCATGTGTTGATCACTCTGTGAAGAACTTTCCTAAATTTCCCTTTTGCTGGTTTGAATCTATGCCCCCTTGCCCTACTCATACAGTTAAGTTTAAAGCAGTCTTCCAGATTTACCGTTTGCTATATTATATACCTATATAAGATCATCTCTTAGTTACCTCCTTTTGAGGCTGGAAATCTCTGGTAACTGCAGTTTTTCTTCATAACTCAGATCTCCAATACTAGGGATCAGCCTTACAGCTCATCTCTGGACTGCTTCCAGAGCTTGAATGTCTTCCATGTGTCTCTATAATCAGAATTGAACACATTACTCAAGATGTGGTCTGACCAGAGTAGTATTTAGTTTGAGCATGACTTCTTCTGACTTGTACTGTATCGTATTGGCCATATAGACAGCATTCTGTTTACTTTATTGATTGCTGCTTTATAATGGCTCAACACATTGAGTGTCAAGTCCACTAGAATCTCTAGGTCTCTTTCAACTTCCTCTTAGTTATATCAACATTATCCATGGAGTACTTATGTCACTATTTTCTCTTCCTATGCACAGTACTTTGCACTTGTTGATGTTAAATTTTATCTGTCCACTTATGTATTTTGTCTAACTCATTAGTTCAAAGTAGCGAAAATGTTGAAACGTTTCAGCAAAGATCTTCCGCTCAGTTTTTGTTTGCATAGACTGGGAAATTTCTCAGAGCTGCTCGTTACTTTGCTGGATGTGTGGCAGAAATCCCTTTTACACATGTGAACAAGTGTTCAAAGGCCGCATTTCTGGCGAAGTAATGCTGGCGGAGCGGGAGCAGCTCCAAGGAATTTCCTGGCCACGGTCTCACCATCTCAGTGTTGGCCTTCCATATCATATTTTCCCATCTGCGACCCATTTCATCACTTCTGATGGTACCAATCATCAGCCATATAGTGCAGGCGCCTTTGCTATAATCTCAGCTCCTGTATTCCTCTATTAATAAAAAAGCTGATATATGTCTACTAAGTATTTTTCTACAGTAACTGGAAAGTGCATTATCATTCTTGAAGGAATGGTGCAGAGACAGCATTTTAAATTGATGGCAGCAGTGTTTTACTGCAAGCGTATTAACTGGTTGTCATAGTTACCCTGTACAGAACTATTGCATAAGGTTGATGACGAGCCTATTAATACATGAGAGTCAAACAGTAACGTCTGCAAAGGGAAAAATCTATTGCGTTTTTCTTAATGCGCTTAGCACTGGTCAGGCCTGATTAGAACAATTCTAATTGGAATTGGTTTAGAAGCCATCAAATACACATTTTACTCAACCATTAGAGGTTGCTACAATGAATTTCACAGGACATTTTCTTCAATAAGTGTTACACCTTGTAGCAGAAATATCAAATGTTTGCTGTCACCCCTCCCCTAAACTCTTTACCCTATTACTCCATGTTTGAATCTTTCCAATCAGGCTTTCACCTCTGCCACAGCACCAAAATAGCCCTAACCAAAATCACAAATGACATCCCCTGTGACTGTGGCCGTGAGGTATTATCACTCCTCATCCTCCTTGATGTGTCCGCAGCCTTTGACTGGGTTGACCACACCATCCTGCTCCAACACCTCTCCTCTGTTGTCCAGTTTAGTGGGACTGTCCTCACTTAGTTTCACTCTTACCTACCTGATTGTAGCCAGAGCATCTACTGCAATGGCTTCTCGTCCTTCCCCTGCACAATTACTTCTGAAGTTCCCCAAGGACTATCCTTGATTACACTTGACTCCATCCTCTTCCCTTTGATGGCATCATCTGCAGACAGTGATCAGCTTCCACAAGTAAGCTGATGCCACCCAGCTTTACCTATTCACCACCTCTCTTGACTCCTTCACTGCCCCTGTGTTATCAGACTGCTTGTCCGACATCCAGTCTTCGATGAGCCGCAACTTCCTCGAGCTAAACATTGGGAAGATTGAAACCACCATCTTTGGCCCCTGTAACAAACTCTGTACCCTTGCCACCAATTTCATCCCCGTCCCCAGCCATTTTCACGGTCTGAACCAGATTGTTGATAATGTTTACATCCTATTCGACCACAAGATGAGCTCCCCACACCATTTCCTCTCCATCATATCATATCAACTCTCCAGCCAGCCTCCCATTCTCCACCCTCTGTCAACTTCAGTTCTTCCAAAACTCTGCTGCCCACTTTCTACTCTGCAGCAAGTCCTGCTCATCAATCACCCCTGTCCTCACTGGCCTACATTGGCTCCTAGTCCCCCCATTGCCTCAATTGTAAAATTTCCATCCTCTTGTTGAAACCTCTTTGTAACCTCCCCGCGCCTCAGAATTTTCCATTCCTCTGACTCTGGCTTCTTGTGCATCCCTCCCTCCTTTTGACCCACCATGCTTTCAGCTGTCTAGGCCTCCTGTATGGAATTCCCTTTTTAAACCCCACCGCGATTCATCTCCCTCTCCTCCTTTAAGGCCCTCCTTAAAACCCACCTCTTTGTCCACGTTTTTGGTCACTCCCCTAATATCTCCGTCTTTGTTCCTGCATCCATTTTTTTTAAGCCTCTTTGAAGCGTTTTGTCATTTGTTGTTGTAGTAGTCAAGCCCATAATGGAAATTCAAGCATTTGCTGCACATGATTTTCCACCCATATAAAATAATGCTGAGAGAATCATGCACAGTGCACATCAGAATTTCCAGTATATGATCTCGGCTAGAAGGCTCCCCACCAGGAAATCAAAACTGTAAAATAACCCCTGGTATGTCCACTCTTTGAGCTATCAGGGGAACTCTCCTGATAAATTCTTAAATTCAGCAGTTTTTAATGTAATTCTTAATCTGGTTCAACAGAAATCTTTGCTGAAACCTTGTCTGTAATCAATGTCATGTATCTGCTGGTTGCTATAAGCCTGGTGTGATTAAAGCAGTAATAGACCCCTGGGCCATGAGAAGTAGGTCACGACAGTCCCTGCAGTAAGATTTAAAAAGACAAATTAAAATGCAGAAATGATACCTCTTGGGAATCTGAAATACTATTTATTATGAAAAATCTCAATTCTATTTTTGAATAAAGTTGATAAATAGGAGAGTCTTTCACAAAGCTTTTCTGCAGCCTCCTTGTGTTATAATGTGCTGATGTCACTAAAGTCCATTTTCACCCCCGTCTTTATTCATTTTATGGCATTGCAGTTGATTGCTGCTTATTTCTAATTGCATAATAATTAAAGGTTGTGGAAAGGTTATTTCAACCCTAAAAGCCATTAATGATGTTCTACTCAGTCAAGTTAATTTGTCAACCTTCGCTGAGCTAAAATTCAGACTAAACAGGAAATATCTATGGATGTGACAAAGTGGGGTTCAGAGAACTCTTGCAAGGTTGACGTCTAGTGCACTCCATACTTTCTAGTCTTTGTACAGATGGATTGTAGCAGCCTCTGATCTTACACCTCTCCATTCTATCACCGAATCTACCCTTGTTCTTCTTCACCTATCTCTTGAACCATTACCTTTGATTCTTCCAGACAGCAACGACCCTTGTGGATCCTGAAAAATGTGCCCACAGTATGTCATTTTCTTATCATTATTAGCCTCACCTCTTTTCCTGTGCTCATTCAAAAACTTTCTCATTAGTCATTGTTCTTCCCCAACTAATATTTCAATATATAATTGTGTCACAAACCTCCTTTGGAACCCTACCACAGAGCAGGCTCAGGGTGTAAAGCACCTGATGAAAATATAATGAAAAAAAAAAGTCAATATTTGAAGGTCCCCAGCCATAGTTTTACCACCATTTTATCGAGGTTGTAGGCTGTGCCCTTCAATGAAACACTACGTGACTCCTCAGATAAAGCATTGCTTCAGCTAGCAGAAGGAAGAGGATAGAAAACTGAGTCGGGTTAAGAACAGAGGTTACCGTCCAGAACGATGTTGATGCTGGACTTCTGAAGTGAAAGCTTGGTAATATAATGAGCTGCTGATTTTAGCAGGTTGGATCCACGGGGTTTAAGTGAACAGTTTGATTCAGGCAATATTAGATTTTGGTGGTATTGCTGGGAGAGGGATGGTTGGACAGTGCAGCCATCATTTTTTTTGAAAGCACACTAAATTGAGACAAAATTGTTGAAGTGATCTTTCTGCAGGAGAAAAAGTTGAACATTATGATTATTTAAATTAAATTTGAATGTGTAGCAGTTGTGGGAATGGCCCAATCCGTGGGCAGCTTTTTACAGTTCTACTGTTTAGTTGAACATACGAGCATACAAAATTGATGGCCAAGAAAAGACCAGCTGGTCCGTCAAGCCTGCCCACACTATGGGGGTGGGGAGGGGGGCTGGAGCATCATAACTAAACACTTCCTCGCTACTGCCCCCCAATCTCTCCCTCTCTCTTTTCCCTACCCCCCCCCCCCCCCGACTTCCCACAGCCATGTAATCTCCTGGGAGAAGCAAAGAAAAAGAAAAAAAACCCATGGCCAATAAGGGGAAAAAAGTACTCTGGAAAATTCCTCTCCAACCCCTCAGCCGATCGAAAGCAGCCCCGGAGATCACATGGACCAAGTGTTATCTATAAAGACACTTACCTTTTATATGATGTGATCTCTGCCCCAGTCAAGAACCAGTCCAGCTCCCTTTTGAAGGCATACAGAGAGTCAGCACCCACCACACCAGCCAGCAATGTATTCCAGAGGCTCACAATTCTCTGGGAAATGAAGAACCGCCTAACATCCAGTCTATTCCTACTCTTACATGCGTTAAACAAGAATAGGAAGTATTCTATAAAGCAGCAGGAGACACCCTCAACTATTTTACCCTTCCCTCTCATGCATACGGCTGAATGAGTGGTGAACTGATCCTGTACAACCCGTCTGTGTGCCTCACCGAAGTACTCCATTGTTGCAGCAGGAACTTAGACCAGGAATTTCCTCAGAGCTGTTCCCATTCTGCCGCCGTAACTTGGCCAGAAGTGCAGTAAAACTGCAACTGAATTTGTGTTTAATTGAGATTGATGAGGAAGTCCCTCATTAAATCTGCAGAATGTCTCACTATTAATCCAATTCTAATTTTGAGGTATTGATTTTACCTTAAATAGAAGTCAGCATATTACACACAAGTTTTTCTAAATTCATCATGCAATTCATGTGGGATTTAGTCCACCGTTAAAAATATCTGAGCCGTCTGTAAACAACCTTTTTAGTCGTTTGTTACTGAAGTGAGCAGGCTACTGCCCTTTCCACCTTACTCGATATTCATGGTGATCAATGTGGCATTAATATTCTCTGTGGGTGAAACTTCCTCTCTTGTAATCTCTTATAAAGCAGGAAAGGCTCAGTGGGTTTCAAATTCTGGGTCAACTGTCACTTATGTCACTTGGAGTCTTTTCTCTTATTCCTGGCTGCAGTACAGCTTGTGGTAAAAACCTTTTGCTTTTAACAGTCTGAGACATCTATGATCTGACACGGTGCAATGTGAAGTAAGCACAGTGGATTTAACTAATTACACAGGAAATGTCATTAAACTAGACTGTAATGGATGTCAAATGTCTTAGACAGTTTATTACCTTGAACTTGAGCCCCTGGGGCTGACACTAGCGTTCTTGCACCAAAATGAAATAATACGATTAGTTTTAGTTCACTTTCAGAGTTCTGATAGTTAAGAAAATACGTGTGGTATTTTATATTTTAAATTGCATGTATAATATTACATGTTAAAAAAAAATCAATTTTTGTGCATTTTCAGAACCTGAAAATCTATTTGAAGATTATAATATTCAACAGCTACAGTTAGTTAAGGTATGCTTTCAGCTGTTGGGCAAGCTTGAAGCCCAATCTTGACTGACGTTCATGATCACATTTCCCTAGGAAGTGAGTTGACCCAGTCTGAGAAGATCATAAAAATTGCAATGAGAAAAGGCTAGCAGGTATATCAAGCTCGCTCCTCCCAGTGCACCAAACACAATTTACAGTGTTGTAGATTCTTCCTAACATTTGGAATGCTTTGATGTAGATTAATAACTACAGGCAAAGCTTCTAAACAGTGTGGTACTCTGATATATTTCCTTGATGCTCAAAGGTAATCAAGCAACAATTCCAAGAAAGCAAAAAGCAAAATACTGCAGATGCTGGAAATTTGGAATAAAAACAGAAAATGCTGGCAAATCAGGCAGCATCTATGGAGAAAGGAAGATAGGGTTAACGTTTAAGAACAGGTTTACAGAACCAGTTAGGTTAGGAATGGCTAGTTTGATAGTGGCCTTTCACCCAGAGTGCTGTAGATTCGCATCATTGTTGCTTTGTTCAGGTAGGGAAGTGATGGATCTCACCGTGAAAACTGTATTCTCTTCATTCATTTAATTTTCTGTAAAATAAACCAATTTGTTGCATTCTGTTTCATCTCACCAGAATGCTTTTCAGTCCACCTTCTGTAAAGACAGGAGAATGCTTATATCCAATCATATGAAAATATTAGAAACATACACTAACTAAAATATAAAAATTGTATAAATATATACAACTATGTTTAATTTTAAATATATCAAAATATTTAATTGTATACAATTCTATATCAATTCATATTAATTACAAATGTTATATATTTAAAAATATCAAATTAAAGATATATGCAATTTCTAGGTGAGGCTACAGCCCCAGCTTTCTTTGGGGCTCTTCTCCCTCTTTAAGGTCCCTCACCGCCTCTTGTATTAACCAGCTCAGTTTCTTCTTCGGCCCTAATGGGCTCCCTCTTGGCATCAAGGAATCAAGTCGGGAGCCTGCCCTGCATGGCCAAAGTTGTGATAAGGTCGGAGGACAGACGGAAGACCCTGCTGCTACTCCACTGTTGCAAGGAAAATCCAGTCCAATAATTCTAAATGTATGAAATTATAGAAATACAGGAGCAGGTAGGGGCTGAGGGTAATGGAATATTGCTTTAATTGCAACTCAGTAAGGATTGCAGAAACACCCCTACATTTGCCTCATGAAAGTACAGCCTGGTAGTGTTTTATTCTGGGTTGTATAAAGGAGAAGAAGCTCCAAAGTACGACTGGTCACATGTTCCTCAGTTGTTATTTGTGGGCTGTCCATCACTATTTCTTTAGCTACAAGAGATCCTATGATAACTTTTTTGACAGCATCTATGGCACAATCTTGGATATCAGTAGATCTTGAGAAGTAATTGTCTAGTAACAATTATGCAGTTCAGAGGATAAACCATCAGTTAACCCAGCCTTATGAATACAATTTTGAATAAAATGCTGACAGCTATTGAAAGCTGACAAGATTACTAATCGACAGATTTAATGGCTTTCTTGTACTATTTGGATTATTATCTTCTGGTGTGTGAGAAAGAGTGTTACATTTTTGTACTTTTATATAATTGCCTTCTCTCAATGGGTCTAATAGAAGTTCCTGTAAGTGGATCTTGTCGTCTATGATCAAGAAGTGTTCCATTTCTTTTCCCTACAGAGGTTTGTACCTGATTATTAACTACCCACATGCAGAGATCTGTTTATTGGTTTTAATGTAGCTTTGCAGTATGCTACCACACTTTCTTCAAAATGACAGATATTGCCACACTGACCAGAGGGTTACAGACTAGTATCTTTATTAACAACTAGAATGTAAGATGAAGCACAAAAGTCAGCAAACACCAACAGTACAACCTATACAAACGTACACCGGTTAATCTTCTGTGGCATTGCTCCTGGACAAAAATAAAAACAAACATAGTGGGCTCGATTTTACGATGTTGGCAGCGTGGCAAACCCGAATAAAGAAAACTTACCGTTTCCGACGCGATCACATCATAATTGATGGTGATTAACGTGCTGTCTGGGTTTCGCGCACGGCAGCTAGCCTGATTGACAGACTGGCTGCCGTCAGGAGCTGCAACGCGATGTGGGAGAGAGAGAGAGCAGGATGTCATCCGGCACTGGAACGGAAGATCGGGGAGGGTGAAGAGGGGGAGATCAGGGGCGGTGGAGAGGGGAAGATCGGGGGGACATCGGGGGAGGGGTGAAGAGGGGGAGATCGGAGAGGGAGACATCGGACATCGGAGCAGGGTGGAAAGGTAGGTTTGATTTTGTGTTTTAACCTCGTGCAATGGTTTTCTATTTAATTTATTTCGTTTCTTTTTTGCCTGATCCGGCCGAAGCGGTGGGAAAGCTGCCCAGGTAAGTTAAAAATTGTTCTTAACTACCTAATATGTCACAAGTAAAGTGCCTTAAGTACCTCAATGAGGTACATTTGTCTCTTTAACTATCATCCCGTCGGCTTTAATTGCTGGCGGGATTTCCAGATTCAGGACACCCACGCGCCCATAGGTGCATCCGTGGGGAACTCGGAAGTCGGCAGGTTGGAGCCGGCTTCCAAACCCGAACGGGATTTCCCTGATTTTTGGAGCCCCCGCCCCCAATGCATCCGCAATTTCCAGGGAAAATCGAGCCAAGTGTCTCTCTTCCTGTTACAGTTTCTTTCCCATCCTCATTCTGTGTCTTTCTGTTTTTCTTGAACTCCTTCTGTGGCTCTGTATGGCTCTCGTACTTTTTCACTTTGTTGTCTCTATACCTCTCTGTACCTGACTCTTTCTCTCATTGCTTCCGACAGGCCTGTGCATGGGAAACCTCTTGGAGGAATTTCTAACATGCAACAGCTGATTCCATGGATAATTTAGTGGGTTTTTTCTCCAGAATTACACAATTTTATGGGTTTGTTATTTTACGAATGTTATTTATATGGCTATGTATTCAGCTGAGTCAGTAAATAAAAATGGTGGTTAAAGCCACTTTGGAAAAATTAAATGAGATTGATTGAAACTGCACCCTTTGAAATGCTTACCTTCCTGTGGGATCGTTGCCTTTTTAGTGAATCATTTTGGTTAAGTTGCTTATTTGAGCCAATGAGAAAAATGTAACATTTGTTTTTTTTCTTCTTCAGACAGATTTCATATGTCATCCACAGACTTAATGGCATTGCACAAGCCTTTTAATTATTTAAATAAATATAATGTCAGTATTCCATTTCAATGAACTGCTCCCTCCTTTAATGGCACTAGTCCAGTATCAGAATCTTGTAAGAAACTCCAGGTTGGATTTCCCTGGCCCACCTGAAGAGGGTCAGGGTGGGACTTCCGCCTGCTGACTCAACCCAATTTCCTAGGTCGTATCATTAACCATGCAGGGCAGGCTCCTGGCAGGATCTCCACCTCCAATTGGAAGGCTGTGACTGCACCAGAAGAGAGGGGGCTACTTAAAGGGGGCAGAAGAGCCCCAAAGTTCAGCACATTGACTGAGCCGAGGCCTCAAAAAATGTTGCGGGGCTAGAGTAGAGGGAGAGTTGCTCCCTCCTATGCTGTTTCCTGAAAAGAGGGCATCATTGGACCTTCTACTGCTGCCGCAGGGCAACCCTACCTCTCTACTAGCAGTTTCTGGGATCAAAGAAGAGGTGGCTGGCATCCTTCTCTGTTGGGGCCGGGGGGGGGGGGGGGTGGTGGGGGAGATAAGGAAAATTCAGTTTGGGGCCAGGATGTGGCAGTAGACCTCCCTGTCCATTTTTTTTTGATTTTGGGTGGTGTAGCAGAGAAAGGTGTAAGCTTCCCTCTTTTAGTGGCATGCAAATATTCACTGTCCACCATGGCAGTGATTAATAACAAAATATCTAGAATCAGTACTGTGGGAGATATGCACTGGGAATGTCCTCAGAGGTCCTTCCCATTGGCCGCCGTAACATTGGTGGAAAACCCAAACACTCCACATAATCGGTGTTTCCACTAATTCTCCACCAAAGTTTTGCGGCCGACCAGGAAATTCCCAACCATGATATCTGATGGGCAACTTGAATGGAAAAGTTGGAAAGCTCAAGAAAACTATTACAATAATATAAATTTTAAAAATTGATGAAGTTTGTATAAAGTTTTAGCACAGTCTCAACTAGAACTTTTCCTTGTGATCCAAATTCTTTGTGTCACAGCCCTGTTCTCATTGAATCATTCAACAGCAACTCGTCCAATTATTTTTAGTTGCCCGGTTGATAGACAATTTTTAACTGTCTAATTAGCACCAAAATGGTTCTTTATTTTTAGCTTCAAATTTATAATGACACAGCCTCGCTCTGATGGCTATCCCCAGGTCCCATGTAAAATGAAAAGTTGATCTATTTTTTGCAAGTACAAATCTATAGCACTAAAGTGCCGCTACAGTTCACAACTAACTGATACCAAATGCTTACAGAAAGTAATTTATGGTAAGAAATTTCTCCAGAAGAATGAAAGCCCAGCAATTCATTAAAAATATAGGCTGTTATTGGGACAAAGATACCAACTGTATCCAAAATCAAATTCTGCAAATTCTGTGCCATTCTACCTGTGCACAAAGATTAGATTTCTCCACTTGACTGCTGCGCAATAAAAAAAAGTGATTACGCTAATACTCAAATATATAGACACACTAGTTTCCCTTCAGTAACGACCTTTTCAGTACTATGGTGGGAATGGGATGGGCATAGAGACGACCGAGCTGATGACCTGTCTCCCACAATTGAATTGTGTTTCTTTTTAAAAAGTGGATGAACCATGGTGTTGCTCACATTGAGGCAAAGAATCACTGTTTTGTGACATGGCGACTGCTGAGCCTCAACTGCCACAGTCCCTTCTTCTTCTCCCAATGGAGTCAGAGATGCCCTCCCAATTCAACAGGATCTCACTCTTTCTTTCCCTCCACTCTCTCCCTTACCCCCTCGCGCTCTCCCTTACCCCCTCGCGCTCTCCCTTACCCCCTCGCGCTCTCCCTTACCCCCTCGCGCTCTCCCTCTCCCCCCGCGCGCTCTCCCTCTCCCCCCGCTCGCTCTCCCTCTCCCCCCGCGCGCTCTCGCTCTCCCTCTCGCGCGCTCTCGCTCTCCCTCTCGCGCGCTCTCTCTCTCCCTCTCGCGCGCTCTCGCTCTCCCTCTCGCGCGCTCTCTCTCTCCCTCTCGCGCGCTCTCTCTCTCCCTCTCGCGCGCTCTCTCTCTCCCTCTCGCGCGCTCTCTCTCTCCCTCTCGCGCGCTCTCTCTCTCCCTCTCGCGCGCTCTCTATCCCTCTCGCACGCTCTCTCTCTCCCTCTCGCACGCTCTCTCTCTCCCTCTCGCACGCTCTCTCCCTCTCGCGCGCTCTCTCTCTCCCTCTCGCGCGCTCTCTCTCTCCCTCTCGCGCGCTCTCTCTCTCCCTCTCGCGCGCTCTCTCTCTCCCTCTCGCGCGCTCTCTCTCTCCCTCTCGCACGCTCTCTCTCTCCCTCTCGCACGCTCTCTCTCTCCCTCTCGCACGCTCTCTCTCTCCCCCTCGCACGCTCTCTCCCTCGCACGCTCTCTCTCTCCCCCTCACACGCTCTCTCTCTCCCCCTCGCACGCTCTCTCTCTCCCCCTCGCTCGCTCTCCCCCTCGCTCGCTCTCTCTCTCTCCCCCTCGCTCGCTCTCTCTCTCTCCCCCTCGCTCGCTCGCGCTCTCTCTCTCTCTCTCCCCCTCGCTCGCTCGCGCTCTCTCTCTCTCTCTCCCCCTCGCGCTCTCTCTCTCTCTCTCTCTCCCCCTCGCTCTCTCTCTCTCTCTCTCTCTCCCCCTCACGCTCTCTCTCTCTCCCCCTCGCTCTCTCTCTCTCTCTCTCCCCCTCGCTCTCTCTCTCTCTCTCTCCCCCTCGCTCGCTCTCTCTCTCTCCCCCTCGCTCGCTCTCTCTCTCTCCCCCTCGCTCGCTCTCTCTCTCTCTCCCCCTCGCTCGCTCTCTCTCTCTCCCCCTCGCTCGCTCTCTCTCTCTCTCCCCCTCGCTCGCTCTCTCTCTCTCCCCCTCGCTCGCTCTCTCTCTCTCTCCCCCTCGCTCGCTCTCTCTCTCTCTCCCCCTCGCTCGCTCTCTCTCTCTCCCCCTCGCTCGCTCTCTCTCTCCCCCTCGCTCGCTCTCTCTCTCCCCCTCGCTCGCTCTCTCTCTCTCCCCCTCGCTCGCTCTCTCTCTCCCCCTCGCTCGCTCGCTCTCTCTCTCCCCCTCGCTCGCTCGCTCTCTCTCTCCCCCTCGCTCGCTCGCTCTCTCTCTCCCCCTCGCTCGCTCGCTCTCTCTCTCCCCCTCGCTCGCTCGCTCTCTCTCTCCCCCTCGCGCTCGCTCGCTCTCTCTCTCCCCCTCGCTCGCTCTCTCTCTCTCCCCCTCGCTCGCTCTCTCTCTCGCTCGCTCTCTCTCCCCCTCGCTCGCTCTCTCTCTCTCTCCCCCTCGCTCGCTCTCTCACTCTCTCCCCCTCGCTCGCTCTCTCACTCTCTCCCCCTCGCTCGCTCTCTCACTCTCTCCCCCTCGCTCGCTCTCTCACTCTCTCCCCCTCGCTCGCCCTCTTTCCCCCTCGCTCGCCCTCTTTCCCCCTCGCTCGCTCTCTCGCCCTCTTTCCCCCTCGCTCGCCCTCTTTCCCCCTCGCTCGCCCTCTTTCCCCCTCGCTCGCCCTCTTTCCCCCTCGCTCGCCCTCTTTCCCCCTCGCTCGCCCTCTTTCCCCCTCGCTCGCTCTCTCGCCCTCTTTCCCCCTCGCTCGCCCTCTTTCCCCCTCGCTCGCCCTCTTTCCCCCTCGCGCTCGCTCTCGCTCTTTCCCCCTCGCGCTCGCTCTCGCTCTTTCCCCCTCGCGCTCGCTCTCGCTCTTTCCCCCTCGCGCTCGCTCTCGCTCTTTCCCCCTCGCGCTCGCTCTCGCTCTTTCCCCCTCGCGCTCGCTCTCGCTCTTTCCCCCTCGCGCTCGCTCTCGCTCTTTCCCCCTCGCGCTCGCTCTCGCTCTTTCCTCCACTCTCCATCGTACCCAATCACACACTCTTCTCATCTGAGCCCCAAGGAGCATCCAGCTCCCTCTCCCTCTGTATTGTCCATGAGGCTATTCTCTTTCTTGATAGAAAGATCTAGTGGCAGTGAGAAATTACAGAAAGGCAAAGAATTGAAAAATAAATCAAAAAATAGTGCAGAAATGCAAGTACAGCAGAGTAAAGCTGCAAAAAAGGGGAAAGTGATTTAACATTACTAACTGCTTTGTTCATTGATCTTGTCTGTAGTAAAATGTAAATGAGTTTTTGTCAGCTAGTCAGAAAAACTGAACAGATACTAGCAAAAGTAATAACCTGTGAAGAACTAGAATCATATTACTTACCTGTCTGCAGCTGGCAAGCAAAAAAATATGCTTATTACGCTCTTTTTATTATCTATTTATTTCTTGACTAGATGCTAAATGATTGTCCTTCATCTATGAAGGACGGCTGTAAAAAAAACATATTGATTATCTCTTGGAGTGGCTTTTTGGAAAGTGAAAAAGAAATACTGTTACCAAATGAGACACTGAGAGATATGAGGACACACTGGACCCACAAATCTTCTACAGAGCATTAATTTAAGGCATGGGCCTTTGAGGCCACTTTAGGTTATCTATCACCTAAGTGTCTGCTAGTATTAATAGTTGTGACACAGCACCATCGAACTCAGAGTTGGCAAGTTCCTCCTGGTCTAATACATTGAACCATGAGTAACACAGACATGCTAGAAAAATCACGGCAATATTTCTGTGTTCTTGACCATTTCAATAATGCCCAAACTTGCATTCTTATTCCTGATTTGTATTATCCATTGCATCATCAAACATGAAAAATAAATGTAAGGGATAGTCCATTTGTCTCTATAAAATATAACTATCAGACAAATTTTTGACTTCAACAATTAATAAAACACCTTTTGACGTAGAAAAAGGTGCTTTACAAAAGAGAAGCAGAGTGGGCATTGAGCCTTTGCAGCAGGAATACGAGAGGTGACCAAAGGTTCAGTCAAAGAGATGTGTTTTGGTAAGACTTTTAAAGGTAGAGAGGTGGAGTCCATTCCAAAGAGTTAGATTGAGGCAGCTGAAGCAGAGGGAAGAGGGGAAGCCAGAGACAAAAGACTGTTGGACACTAGAGGGCATAACGCAGGAGAAGGTTGCAGAGGTAGAGTGGAGTAAGGGATTTGTTGACAAGGACACTGATTTTAAATTCAATTCATTGAGGAAATGGGAAACCAGTGTAGGTCCCCAAAAATAGGGGTGATGGGCAAGTGAGGCTTAGAGCAGTACAGAATTCTGACAGCAGAGCCCTGGGTGATTTGGAACTTATGGAGGATCCAGGATAGGATGCTGACAAGGGGGTATTAGAAAGGCCAACCATCACCTGGGCAACATTGGACACTTGGAAACTCAGTTCAGTTCAGAAATTGGTTCAGCTCACATCCCCAAGCAATATATTATACCCTATAATGGTAAAAATGATAGACACATAGATAACAGATGTGCACCATGTAGAAAAAATGTGCTTTATTTTAATCATATTTTATGTGATCAGTTTACCTTTTGAAAGATTTGGCACTTTACTTTCCAGCTCCATAATAACAACACTGAATGTTACGTAGGTTTTAAAATTTCTTCATTGCATGGTTGATTTGTAAACATTTGATATTAGTCAAGAACTATTTCATGTGTCAGTCATGGTCTGCTGTGAAATATCTGATGTGCCTTGAATTAACATGGTATGACGAGATGGAACTGAAAGTGATTGCATAGTCCCATCACAGATACTTAAGTAGAATCTTCCCACTTAGAAAATGTGGAAAGACCAAGATATAGAATGGTCGACATCTTCCAGTGATCCAAACTGGAAACAGAACTTTCAGTGTTGGTCACAAGGAGCAGGGGGAATATTGTTAGAGTAACAGTACAACTGAACTAAACTAAGCTATAAGAAGCTTATGTTATGGCCACTACATGAGTCACTTTAGCCAGCTATTAGTTTTATAAATAAAGTATATCTCCTGTTTAACTCTGTTCATAACAAGAGGTTAGAATTGCCCCCAGTAGTCTAAGGGAACAGATAATAAGGATTTCACAAATAGACTGACACCTAAAGGATGCCTTTGCCTTTGACCCTCAGAGACCATTCTAACTACCTATTTTGCCGCTGCTTCTCCACAACAACATTTAGCACAGAAAAGTGTCTTCTGAATATATATATGTTTATATAATATTTATATGTGTAAACTATGGTATCAAATTAGTGTCTTGCTAAAATTTATACATCAACTTGGATGACACTTACATAAGTTATATAATACTTTTAAAGTAGTGAAAAGTCCCAAGGTGCTTCAAAAATGGGGGAGAGGGGACAAACACTAAACAAGAATTGAGAGAAGGTCAGGGGAGGCAGCCAAAGGGGTAGGCTTTCGGGAAGCTTTTGGGAGGGGAAAGAGGTAGAGGAAGAGGGCTGAAGGCTCTGCCACTGATGGTGGAGTGTGGAGGGGTTTGAGTGGTGCACAGAGTCCCAACTGAAGAGAGGAGAATGCAACCTGAAGCATTGGGCTGGAGGAGATTACAGAAATAGATGGAACAAGGTGTGAATTGACAGAACCATTTTTATCTGCAATGTGTCATTTCTTGCCATTTTGTTCCTCCAGTTTCCTCTCCTGAAGGCTTCTTTCTTTCTATCAAAGTACATGTAGGATTAAAAACTAGGTTCACTTATAGAAAATAGGCCAGATGTTTTGATACAACAGCCCTAAAGTACAGGCTTTGTGTCTGGCCATGTGTCTAGAGAGGAACCAAACCATTGATGTACAAGCGTCTTGTGGGCTTTATTTGTATATCCTGTCATCAGCATACACTCATCACTTTGCTGGTGGGAGCATCTTCTGCCAGTACCCAGTTCTACCAGAATTTAACCTGTATTTAAAAAGGACATATCTGACTTACGACTCAAATTCCAAACCCCTATGCCTGAAATACCCCACTTTTGCCCCAAAATGATCACAGAATTTGGCACCCATATTATTTAAAACTTACTATCCTTGCATTTATTGTATTTAAGGAATACAGTTACTCTCTTGAGAGTTCACCACCTCCATTGAGTTCTCTGTCTCAACAGATTCAGTGTTTCCCATTGTTTTTCTATCTCTCTCTGCCCTCAATCTTTCTTTCTGTCCCCCAGTGTTCTTCCTCCCCTTGTCCGTAGTGTATTCTCCTTCTTACTGTCCCCAGTATATTCTCTCTCACACTGTCCCAAGTGTTTCTCACTTTCACTGTCCCCCAATTTGTTCCCTCATACTGTCCCCTTGTGTGTTCTCTCCTTCTGTGCCCTATTGGTTTTTTACCTATTGTTTCTCTCTTTACAGTCTCTTACAGATAGCTGCTCTATGCTGTTCTTGTTGTTGCATACACTCCATGTTTCAGTAACAGCATATTGTTGCTAAAATTGTTGGCACTTTAATGATTTCAACTGCTTAAATGTATCCTAGCTAAATTTAGAAAACCTTTCACGATTTTACTGATTTGTCCAAGATTTTTTATAATATATAGTCATTTAAAATGTTCACCAGAGCAAACTGCAGTTATGGTTATTTTACAGAACTACAGCTATTCATTTCCACTCCTTTGCTGCCACTTTCTCCTACCTGGCCATCTTGTAATTTCTTTTCTCATGCCATTTTTTCCTCCCGTTTCCTCTCCTGAAGGCATTGACTCTTTGCTGCTCTACAGTTCCATGGGCACCGGGCACAGTCTGGTACTTCACCCAGCTTGCCATTATTCATGTGTGAGCCTTGGCATGAAGTGTCAGTGGCTGTTCAACTGCAAGGATGTCAGAGCGCAGC
Organism: Heptranchias perlo; assembly: GCF_035084215.1. Classification (NCBI taxonomy): domain Eukaryota; kingdom Metazoa; phylum Chordata; class Chondrichthyes; order Hexanchiformes; family Hexanchidae; genus Heptranchias; species Heptranchias perlo. The sequence goes on along the minus strand of NC_090348.1, from coordinate 31,776,584 downwards.
CTGATCCTGAGCTTATCCAGTGTTGACAAATGCACGTTTCCAGAAAGAGATGCTGGATAGTAATCAAGACCCAGAATCCTGGCTGATTTTCCCTTCCTTAACCCAGGAGCACATAGGGTGATTACAGAGAATTACATAGAATTTATAACACCAAAACAGGCCATTTGGCCCAACTGGTCAATGCCAGTGTTTATGCTCCACACAAAGCTCCTCCCACCCTACTTCATCCAAATCTATCAACATAACCTTCTAGCACCCTACCACCCAATTTAGATCAGCCAACTCAGCAAACAGCTGGCATTGAACATGGATCCATCCTTTTATGTAAGGCTTGCTATTTGCGTTTTGGATGTGCATACCCAAAATGTTAATTTGTCTTTTCGCTTTACAGCTGCTCACTGACCAGCTCTCCGTTTTCCAGAATTTTCTGCTTTTAATTCAGGTTTCCAGCATTTGCAGTTATTGCTTCTCTTTATTATGCCTATATCTGTAATAGCTGCAGCACCTGTCAGTTGTAGTTAATGAAATCCCTTTTTTCTGTCTTAGTGAGTCACAATGATTTGTTCTTTTAGTTGTCTTCGTTCAAGTGTGTTTTGGTCTCGGAATGATGCATAGCAATAACAAAAGCTGCAATTCATTTTCTAAATTGCATTCTCCCTATACAGGTTCAATAAATACAAATTCCAAGTTCAAAGGTATGACCAACTTTATTTTAATGTACATTCTAAATGTTAACCTTAAATATTAGCTGTGCTATGTCTGAACCTTTTATTGAAACTGATGACAATAACAGCACAAAATCTAAAAGAAGCAATGCAGGTTAATAAGGCCATAAAAAAGCAAACAAAACACAGGGGTTCATTTCTAGAGGGATAGAATTGAAAATCAGGGAAGTTATGTTAAACTTGTATCGAATCTTGGTTAGACCACACTTATAATACCGTGCTGGTCTCCATATTATAAAAAGGATGTGAGGCACTGGAGAAGGTGCAAAAAAGATTTACAAGGATGATATCATAACTGAGAGGTTATACCTATCAGGAAAGATTGAACAGGCTGGGGCTCTTTTCTTTAGGAAAGAAAAGGCTGAGGGGTGACCTGATAGAGGCCTTTTAAGAGTATGAAGGGGTTTGATAGGGTAGATGTAGAAAAGATGTTTCTACTTGTGGGCCATAAATATAAGATAGTCACAAATAAATCCAATAGGGAATTCAGGAGAAACTTCTTTACCCAGAGAGTGGTTAGAATGTGAAACTTGCTACCACAAGGAGTAGTTGAGGTGACTGGCATAGATGCATTTAAGACATGAGGGAGAAAGGAAAAGAAGAATATGCTGATAGGGTTAGATGAAGAGGGTGGGAAGAGGTTCTTGTGGAGCATAAACACCAGCATGGACCAGTTGGGCCGAATGGCCTGTTTCTGTGCTGTACATTCTATGTAAAGCACACACATGATTGTACTAGGCTTTGTAATGAACACCCTCACCAATCTGGCATGGGCTCCTCTTTGACTCCTTCAGCAGCAGACACCAATAATACTGGCTTGCCATTGTCACTTCAGGAGTCGTGCTGAGTCTGCGATGGATCATGTGAGCATCAGCTATAATTATACCAGAACATCATGTGCATGTGGAGACCTGTCCTCCTGCAGGCGGACTAAAATCACATTCAACAGCTGACATTTCATTGCCAGTTAGCAAATCTCTGACCCCCTAGATTAGATCAGGTCCACAGGAGCTATCTTGCTGTGAACAAAGCTCAAAGTGGATTAGAATAAACTGTTTCACATGAGATCAAATGGGAATTTACATCTGTAGTCCAAAAAGAGCTTCAGTGATCAATACTGGATGATTGTCCTGACTACCTCTATTAGTGGAGGGAGCCTGCAATGCAGCTAAATCAACATGGATTGTGAAGTAATGCTCATGTACAATAAGATATGGCTAATGAATTCTTATTCCATGATTACTTTATTTTGGATGTTAGCTAATTATATTTTTCTCTGTTTGACAGTGATACTTTCACTCGTTTAATAGGAACGTAGGAAAAGGAGTAGGCCATTCAGTCCCTCGAGCTGGTTGCGCCATTCAATTAGATCATGGCTGATCTGTATGTCAACTCTATTAACTGCCTTTGCTCCTTATCCCTTGACACCCCTACATAACAAAAATCTATCGATCTCAGTCTTTAAATTTTCAGTTGTCCCAGCATCCTCAGCCTTTTGGGGGAGTGAGTTCCAGAGTACCACTACCCTTTGTGCAAAGAAGTCTTCCCTGATTTCACTCTTAAATGTCCTAGCACTCATTTTAAGTTTTACATGGGTATGATCATTTGTCTGAAGTCCATTACTGATTCACATCACAGCACACTTGTAAGAGGATATGTTATCAGTTTTTTAATACACAATGGTCCAGATCTCCCGCCCTAACTTCAGCAGAAAATTGTCGGAAATCCTGGAAAAAATCGTTGCAAAACTCAGCTCAGGGAGGGGCCCACATAAAGGAACAGCTCATGAGGTTTTCTGTAATTTAAGGATGTATGAAATTAGCTCAATTAAGGCTTGCAGCAAAAGTCTTTGGAGACTGAAGAAAAAGTATTCACAGTCATGATTTGACCAAGGTCAAGCACACGTGCGTCCCAGGAATCTATTAATCCTTTCCTAAATATTATACTTCTTAATCAAGTCATCTAATTGTATTATAGTATAAGAGTAATTCTACACCAAACAAATGCTCCAGTGCCACTCAGTGACTAATGGATAAGGGGTTGTGCTTTCTACAACTTAACAGGAATAGGATCTCTGTTTCCTCATTGTGAGAATGTCTAGGTTGAGAAACCATAAAAATCATGACCAGTGCTGACAGGAGCCCACTGAACATCAAAAATGTTTGACATATAACCCAAACGTTGTCAAGATTGCTGGTTGATCAGCTTCGGTATTGCTTATGGTCCATGGGGCATAGGGTGGTGAGCAAGGAGGCTGCGAGCAGTGAGAAAGCTGCATGTAGAATTGGCACTGGAACGAGAAGGAAATAATAGATGGCTGTGGCTAGCCTAGCAATTTAAACACCAGATGAATTGATTTTATTGTATGTTTAAAATGATCAGAAATCATGCTATACAGTATTTTTTGGTAGAGTATGATTGGTTCAGTCACAAAAATGACTAATCAGATATGATATTGCAGACTCCAGTCACAAACAGCTCCAGCTTGAGACCTAGACAGACGGGACAGACTGAAAATATAATATATTGGGCCGCATTTTGCTCTGAGCGGCGATCGAATGCGCCTGCCGTTTGTTAGGATTACACTTGCCCACAGACCTTTCATGGGCTTTTGTACGGCGAGTTCCTCTCATGGGGCACTCAATCCAACACGGCGCCCTCTCCTGGGCATCTGGGAACGGTGCGAACAGGGCAAGCAACTGTCTATCCCCTTAACCAATCAAATTGAAGCATGTTAATAAGCCACGCAGAGTCAGAACCAGGAAGTTGGGTAGCAACACTGGTTCATCAAATGATGGGCCTCTCAGTGACCCAAAGGATAGCAGACTAGATGACCACAATCGGAGAGATTTACAGACACAGGAAACTAGGTGTAAATATAGAATCATAAGAACAGGAAAACCATGTCTCACAAATTTGATTGAGTTTTTTGAAGGGGTAACCAAGAAGATAGATGAGGGCTGTGCAGTAGACGTGGTCTACATGGACTTTAGCAAAGCCTTTGACAAGGTACCGCATGGTAGGTTGTTACATAAGGTTAAATCTCACGGGATCCAAGGTGAGGTAGCCAATTGGATACAAAATTGGATTGACGGCAGAAGACAGAGGGTGGTTGTAGAGGGTTGTTTTTCAAACTGGAGGCCTGTGACCAGCGGTGTGCCTCAGGGATCGGTGCTGGGTCCGCTGTTATTTGTTATTTATATTAATGATTTGGATGAGAATTTAGGAGGCATGGTTAGTAAGTTTGCAGATGACACCAAGATTGGTGGCATTGTGGACAGTAAAGAAGGTTATCTAGGATTGCAACGGGATCTTGATAAATTGGGCCAGTGGGCCGATGAATGGCAGATGGAGTTTAATTTAGATAAATGTGAGGAGATGCATTTTGGTAGATCAAATCGGGCCAGGACCTACTCCGTTAATGGTAGGGTGTTGGGGAGAGTTATAGAACAAAGAGTACAGGTTCATAGCTCCTTGAAAGTGGAGTCACAGGTGGATAGGGTGGTGAAGAAGGCATTCAGCATGCTTGGTTTCATTGGTCAGAACATTGAATACAGGAGTTGGGATGTCTTGTTGAAGTTGTACAAGACATTAGTTAGGCCACACTAGAAAGAGTGCAGAAAAAATTTACTAGGATGCTACCGGGACTTGATGGTTTGACTTATAGGGAGAGGTTGGATAGGCTGAGACTTTTTTCCCTGGAGAGTAGGAGGTTTCGGGGTGATCTTATAGAAGTCTATAAAATAATGAGGGGCATAGATAAGGTCGATAGTCAAAATCTTTTCCCAAAGGTAGGAGAGTCTATAACGAGGGGGCATAGATTTAAGGTGAGAGGGGAGAGATACAAAAGGGTCCAGAGGGGCAATTTTTTCACTCAAAGGGTGGTGAGTGTCTGGAACGAGCTGCCAGAGGCAGTAGTAGAGGCGGGTACAATTTTGTCTTTTAAAAAGCATTTGGACAGTTACATGGGTAAGATGGGTATAGAGGGATATGGGCCAAGTGCAGGCAATTGGGACTAGCTTAGTGGTATAAACTGGGCGACATGGACATGTTGGGCCGAAGGGCCTGTTTCCATGTTGTAAACTTCTATGATTCTATGATTCTAACAGGAGTAGGTCATTCATTCATCAAATGAAGATTTACTGACTCCTGTTCTTTGCCGATATTATGGACTGATACAGAATACCAAGGTGTAGCTGCATCAGGTCTTGTGTTCTTAGCATTAACTTGGAAATATGGCTTAAGGATTAGCAAGTAGCTGCTCTAGTCATAATCTTCTATTCTGGTCATTAACCTGGTAATATCTGCTTGAAGATGGTGCTCTCTGGCATGAATTAGGGATCTTCACCATGGTCTACATTCCTGTGGTTACAGCTGTAAACATTTAACTCATTGTGTCAGAGTAAATTGTGAGAATGTTTTTGTCATCCATTATAATAATCCTAAATAGGCCCACTTCCAATAATTTGAAAATTTTATCGGCTTTTCATGGTTGCTTAATTCTGGCAGACACAATGGTATTGGTAGAGTTAAGCAATAATGTAGGTAATGCAAGTGCTCACGTTAGACTTACCTTCCCCTTTAAATAGCTGTACATCTTCTATTCAATCAATCCCAGTGCTATTTGAAAGCTGAAGTGCTATTCAGTTACAGTGTCACCCTATACTCATCTAAAGCCTGCAACTAGAAAGATGGGAAGTTCTAAGCCAGTCACGAGACATTCCTTCTGCCCTGCTTGTACAGACAATTATTGGGATTTTGCATGTAATTAGTTATAAGGCCATGACAAGGCACAAAAGAATTGATATTGTGGCCTGGTGGCTCACTCAAGAGAGAAATAGTTACTTAAGAAAGAAAGGTGTCAAATGAACAGTGAATAACAGAGAGATCTGTCATTTTTGATATCACAACAAAGTTGTGCCCTCTGAGATATTCACTGAATTGAGTACATTGGAGTAGATTTTGCCAGTTATAATCACTAAAACACTATTGCCATTGCTTGTCTGTTGATAAATGCTAACCTTTGACTTGAGAAATTATAGTACACCATGTAACATAAGAATAACTTGTTCTGTGCTGTAACCCTCAAACTGAGAGCAGTTGTTTTCAAAAATAAGGCTTGACTGTTATAAATAAAACAAGCATTTTTATTGGAAGTTTTTTAGGAATTTAAATATGAAAAGCATGTAATGATGGAAGAAATGATGTACATATTGAAAAAGTTGACAGCTGCTAATTTCCCCTGAAAATAACATGGGGTAACCCTACACACTATTGATTAATGTAGATAGGAAAATATCTATCTGATTTTATTTATATATTTCTATATATTATTAAAAATCTTGCATCGGGTGCATCCTCCTGTCCAGAAACTTTATTTCCTGTTGTTTAAATTTTTTTCATAATTTCCTGTCAATATTTATCTTTCTAAATTGCTCTGTCAACATTTTCCATTAAATTTTGCTTTGTCAACTGTCACAATGTAGTTGGAAGATCTGGCCACTAGGTGGCTCTGTGGAGTGAGTTTCTGAAATGTCTCCCAACTCTGTCACCATCTTGTATGTAAAAATACATATATGCACCAACAGTCAATCCTTACTAGCTTTTATATATAAGTAAAGAGATACATTTTATTTATCCTATATAGCTTTTACTAAATAATAATGGGCTTGCTAGAGCAAGGCATCTCACGGCGTACAGCATTAGTTAGACTTTTTCCTGCACCAGATCTCTCTGTTCCTGCACCCCTTTTAGAATTGTACTCTTTGGTTTATATTGCCTCTCCTCGCTCTTCCTGCCAAAATGTATCACTTGGCACTTCTCTGCATTAAATTTAATCTGCCAGGTGTCCGCCCATTCCTCCAGCCTGCCTATGTCCTTTTGAAGTCTATTACTATCCTACTCACTGTTTACTGCACTTCCAAGTTTTGTGTCATCTGCAAATTTTGAAATTGTGCTCTGTACATCCAAGTCCAAGCCATTAATATATATCAAAAAAAGCAGCGGTCCTAGTACTGGGGAACACCACTGTATGCCTTCCTTCAGTCCAAAAAACAACTGTTCACAAACTACTCTCTCTTTCCTGTCACTTAGCCAATTTCGTATCTATGCTGCCACTGCCCTTTTTATTCCATGGGCTTCAATTTTGCTGACAATCCTATTATGTATCAAACGCCTTTTGACAGTACAGGTACAGAAAGAGAAATAGAGAGGGAAAGAAAGATTGGATTAAGAGAGAGAGAGAAAAAAAAGACAGAAAGGTAAAGTAAGACAAAAAATTCAATATTTGACATTTAAAAAATTTCAGTAATTCATTACCTGAAGGAATGCGACTCCACAGTTTAAATTGTTCACTTTCTGGGCCAGAAAAGTTGATCGGCAGTCATTAAAAATTTCATGTCATTAAAAGGTTACTTATGCTATTAGTTATTTGACTTTACTTTCTGTGGCGCGTTTAATGGGCAATTAATGTGTAAATCCAGCAAGTTCTTAAAAATAACGGGGTGGCTAAGGTGAGGTGTGTTTGTGTGATTCAAACGGGAGAGCGGCATAAATCGACCAACAAGTTCTAGAGATTTGCAAGTCAATCGCTGGCCGATTTGCACGTTAATAACGGAGTACATCGTTCACACACATATTTTCAGCAAGTTCCGGCCCTTTATGTATTCATTAAAAAAACATATCAAATAAGCTCAGGATTGCCAACACTCAAATGGAGTTGTGATGTAACATCAATGGGAGTCTAGAGATATCGCCAAAGTGAAGCTGAAGGAATCCCTGACTCTTTCAGGGTCATGTCGAATTCTTTGAGGAATGCAAGTGTATTTTGTTGGTGCAGCACATTGTAACACCAACATGGATTTAGATAGGCAGATTTCATCTCCCACACTAAGTTTCTGATCTTAACCTTGCTGCTGTGGGAAAGTGCCAAGCAGATGTTTCCTTGTTGGAAAACAGGGAAACTTGACCGAGGAATGCCAGATAGTCTGCTCTCTTGTACTTCATCGTGGTCAGTGAAGAATAACATTAGCGTGGCCTGTGAAGAAGCCACCCGCCACACCATCTTAGCCAGAGGTGTATGATCTTAGAGGAATAAGTAAAAAGAAGAAACTAAGGGGAAGAGGTGTAATCAATCTTAGCAAGATGGTATCTACCCTCCAAAAATATATATATTTTTTGGAGAGCTGGGATATTGTCTTGGACAATTTTCCTTCAATAATCAGATCTTCTTACGTCTGGCATTGTATCAGGTAGTTTAAACCCCCTGAATAGCATTTGCACATTTCTTGTGCAGAATGAAAGGGAATAAATGCATACATATTTCCAGGTGTCATTTTTGCATTTTATTATACAGTCTGTTTAACCTTAGAATGATACAAGCTTATGAATCTAGCTCAAGATGTACAGAGGACACTGGTATAACTTTGCACCTGAGCAAAAGCTGACAGATGTGCTAATGTCACAGGGAAACCGTAACTGATCTCTGCCAGGGACCCAGTGCCCTAGGATGTAGCATGGAACTGAACCCAAAGTTACTAGTGAAGATCTCCATGAGTCAACAGTGAGAATGGAAGATGTAGAGAGTGATAGTATTTCTTTAAAACCATTATTCGAGAAATTTTAACGAATGACTGATGTCAGTTATACCATTGTCAGGCAGTGCTGAACATAGACCAAGTGTTGCTGCTTAGGGAGAGAGGGGAAATCTAATGGAAGATGGCACCAATGAATGTTCAAAACAAATTTTAAAATGCCTAAAAAACTAATATTAATTTTTGTTTTGTGCATGGTGTTGTTTTGGAGGTGGTCTGGGTTCTTCTATCCAGGCTGCCCCCTCGGTCAGAGAAAATAAGGAGGCATCAGAGTAAAAATGTAAAGACAATAACTTTTGAATAAATTATAAAATGTCCTCTGTGTTCATCGCATAGTTCACTTCATTGTTAGCCTAGTTAGCTCCCTTGTGAATACCATCTAAAAAGGTCAAAGCATTATAAAGCTCTTTGACATAAATATTTTATCAATGAAGAACAAAGAATTGCACTGAAAGTAGCACATAGGAAAGGGAACAACTGTATTGTTTTCAAATACCTTCCAGTCTGAGGCAAAACAGTTGAGTTTTTTCAGTATTCCCTGACTGAAAATAAGTCACAATTTGGTAACGCATCAAGAGGTACTTGCCATAAAATTATGTAATTCATTATCTTTGCAGTCCTGTGAACACCCTTTCCTCTGATTATCTGACTTGTACTTCATCATTTTACATTGTAACTATGGCCAGAGAACAGTTTGACTGTTGCATTAATGACTGTGTATTGAATTCTTGATGATCCAAGGTAATTTGTGTCTGTGGAGCCTTTTGGACAATCAAAAGTGAGGGAGTCAATGAACACTGGGGAGGTTCTGACAGACTGGAAACAGGCAAATTTAGTTCCTATATTCAAACAAGGGTGACAGAGCCATACCTGGTGACTACAGACCCATTAGCCTGTTGTCAATAATCAGAAACGTAGTGGGATCAATGTCACAAACAAAATAAAAGAGCAAGCGGTTTTAAAAGGGGACTAACCTTTTAAAACCTTGTGAGGAAATAACATCCCAGGTGGACGGGACGGGATGGGATGGGATGGGATAGGGTGCGGGGTAGAAACCAAGTGATGTGGTGTATCTAACTTTCAACATGATCTTGACGCGGTATCATCTATGAGAAAGTAAGGCTAGTGGATGCTAAAGATTAGGCATGGACATGGATTATCAACTAGTAAAAGAGAAGGAGGCAGAGAATATAATAAGGAGTCGTGGGTCGCATAAGGGGAGTTATTGAATGGAGTGTTTCAGGGGTCCATACTGGGTTCCCTAAATGGCCTAAAATATCAGTCTCAATTGAAGGTAATTAAATTCACAAATGAAAAGAAGTTGGTGAGGACTGTGTACTTGGAGCTAAGATTTAACAAAGTGAAATCAACAAGTTTTCCCCTGGGCTAATTAATAATAAAAGAAGTTTAATGTGGACAAATGCATGGATATTGGAAGTAAGATTAGTACCCACGTATTCAATGGGTGGGATAGAAATTGTTGATGGGCATCTGAAAGTGTTTAGGGGTGTTAGTTGACTCATCACTCCCCAACAATGTGAGGGTGCAATAAATAAAGCAGATAAGATGGTGGTGCGATGAAAATGGTGAAGTCTGACCTCAATTTACATGTTAAAAACAGCTGAGGTTAGGATGGAAGCAGATCATTAAGTTTGAAAATAGAAAGCAGGAGTTGGCACTCTGAAAAAGGGGGCAAATACTGTTCATTCAGAAATCAGATCAAGGTACTTACTTTGGAGATTGGATCAACAGTCTAAAAAGAGGTGTTTGCTCTAATAATTTGACAGATATGTAGTTGCTGTGACATTTCAGTTATGAATTAACTGCTACATGCAGTTCCATGTTTGTGTTCCATGATTGCTAATTAATTGTAGAATCCATTGCACAGTGTGATTTGGGATTCGTGTCACTGTCATGAGGTAAGACACCACTGTAGAAACGATGACTAATTCAGTCAAAACTGCTGGTCGATGTCATCTCAAGAATTATGGTTCTACGTCAAAAGAAATCCAGGTACCTTCTCATGGTTTCCAGTTTCTGTTCACTGCAGCACTCTACACATGTTGAGACCCATAGGAACTCTCTTTAAAAAAAAATCTCATATTTGCCATCAGAAGCTGTGTTTCCAGGAACTTGCTTAGAAGACCTTCAAGAATTCCAGACTTCTGCTTTTTGTTTTCAACAGCGAACCCAGCTTATACATAATATAAGTTTGGTGATTGCACTGCATTAGTATTATGCCTATCTTTCTGCTTCTACGTATTTCATCTGAAAATAAATTTGGACAGTAGCTTTAGCCTATGTGCAGTGGTCTAACTGTATGTTTCCCCCTCCCAACACCTTCTAAGGTGATAAGAGAACCTGGTAGTCACACCACATCCTCCCCGGTAGCTATTTAGCTGTGATCGCCATGAAAGATCTTCGGCCAAAATCTGAATTGTAACTGTTGGATTGTGTTGGCAAATCAGTAGAGTTGAAATCTCCAGAAGTTATGTTATTGCTATACAGTGTCTTGGCCAGGCTGCAACTGGAGCGAATGGGTGCACTTCCAGTCTCCAAAGGCGATGCAGAGGAGAGCAACAAAGTGCAGAAACAATATCCAAAACAACTTAGCCGCAGTATGTGCATTAGTGTCTAGTCATCTAGTTTCATAGAAAAATTTAAACAATCCATTCAGTCGGGTGCAAAAATCCAAATGATTGGATATTTTAATGAGGGATAAAGTGCTTATTTAATTTGTTTTGGGAGGGAAATAAAACATGGTTGTGTATTTCAATACATTTCACATCACTGCACAATTCAAATAAATGAAAAAAATTATAATTTTTTTTCCCTGTGAAATTGAAAAAGGAAGTTTTTCATTGCTTGGCTAAGCCATTGGAGGGTGAAGAACAGGTTATCATTCTCCCTTCAGGCTGGTTCTGAACTATTTTTTCTTTATATCTGTTGCCATTAAAAACTGGATTTTTTTTTGAAATTCTAACTGTAAAGAAAAAAGCAAAAATAAAACCTGCATTTGTTTATTGATCTGCACTACCCTCAAACCCAAGTAAGTGATCAAACCAAGCCTGCATATTTCTGTCTATCTATAGCCTGAATTAATCTCCAGTAGTGCATCTGAAAGAGGCAACAGAGAGTTGGGTAGTACAGACCGACATTTAAAAGTAAAAGGTAATAAAAAAACAATTTCTTTAGAAAGAACGAATTAAAATTACAGTAAAAATAATTTTTAAAAAGCCATCAAGGCCAAAATGTAATATTCAGCCCTATGGAACTGCAAACAAGTGATAGTTAGGGAATTATGGATTTAATTATTTGTGATTAATATACTTTTGATTCACATCTATGGTTTTTAAATTTGCAAAGGCAGGAATTTTGGCCCCAATACACCTTTAAAGCTTCTGCTTCCTTCTAGCCAAAAGTTCCATTAGTACTGTGTCTGCTATTTAAAAATGTGCTTTCATCTAATCAGGACAGATAGATGTGAGTTATATTTAGATCATTCAAATCCTGCAGCACAGGGAAACTGGGAGAATAAAAACCAGCTTCTTCAGAATTCTCTGGCCCTCCTCTGCCTTTGATTCTGATTGACAAGACACTTAATTTTTAGTTTTTCTGTTTAGAAAAGATTTTGTTGCACATTTTCAATTATACGGGGCTCCTGCATGATTAGCAGGAGTACAGACGAAGCAGCTGCTAACCATGCTGCAGGGATACTGAATAACCCTGTGCTGATATGTAATTATGATTACGTTCCTCTTCTCATCAAACCATTCAGTCATGACAGCCACATGATAGATTTTGCAGCTGGGAAAAAAAAACATTCTAATTGCTAGATTTTGTAACTGTCCCTGGAATTGTCATTAGGTTGGGTCTAGGAATGTTTCATAGAATTATAGAATGATGCAGCACAGAAGGAGGCCATTCGACCCATCGTGCCTGTGCCATCTCCTTGAAAGAGCTATCCAATTAGTCCCATTCCCCTGCCTTTTCCCCATAGCCCTGCAAATTTTCCCTTCAAGTATTCATCCAATTCTCTTTTGAAAGTTATTACTGAATCTGCTTCCACCACCCTTTCAGGCAGAGCATTCTAGATCATCATAACTCACTGAGTGGAAAAAAATTCTCCTCATCTTACCTCTTTTAAAAACAACTTTACTTAGAAACTCCCGACTGAAGTAAATAGAAGGGGATGAGTTCAGCTTGGAATGTTAATGTGAAACTGCAAACTGGTCTGAAGCCAGTGCCTCCTTCATCTATAATGGCAGTGCTGTTCCAGAATATTTTAGCACAGGATTCATAGTTTAACACCAAACGCAGCAAAACCGGTTTAACGCAACATTTAGCTTCTGTAGAAGCTGACATAAATGCTTTTAAATAACTCACTGCTGAGTGATGTGTAATTTGGCACAGCACAGTGACATGTTTGGTGTTTCTGAGTCTGTTGTGTGGGCAGTTTTTCTTTGTAGCATTAAAATGAATATATTTTGTGGCTGTCAGATTGAGAACACAGCATGTATGGCAAGGTTTTATAATGCAGTGCTGTATTCTCAGAAATTGTCTAAAATTGTGGTATGGAAACTACTTCAAATTATTAGCTTCCAATATTCTTAAAACCCAGTTTGTTATAGTGCTTTAATTTTCTATTTGATGTTTACATCAGTGATAACAAGTACACAGAGAGATTGATGAGCAATAGGCAGTAAATGCAAGCATTACGGTTATTTCTTTTTATATATATAATGGAGTTAGTGGGTCAGTTACGTTGGTTTTTCTCTCCATCTCTCTCCACCAGCTTTTAGCACAGTTGTTATTAGATTTTTGCTGACATACACTACACACTGACTGTGCAGTTATATATTGGCACAGATAGTGTGTATCACAAGTCAGTACATAATGTATATTATTGAGGCACAATGTGTATTTTTATATATACTGGCAGTAGTAATATATGATATGCAGTTAATTATGTTATCCTGGTGTCACAATGACATGACCATAATCTTGTAGCACTCCAGTGACCAAAAAAAACAACCTTTGGAGTCAGTTTTCTTGGATGTTGGTCCTACCTCCAAAAGATATAACTCCAAGGCACTGAAAAGTAGTTAAATGAAGTGCTTTAACTCTTTCTTTTACAAGAGTTGCAACTGGCTATAAGAGGTGGAATTAAAGTAGAAGTATATTACAACAATGACTGCAATTCAACAGTACTTTATTGGATGTGAAGCACGTTGGGATATCCTGAAATCGTGAAAGGCACAGTATAAATGCAAGTTCTTTCTTTTCCTTCCTTCAATAAAATGAAAATAATCAAAATAGAATAAATATAGAATCATGGAGAGAGAATGCAGGAAATGGAAACATAAAACAATCAGAAGTAAAGTGCTAAGAAATTTTAAATTTTAAAAAGTAAACTATTTGTTAGTTGCACTGTGTAAGGCGAACATTAGAATTTTTTCAGTACCTAAATTTGTGAACTAGAGCTTTAAAGAATGGTTGGCCAGGGACCCTGAATTTTCCTAGACCTACTGGCAATTTAAGAGTTATGATAATTTTCTTTGCAAGACAAGAAAAGTTAAAAAATATCCTGTTGTCTATTTTTTGGTGAAAGTATATTATACAAAGATGATACCGAAAATCGTCGAGCTATTTTAAGGGGTTCTCTGATCTGGTTGGGGGAAATAAAGAGCTGGAGAGATTATAATAGACTGATTGTAACAGGCTGAGCTGCGACAAGGAGCAATCAATTTTCTCAACAGTATCCAAAATGGCAGATCTTTTATTAGATTGTAAATTGTGTAATTATCTGTGGTGGGATGTGAATGCAAAACACAAATATAAAACATGACGGCAATAGTTTTAACAATGACTTTTTGTAAATGCTCAAAAAAAATTTTTTAAATTAGAAGTGCTCAAAAATTCAATGATCCAGCATTTCAGAAATGATTTCACAATGCATATCTTATCACACCTCTTAAAATAACAGATCCATTAAAAAGTAATTCAAAATCAATTATTTTGATCCTCAAAATAGCCAATGAACAAGGCAACTTTAGCATCTTTACTATATTAAATAATAACATTGACAATAACCCAAAGCAAGTTTTTTTATATAGTCTTTTGCATGTTGGCAAGATTATCACCTCACATTTTAAATAATGACCAGGTGATGGATGTCAATCTGTTTATCATGACTCTGGGACAAATTTGCATTGATGGAGCTTTGCAGAGAGATAAGTGGTTGCCTTATATAATAGTTGAAGATGTTTTTCTTCTCTGGAGGCCTAGGCTCCAAATTCATCTTTGTAACAAATCTAAAGCAGTAATCTCAGAGGGTAATAAACTCAAATGATCATGAACAGAGTAAGAAATGCAGCATGTGTTTTTAAAAATATTTGAAGTAATGAATAGGTAGCAGAGAGAAGGGAGTGTAATAGGAAGAGATGACACACACATATCAACCTTCTCGTCAGCCTTTTCATTGCAGCCTGCTAAACTGGTCTGCAATATTCCCTCGCTGGGTGAATCTGGACTTCCATCACATCATCCTAATGAGAGGCTGCTGGTGTGGATACTTCTGCATGATGCAAAATGTTTCATTTGTTAGTCATTCTTGTGAAGCAAACACAAAAATACTTACATGTTGGTCTGCACTAAATTTCTCTTTGTGATTTAAAAGTACAATATTCTTCATAATTTTAATCACCATAACAGATGGAAGGAAAAAGTACTAGAAAGCAGTAATAAGCTCTTATGAACTGATAAAAATTAGTTACATTTTCTGGGAAAATAAGCAGGTCCATGCCATTTTTTTTCTTATAAAAGTCCTGATATATCACAATAGCATTTCAAAGGTTAAATCATACTGTCATTGTAACACCCATGGCACAATGAAACACGATGCTCTGCTATCAGAACATTGCCAGTGATTCCACTCTTGCTGCTGACCTGAGCTGCACCTGATGGGGAATAATTTGTGTTGTCGCTGATTGCAATTTATAGAATTATGGCAAGGTTGCTCCAAAGGTTACACAAACATATCAGTCACGACAGATTTCCAAATTTAGACAGCACGCAGAGGAACAATTAACTGAATTGCAGTTTAAAATTCCCTCTTGCTTGGATCTTATCCAGTCCAATTCTCTACAACCACGTTTTTTTTAAATTCGTTCATGGGACGTGGGCGTCGCTGGCGAGGCCGGCATTTATTGCCCATCCCTAATTGCCCTTGAGAAGGTGGTGGTGAGCCGCCTTCTTGAACCGCTGCAGTCCGTGTGGTGAAGGTTCTCCCACAGTGCTGTTAGGAAGGGAGTTCCAGGATTTTGACCCAGCGACGATGAAGGAACAGCGATATATTTCCAAGTCGGGATGGTGTGTGACTTGGAGGGGAACGTGCAGGTGGTGTTGTTCCCATGTGCCTGCTGCCCTTGTCCTTCTAGGCGGTAGAGGTCACGGATTTGGGAGGTGCTGTCGAAGAAGCCTTGGCGAGTTGCTGCAGTGCATCCTGTGGATGGTACACACTGCAGCCACAGTGCGCCGGTGGTGAAGGGAGTGAATGTTTAGGGTGGTGGATGGGGTGCCAATCAAGCGGGCTGCTTTGTCCTGGATGATGTCGAGCTTCTTGAGTGTTGTTGGAGCTGCACTCATCCAGGCAAGTGGAGAGTATTCCATCACACCCCTGACTTGTGCCTTGTAGATGGTGGAAAGGCTTTGGGGTGTCAGGAGGTGAGTCACTCGCCGCAGAATACCCAGCCTCTGACCTGCTCTTGTAGCCACAGTATTTACGTGGCTGGTCCAGTTAAGTTTCTGGTCAATGGTGACCCCCAGGATGTTGATGGTAGGGGATTCGGCGATGGTAATGCCGTTGAATGTCAAGGGGAGGTGGTTAGACTCTCTCTTGTTGGAGATGGTCATTGCCTGGCACTTGTCTGGCGCGAATGTTACTTGCTACTTATGAGCCCAAGCTTGGCTGTTGTCCAGGTCTTGCTGCATGCGGGCTCGGACTGCTTCATTATCTGAGGGGTTGCGAATGGAACTGAACACTGTGCA
Source organism: Heptranchias perlo (assembly GCF_035084215.1). Taxonomy (NCBI): domain Eukaryota; kingdom Metazoa; phylum Chordata; class Chondrichthyes; order Hexanchiformes; family Hexanchidae; genus Heptranchias; species Heptranchias perlo. The sequence goes on along the minus strand of NC_090348.1, from coordinate 31,760,218 downwards.
ATCATCAGCGAACATCCCCATTTCTGACCTTATGATGGAGGGAAGGTCATTGATGAAGCAGCTGAAGATGGTTAGGCCTAGGACACTGCCCTGAGGAACTCCTGCAGCAATGCCCTGGGGCTGAGATGATTGGCCTCCAACAACCACTACCATCTTCCTTTGTGCTAGGTATGATTCCAGCCGCTGGAGAGTTTTCCCCCTGATTCCCATTGACTTCAATTTTACTAGGGCTCCTTGGTGCCACACTCGGTCAAATGCTGCCTTGATGTCAAGGGCAGTCACTCTCACCTCACCTCTGGAATTCACCTCTTTTGTCCATATTTGGACCAAGGCTGTAATGAGGTCTGGAGCAGAGTGGTCCTGGCGGAACCCAAACTGAGCATCGGTGAGCAAGTTATTGGTGAGTAAGTGCCGCTTGATAGCACTGTCGACGACATCTTCCATCACTTTGCTGATGATTGAGAGTAGACTGATGGGGCGGTAATTGGCCGGATTGGATTTGTCCTGCTTTTTGTGGACAGAACATACCTGGACAATTTTCCACATTGTCGGGTAGATGCCAGTGTTGTAGCTGTACTGGAACAGCTTGGCAGTATAGATAATCTTATATCTTATTCATATATTGCTGTTGTCATCCTGCAACAACAACTTGCATTTATATAGTGCCTTTAACGTAGTAAAACATCCCAAGGTGCTTCATAGGAGCGTTATCAAACAAAATTTGATACCGAGCCACATAAGGAGATATTAGGACATGTGACCAAAAGCTTGATCAAAATGGTAGATCTTAAGGAGCATCTTAAAGGAGGAGAGAGCAGTGGAGAAGCTTAGGGCCTAGGTAGCTGAAAGCATGCCAATGGTGGAGCGATTAAAATCGGGGATGCTCAAGAGACCAGATTTGAAGGAGCGCAGAGATCTTGGAGGGTTGTAGGGCTGGAGGAGGTTACTGAGATAGGGAGGGGCGGGGCCATGGAGGGATTGAAAATAAGGATGAGAATTTTAAAATTGAGGCGTTGCTGAACCAGGAGCCATTGTAGGTCAGCGAGCACAGTGGTGATGGGTGAATGGGACTTGGTGTGAGTTAGGATACAGACAGCAGAGTTTTGGATGAGCTCAAGTTTATGGAAGATGGGAGTCCGGCCCATCCTAATGTATGTTGGGGGCAATAATCCATGAGGAACACAAATAATAGGCTCCTTTTAATTATTTTTTTTTACACATACTGTGGAGTTAGGAGGCAATTTTGTTTTTTCTTCTTTTCCTGCCAGTTATCACATCATTTATTGAAAGAACAGTAAAAATTGTAATGGAAGAACTGTTGGATTATTGAAAAAATTAGAATGCCACTACTACTTTCTAGGACTGAATAAATAAGTTATTTTTTAATTCAGCTGATCAAATTACTAAATCTGAAGTCAAACTGGAATAACATAATGAAATGTTATTTTTACAGTTGGAGAATACAAAATTACCTTTTAGTTCAATCAGTTGAAATTGATGCAGGTAATTGAAATGGGGCATCATGTTGACTGTTGGTAGGACTCCCATCTCTGAGTGAAAAGGTTGTGGGGTTGAAATCCCATTCCAGGACATAGGTGCAGAAATCCAGGCAGACGCTTTAGTACAGTACTGAGGGAATGCTGCACTATTGAAGATCCCATCTTCCATAAGAGACTTTAAACCTAGGCCTGGTCTGCCTGTTCAGGTGAACATAAAAGATCCCATAGAACTTTTCTGAAGCAGTACAGGGAGTTCTCCTGTTGTTCTGGCCAACATTTACAACTGAACCAACACCACCAAAAAAGATTAACTCATCATTACCAACAAGCCAGGGGATCAACCCTGGTTCAATGAGGAGTGTAGAAGAGCATGCCAGGAGCAGCACCAGGCGTACCTAAAAATGAGGTGCCAACCTGGTGAAGCTACAACTCAGGACTACATGCATGCTAAACAGCGGAAGCAACATGCTATAGACAGAGCTAAGCGATTCCACAACCAACGGATCAGATCAAAGCTCTGCAGTCCTGCCACATCCAGTCGTGAATGGTGGTGGACAATTAAACAACTAACGGGAGGAGGAGGCTCTGCAAACATCCCCATTCTCAATGATGGCGGAGTCCAGCACGTGAGTGCAAAAGACAAGGCTGAAGCGTTTGCAACCATCTTCAGCCAGAAGTGCCGAGTGGATAATCCATCTCAGCCTCCTCCCGATATCCCCATCATCACGGAAGCCAGTCTTCGGCCAATTCGATTCACTCCACGTGATATCAAGAAACGGCTGAGTGCACTGGATACAGCAAAGGCTATGGGCCCCGACAACATCCCAGCTGTAGTGCTGAAGACTTGTGCTCCAGAACTAGCTGCGCCTCTAGCCAAGCTGTTCCAGTACAGCTACAACACTGGCACCAACCCGACAATGTGGAAAATTGCCCAGGTATGTCCTGTCCACAAAAAGCAGGACAAATCCAATCCGGCCAATTACCGCCCCATCAGTCTACTCTCAATCATCAGCAAAGTGATGGAAGGTGTCGTCGACAGTGCTATCAAGCGGCACTTACTCACCAATAACCTGCTCACCGATGCTCAGTTTGGGTTCCGCCAGGACCACTCTGCTCCAGACCTCATTACAGCCTTGGTCCAAACATGGACAAAAGAGCTGAATTCCAGAGGTGAGGTGAGAGTGACTGCCCTTGACATCAAGGCAGCATTTGACCGAGTGTGGCACCAAGGAGCCCTAGTAAAATTGAAGTCAATGGGAATCAGGGGGAAAACTCTCCAGCGGCTGGAGTCATACCTAGCACAAAGGAAGATGGTAGTGGTTGTTGGAGGCCAATCATCTCAGCCCCAGGGCATTGCTGCAGGAGTTCCTCAGGGCAGTGTCCTAGGCCCAACCATCTTCATCTGCTTCATCAATGACCTTCCCTCCATCATAAGGTCAGAAATGGGGATGTTCGCTGATGACTGCACAGTGTTCAGTTCCATTCGCAACCCCTCAGATAATGAAGCAATCCGAGCCTGCATGCAGCAAGACCTGGACAACATCCAGGCTTGGGCTCATAAGTGGCAAGTAACATTCGCGCCAGATAAGTGCCAGGCAATGACCATCTCCAACAAGAGAGAGTCTAACCACCTCCCCTTGACATTCAACGGCATTACCATCGCCGAATCCCCCACCATCAACATCCTGGGGGTCACCATTGACCAGAAACTTAACTGGACCAGCCATATAAATACCGTGGCTACGAGAGCAGGTCAGAGGCTGGGTATTCTGCGGCGAGTGACTCACCTCCTGACTCCCCAAAGCCTTTCCACCATCTACAAGGCACAAGTCAGGAGTGTGATGGAATACTCTCCACTTGCCTGGATGAGTGCAGCTCCAACAACACTCAAGAAGCTCGACACCATCCAAGATAAAGCAGCCCGCTTGATTGGCACCCCATCCACCACCCTAAACATTCACTCCCTTCACCACCGGCGCACTGTGGCTGCAGTGTGCACCATCCACAGGATGCACTGCAGCAACTCGCCAAGGCTTCTTCGACAGCACCTCCCAAACCCGCGACCTCTACCGCCTAGAAGGACAAGGGCAGCAGGCACATGGGAACAACACCACCTGCACGTTCCCCTCCAAGTCACACACCATCCCGACTTGGAAATATATCGCCGTTCCTTCAATGTCGCTGGGTCAAAATCCTGGAACTCCCTTCCTAACAGCACTGTGGGAGAACCGTCACCACACGGACTGCAGCGGTTCAAGAAGGCGGCTCACCACCACCTTCTCGAGGGCAATTAGGGATGGGCAATAAATGCCGGCCTTGCCAGCGACGCCCACATCCCGTGAACGAATTTTTTAAAAAAAATTCATCTCACTGCTTTTTGTAATGCACAAATTAGCTGCCACATTTCCCTACAAAACAAGTGAGTATACTTCAAAAGTAATTCATTGGCTGTGAAGATCTTGCCCATAGGATGTGAAGGGTGCGATCCTAAATGCATGTTCTTTCCTGATACCATAACAGGGAGTTGTGTCTGTGTGTAAAAACAGAGGAATGTAGAATGTTGGAAATCTTGGATTTTTCCAAAACAGTCTGATGTGCCCGATTTTTGAATTGATTCAAAGTAAAGCGCTTTAAAGAAAAGCTGCAGTAGGGAGGGATCATCTGTCTTTAAGTTAGACAAGGACGGTGACCCTTTATGAATGTAAATTAGGATATCTATACATAGCTAATATGATTAAATAGATTTGCACAACCTACTGCTGTTCTGGAATAAACCACTTCCTAAGCAGCTCAGTGACAGCTTTTCATCTTTGCGGTGTCTCCTCTTCACACTGTTGGATGGCTGCCCGAAGGGAGATTCGTAAGAATGGAGAGACTTACTCTTCAGATTTCCCTCCCTGTAAGAATGTAACTGGCCTTCAGTCTGTGCCCTCTCATAACAGCAGAGCTAAGATTAGAATTACACTCACTTCTGATGTAAACCCAATAGACGTAGATTGTTGACTTTAATTTTTAACACTTAGTTTCAGAAATGTTGTATTTCCCCTCTTCAGAATTCAGTTGTTGCCCCCCCCTCCCTCCTCCAATTCCCTGCAGTTCCATTTCCCAGTTAAACAGACAACAAGACATTTTCCTCCTGGCCTCTGCTAATACAGTTATGTGACTGTCTATGTGGAGGTGTGTAACGGTGGCCCTGGTTGATCCACCCTTGGGATTTTACTTCTATTCGGTACTTTATTCGTAGGTCCCTGCTGACATTACAAACTCAACATTTGGGGAATCGGACCCTCCCATTCCATAGTGCAGTATGTTACAATCCAATGTGTATGGCCACCAATCTGCCAGGTACCCCCATTTCTATAACTTAATAGGAATGAGGATCCTTCTTGCTGATGAGTTGTTCCTATTAAGAGTTGGCACTGGCTTCCTGAAGAGTGGTAGAAAACATGATTAGAAAGTGTTTTGATCACCAGTATCCATTATGAAAATGGTAACTAAACTTTCCCACCTTACATATGACATATTACTATAGCATCCTTTTCATACCAATTTCCTCTACATTGTACAAATCAGTTTGCCATTTCAATTTTATCTGGTGTTTAATGGGTGTGGGTTGATCCAAGTTTATTTTGGACTTTTCTGTATGAGGTCATAAACATAACCGTTACTCTGGGGCACAAAAACTAAAACCAGAAATCTCGATTTTAGGCTACAAAGGAAGTCTGATGATGAATGCTTCATAGCTACTCCCTTTAGAGTTAACTCTCTAACATTTACTTCAGAAAAATGTATGCATGGCAAGGCTGCATTAGATCTGCCTGCCTGCAGGTGATTTTGAGTTGATTGGTGTGTAAAAGGGAATGGATGAGTCAGTGAATGTATGAAAAGTAGTGGAAGATCACTGCTATGCCAATCTATATGACTGAGCCATGGGCTATATTTGTGGGTGGATTACATCCACAAAATATAAGTAGTCCACAGGAAATTGACAAAAGGAACTTTACAATGTTGTACATAAATCATTTGCCATTTTTATAATTAAAATTATTTGCAGCATTGTCACCGAGATTTTGATAAAGCATAATAGTGTCCATCACCAGAGGTTATCCAGCACCAGACAATGTTGCCCACGAATCCTTTTCAAAATGTGCGCTATGAAACTAAACTGTGTTGTTACTTGATCCTAACCAACACCACTCTTCCCCCCGCCCCCCCCCCCCCTCCACCCCCCACCTACAGATCTGAGCTGCTGGTTTTTAAGAAACTCTCTCTCTTGCAGCAGCAGCCTGACAACCTCCCGTTCTACTTGATTGTTAAAAACAATACATTTTAGCTTTTCCCTTGTCACCTGTTCTTACCATTTTATGATCTTAGTTTAATAGTAAAGCCTGATGAAGTAGGGTATGATACAGAAATTTCATTCACTGAAAACTTCAACAGTAACAATTAGGCCTTGAAATTGTGCAATATATTTGTGACAAACACACCAGTACATTTGTATGAAATTCCTTTCTTTGCTATTTTAATGAAGGTGCTAACCTGTTTAAAATGAATATAGGAACAGGAGTCGGCCATTCAGCCCCTCAAGCCTGTTCCTCCATTCAATTAGATCATGGCTGGTCGTCACCTCAGCTCCATTTACCCGTATTTGATCCATATCCCTTGATACCCTGATGTAACAAAAGTCTATTGATCTCTGTCTTGAAAATTTCAGTTGACCCAGCATCAACAGCCTTTTGGGGGAGAGAGTTCCAGATTTCCACTATCCTGTGTGTGAAAAATTTCTCCCTGAATTCACTCTTAAGTGGCCTAGTTCTTCTTTTATGATTGTGCTCCCTCATTCTAGATTTCTCTACCTGAGGAAATAGTTTCTCTGTGTCAACCCTATTGAATCCCTTTATCAATTTATATGCCTTGAGATCACCCCTCATCCTTCTAAACTCAAGGAAATAGAAGCTAAGTTGATGCAACTTGTCCTCATAATTTAACCCTTTAAACCCCTTTCATTCTGGTGAATTTGTGCTGTACTCTATCTAAAGATCAATATATCTCTAGGGTGTGGTTCCCAAAACTGAACACAGTACTCCAGGTGGAGTCTGGCCAAGGCTCTGTATATACAACTGAAGCATAATTTCCTTCACTTTGTATTCTAGCCCCCTTGAGATAAAGACCTACAATTCATTTGCCTTTTTGATTACCTTTTGCACCAATGCAATAGCTTTTAATAATTTGTGTGCATGTACTCCAAATCCTTTTGCTCTTCCCCAGTTCCTAGTCTCTCGGCATTTAGAAAATATTCCAATTTATCTTTCTCAAATTCAAAGTGGATGACCTCACACTTCCCCACGTTGATCTCTTCCATAGTTTTGCCCACTCACGTAGTCTGTCTATGTTCCTTTGTAACTTTCTGCTCCCATCCACACAACTTACTGTGCCTCCTCACTTGGTGTCATCTGCAAACTTAAACAATTCTCTATTACTTCATCCAAATCATTGATATATATGGTGAAAAGCTGAGGCCCCAGTACAGATATGTGGGAACACCACTTGTCACATTCTGCCAATCTGAGTACATTCCCTTTATCCCCACCCTCTGTCTCCTACCTCCCTATTACCAACCCGTATCACAATGTTGCCTCCAATTCCGTGTGCTTTTATTTTGGCTAATAATTTCTTATGCGGAACCTTATAAAATGCTTTCTGGAATTCCAAATGTCCATAGACGCTCCCCTATTCATCACGTTGGCAACCTCCTCAAAAAAATTCAACTAGATTTGTCATACATAACCTATACTTCACAAATCCATGCTGACTCTCTTTTGATCAGCTCATACTTGTCCAAATGCTCACTGTGTCCCTGATGATAGATTCCAGTAATTTCCCCACAACTGATGTTAAACAGACTTAGTTTTCAGGCTTCTCCCTCCCCCCTTCTTAAATAATGGAGTAACATTTGCAATTTTCCAATCCAAAGGCACAGTTCCTAAATCTAGACAGCTCTGGGAAATTATGACTAACGCATTTGCAATTTTCTCACCTATTTCTTTTAATACCCTGGGGTGGAAACCATCAGGTCCTGGAAATTTGTCTATCTTAAGTCCCATTATTTTCACCACTACCATTTTTTAGCTTAAATTTAATAAATTCCTCCCCTTGACTTATTTTTAGGTTCCTTTGTTCCCCTGGTATTTTGTCATCTTGAACTGAAGCCAGGTGTTTCCCTGCAAATATGAGAGGGAGTCACTTCTGTCCTCTCTTGAATACTTCCTAGTGCTGGTGATAATGCAACAATGGCCATGTCAATGGTCAATAAGGGAGAGGAGAACATAATGAATATACACTGGGGAAAAAAAAAATCTAAGCGTGCAAAAACATAGCGAAAATTACCCATAACTCATCACAAAACTACCCAATATTTAGGACTAAATTTGCAGTTTCGCTGAAAATTCCGAAAAGGATACTTGGTGTGAGAAGCAAAAATAAAGTCCCTGATTGCTACCTAGCAACACCCAATGGAAAGCACATGTGTAAATGGACAGCATTAAACTCTGCTGTGATGTCCCTTACTGTTAAATAAATAACTTGACAACACTGACTGGCTAGGTTTACATAACAACAACTTACATTTATGAAGTGCCTTTAACGTAGAAAAACATCCCAAGGCGCTTCAGAGAGGCGTAATCAAAAAAAAATGATCGCCAAGCCAAAGAAGGAGATATCAGCAGGGATGACCAAAAGCTTGTTCCATTTTCTGAGCATTGACATCCTTCATCTTGGGGTGTATAAAGATGCTACAAAAAAAAACATGAATTCAGCAACAATGGCAAACTGTAGCCTTTTCTCTGTTTGTGATACCATCTGATCCATTTGATATATTGGTGCCTGGCAATATACATTTTTTAATGTAAAAATAGGAACCGTATAACACTTTGCTATTAATTGTAAAAGATTGTGTAAATCAGAAAAGAAAGACTTTCAATTATACTGACACAGCATGCATTCTCATTAACTGAAGTTACACAGATCAGATCTGTCAAAAACCATTAAAGGGAATTGCTGAAGGAATTGGTCAAATGAATGTTGTTTGCCTTGGGTGCTGTTATTACATTTAAAAACATGTATCTTCAAAATTGAATTAAACCAATTTTTTTTGAGATGGCTGCTTTTCATCTTATGAATAAGATTGATTTGATTTTACATTAATTTTTCATTTTTTACCATTCCCTAGCCCCTCCAAGTCAGGTATTATCCACAGCTGACCTGAATACTGCATTGAAGTATTTTTAATGCCCATCTATATAATTAAAAGTTTTGTGGCTAGTATGCAACTGTTGTATCAAATCATTAAGGTGTCACACTTCAGGGCACCATATATCCATGGGGAAAAATTTGACTGAAATGGGAACTTATCTGTAAAACTACCAAATCAAATACCCCATTTACTAAACATGACACAAAAATGGTTTGATTCAGTAAGTCACCACCACTGAGGAATAAGAAAGCAGAAGAAAGCTGAGAAATCAATTTAGTAATTTAAAAAGAACTACCATTCACTGAGCAGCAAGCAATCACTCAAAATTACTCATAATTTCTTAAAGCGGTTTTGAACCATAGAAGTTTACAGTGCAGAAGGAGGTCATTTGGCTCATCAAGTATGGGCTGGCTCTTTGCTACAGCAATTCAAAACCAATCCACTGCCCTGTTCCCTGCTCAGAGCCCTGCATCTTCCTCTGCTTCAGGTATTCATCTATTCTTCCCTTAAAAGATACAATGGTCTCTACCTTAACTACTCCCTGTGGTAAACCATTCCATGTTCTAATAAATCTCTCATGCGTAAAAATTTCTCCTAAACTCTCTCCTCAGTGACAATTTTAAATTGATGATCCCTTGTCACTGATTCGCCAACCTGAGGAAATATTCTTTCTCTATTCATCCTACCAAAATCCATCAATTTTAAAAACCTCTGTTAGATCTCCTCTTTACCTTCTATAGTGGAAATAGTCCCAGTATCTCACATCTTTTCTCACAACTATAATTTCTTATCTTAGGTATCATCCTGGTGAATCTACTCTGTACATCTCCAAGGCATTAATATCCTTTCTAACGGGACACCCAAAACTGCATGGAGTACTCTAACTGTGACCTAGCAACTGCCCTGTACAAACTTGCCGGAGGCGCATATTCTGAAATTCTGCACTGCCACTCCACAATTTTCTTTCCATTAAATTTACGCCTGCTCCCCACTGAGGACCCAGGAGCAGGAATTCCCGTCTTAGGAAGTCCCTGCCCTGGCGCCAGCACCCCTCCCCCCACCCTTGCATCAATGGCCTTGTTGGGTAGGTGGCTGGTTCACTCCACAAAGTCATACAGGCAATCCTGCCTTAAGGCTGAGACCTGGTGCATCCAGATCCTGGATAAGTTTGTGGCTGTTCCAGGAAACACCCACCAAACAACCAGAAATTTATGGGGCCAGCGTATCCTTCAACTCATTATGAGCAACACCATGAGATATTGGTTTTAAAGAGCTTCCAGCATAACTGCAAGGATCGCTCCCCCAAGAATTTTCTAGGCCATGGTCTTTAATTCATGATTTACAAGCCACAAATTACTGATCTATATAAACACCTCACCCATACAAAATCCTAGATACCAAGGGACTGAAGAATTGTCACCATTTTTTCAAAAGTAATTTCCTGGAAAAGCTTTAACCAAGCGTACTTCATGCAGCAGCTTTTACATGGCAATCATGGTGTTTAAAGCAGCAGAATGCCATTACTACCAGTGCTGACAGAATCGTTGTTTTCAAACTTTACAAGATCCTCCAAAACAACTGCTGCATAATCCATTCTGTAAGAATCCATCCCTAAGAGCATCTGTGCTGGTCTGGAGATTGTCGGGGTCGAGGGTCAACCAACAAGGACGTTTAGTTAGCAGACTTCTTCCTTGCTGGACAAGTCGAAACAATTAACCATTCCTGACAGAAGTGGGTTCTTTAAAATGGCATGGGTGTGTGAATATATATTTTCATAGTTGGGCTCGTGCCACATGGAGATAAATTAATTATGAATGAAAAATAAATGAATTATGGGACATTGGAGCTCCACATTCCATACTGTAAAGATTGAACCCATTACCTAGCTGAAAGAGCTTTTGCCTCATGGCCTCTTTTTCATTAATGAAACCAGCCATGTGTGTAGCATTTAAGGGTTATCACATGCTTCAATTTTTGGTATTTGACAGGCGAGAGATTGAAGATGAGATTTTTGCAGAATGCAATAGTACAAGGGTATTACACACCTTCATTTTGTCGTGATGCAACAATTTAACAAAGAAACAAATGTGCATTTTGAATCCTCCAGTGATTTGAGCTATTCCTATCATTCCAGATCATTCCAAATTAAATTTACTTCTGCAAACTAACAGGAAAGCCAATGTGGTTTGGTCCTTTATAAATGTTCCCTCAGTGGAGATTAAGCTCTTGTTCAGATATTTGAAGGATGTTATAAATCCTTCTCTGTTATAACTTTGGGCTTTTAACATTATGTTTTTCCATGACTTCACAATAAGCAGACCTATAATTCAGAATCAGTACCTTTCTCATAGCCTCCACTTTCAGATGGGGCTGCTAACAATTACCTGTACTTGGAGTAACCTGCTTATTGGAATATACTACACTAGCAATCACTTTGAACACCTGAATAGAAAATAAGACTGGAATTTTTGCAAGCTAACATAACTAACGTATATATTTAAGGGAAACAAGTGATGCAATCAACCTAACAATTGCTGTAGATAAAATAGAACTCAAATCTGATGTGCAATGTCTTATAAGGGGTTAAATATCTATTTCAAATATCTTCTACAGTCCTGAGAACACCTTTTGTAAATAACTTAGGGCTGAAATATGTCCTGCATAATTTTACCAGAAAAGTCAGTGTGATTACAAAACCGATAATCACATTATTGACGGGAGAAATTTCAGCCTCTTATTCTCCAGCTGGACAAATTGTACCTGACTTTAACCTCTCCTAGCCCTTGCAGTCCTGGTGTTGATTGAATCTACAATCACAATGTGCATCATGCCAGCTCTTGCGTGATGGAGTTCCTCCTTTTGACTGGCCTCAGATTTCAGAATCAGCTAATGTGTTCAGAATCAGTAAATGGCCATTATTTAAACTGATGTTTGAAGTTATAATTTACAAAGAATTGATAAAAGTTTATTTCAAAGATATAATGACTATCGGTGGCCATTTCATATATAACAATGCTGAATATTTCTTCAAATGATGAAGACAAATATAACAAATGAATACCAAATAGTTGGAACACACATTTGTGCAGCTGCAACCCAGATAATTAACAGTGATCTTACAGCAGCATTTAAATAAATATATAGCTAAGTATGTTGACGAGATGTACATGATCTAGACAGCACATGATCTAACCTCCCATTATATCCCATCAATCACTCATTTGATCATGCAAATCAACCACTTTAGAACTTTTAACTTTTGAGATTTTTGATCTCACAACAGGAATGCACAATCTCAGTTTGTTTTGGAGTAAATCCATGAATTTACAATCCTTTATTTTCTTTCTAATTCCCCTAGTTTACTTGGGGTTTACATAATCTAAGTCTATGAAAATGAGTGGCTAACTTACTCCCAGGCCTCGGCTAATACAAATCTTAGCTTGCACTTTGGAGGCACTTGACAATGGTCCATGGTTAACATTACCTCTTTCAGGACGCGCTTGGCTTCTGCTTGACAGCTTATCACAGCAGAAGTGAGGAGATCGGCTCCTCGGGTATTGGGGACTGAACAGCACTGCTCACCGTCATGCCACCCAACTCAGCTATTCAGTTAATGTTGTCACTCAAAACAAATATTTAGGGGGTGATTTTAGGAGATAAATGCGGGTGCGTTGGGGGCAGGGGGGGCTTCGAAAATCGCACAAATCCTGTTCGGGTTCGGAAGCCGGCTCCAACCCGCCAACGTCCGAGTTTCCCAGGGACCCACCTGTGTGCGCATGGGCGACCCGGAACTGGAAGTCCCGCCGGCAGTTAAAACCGGCGGAATGACAGTTAAAGAGCCAAATGTACCTCATTGAGGTACTTAAGGCACTTTACCTGTGATAGAGTAAGTGATTAGAAAGGTTTTTAACTTACCTGGGCGGCTTGCCCACCGCTTCTGATTCACACCTGGTGAAACCAGGCGTGAAGGGCCGGATCAGGGAGAAAGAAACTAAATAAACCAAATAAAAAAACATGCAATGACGTTTAAACACTAAATGCACCTACCTTTGAAACCTGCTCCGATGTCCGATGTCTCCCGCTCCGATGACCCCCTCTTCACCATCCCGATGTCCCCCATGACCCCCCGATCTTCCCCTCTTTTCCCCCCCCCAGATCTCCCCCCCCCAGTCTTCCCCTCTCCTCCCCACCCCCCACCCCCCGGGTCTTCCAGTCCAGCGCCGGATGACGTCTGGCTCTCTCTCTTACCCACCACCCCCCACTCCCTGCAAAACCCAGAGAGGACGTTAATCATCAGCAATCAACGTGCGATCGCGTCGGAAACGGTAAGTTTGGTTCATGCGGGTTTGCCACACACCCAATCGCCCCCCTGCTGCCAACCCGCCTCCCCGCTAATATCGGGGCCTTAGTCTCACATCAAAAGTACCTAATAAGGCACTGTAGGAAAAAGCGTCGACAAGGCCACTCGTGCAAAAATTGACTCTTTCCACCATGGAGAACCTTTTGACAGTGTTCTGAGATTCCCTAGTGCCTTAAACATCCCTTATTGAGGGTGGATGAAACACCCAGATTCAAGGCCCCTGCTGCTGATGATTTGACCCAGTCAAGGGTGGATGTGCAAGAGTGATGCAACTTAATTAACCTACTGGTTCATTTCCTACCTCCATCACTCAAGAAAGACTTGACATCCCCATTCAGTTACTTAGCGAGGACTAAAATGATGCTGGAAGCTTATGCTAAATACTCAAACATGTTAGCCGCTGAAAAATTGAACCCAGTCTTCTGTGGTTTGACTTGGGCTGAGCAGCCAGCCATTCCTAACACGGAACTTGCTGAGATTGCAAAGTCTAGATTGATACCTGAATAGATAAACTGTGCTGAATGTAAACAATTTAGAATAAAAAATGGTGTGCATCAGAATTAAATTGAATTAAATTAAATTGTTAGATTAGGCTGTGTAAATGTAGTAATCGCTACTCTCTCATTTTGCTCAATAAGTGTTTTAAATGGTTGTGATTACTAGCAGTACAGCAGTATTTTTTAGTAATACTTAACAGACTGAATAATTTCCAGCAGATTGAAGAGTGTCAAATGTATGTTTTGTTTATATATCATATCAAAAATAGTCTGTTACATTATGAGACAAAGCTAACATAAAATCGTTTGTGTTTTCTGGCTTGTGTGACAGAAACTGCTGTTTAAAATGTCTCCTCTCACAGAGTAGTCAGTTTGCTGAATTTCAAAGATAGTACCAGACAAATCAAATTCACTGACAGAATTTATTTTGTTTACACAAAAATACATTTTTGTTTAAAGATTGGAACATTCTGTAAAGAATCCAGTTTTGAAGCCTACTGACTGAGTAAAAGCACCTAGATGCAATCTCAACCCGTCTGCTATCATCTTTGATTCAGTGTTAAACTTGAAAGTTTGTGAAGGGTGACATCGTAACAGGAGGTATTTAGGCTTAAAAATCAGAAACTCCAGTCGGCACAGCAACTGACGAAAATGGCTGTTGGTGTAATCTGTAGCACTGTCTCACCAGAAATCTGCGTCATTTAACCCGATCTATAGAATTCAGCTCCAGCCTCTCACTGCCTCCACACCTTGAATAATGACTAAAGCCATTATTGCTGGGAAACCACAACTTGTAGTCCTGTTATTGTTGTACGGTATTATCCCCCTAGTTGGCTAACATGTGTTGTGTTTTACAATATTAATCTGCATAGTAAACTGCATAGACTGCTTTCAAACTTCATATACAAACTAATTAAAATTAGTGGGTAACTGCCATTGATAAAATAACACCAACTGGAAATGCTAGGCCTTAATGCATTAATATGACATTCCTCTGTTTTGTTAACATTTATTTTAAATGTGTTAACATCGCCATAAAAATAGCAGGCGGTGAAATGTCGTGCAAACATGTTAAACATTTATACAGTAATATCGCCAGCAGTCATTTCTTGGCTTATATTCTTAGCGGTTTCCAGTTACTTTATTCACTGGGAAAACCAACCTGACATTTTCACTGAGTACACACTCCTCAACAGCATTAACTGGCACTTCACATTGTACAAATGTGCTATTATTCTATAGTGTTGATGACCACTGCCCATGTTTTCAAAGAGTGTCTTTTTATTAAATAATTTAACACCTATACAATTATTTCTGTTTATTCTGAAAACTATGTAAAGGTTTCTGTATAAAAAATGCTTAAAAGTCAACAAGCAGTTTTTTGGTTATCACTACTTTTGAAAGTGGAACATTTGATTGGAACATTCCATTGCTATGTGGTAAAGTCTCCTTCCTATATTATGGCAGAAAAATTCACTTAATGAATCCATCAAGCAGGAATTTATTTGCCTCATTTTTAATGGTGCACTATAATATGATTAAAGTAGGATGGAAATGATAACCATGTAGTTTCTTCCATTTTGTGTTCTTTGCAAAATAAGGCTATAAAATAAGCCAAAAATTGGCCAGTAAGTGAGTAGATAAAAAAACAAAATTGATTTTTTTACTTAAAACAGTGTTTGTGTGTTCTAGGTCAAGGAATGGCTGTGCTTGAATTGTCAAACTCAACGAGCGCTAAGTGGACAACTGGGAGACCTTGGAAAAATGCCACCTTCAATTCCAATCTCTTCAAAACCATCACCAAAACAGACTGCTCCTGGTCAGTCTGGGCCCAAACAACAACAATCTCAGAAGGGTCCAACTTCTGCTAGTCCAACACCTTCAAAACCTTCAGCAGAACAATCAACTATCTCTCAACCAAAAGAAACTCAGAAACTAAAGGCAAGTCCCCTGGCAACGGCTTCAAAACAAGCAGAGAAGAAAGAAATGGTAGCTAAAGTTGCTGCCAAACCAGTAGAAACTCCACCTACAGTAAAACAGCAGAAGCCTTTAGATGAGGAATTACACATCACAAAACAAGTCGTAAAAGAAAAAGCTCCCGCAGTTGAAGGAAGGAAGCTTCCATCTGCGCCTGTGCAAAAAGATGCTGATAAACAACAAGAAAAAACTACTGCACCAAAAGATATGGGGTCAATAGTCAAGAAAGAACCAGCTGAAATAAAGACAGTGAAACTTGAAGAACCCCCACCTGTTACAGACCTTCCAAAATTGCCCTCTGTATCCATGAAGGTGGAGAGTGTACAGCTAAAAAAACCTGATCTACTGGAGACTGCAAAAGAAAAAGTTACAATGGTGAGTAAACATCTTGCTTCTGTTGATTTTCCTTTCTTATAAAGAGTTCTTGGATAGGGCTTCACATGTGTAATTTTCCACAGAATTGAGTATAAATTGATATGCGTTGCGTCCATTTTTCAGGTGTACTGTTTGCCAAGGTTAGGCAAAGTAAAATGAAATTCTTATCATTTATAATTAAAAGTTTCAGTAGATGCGTTTTGACCTAGGCAGGGTCTTGGTAGATAGCTCGACCCAATTGTAAGGACACCTGCTGAATATGGTGCATAATTTTTGTTTTGGAGGGGGGAAGTTTTTCTGCTCATTGACATCCTTCACAATGTGGAGGAATTGAATCCTTTACCACTTTTAGTGGCCAATGTCAGCATCAAATTTTCACACTTAGCTATATTATCTAAGATATAAGGTAGTCTTTTCAACACTAATATTGAGGAGATAAGAATGGAACTAAGGAAGGTAAACTGCAAAAAAAATTGACAGTCAAAAGGCTAGAACAAGAGTGGGAAATATTTAAAACAGTGATCAATAGAGTTCACGAGAAATATATTCCTCTAAAAAAAAAACAAGAACAACCTCGCCAATAATGAAATATCTTGGACCAATAAAGAGATAAGGGTAAAATTGAAACTTAAAAAAATGGAATACTCTTAAGTACATAGACAGTAAAGGAGAGGATGACAAAAGGGAGCAAGAGGAGGTTAGGAAGGATGTCAAAAAAAACAATTAAGAAAGCAAAATTAAATCATTAAGGAATATAAAAAGAAAAAGTAAAATATTCTACAGACACATAAATAACAAAAGAAATTCAGGATAGGGTTAGGGCCAGCAGGGGATGCACAAGTAAAGACAGCAAAATGGCAGAAATATTGAATAGTTACTTTGCCTCAGTATTTACCAGGGAGACTAACAAGGTGGGTATGACATTAGAAGAGGAGATCAAAAAAGGTATAAAGACATTTAAGATAGAAAGGGAGGAGATAATTGATAAACTAATCAAACTTAGAGAAGATTAGACCCCTGGGGGGTGATTTTAGGAGGCAATTGCGGGTGCGTTGGGGGCGAGGGGGGGCTCCGATAATCGCGGAAATCCCGTTCAGCTTCGGAAGCCGGCATCAACCTGCCGACGTCCGAGTTTCCCAGGGACCCACCTGTGTGCGCGTGGGCGACCCGAAAACGCAAGTCCTGCCAGCAATTAAAGCCAGCGGGATGACAGTTAAAGAGCCAAATGTACCTCATTGAGGCACTTAACCTGTAATAGAGTAAGTCATTAGAACGATTTTTAACTTACCAGGGGGACTTGCCCACCGCCTCTGAATCACACCTGGTAAAACCTGGTAACGCCTGGTAAAGGGCCAGATCAGGGAACAAGAAACTAAATAAATTAAATTAAAAACCATGGAAGGAAGTGAAAACACTAAATGAACCTACCTTTGCACCCTGCTCTGGTGTCAGATGTCTCCTGCTCCGATGTCTCTTACTTCACACCCCCCCCACCCCGATATCCCCCTGTTCACCCCCTCGATCTTCCCCCGATGTCCCCTCTTCACCACCCCGATGTCCCCCTCCTCACCCCCAATCCTCCCCCGATGTCCCCTCTTCACCCCCCGATCTTCCCCCGATCTTCCCCTCTTCACCCCGATCTTCCCCTCTTCACCCCGATCTTCCCCTCCCACCGATCTTCCCCTCTCTTTCCCCCCTCCCGCCATTCCCCCCTCCCCCCGATCTTCCGTTCCAGTGCCAGATGACGTCTTGCTCTCTCTTTCTCGCGCTCCCCCGCGTTGCAGCTCCTCACAGCAACCAGCCTGTCAATCAGGCTGGCTGCCAGGCGCAAAACCCGGAGGGGACGTTAATCATCATCAATCAACATGCGATCGCTCCGGAAACGGTAAGTTTTGTTCATGCAGGTTCGCCACCCTCACCATCACCCCTCCCACTGCCAACCCGCCACCATTGTAAAATCGAACCCCTGGACTGGATGGATTGCATATTAAAAGAAGTTAGGGAAGAGATAGCAGAGGAACTATTACATATATATAAAAGTTCATTAGAAAAGGGAATAGTGCCAGAGGACTAATGTTATTCTATATTTAAAAAGGGGGATAGAACAAGTCCAGGGAACAATAGACCAGTTAGCTTAACATCGGTGTTTGGAAAGATAATAGCATCTTTATTCAAAGATGTAATAGAAAAACATCTAGAAAACAAAAATATAATAAAGAATAGTCAGCACGGATTTCAGAAGGGAAGGTCATGCTTGACCAACCTTATTGAATTCTTTGAAGAAGTAACGGAAAGAGTAGATAAGGGTAATGTAGTAGATGTAATATATTTGGATTTTCAAAAGGCCTTTGATAAGGTACCATATAGTAGACTCATGACTAAGGTCAGAGCATGTGGAGTCAGGGGATAAGTTGCAGAATGGATAGCAAGCTGGCTACAAAACAGAAAACAGAGAGTAGGGGTTAGGGGTAGCTGCTCAGACTGGCAAAAGATGGGAAGTGGTGTTCCACAGGGATCAGTGCTGGGACCATTGTTGTTCACAGTTTACATCAATGATTTGGACTCGGGAATCGGAAGCACAATTTCAAAATTTGCGGATGTCAGAAAATTGGGGGCTATAGTTAGTACAAAGAAAAAATGCGTTAAAATGCAAAAAGACGTTAATAAACTTGCAGAATGGGCGTGTAAATGGCAAATAAATTTCAATATGGATAATTGTGAGGAGGGCATTTTGGTAGGAAGAATAAGGAAGCCACATATTGCTTAGATAATAAGAGTCTAAATGGGGTAGAGGAGCAAAGGAATCTCGAGGTACAGATACACAAATCACTAAAAGTAGCGACGCAGATTAACAAGGCCGTTAAAAAAGGCAAACCAAGCACTGGGGTTCATTTCTAGAGGGATAGAATTGAAAAGCAGAGAAGTTATGATAAACTTGTATAGAACCTTGGTTAGACCACACTTGGAGTACTGGAACAGTTCTGGTCTCCATATTATAATAAGGATATAGAGGCATTGGAGAAGCAAAAAAGTCTCATAAGGATGATACCAGAACTGAGAGGATATACTTCTCAGGAAAGGCTGAATAGGCTGGGGCTCTTTTCTCTAGAAAAAAGAATGCTGAGGGGTGACCTGATCGAGATCTTTAGATAATGATAGGGTTTGATAGGGTGATGTAGAGAAAATGTTTCCACTTGTGTGGGAGTCCAAAACAAGAGGCCATAAATATAAGATAGTCACTAATAAATCCAATAGGGAATTCAGGAGAAACTTCTTTATCCAAAGAGTAGTAAGAATGTGAAATGCGCTACCACAAGGAGTAGTTGAGGCAAACAGCATAGATGCATTCAAGGAGCAGCTAGATAAGCACACGAAGGAGAAAGGAATAGAAGGTTAGGCTGATAAGGGTAGATGAAATAAGGAGGGAGGAGGCTCATGTGGATCAGAAACTCCAGCGTAGACCAATTAGGCTGAATCTCCTGTTTCAGTGCTGTAGACGCAATGTAACAATGTAATACAATTACTACCCTCTGTATGTAGCAGTTAAATCTACACTGTCTATTCACCTTCCCTGTGGTGAGCTTGAGTCTGTGGTTACAATATGGGTACAGTAGTGCAGTGGCTGTGTCGCTGGACTAGTAATTCAGAGACCTGAACTAATAATCCGGAGAATGTGAGTCGTTATCCCACCATGGCAGTTTTTAATTTTGAATCAAGTTTTTTTTAAATTAGAAATAAATAGCTGGTATTAGTAAAAGTGACCATGAGCTGTCAGATTTTCCCAAAAATCCAGCTGGATCACCTAATGTTCTTTAGGGAAGGAAACCTGCCATCCTTACCTGGCCTGGCCTATATCTGACTCCAGTCCCACACAGACATTGTTGACTCTTAACTTCTCTCTGAGGTAGCCCAGCAAGCCATCATACGTATCAAACCATTTCAATAAGAAGGCCCACCACCACCACCTCAAGGATAACTAGGGATGGACAATAAATGTTGGTTTTGCCAGCAATGCCCACATCCCGAGAATGAATAAATAAATAATTCATTCAATTTATCCATGCCTCTTAAAATCTTAAAAACCCGAAAACCCCAATACCATTACCCCTGAGCCACCTTTTCTCCAGTGTAAACATTTGCAGCTTCCTTAGTCTGTTCTTAAGGTGCCTAATGGTAATTGTACCCAAGTGTTAATTGTATCAATTAGTGTTAATTGTATTCAGGTGGTGGGTATCAATTGGGGACTCTCTTGTAACCATTTATAGGAGGGGGCTTATCTAGGGGATGCACGATGTGTAAGCGTTGATCTCTGTGAACAAAGGCTTGGAAGCAACTGAAGACTAGGCTCTAGTATTCTATCCTTCACGACCTGGCTATCCAATTTGTAACACCTAATCCCAGTGCCCTCTCTAAAGTCAGATGTCTCCACTGTAGTATGATGACCAGAATTGCATTAAATACAGCAGGTTGGGTCAAACAGAAGCTCTACACAAACTCACTATTACCTTGTAGGACTTGACGGTTGCAGAAAGCTATTCTCAGAACCCTCTTCTGTGTTGTCCTATTAGTTATATTCCCATTGCTTGTTTCCCTTCCCCAGTCTCATCACTTTTCATTTGTCCAGATTAAATTACATCTGGCCCTTCTTGATCCAGTCCACCAATCTATTTAGATCCCTCTGTATTTGGTCTACTTGTTCTTTGTTCTTTGTTATTTGCAGCCTCACCCCAACAGTTCTGCATCCTCGGCAAACATACAGCTTCTTTTCTGTCCCCGTATAAGATAAGCAATGTTCCTTGCATTTATTTCTGAGGCATCCTGCAAATTACCTTCTTCCATTCTGATGCAGTTGTTTGCTTCCTCCTGAAACTCTGCTTTATTTTTGACCTTATGAACCAGTCTTCTGTGTCACTAAATTTATAACATCTGCTGAGTTCCTCTTATCTGCTAGGTCCATTAACTCTTCAAAAAAGTCCGGTAGACTTTTGTCAGGCCATGCTAACTTATTTTTGTCAGTCAACATTTCTTTAGGTGCTTCATTATTGCCTCCTTCAAAATGTCCTCCAAGGTTTTATCTATTATGAATATCAGGCTCACTGGCCTATACTTCTCAGCATTATATTTATGTCCCTTTTGTATAATTCACACACTATTCCTGTTTACAACAAATCCCTAAAAATGCCCCTCGGGGTGTAGTTGATTTAATTAGCTATTTCCTTAGGTACCCTTTGCACAGCTTACCCAATCCAGATACTTTGATCTCTTTTATTGCTCTCAACCAGTCTATTACTTCCTTACTCATAAATTTTAATATCTCCTACAACCGCCTTCAAAATCCCACCTCTGCATTAGGAAGAGAGCTTTTATGAACACTGAGTCAAATAAATTGTTTAGAATATCTGCCACCCTTTTGATCACTTGATATATCACCCTTGAAATCATTCCGTGGTCCTACTGTTTCCCTCACCATCTGTTCTCTGTGAATACAATGTTAATAAAAAACTGTTCAGACTGTGCTTTATATTTCCCGCAATCTTAGTCTTGTGTTCAATTTTAATTTAGTCTTGAAATTATGGTGTGGAATAATAGTGTACAGGCACTTGTTCATCTAAAATCCCTCTGTGCTATTTTCGCAGAAACATTAGCCCATTTATTGTAAACAACTTAGTACCTCCACTAAAAAAAGCAGAGAAGGATTTCAGATGAATGCGTTATGTGGCCATTCACTATTGATTTCTAGGCTCTTATTCATGTATACATCTCTCTTAATCGAACTATAGATTTTCTTGAGGTTTCTTTTATCCTCTGCTGCACTTCATTTACTTTATTGTATCCTCAAAGTATGGACTTGAAAGTGTTCCATTTATCATCTGTACTTCTCCCTTCTGTGTTCTCTGTATTAGCATCTGCGCCCCCCCCCCCCTCCTGTGGTGTTGCACACACAGGGAGTCAACACAAATTGTAGTATTCCGGTCAGGCAGGGTGAGATGGTGGGAGGATAATTGGACCGAGATGGGGGAGGAAATAGAAAGGAGGGGGAGTGGAGAAAGGGGAGAACAGAAGAATAGGAAATTACATAGAATTTTACAGCTCAGAAACAAGCCATTCAGCCCAACAAGTCTATGCCAGTCTTTATGTACCACACCAGCCTCCACCCACTTTACTTTATCTCACCCTATCAACATACCAAAATGCAGATGAGAAAGGAGAAAGATGTGGGGAAGGGGCTGAAGAGGGGGGCATGGAATATGGGACAGGAGAGGGGCAGGAATGGGGCCTGCAAGCATTCTCAGCAAGGAGGGGGCAGGCTCAGGGAAATCTATCATTAGGAGTGGTAAGGGGTGAAAACTCAGTCAGCAGAGGGCAGGGGATCAAGGCAAATGGATGCACAATCAATAGCTGGCAGTAATATCTGGGGCAGGAGGCACTAACGGTTCAGAGGAGGTGGGTAAAATTGGCAAAAGGCTCTGGGTGTGAGGGGGTGGGGGGGATGCTGGAAAGCTCTTCAAGCGGGGAGATTGTGCAACACCAAAGCAGAGTCTATCTGCATGGTTGAGCTGCCAGTATCAATTCAATCACAAGACATTATTACAAATGGTCAATACACTTTAGCTGGTCTTGCATATGAGGGCAGGTGGGATACATACTGAAGGCCCTGCAGAGTGAACAAACATAATGCAGAATGTGTGCACTGCTAGGTTTAAAAAAATACTTACATTTTTTTTTACTTCCACATACTGTTCAATGACTTTGGGATATGCTTGAACATTATGCACACGCAGATACATGAAAGAATTATGGTGCACACTCTCCCAGTGGCTGTGTGTGAAGATGTAAGCTGCCTCAAAAGGCTACAATACTGCACTAGTACTTCATTATTTGGAACCAACATTACATGATAGATCTTTTAATAGCATCGCCTACAGGAGCAACTGCTGCTGCAGGTACTTGTGGTCACTTTTAAGATGTCTTTTCCCACAGAGATAACCTGACATAGAAGTTTTCAATGCATCTTGAAATGGAACACTATGGCCGACCTAGCAACTTTAAGACACAACCAGTCAATTGCCTGTGGCATTGCACACTGGGAGTTAAGACCAAATGTAGTCTTCAAGTGAAGTGGGCTGAGAGGGTGGGGATATTTGGATCAGGGCATGCAGACATAATTCAGACCCAATTTTAAAGTCATACATCTGTTTTTATTTTTATGTTACCATTATCAATTCCTACATGCACATTTATAATGGGAACCGTCTCTGTAAAGTTGTCATGCTGAAATTGCACCCTCCAGCCAGTGGGTGCTGCAGTGCCTCCACTGGGGGGAGAGTGTAATTACAGTGTGACAAGTTCACAAAGGCAGTCTCCATCCTAAATGTGGACATAAGAATTTATAATGGGAAAAGTTGACAGGAAGTGTGGATAGACTGGTGGAGCCAGCCAGGCACATTGCAGCTCTTGCACCAGTATGCAGCTGCTGCTGATTTTCAGCCCCAGTATCTTTTATTGTATATCAAAAAGACTTCCACATTTAAAGGGCCATATGTGAATAGAAATTTTTTAATGGATGTAGTTCTGCAAATAATTAAAGAAAAGGAGAAAAATCTCTTTCATAGACACATGTTCATGTTGAATTAGTTCTCAAACTTTTCAACAGTGACCAGCACTGTTAATATGTTGTGATTTCTGGGTATCTTTAGCAATGGAGCTACATTATAACCCAAATAAGACATAAAGGACAGTACATGGTGAAATAGGGCAACAATCTCCAAGTACGGTTGACTGTTTACCTGACAGCCAACCAAGGTATGAGAGCTTAAAGGAAAAAAGGAAAGGACGTCCATTTATACAGTGCCTTTCACAACCTCAGGATATCCCAAAACATACTTTTGAAGTGTAGCCACTGTTGTAATGTAGGAAAGCACGACAGCCAATTTCCAGACAGCTTGGTCCCACAAACAGCAACATCCACATAATGTTTTTTTTAGTCATGTTGGTTGAGGGATAGATACAGGCCAGGGCACCAGGAGAACGCTCCTGCTCTGCTAATAGTGCCATAGGATCTTTTATATCTACCTCAAGTCTCTGGAGTGGGGCTTGAACCCACAAACTGTGACTGAGACTACGAAGTGTCCCGGATCATTTGGCATGACCCAATTCAAGTGGTGCAAAAATTGCTTGTTCCACTTGCACTGACTGATTTGCTCTTTTCTCTTTCTTACACTCACCCTCAGCAAGAGCTGTTGTAGAAGTAACACTATTTCAGCATCCATAGTGTAAGTCGAAGGGGTTTATTAAAACTATAGGGCCTATAAGTTTTATGAGACCCTCGCTTCTCCTTTGGATGGTAGGGCAAGAGTGAGAGAAAGAAAGCAAAGTTGAATGGCAGCATTGACAAACCCCACGACCAGATGGACTGTGAGAAAGAGAGTGTGAGAGGAGAGAAACAGACACGGGCTGCAAAAAAGTACAGTCTTCTTTTTATAGAGCAGTTTGAACAGGGAGCCATATTTTTATTGTCTGGGTGCATTGCAGATTTTCTTTTTATTCATTCATGGGATGTGGGCATTGCTGGCGAGGCCGGCATTTATTGCCCATCCCTAATTGCCCTTGAGAAGGTGGTGGTGAGCCACCTTCTTGAACCGCTGCAGTCCATGTAGCGAAGGTCCTCCCACAGTGCTGTTAGGTAGGGAGTTCCAGGACTTTGGCCCAGCGATGATGAAGGAACGGCGATATATTTCCACATCAGGATGGTGTGTGACTTGGAGGGGAACATGCAGGTGGTGGTGTTCCCATGCACCTGCTGCCCTTGTCCTTCTAGGTGGTAGAGTTTGCGGGTTTGGGAGGTGCTGTCAAAGAAACCTTGGCAAGTTGCTGCAGTGCATCTTGTAGATGGTACACACTGCGCCGGTGGTGGAGGGAATGAATGTTTAAGGTGGCGGATGGGGTGCCACACAAGCAGGTTGCTTTGTCCTGGATGGTTTCGAACTTCTTGAGTGTTGTTGGAGCTGAACTCACCCATGCAAGTGGAGAGTATTCCATCACACACCTAACTTGTTCCTTGTACTTGGTGGAAAGGCTTGGGGGTGTCAGGAGGTGAGTCACTCGTCGCAGAATACGCAGCCTCTGACCTGCTCTTGTAGTGACAGTATTTAATAATTGAAAAGTTCTGATATGATAGTCATCTCTCTTTAATCATTAATAGGTGAATTAATGGGATGGCTTAGCTCTGTCATTTGCCTGTTGCTTTTGGTGTTTAGTATGCAGGTAACCCTGTGTAGTTGCTTCATTCTAAAGCTGTGCCTGGTATGCCTTTCTGCATTTCCCATTGAACCAGGGTTGGTCTCCCAGTTTGATGGTGATTGAGTGAGTGAGGGATGTGTTGGACCATGAGCTATGTCCTTCATAATTTGGCCAGCTCAGCCAGTGATTGTATTGAACTACTTTTGGTGGTGGAATCCCTGCCCAGAATTCATTTTGTAAACTTGTTCCCTCAGAGCTTCCTCCCAAATGATGTTCAATGTGATTAGTCAGTTACGGGGGCATAATCAATTGGGAGGTTTCCTTGACATTGTTTGACCTGAACCCATGAGATTTCATGGGGTCCAGTCTCAATGTTGAGGACTCTTAGGGTCACTCGCAACTGACTGTGTACCACTGTGCCCCCACCTTTGGTTGGTCTAGCTTGACAGCTGGACAGAACATACCGAGGAATGGTGATGGAGGTGTCCAGGATGTTGGCTGATAAATATGATTCTGTGAGTACAACTATGTGAGGCTGTTGCTTAACTAGTCTGTGAAACAGTTCTCCCAACTTGTACACATCAAAACTTTGTTTTAAAATTTCTTAGGACCAGGCTGCATTAATTGCCCATTCCTAGATACCCTGAGAAGGTGGTGGTGAGCCTTTTCCTTGAACTGCTGCAGTCCTTGTGGTGATGGTGCTCCCACAATAGTGTTAGGTAGGAAATGAGAATACCAGGTGTTGATGAGAAGGACTTTGCCAGGTTGATTGGCTTGAGGTTGCTTAAGTCTTGTCCTAATACGATGCCTTGGTTGCCGCCAATAGGTCCATCATTAGTTCCCTTATTTTTGAACTTGGTAGTGAACGTTTACAACTGAATGACTTGCTCGGCTTCTTCAGAGGATACTAAACATCAATCATTTAGAGTGGGACAAGAGTCACCTGTAGGCCAGACCAAGTAGGGGTGGCAGACTCCCTTCCCTGAAGGACATTAGTCAACCAGTTGGGTTTTATGGCAATCCAAAAGCTTCTCCTCCAGCGAAGCCCCAGGAAAAAGGGTCTCCGTAGCATGTTCCTGACCTTTGTGCCTGGGGAAATAGTTGATTCCTAATGGCAAAGATCAGAAAAATGTACCCTCTAACCTTTGTGACAGTTAAAGAGAACAAAGAACCATGGGGTTAGTGTCTAGGTTTTGATTATTGTTTACTCTGCTAGCAGTTTACACAGACTTGAATTATTTGTAAAAATGAAGACTTTTAACTGACACCTTGGTTTCAATTCACTGATGTAAAATTAGTTTGTGAAATTACTCTTAATTATTATGATTCCAGGCTGCGCTTTTGACAGAATTATCAAAAAAAACTATTTAAACAATTTAGGACTAATGTAAGAGATTTTTAAAAAACGTCTAAGATTGTAGGTGGGTCCAACCATAACTCAGATTGCATATTATTCGCAAAGGATGATAAATAGCATAATAATGTACAATACTATTTTAAAGTTTTTTAAAATTTATCCTTTTTGTGATTTTCCTGGATCACATTTTCAAAATGATTGAGCATGGACATTGGCCGGGAAATTCCTCGGAGCAGTTCCTTATCCATCGGCATTACTTCATCAGAAGTGTAGTGAAAACCCCATTTACGCACTTCCAGTGGTCAGGTTAGGGAGAGCTGCTGTAATTCAGCCCCAGGTGGAAAGTCTGGCAGTTACTCTTCATTCCTTCTCTTAATACAGTGCCTTTCCTTCTGGAGACTGTCAAGGGATCTGGCATTTGGAGAGCCTCAACTTACAAGCATCTTTAATGTCATTGATCCAGAAGCATATTTTAATTTGTAAACATCAAGGACAGGTCTTTTTCTATAATATTTTACTGCTGTTTGTCACATGGTAAGCCCAAATATGTTTTTGTAGGCTCAACCTAAACAATGTAACGAATTTTATGTTTACAGTTATAACTATTACAAAATGTTATATTTTAAATTTTTTAATTATAAAACTCAACATTAAATACTGCAGTGAAAGACACCGATTGTTTTAAAGATATATCCTAATCTCAGCCTTCAAAAATCAAAGAAGTTACAAGTACTTACCTAAAATGACTTAGAAACGCAGGATCATTATGAACAATTCAACTGTTCAATGTCAAGATGTCCCAGTCTTTTAGAAAATGATAAATTAATCAAACATTATTTACCGCATTATTTATTAAGAGTCTCTAGTTTAACTTATTCTGCATTAACACTTTCATTTTCATTCATTTTCTGATGTAAATCATTTGAGAAATATAATTGCACGCTTCCTTAATGTCCAGGACATACATGGAAGTACTTAGATATTGGTAATGTAATAGCATTTTTATGCACATTAGATTTGTTACTGGTAGGTAGTTAAAAGTAAAGCATAGTAAAGTAGAAAAGATGGGATATCAAATAATACTGTGAAATATTTTGGTATAAAATTTCTGCTGCAAATTTGAATTTTATGCATAGCTGGTATCCTCTTGTTGGGTTCTGTTGTGATATGAGAGGTTACTTATGCAAGTAAGAAACCAGTTGTAATTGTTGGGGTTGTAGATTTATATGATTAGTGGTTGCATTAATTTCAATGAAATACTATCTTTTCTTAAACAGGAGAAAGAGGAAGAAAAGTCAGATTCATCAGCACCTCATCAGCAGAGAAGCCCCCAGGGTTTGAGTGATACAGGATATTCATCTGATGGTATATCAAGTTCACTGGGTGAAATTCCAACCGTTCTTCAAAGTGAGGATAAAGACTTGCTCAAAGAACCGGCTAGGAAAGATTCAATTTCTCAGGAAAGTAGTCCTTCAAGCCCATCAGATCTTGCCAAGTTAGAAAGTACAGTTCTTTCAATCTTAGAAGCTCAGGCAAATACACTGAATAATGAGAAGTCAGGTCAGTACAAAGATCCTTATGGACTTTACGCTGACCAAGAAAGAGAACGACACAGACCAAGAACCTTGTCAATTACACCAGAGTCTTATAGCTCAGATGAAGAGGACCTGGAAGATATTCAGGAAGAAGATGAGGAAGCTTTGGAGGATGATGGTCATGGGGATACATTGCCTAGAAAAGACTGTAGAGAAAGCCATGGTTCTCAGGATGAAGCAGCATTGAGGAGGCAGCGGTATGATTCTCTAGAAGACAGTAGTGAAAGTGAGCACTCACCACGTCCTCATAGGCAGAGAAAGATCAGTGTTGGATCATCAAGTAGTGATGAATACAAACAAGACCACAGTGATAGCCAAGGATCTGGTGATGAAGAAGACTTTATTCGAAAACAAATCATTGAGATGAGTGCAGAAGAAGATGCATCAGGATCTGATGAGGATGACTATATCAGGAGTCAGCTGAAAGAGATCAGTGGAAAAGAACGACCAGAGAGCAAAGGACCAACTGTTAAACACAGACGTCTTTCAAAAAAAAGTAGCACAAGCCATGATGATGATTCAGGGAGGCGTCATTCATGGCATGATGATGATGATGAAGAAGTGTATGATGAGAGTCCTGAGCCTAAGTACAGAGAGACTAAAAGTCAAGACAATGAAGAGTTGTCTGTCTCAGCTGGCGGAGGCCTTAGACGATTTAAAACAATTGATTTGAACAGTTCTATTACAAATAAATACACAGAAGAAGAATCTGAGCACAAAAAGGGCGGATTGTACTATGAAGAAGAACCAGAGCTAGAGATGGAGAGCTTAACTGATTCACCAGAAGATAGGTCAAGAGGTGAAGGCTCATCCAGTCTGCATGCAACATCCAGTTTTACACCTGGTACTTCACCTACGTCAGTATCATCATTGGATGAAGACAGTGACAGTAGTCCAAGTCACAAGAAGATGCTCGGAGAGAGTAAACAGCAACGAAAGGCTAGACACAGATCACATGGTCCTTTGTTGCCTACTATTGAAGACTCTTCTGAAGAAGAAGAATTGCGGGAGGAAGAAGAACTTTTGCGGGAACAAGAAAAACAGCGAGAGTTAGAACAGCAACAAAGAAAGAGTTCAACAAAGAAATCAAAAAAAGATAAAGATGAATTAAGAGCTCAGAGAAGACGTGAGCGTCCAAAAACGCCTCCAAGCAACCTATCACCAATTGAAGATGCCTCACCAACAGAAGAATTGCGACAAGCAGCAGAAATGGAGGAATTACATCGGTCTTCATGTTCTGAATATTCACCAAGCATTGAATCTGAGCCTGAAGGATTTGAAATAAGTCCAGAAAAAATTATAGAGGTTCAGAAAGTTTACAAATTGCCTACTTCTGTGTCACTGTATTCTCCAACAGATGAGAAAACTGGCAGCATTATACAAGGAGTTGATGCTATTAGTCAGAAGTCTTTGAAAAGTGCAGAAGAAGCATATGAAGAAATGATGCATAAAGCAAAATTACTTCAGAATCAAAAAGAACCTGATGAAGTATTTGAAAAGGAGCCTTTATATGGGGGCATGTTAATAGAAGATTATATATATGAATCTCTAGTAGAAGATACTTATAATGGAACAACAGACAACCATTTCCTTAATACAGGACAGGAGACCGGCACTCGTTTGTTGCAGGAATCTGAAAAGAAATTAAGAAGTCCAGATGAAATTTATGAAGAAATAATGAGAAAAACCACCAGTTTCAGTGCTGCTGAACAGTATTATTACACCCAACCTTTAGATGTAAACCTCCGTCAACAGGAATTGGTTTCCACTATGCATGTTGGTGAAGAAACTGTTGTTACACTTCCATCAGATGTCATAGAATCTTCCACAAAGACTGAAAAACAGTTATTAGATGCTGATGCTGCTTATGAGGAGCTCATGAAGCGACAAAGAGCACTGCTGACACCTGGAACCAGTCCAACTCAGCCAAGTTCCCCTGAGTCCCTTGCGTCTGCTGAATCAGAGGCCTCTGGTATCTCTTCTGCTTCCACTAGGGTACATAACGAATTGTTAACCTCAATACAACTTCCTGGTACAGAGCCAGAGCAAATTGCATCAATAGGTAGTATGATGCATACTATCCCTGATGTCAAAATTACACAGCACTTTACTGTGGAAGACGATAATGAAGCAGAATATGGAGAACCTTATCATGTAGACAATAGACAGATGTCACATGAAACCACTGAAACAGTAAAACAGAATAAACCAGGGACTACAACCAGCAGTATTGTATCAACAACAGCAACATCTACGGCTTTTGCAACTCCTATTACAGAAGTCTCACCTTCTATTAGCACAATTGCCTCTACTGTTACCACAACTAGCAGCTCTCCAGTTTGGTCCACTATGCCGGCTGGTGTATTAAAGGCAAAGGATTCTGTTGTAGTTAGTATAACCACAAGTGAAGAACATTTCACTTCAACACCGACATCCATATCTACTATCAAGACTACAACGAGTCCATTAACTTCTGCAACAGTAAGGACTTCTCATGTATATCCCATTTCAACCACTAGCCCTTCTGGACTATCAACCATGTCAGATCATGTTGTTATTTCTGTGCCTCCTAATCTAGACAGTTCTGAGATTCCCACCTCCACTATGGTGACTTCAGTGCCAGAAACTAGAAAGTTTTTGAATAAACAATCTACTGTGGATAGTATTTCTGATAAAGCTATCTCTTCAGTGTCTATGGCACCAGCTTCAATGGGGGTTGCTGTTTGTGGATCCCCAGCGATAACACAACCAATACCAACAGCTACACTGGCTTCCACTATGTCAGTATCAGGAAAAGAAAAACATGCAGTTGCCTCAAGAACAGCACCAAGTTCCTCTGTCTCTACAACGGTTTCCACTTCTGTAACCACCACTGCCTCACAACTACCACAAACTACTTCTTGGGCTTCTTCTTTTCCTTTTAAAATGGGCTCATTCTTCACAAGCTCATCATCACAGCCTACTACTAATTCGCCACTCCATCCACCACCACCACCTCCTCCTCCTTTACCTCCTCCAACTCTTCCAAAGCCAGTTATCATCCCAAAGAAGAAGTCCCCAGCTCAAGTACCAGTCTGTAGAATGGGAACCCCTACACACACTAGTGCTGTAACTAGCTTAACTACTACATTAGATCAAAGCAGTTTAGCAACAAATGGAAAAATATTTCACCCAATGCCACCTCCTATCCCTCCTAAACCAGCCTCAATTCCGTCAGGATTGGTTTTCACCACTAGGCCAGCAGACGGAATACGACCTACAATTCCTCCAAAGCCTTCACTTGCTCACCTTCCTTTAACTGTGCATAAGCCAAGTGAATTACAACATAAAACTTCAGACTCAACTACAACTTTGTCTTTAAACTTGGCCTCACCAGGAGACTTCAAACTGATTTCTCCTACATCTCCTATGTCCCCACATTCAAATAGATCTTCTCCAAAGTTAACTATGCATTCTCAAGCTACCTATGTAGTAATCACTTTGCCATCTGAACCTGGCACTCCAACAGAATCTATAACCTGCCAAGCATCTTCCACCCAGCCATCAGTATCTCCTTCAAAACAGCATGGTCTGTCATGTCTACCATCAACCATATCCTTGGCTCACTTTACTAAATCTGTAGAAACTCAGGAAATAGTTGAAAAGGGAAAAACAGAGACAGTTTATTTTTATCAGAGTTTGGCACAGGGTGTTGTATCAACCGTGGCACATGGGATATCAACTGATGTCACAAAGACACCAGTTTCTATGGTATATGATAAAGTACCAAGTACAGGTACAGTTAGTGTCTCTATAACCATACCCCCTGAAAGAAAATATACCGAACAACCACGATTTCAAGAAAACGGGAGAACACTGGAACACACAACACAGTTTACAAGTGATGTGATTGATCTTCGTACTTTGTTTAATTTAGATGCTGGTATGACAGATAACGGTATGGATTTGTCTACCTTCTCGACAGATGGAAGAAGGCATGCTTTGGTAATTGAGGCAGGTGGCGTACGCCATATCAGTGCGATTCAGCCTGCCATTGTGAATCTAAGTACAACCGGATCAGATGAACAAATTCCAGTTTCTACACTGGCAATATCTACTGAAAGTATAACTGTAGTTACTTGCACAGCTACCACAACATTTACTGCAACCACTGACATTTCTGAAAGACCTGTGGATCTTGGGCATGCCGTGTCTATACCACTTCAGCTAACAACCAAGATTGATGAAGCAGCATTCAATGTTGCTCATAGTCAGTCACCTGCCCCAAGCACAGTAGAAGTTCCAATCAACCTGTCTTGTAGCACTGCTGCTCCCATGCCAACTTGGCCTATTACTAAACCAGTGACAATAGTTCCTACTGGTACAACAAATGGATGGATAGATGTAGAATCTACAGAGGTTGGAGCAGTTGATTTGAGCACAACAAAACCCCATCGAATGATGGTGACGATGGATGAATTAACATCTGGAATTGTTACTACAATTGTAGAGGAAGAAGACAAACCTGTAGATCTTACCGCAGGAAGACGTAATGTTTGCTGTGATGTGGTTTACAAGTTTCCATTTGGTCGTAGTTGTTCATCTTTGACACAGCAACCTGCTTCCACACTACCTGAAGATCGCTATGGGTACAGAGATGACCACTATCTATATGACCGTAGTGGGTCCCATGGTTACCGAGGATTTGGAAGCATGAAGCCTTCCATGTCTGATACAAACTTGGCAGAAGCTGGTCTGTTTCTATATAAAAGCAAACATAGCTTTGACTATCGTAGTGGTGCTACAGATGCAGCAGTAGACCTTACAGCAGGAAAACTGACTACAGGTCAGTATGATACAGCAACAGATCTTTCCTTAAAATTAAGACTGCATGGTTTCCCTCAACTCATACTGGGCTAAGTTTTTTCTTTTGCGTCATTTCTAATTCTTCATTTTTCATTTTGGTACAGAACTTTAAGCATGAGAAAATGGAATGCAATTAATTTTTTGTTTCGCCTTATGTTTTTTGCACACAGGTGCTTGCATGTGCCTGCATGTTTTTCAGCATTGTTTTTGCTTCCCATCTAATTGCAACTATTAATGATAAAGAAGAATTGCATGCAGTCTTTGCTTTAATCACCTGGATGGAATGGCAATGATTATCCCCACAAATCAATTTGATCCTCTAGGAATGAGCTGTATTTCTGACCCTATAATTACAGGTGAATTAATGGACTATTCTGCAGTTTGTACTCAGCCTCAAGATCATCTCAGCAAGGGAACACTGAGCTATCCAGAGACACGTCAAGTGATTTCAGCCACTGGGGCCACTGGCACACCACAGTATTCTCAAGCAAGAATAACGCCAACTATAGGAAGTCACTATGGCATGCCAAGTGTTTTAAGGTCTTCTGGTGGTGTTGTTTATTCTTCTGTGGCAACTCCAATCCCATCCACTTTTGCAATTACTACCCAGCCAGGTTCAATATTCAGCACTTCTCTTAGTCTCCATACCAGTGATACTATGCCTTCACTATCAGCATTACAGCATATTCAACCAATGCCCAAGTCTTCCAGTTTCTTGACAACAGCTGACGTAGGAAGAGAACTGGGAGCTGGGGTTCCTCTAGGTTTAAATACATCAACCTTACAATCTGTTAGCATGGAAGCACTGCAAGCTGGACTTGTGTCTAACTTAACAGTTTCAGCAATATATCCGGATGCATCATCGGAAGTCAGTTTTATGCAGCCTGAAACAGATTACATGCAGAAACATGGCATTGAATCTTCAGTGGTTCCAAACCTGTCACCTGTTGCTTCACCTGTATCTGAAGAGAACAAACATTTGCTGATGGAAAGAGAAATGCTGGAGTTTGAGAAGATGAAACAGATACGCTTAGCTGAAGAGCTTGAGCGAGAACGGCACGAGATCCAGATATTCCGAGAGCAAGAAAAGCTCATCGTTCAGCGAGAACTTCAGGAGCTCCAAACAATGAAGCAACAACTCCTGTATCAGCAACAGGAAGAGCGGCAAACTCAGTTTATGATGCAGCAAGAAACCATAGCCCAGCAACAGATGCAGCTCGAGCAAATACAACAGCTGCAGCAGCAACTCCAACAACAGCTTGAGGAGCAAAAGATTCGACAGATATATCAGTACAGCTATGACCCTTCTGGTATAGCCACACCACAGACAACTGCAGATCAAGCAATGATAGAATCCCAGTACACAACAGCAGAAAATGGTCAGTTCTGGCATGGCCAGGATGCTAGTACAACAGCTTCAGCCATGATGGGACATGATGTACCACAGACGCAGTCATGGTATACTGTTCAGTCGGATGGCATTCCTCAGCACATGCCTCAGCCTTGCATGCCGAGCTCAGTATCCGAAATGTCTTTGAAAGACATTGATGTTAGAGAGGGAAGACCACTGAAGAAGAGAAGCTCCATGCCAAGGCTGCGTGGTCAGTACAGTGATGATCTTGATGAAAGTTTGCAGGAGCCAAGATCATACAAAAAGATAGTTGACAGTGGAGTCCAAACTGATGATGAGGAAGGGACAGAAAGATGCTACACTAGTAGAAGAAGGAGAACTAAAAAGAGTGTTGATACGAGTGTTCAGACTGATGATGAAGATAATCAGGAAGACTGGGACATTCCCACCAGAAGGCGTAGGTCTCGTGTGGGAAAGTATACTGATGGTGGAACAGAGATAGATAAAGCAAAACGTCCACATTTTGCAAAACTCTCTAATATTGCTGTGCAGACTGTAGCTGAGATTTCTGTTCAAACTGAACCTGAAGGAATAATAAGGACACCTTCAATAAGGGCTCGAATTGAGTCCAAGATAGAAATTGTAAAGCACATTTCAGCTCCAGAGAAAACATACAAAGGCGAAAGTTTAGGTTGCCAGACAGAAACAGACTCAGATGGACAAAGCCCCCAGTACTTGAGCCATAAGGTAATTACAACTGTATCCCCACAAAAAACTGATAAAAAGCGTCCAACACCATTAGAAATAGGTTATTCAAATCACCTTCGAGCAGATTCCTCATTTCAAGTTGTTCCCTCCCCACCCAAATCTCCTAAGGTATTGTACTCACCAATCTCACCAATGTCCCCAAGCAAAGAATTGGAGGCAGTGTTTGTGCCCTATGAGAAATCCCCTGCAGTTGACGTAAGCTCGCAGAAGCTAATGGCTCCTGAACCTCCAAAGAGTCAGCCTCTAAGTCCTAGGACCATCAAGGTGATGCAGCGATCCATGTCTGATCCAAAACCACTGAGTCCTACAGCAGAAGAAAGCTCTAGATTACATTTCCAGTATAGCGACAGCTACTCGGTAAGCATTGTGCTACTTAATTGTTTCTGATTGTCTGTACCATGAAAAGTTACTATTAACCAAATAGATTGTGGTGAATCTGCCTGTGGTACTTCTGGCAATTATAGCAGTCGCACCGTGTAGCACAGCTAATAATTGACAGAGTTCAGTCCAGTATGGCTAACTTCTAGTGCAAATATAGCCAGAAATGTAGTATATTGACTGCATGCAATTTTCCTGGGTCAGTTTGTTTCCTTAATTATTCACAGCTTGCAATGCAGCCTTGGCTTTGTGCAGGGGCAGGGTGGGGGACTGGAAAATCACAGAGGTGAAATTTGAAGGGATGTAGCCACTTAAATGTAAGTGCCGGCATGTAGGCCAAGTATCTTACAGCCGTTAGAAAGGTTCAAAGGACCTTTTAAATTGTTGGCAAGCTTTGCCAAGGCTAAAGGGCAGATGGATGAAAGAAGAGCCAGCCAAAAGTTAAGTAAAATTAGACCATACTGAGGAATGATACTAATTTTGGGGGCAAGCAATGGAGCAGTGCAGACCCAACTGCCTTTTTGTGGCTGGCAAAGTGCACGTTATGCTGCATGAGGTGTGTTTGAAAACGGTTACCTATTTTGGCACACAAGGGCAGAAGTGTAGTATGCTTTAGGTATAATAGATGAGGACTGAAGTGCCATTCCAATGTT
Organism: Heptranchias perlo; assembly: GCF_035084215.1. Classification (NCBI taxonomy): domain Eukaryota; kingdom Metazoa; phylum Chordata; class Chondrichthyes; order Hexanchiformes; family Hexanchidae; genus Heptranchias; species Heptranchias perlo. The sequence continues at coordinate 31,724,071 of NC_090348.1, read as the reverse complement.
GCAGGTTGGATACTGGTGTCCTTACAGCAGATGGCGGAAACACTTGCAGCCACCCTGCAACATTGGCAGTGAGCTGATCTGGAGCCTGTAGAGGCAGTTGTATTCTATCATTGACAGGTTGGTTTGTCAAGGCCTGCAAGTATGGTTGGTGGCATAGTGCCAAGTGCAGCCAGTGAAACTTAGGTGCCTGGTGATCTCCCTGGCTTGCCTTCTTACATCTTGTACCACTTCATTCATAAAATACATTATTTGGGATGCAGTCCAACCAATTCCCATTCTAAATTTTACCTTCACTTGCTGCCTACCACAGGAGTCTACAGTTTGTACCTAGACGCCTTGTGGTTCCCCGAACTCCCTTGAAAGTTGGTATTGAAAGAACTTCTTCTTTAGTTTAATGTTGATTTTTGTCCGATTATGGTTCTGTGAAGCATCTTGGGATATTTTTCTACATTGAAGGTGCTATATAAATGCAAGTTGTTGCTGTTATGAAAGAATTCCCTTTCATCTGCCCTCTTTTTTCACTCGTTTCTGTACTGCTGAAATCGTGTAAGTTATTTCACTTAGTCTACTTTTCAGCACCATAGTTTAAAATCAAACTTTTCATAATGAGTAAATAGAAATTCCCAAAATGTTCTACAAATTCATATGAATAAAACATTTCAGGAACATTTTTAAAATTATAAAACCAACACATACTAATAAAAAATACTGCAAATGTTGCAAGAACAAAAACCAAAAAATCCAAAGCTTGTCCCCCTTTACGATCTCCAGTAAACAGGGAGCATCTTTTGTACCCTTTCAAAATGGGCTTTGTAGGGAAAAAGTACAATCCCATTGCAAAAGCTGGAAAGTTTCATCAGGTATTCTGGGGCCTTAATAAGGCTATAACATGAGTATGTACAAACACATTCACACAAAATGCAGCCAATGTAAAATTGCAGCAGAAGGAGTCCGTGCAAAAAATGTCTAAGGCTTGCTCCCACAATTGTCCAATCCCTTGCGCCAACTACCTTAATGTGATGTCTAGTTGTAACTAAATCAAGCTAAAGATCCAGCTGCATTGTAGTTCAGTCTTTACTACCATTCACAAGTCATGAGACCTAAAATTCTTTGAAGGGGAATTTTAGTCAAAGTGATCATTTACCGATGAACGAGTGGTGTACTACTATTTTCATCACCTCTACTGTTATCGCATTTTCAGGGTTACCATCGGCAGTATTGATTGTACCCATTTAAATACAACAGATACGCTAAGGTGACGTAATACAAGGAGATTCATTGCAACATTTAGATGGCCAAACCTGTGCCATTTTTTTTCTTTTCCAGCCCTCAACTGATATTCATTAGAAAATTGCAAATGCTGAGCAGGGACTCCCATCATTTAACAAAAAAAGTCCAGGGCTCGTCATAAGCTGCATGGACCAAGAGAAAGACCATTCAGCACATCAACCCTGTTTCTTATAGTACATTTTGCCCTGTCATGAACTCTACCTAATTCAGTTAATCTCCTGAAGGAAAGCGCTGCAAAACTTTGCTCAGAATTCCACATTGGCTAATCTTACAATTTACATTATTAAACAGTGACTGGTTGTTTTCCACAGATAGCATTTCCATAGTCCAAACAGCACAGCAATTATTGCATTCACACAATGGGGATGGAATTGTGGATCAAAGAATGAAGTGCAGAGGTCAGCAGAAAAACAAGCCGACTTTTATTCACAATTCGCCAATCCGTGGTCTCGTAAAGTGATAGTCCATCCTGGGAATGGACGCTCGCAAAATTTATTCTAGTATTTAATTACTTCCACTCATAGTTTTCCTTACAATCTTCAAACTTATTCTTTCATCCCATTATTTATTGTGGCCAAGTCTTCCGTCATGGTTAACTACAATGTCCCCTTACCTGCCTTCCCTGAATGCATACCTATTTCAAGATATGACCACAGGTCAGGCCTAATCACAGTTAGAGCACTTTGATTTCTTTGAGCACTTTGATTTCTTTGTCTGAATCTCTGAGTTACAGATAATTTTATGGCACCCACCATGTCAGATGTTTTTTCTACCATTATGGGCTGCAATGAAGCCATTCAGTAGTCCAGTATCTCAGAGCAGGAGTTATGTATCATGGTTATATATCATGGCTTGGTGATTGAGTGCAACCTTCTGTTTGTTGTTTCTTATCACATCTTTGAACCTTTTTCTAAACTCTTGCCCAGTTCTTTTGTTCACTTGGGTTGTAGTAAATTGCTATGCAATCTCTTCATGGGCGTGCCCTCCTAGTGTGTGGATTCAGAAGATTGAGATCAGTTATAATTATTTCTGTTCCCCTGGCTAAGGCTTCCCACTCCACAGTGGGACCTCTTGTTGTTCAGTGAAATCATAAGAGTGGATATTTCCAAATCTGCTTTGGCAGCATTGGCTTTGCCTGGTCAATTGCCTCATTTCCTGCTGTTTAGGTGCGTAATTATGATTGTTACAATTGTGCTGTTGTTAGAAGTTTAAGGTCTGCCTTCGATATTCTTTGAGGTACAGTGGTGCTGGTCATTCCCATTGTGCACTTAGTGTCTTGTATTCAGGAGTGCGCCCACACTGCCCCATATCTGTACAATAGCATAACCCAGGAATACAATAATAGACACCACTTAGTAATCTGAACTAGATATTGTGTCTTTCGCACATGTCCACACATGCACTTCTCCTATCTTTTCAGACAGACTGGAACACTTGATGAGACAAGGCCAGATACAAATCATTAGGCTGCTTTATTTCACAGACAGCAAGTGAACATACAAAGTAAATCAGTCAAAGCAAATTCTGATTACTTTGCTCAATCTCATTTCTCTCTTCGGAAACATAGAAAAAAATAATAATAAACCACGCACTCTCTCCCTTTCGTGGACTGATTTAGTTATTTTGGCATTACTTTTCTTTCAGACTGCTATGGAAAACTGACCCCCTGCGTTTTCTCAGCTGCCAGCTCCAGGCCACAATCTCTTGTTCAAAACTTGGCTTCCCATGTGGCCCTAGTCTCTTTAGGTCCCCAGCCAGGAGAAGGGCTGTGATCATGGCTTCCTCCCTGTTGTGAATTGCCAGTAAATCTGTCAATGAAACCAACTACCTCTCTTCCCACGGTGAGATGTGAGTTTTAAGGAGGACTTTCTCCTACTGATTTCAAGGTGAATGGAAGCCATTCTAGCTACCGGCCTGAAACGAGACATTTGACTCTGATTGTATCAGTTGTGACATCCACAAACTGGCCCATCTACGATGAACCTGGGGTCCAATACTGCTCAGGCGTGGTGGGGTTGCAGAGCAGTTTCATCAGCCATGTATGGAGGGGTTATAACTTGTCCCCTAGCAGCCATGCTCTGACGTTCTGGGTGTTTGGAAGAGTCAGAGGGCAGGGTGTAGATGGGAGGGGGAGGGGGTATGGATGAGTGTCGCAGAATGAAAGCGTTGTGGCAGTTGCCAGTAACACTGGTGCAGACTTGTATGATCCTTTTGCAGTTCAACATTGATGAGTAGAAGCTGTTCCTGTTGACATAAGCTGCTGGATCGTCTTCTGGTGCGCTGATAGCTACATGAGTGAAGTCTATTATGCCTTGGACGCAAGGGAAGCTGGCCATAGCTGCAACACCCAGAGCTCTCTTGTTCTGGCTGTTGGTGTCCATTGCGAAGGTAAGGTATTGATTTGCCTTGGCAAGAAGGACAGTGGTGACCTGTTTGATATGGCTTTGCACTGCAAAATGGGAGATGCAGGTAATGTCCCTTTTAGCAGCCTGCAACGAGTCTATGGCAAAACAGCTAAGAGCAGTGGTGACGTTGACAGCCACTGGCAAAGCATGGCCCCCTGGTCCAGAAGGTCCTGCTGCAAGATGCTGCATCGGTCACCGTTAGTCTCCCTGGTGAAGGGCAGCCTTCTCCTGCACTGCTCTTCAAAAATATCTAAGGAAGTAAATCAACTTTGGACTGGGCAGCTCCCCTCATCTGCTGTCTTCCAACAGGCCCAGATGTTGTTTGTCCTGGTTGTTCACGCTACTGCTGCTCCACTTCTTCCAACTATCTATCCGTACAAAGGCGTGAAGCGACAACAGCACCCATGATAAGCAGTGAGTGCTTAATGAGGATAGGTAAGGGGCAAAAAATCAGGAAGAGGCAAACTGGAAGCACACCACTGGCTTGGAAATGTGGTTGATGTGAACTTCCAAAAGGTGTTTGATGAAATGCCACATAATAGGGCTTATCATCAAAGTTGAAGCCCATGGAATAAAAGGGGTAGTGGCAGTACAGATATGAAATTGGCTAAGTAACAGGAAACAGAGAGTAGAGGTGAACGGTTGTCTCTCGGACTGGAGGAAGGTATACAGTGGTGTTCCCCAGGAGTCGGCACTAGGACCATTGCTTTTCTTGATATATATTAATGATGTGGACTTGGGTGTACAGTGCACAATTTCAAAATTTGCAGATGGCACAAAAGTTGGAAGGGTAGTGAACAGTGAGGAGGATAGTGATAGACTTCAAGAAGACATAGACAGGCTGGTGGAATGGGCGGACATGTGGCAGATGAAATTTAACATACAAAAGTGTGAAGTGATACATTTTCGTAGGAAGAACAAGGACAGGCAAAATAAATTAAAGGGTAGAATTCTAAAAGGGGTGCAGGAACAGAGAGATCTGGGTATATGTGCACAAATCGTTGAAGGTGGCAGGGTAGGTTGAGAAAGCGGTTAAAAAAGCATACGGGATCCTGGGCTTTATAAATAGAGGCATAGAGTACAAAAGCAAGGAGGTTATGATAAACCTTTATAAAACACTGGTTCGGCCACAACTGGGGTATTGTCCAGTTCTGGGCACCGCACTTTAGGAAGGATTTGAAGGCCTTAGAGAGAGTGCAGGAGAGATTTACTAGAATGATTCCAGGGATGAGGGACTTCGGTTACATGGCTAGACTGGAGAAGCTGGGGTTGTTCTCCTTAGAGCAGAAAAGGTTGAGAGAAGATTTGATAGAGGTATTCAAAATCATGAAGGGTCTAGACAGAGTAGATAGGGAGAAACTGTTCCCATTGGCAGAAGGGTCAAGAACCAGAGGACATAGATTGGCAAAAGAACCAAAGGTAACATGAGGAAAATCTTTTTTACACAGCAAATGGTTATGATCTGTAATGCACTGCCAGAGGGGTTGGTGGAGGTAGATTCAATTGTGGCTTTCAAATTGGATAAATACTTAAAGGGAAAAAAATTGCAGGGCTGCGGGATAGGGCAGGGGAGTGGGACAAACTGGATTGCTCTTGCATAGAGCTGGCACGGACTCGATAGGCTGAATGGCCTCCTTCCGTGCTGTAACCATTCTATGATTCTGTGATACTCACAATGGCACACAAATCCTAATGACCTAAGTAAGTGCAGGTGAGTGTCTCTTTAAATGCAGCTTCCAGTCATGCCAGTCAGTTTGTGAAGCCAATGCCATTAAATTTTATTCAGTAGGTTTGCTCTCTGTAGGAATTCTGACCAGCCCAGTTAAAATCGCATTGGGGTCCAAATGATGTCATTGGACCCTATTAGAATTTATTTATGAGACACCCGCCTCTTTATGACGGGTGCGTTTGAGACCTGAGTCAGCTCCACAGTAAAAATGGAGGTCGGCATGAACTGGGTGGTAAGTCGATTTTCACTATTTTAACTGCTCACCTGTCTCATTCACTCTGAGCGGGTTGGGTTAAAATCAGGGCCCATGAGATTCATAAGTTAATTAATTGAGTGAAATCAAAGCAAATTTCTTAAATACCTGCTTTTAGTATTGCACGATGGAAAAGAAATTGCAAATTGAAACTGGCACTGCTTTTGAAAACTATTACTTATCATGTGCTATATCAACAGAAAAAGTTTAACTGGAATTAAATCATTTGTCAATGTGCCCAGTGCATTGTCACAGGCTTGATATATGTTAATATTCAACAAACAAAATCTAACCTATGACTTCATAGAATTAATTGTAATTATTTTATGCTATATCATCATGTGGCTTCACCCTTTCAGTGATGCAGCATTGGCTTTTATTGAGGTGTATCATGCCCAAAGCTTGCTACGTGAGCTTTTGTGGCTTACTGGTTGTAGGTCTGACATATTCATTTAAAAAGAGAGATGACATTGAAAGTTGGTTTTATTCAATATAAAAAGACCAAAGAGGGAAATAAATGCCATTAAATTATTTTTGCTCTTTCCACTTGACAAAGAACACCCAAAATGCTTGCATATGATGGGCTGCTAATTTGTTGTGATGACAAGGATTGTTGGAAATGCCTGAACAGTGGTAAAGGTAGTCAAACTGTGCATCTTATCAATTGAGTGGAGTCAGTAATTATTTTCATAGACAGTGGTGATAATGTGCAGAATGTAGATCAACTGTCACAACTAAAGTTATTTTCATTTTAAGGTTAAATTGTTTATGCCTTCTTATTTCACAAAAGGTATCAGCAAAAAACAATAAAAGAAACAATAATTTCCATAGCAAGGTTTTCTCCTCCATTTCCTTGGGTCATTCCCCAACTGTGGGCAAGAGGGCAGGCAATTTATTTTTTGATCTCTGCCAATACTGCTCTCAAGCAGACACTGAGAGATGGGTAAAAAAAAGGCCCTGGGATGCATGTCCCTCTAATTTTGTTTCTTCTTTGTAGGGTGGCACCTGACTCCTCCAGGAGTACAACTGAGATCAGGAACTTAGCAGCATGGGAAAAGTCAAACAAGTATTCTAATCATGGCATGACACTTAATGTCATTTTATTGATTTAATTTATGTTAATCAAATTTCCTATAGAGTCGAAAGTTATCTAACATTAATTAGTCACTGCTCATATTTTAAATGTTAATATTTATATAATTATAGAACATAACAATTACGATAGTTATTCCAACATTTGTCTTATCAGACTTAAATCTCCCAAGGACTTCCATACACATGTGGGAGAAAGGAATAGATGATTATGCTGATAGGGTTAGATGAAGAAGAGCGGGAGGAGGCTTGTGTGGAGCATAAACACTGGAATGGACCAGTTGGACTGAATGGCCTGCTTCTGTACTGTACATTCTATATAATTCTATGTAATAAGCCTATACATTTTAATTAAACATGCGCAAATAGCATTGTAAATTTCGCAGTATTATTAAGCAGAAGTAAACTGATTTGAGCCACAGAGTTATATTGCTGTACTCAAATGCATTTTCAAATTGTAGCTTTTTAAGCTAAGGCACTGTTCATTCATTATATGGGAACCAAATTTCCTCAGAGATTCTGCTGGACTCCAGCCATCTCTTTGGTAGAACCCACTAGAAAACAGCAGGGACCCAGTGGCACCAGGTTTCTGCAGATTCCAGGATTTTCCACTCAGCATTGTAAGGGGCAAAAGCTCTGCCTCCTGGCCAATATTGTGTTTCTCTTCCCACCCCAAACTAGCTGAGGCTGCTGAGACCTACTGTAGTGCTCCTAAGTCCATCCCAGCTGAGATCAGTTAACCCAGTGCAGATCAGAGATTGAACCTGGAACCTCCCTGGTTAATCTGGTTTACTTATGTTTCACGTGGTGTATTTATCTGCTGAGTGATCAGGAGAACAGCCAGATGCCCATCTTCCATTGTACCATTGACCCCAACTGGCTACCACAGCAAAAAAAAGTTCCACTTCTGTGCAGTTGTGAAATTTCAACAATTAAAAATTCTGGCTATATGTATGGGCAAAATACAGCTTCTGCTTTTTACTGCAAACTCAAATGGTTTGCCTTGTGTTTTCACTGGTGCATAGAAAAAACAAACATAGAAAATAGGAGCAAGAGTAGACCATTCGGCCCTTCGGGCCTGCTCCGCCATTCAAAATGATTATGGCTGATTGTCTAACTCAGTACCCTGTTCCCGCTTTTTCCCCATATCCCTTGATCCCTTTAGCATTAAGAAATATATCAATCTCCTTCTTGAACACATCTAATGATATGGCCTCCACTGCCTTCTGTGGTAGAGAATTCCACAGGTTCACCACCCCCTGAGTGAAGAAATTTCTCCTCATCTCGGTTCTAAATTGCATACCCCTTATCCTGAGACTGTGAGCCCTGGTTCTGTACTCCCCAGCCATCGGGAACATCCTCCCTGCATCTAGTCTGTCTAGTCCTGTTAGAATTTTATATGTTTCGATGAGATCACCTCTCATTTTTCTAAACTTGAGTGAACATAGGCCTAGTCGACCCAATCTCTCCTCAATACATCAGTCCTGCCATCCCAGGAATCAGTCTGGTAAACCTTCGTCACACTCCCTCCATGGCAAGGACATCCTTCCTCAGATAAGGAGACCAAAACTGCACACAATACTCCAGATGTGGTCTCACCAAGGCCCTGTATAACTGCAGTAAGACATCACTGCTCCTGTACTCAAATCCTCTTGCAATGAAGGCCAACATACCATTCGCCTTCCTAACTGCTTGTTGCACCTGAATGCTCGCTTTCAGCGACTGGTGTACAAGGACTACCAGGTCTCGTTGCACCTCCCCTTTTCCCAATCTATCACCATTCAGATAATAACCTGCCTTTCTGTTTTTACAACCAAAGTGGATAACCTCACATTTATCCACATTATACTGCATCTGCCATGTTCTTGCCCACTCACCCAACTTGTCCAAATCACATTGGAGCCTCTTTACATCCTCCTCACAGCTCACATTCCACCTAGCTTTGTGTCGTCTGCAAACTTGGAAAGCTTTACCATTAAAGCTGCTGAGCTATTTTGAAATTGAGTCTTAATAGGAAAGACTGGGGAATGTTGGACCTTGAAAGGAGACAATTGAGAGTGGCCTAACATCAGTATATAAGATAGTGAATGGTATAGAAAAGCTAAATCCAGAACACCATTTCACAGTAACCTGTGAGAGTAGGACAAAACAGCACTGAATCAAACTAGTAAATGGCAAATTTAGGAATGATGCCAGGAAGTTCTTCTTGCTACAGACAGTGATCAACAAATGGAATCATAGGATCGTAGAAAATTTACGGCACAGAAGGAGGCCATTCGGCCCGTCGTGTCCATGCTGGCCGAGAAACGAGCCTCCAGCCTAATCCCACTTTCCCACATTTGGTCCGTAGCCCTGCAGGTCACGGCTCTTCAGGTGCACATCCAGATATTTTTTAAATGAGTTGAGGGTTTCTGCCTCTACCACCCTTCCAGGCAGTGAGTTCCAGACCCCCACTACCCTCTGGGTGAAAACATTTTTCCTCATTTCTGCTCTAATCCACCAATCACTTTAAATTTATGCCCCCTGGTTATTGACCCCGCTGTTAAGGGAAATGGGTCCTTCCTATCCACTCGATCAAGGCCCCTCATAATTTTGTACACCTCAATCAAATCACCCCTCAGCCTCCTCTGTTCCAAGGAAAACGACCCCAGCCTATCCAATCTGTCATCATAGCTAAAGTTCTCCAGTCCTGGCAACATTCTCGTAAATCTCCTCTGCACCCTCTCTAATGCAATTACATCCTTCCTGTAATGTGGTGACCAGAACTGTGCACAATACTCAAGCTGTGGCCTAACTAGTGTTTTATACAGTTCCAGCATAATATCCCTGCTTTTATGTTCTGTGCCTCGGCTATTAAAGGAAAGCATTTCATTTGCCTACTTAACTACCGTATCTACCTGTCCTGCTACCTTCAGGGATCTGTGGACATGCACACCAAGATCCCTCACTTCCTCTACACCTCTCAGTATCCTTCCATTTATTGTGTATTCCCTTGCCTTGTTTGCTTTCCCCAAATGGATCACCTCACACTTCTCCGGATTGAACTCCATTTGCCACTTTTCTGCCCATCTGACCAGTCCATTGATATCTTCCTGCAGTCAACAGCTTTCCTCCACACTATCAACCACACGGCCTATCTTTGTGCCATCCGCAAATTTCTTAATCATGCCTCCTACGTTTAAGTCTAAATCGTTAATATATACCATAAAATAGCAAAGGACCTAGTACCAAGCTCTGAGGCACCCCACGGGAAACAGCCTTCAAGTCGCAAAAACACCCATCGACCATTACCCATGGACCAATGTAGAGTATATCTGGATAGAGTAATGGAAACTAAAATCTAAAAAATCATTTAAGAATCAGTTGGCTGCTGTGATGGGGGAATAGTAGAGTCTTTCTAGATGGATAAGCTAAGGTGCACTGAATGTTCCTCCTCATCTGTATCTATCTTATGACCTTGTGAATGTATAGGTATTTCCACTCTGGTGTGCCAAAGCAGTGGAGAGTTAAAATCCCCACCTCGAGACCAATTCAACTGAGAGGCAAAAGAACAATGAACTTGTGTATTTTTAATTTGTTCAGATGTTAATGGTTCTCTAACACAAATCTGACTATCCTGACTTGAACCAGAAAGGATGTGGAGTTCTATTACACATTCCATTGATCCTTTCTGTCTTACAAGCATCTTGATTTTCAAGCTGTTACTTGGGGACTTTACATTTTCATTTTCCACAGTTCAAATTAGTGTGATACAATGCAAAAATACCACATGGTAAGTTATCTGTTTCTTCCTTCCTCTTTGGTGGCCAGATAAGCACTTATTTCATATCCTGATGCATAGTTTGATGTTACAAGGCTGGTTGATACTTGATTCTATTGGCTTCAATTCTGATCTCTTTTACTTAAATCAGTTCTTAGTGGAATTTTGGAAAGAACAACAGGATAGATTATCGTAAGTACCAATAGCGGTTAGTCCTATTGTTATACTATCCTTCATAGCTGTCAGCTAATCATCGTAGGTAGCTCTGTGACATCAACAGTGAGGCACCCAAATGAACAAGTGAAAGATCAATTATGCCAATGTTATACTTTAATTTTCACTCTGGTCAATCATAAGATGTAAGATATAATGATAGAGGGAGAGGCAGACAGATATGAGAGGATAGTTGGGAATGCATCTCCACCCACTCTAGGCACCATAAAGATAGCAACCCAGCCTAATTACACTCCACCTGTCTCATGCTTGTTTCCAAGATTTATCATTGCCCCTTGTATTTCTACGAGATCACCTCCCACTCCTTACCTGTGAAATCTTTCTCCATGTTCCCCAGCAAGCACCCTGATGAATTGTTTGCATAATAACTTGTTTGATAGAACCACAAACTTTGTGACTAGTGGTGTCAAATTGAAGCTCAGAAGAGGGAAGGTAAACAGACAGTCTACATTTAATTGCTTCACATAGAGGGTGGTGAATTTGTTGAACAGATTGACCGGGGAAACATTGGCAGCAGATGACTTGGCAAATTCAAGAGGAAGCTGGATAGTACTTTGGAAAAAGAAGCAATTGAGGGGTATAAATGATAAGGTATAGTATGGTGCTGTTTGAACTTTGGGAGTGGCAGATGGACTGCAGTGATCTCTTCTGGTCCTGTACATGTCTGTGCTTCCCAACCACTCCTACTTTCCTTCTTTTGTCATTTCATTTCACTTGCACTTTCACTAGGTGGAGAGAGGAGTATTACAGATGTAGAACAATGCAGCTGTCATAAACACCAATGACTGGCACTAAGGATGCCAGCATAGGCCCACTTCCTGTTGCTGTGAGAGCAAGTCTAACTGGGAGCAGTAGACAGCAATGATGCAGACATTGAGCAGGCCAGACCAGGTGTGAGGTGAATTGAAGATGGGTATCCAGCAGGTGAAAGAATTGGAACGGACATTAGGAAAGTGGGAATAGGGTAGGATATAGAGATATCAAACACTTCACCAGGCAGGCAAATTGCAAAATGCTAAAAAAAATTTCAGGCTCTCCTAAGCAGTTGCTGAAGATATTTAACATGCATAAAATATCATGTTAAAAAGAATAATAGTTCTTGAGGGGGATTACTGCACATCAGCATTCTTAGCATAGATTTTTTCACTCCTCCCCTAATGTACTGTAATCTTCCTAACAGGCATAAGTATCAGAAAATAATACAAATAATACTGAGACAGTTTATGCATCTTATGGCAGGTACTATAGTTTGGCAAGTGTTTTTTTTCTTTCCATAATGAATTACTGAGTGATAAATATATTTACATATATATATATATATATATATATAATATGTATATATTAAAACTTTCATGCACTATGCATATTCTGATACATCTAATGGCATAATGATTTCTTGCAGCTGTCTGCACAATCTAATAACCACTCATAATCTATTTACAGTAACTCATTTATATGCCACAAGTGAAGCATTACTTTGCCATCTGACAGTTCTTAAAGGAAGCATTTTTTGTATCATTTCCTGTCAAGATAGACACAGTTCTGTTCGGTCTTCAGGTTTATCACCCTTATTCATAATGAAGAGAATATTTTAGCTGCATTTCATTCAGTGACAGCACTCAAGACTTGAGCTTACATAAATAGAGGAATGAATCAACCATTGAAGAATCACAAATGGTTGATATCATCAAAGTCAACAGAATGCCTTTGCATCTTCCATCTCAGAAACAAAGTCCTATTTACTTCAATAGAACTGGAGCAGAGCAGAAGAATGATTTAATGAAACTAAGAATTCTAATTGTTGAATTATTAACAAAAGTTTCAGTGGAATCTTAGTGAAATACTATAAATATTTGTTTAGATATTCATTACATCCTAAAACATTTTCTCCCCCTTTGTGCCACTTACTTTGATAAAATACAGCAAACTTAAGCCATGAATTATTTAGATGTACAAGGATATTTTACGAACTGTTCAGCAATTAATCATTTTTGAGAGGGAATGACAGAAAGATAAATATTCATAATAGGTGGTTCATGCTTGGTGTACCCTCGTGCTGAGTCACTGAATGGGAGGATGGGAGTTTATGCCCACTATTCACCAGGTGCTGATTTTTTGCTCTGCGTCAGACCATCTGAAGGAGACACTTAATCCTGTCCTCTCAGTTGAAGGAAGACAGCACAGAGGCAGAGAGGCTGAAACAAGGAGAACATGGGAAAGTAGGGAGGGAGAATAAAAGATTATAAATAAAGAAGAGCCACTGAACCTTTCTATCATCCCTTATATTGTTTACCTTAGATGGTAAGGTTGGTGTGCTTATGTATAAAATATTGTGTTATCCACATTGTGACGTTACTTGTGTGTTCAGATAATAAATATGCATATGTTTAAAGAAAACCATAATTCTTCTGCACAAATTTGATGTAAATAATTGTAAATGTACTTGTAATTTATAACAATTTAATTATAAATCTCTTAAATCTTTTTCTGCCTCTTTCATAGAATTGAGAAGCAGCATTGAGGCTGTTATACTGACTTTAAATCTCTAAAGCAGGAGAAATATTTAATTATTTATTATGACTAAACCCATTAAAGAGAGTGATGCATTAAAATGACAATGTACACTGTTAATATGAAGCCACTCAGGATTACCGTTCCACAGCCTGTGAGATGCATTCCTATCCTAGGCCATTACTTTGTATATTATGTCAAGTGAGTCTTTCATGAAAAGGACTGTTGTTATTTTAGATATTATGTGATGCTACATTTGATTTAGATATTCTACAGTGTTTCAGTAAGTAAAAGGCATGTTTGATCATTATAGGTTATTATCCTTTATTCAGCAATACAGAGTATTATTACTATATGTGTGTCATCAATGAGATTTTGTTAATCAAAAATAAATTAGTGCAAAAGATGTAAATATGTGAAGAGTAGTGCAATCCAGCACACTAAGGACTCCATAATACTGTACATATTGCAAACTGAAGTATTAGCTGACCTGGAGGTTAATAAGCACACAGTAGGTAACATTTAAATCAACAGCTGTATGGAGAGCTGGCAAATGATTTTACAGTTACTGAAGCATCCAAGCCATTCCATACTATCTTAAATAATAAATGATCCTCTAGCTCAGTGAAATATTGGAAGACAAGCAAACAAAACTGCCGTCTGTGTTATCAACGAGAAATTTCTGTGCACAGTCAGTGGTAAGGGAGACGTTCATTTCTCTGCCTTAGTCATATTCAATAGTTTTCATGTGTAATATATACAATAACTGGTAAATATATATAAGTGGTAAAAAAAAATTATTGGATTGTTATGAACCTAATAGGGGAGCCAGTATTCAGGGACATCAGTTTTGGAATTTCTGTCTCCATTAAGATATTAGGTAAATGCTGCAGGAATGGGTCATTGTGAAGTTTCAGTTTTAAGTTTAATAGTTAACTGCACATCAATGTAACTGTGTTCTAGAAGTGGAATGGGTTTTACTGGTGTGATGGTTGTTGGTGGTATGTTTATGCCAAAGTGATTGCAGCATTTTAGTGGTTACAAGAAGGCAGTGCGACTAATACCATGTCTATCTTGCAGGAAAGGAGTGAAGTAGTTTTATGCGTGCATAAGAGAGAGATGATGAGACTGTATGTGTGTGAAGGAATGGATAGTACAGATGAGTGAAGTACTGGTGGTGTAAGTTTCGCCACCCAGCTGGAATGTATTTCCAATTTCCCCACATATAATTAGGAGCATAGATGTAAGTTACATTAAGGCACAAGTTATTCTGTATAAAGCTATAACATTACAATAGACTGAAATGCTATTAAATACGAATATTCCCACAGCCAGTGAAGTATTTTTTTTATTTTTGAGGTGTGGTCACTGTTCTAATGTAGGAAATGCAACAGCCAATTTGCTCACAGCAAGATACCACGAACAGCAATGTGATAATGGAGTATTTGTTTTCAGAATTTTTGGTGTTAGATGTGAGTTTGCAGTAAAATGTAGGTTATTATTTCAATGTTCAGTGAACAAATCATTTCTATATTAAAAATTGAATGATTAACATATTTCAAGTCCTGGTAAAATATTTGAAAACTGATTTACCCTCCATCCAAGGCTATAAACATTCTTTATTCAGAGGCAAATACCATTTGTACCTGAGCAATTCCAAAAAAATCAGTTCTTGCCATGAAGCAGTCTTCAGGCCCACTCCTCACAGCCTGCCTCCCAGTTAGTACAGGTGATACTTTAGGGTATGGGCTGGTAAGAGTCCAAATGTAAGCTTCCTGCCGTCTAATGTACCTTCAAATGTTAGATGTCAAAATCATGCACAGACACCCTATTCTGTGATTTTTATCTGCACACTATAAGAGACTTTCAAAAAAAAACCGCACATGCATTTTTGATCTGTAAGAATTGGGCTTGTGAACACATTCAATTAGCAGGCCAGCCATTGGTGTAAGTGCATACCACAAACACTTACATTAACTGGAATAGTACTACTTCACTGCACTCCACAATTATTCCCAGCTTTGCACATAACTTTAAGGTGTTTCACTATTTTAAAGGTGCTTTAGATATATAGCTGTTGTTGGGGATGGTGGTGTTTACAGCCCCTCCTGGGGCTTGCCTAATCACTTTTGAGGGGCTAGAGATGAATTTTTAACAGAGGAGCCCTGAATTGGCTATGGTCTCTCTGCTTCGTGGCCTGTCCCAAGGGGATGGGGTGGCGGAAGGGTGGGTACGTGAAAATGAGTCCAGCAAAAAATGGGGCGAGAGTGCATAAGCCCGATGGCATTTTGTCCTAGGGAAATAACATAACATAGCGATGATCCTTTGAAAAGGCAACATTTTATGTTCTGAATGTCTTGCTAATCTGCAGCTATAGTAAGATAATATACTGATAGTGATATAATAATATACTGCTGTATCACTATTCACTCCACTATTCCCAACAGCAATTCTATTTGGAAAGCATCTTTAAAATTAGTAAAACAAAGTATTGCACAGAGGTGAAAACAGACACTAAGCAGTGTTGGAAGAAGAGTTGGGGAGTTGACTGAAGGTATGGTCAAAGAGGTAGGTCATGAGGAGATTTTGGAAAGCGAGATAAGAGATAGCAAGGCAGATGGGTTTAGGGAGAGTGTGGGGCCAAGACAGCTGAAGGCTCTGCGATCAAAGGTGGAATAAAGAGAGCGGGTGGCAGAGGGGTACAGAGCAGGCCAGAGTCAGAAGAATGGAGTATGTACTGGAGGAGGATGCACGAGTAGGGAGAGGAAAAGCTGTGCAGGGGGACAAGCATTTTGAATTCACTGCATTAGGGATGGGGAGACAAGGGGGTTGACAAGGACAGTGATGATACGAAAGCAGGACAACAAAGGCTGGGATTAATCACATCCTCTTTGTATCATATTACTGCAGTTGTAAATAATAGCTTCCTTAGTTCTTTGTGTGGTTGATAATGTGCAAAGCATAATGAAATAACATTTACCAGCCAGATATAGAGAATGCTAATAATGATTACTTGCTTTGCTATATATAATAGAATCATAGAAATTTACAGCACAGAAGGAGGCCATTCAGCCCATCGTATCTATGCCAGCAGAAAAAGAGCTGTCCAGCCTAATCCCACTTTCCAGCCCTTGGTCCGTAGTCGTGTAGGTTACAGCACCTCAAGTGCATATCCAAGTACTTTTTAAATGCGTTGAGGGTTTCTACCTCTACCACCCTTTCAAGCAGTGAGTTCCAGACCCCTACCACCCTCTGAGAGAAAAAGTTTCTTCTCAACTCCCCTCTAATCCTTCTACCAATTATTTTAAATCTATGCCCCCTGGTTATTGACCTCTCTGCTAAGGGAAATAGGTCCTTCTTATTCACTCTATCTAGGCCCCTCATTAATTTTATACACCTCACTTACATCTCCCCTCAACCTCCTCTGTTCCAAGAAAACAACCCCAGTCTATCCAATCTTTCCTCATGGCTAAAATTCTTCAGTCCTGGCAACATCCTCGTAAATCTCCTCTGTACCCTCACTCGTGCAATCACATCTTTCCTGTAATGTGGTGACCAGAACTGTACGCAGTACTCTAGCTGTGGCCTAACTAGTGTTTTATACAGTTCTAATATAACCTCCCTGCTCTCGGCTAATAAAGGAAATTATTCCATTTGCCTTCTTAACCACCTTATCTACCCGAGCTGCTACCTTAATTGACAGCAGTATTAATGTACTAATTTTATCTGAATGGCAGTAAGGTACATTCAAGAACTGAATACAGTAACTGCTTGCTGAGGACTGACCGGTTGCAATATTAATCAGCAAAAAAAAGGTGATTTACTCTTTTTAGCAGAGTCTTCCAGACTATGAGTGTTCAGTCCATCATCTTGGATCCAGAAAGATAGGCATCAGTGCAGTAATTCAGTAAATGGTCATTGATTTAATACAGCATAACACTAAGTCTGCCGATACAAAGATATATCCTGTTTTAACCATAAAAATTTGAATAACGGGGCCCTGAAATTTCGAGTGAGGTCTGGAAGGGGGTGATTCTGAGGTGGAATAGAACTTCCGCCTGCCAAAGCCAGTGTCCTTGACCCTATCAGTAATACTGGGGTCAGATTACTTTGAGTATTTTGGGTGGGTGTCCTTGCAGTTTCTGAGGCACCTACCTGACGAGGGAGGGATTTTGCTGCAGAGAGTGAGGCAGCAAATGAAGAAGATTCACCCTACGTGGTATTACTCCCCTCCCCAAAAGAATTTACAGACCACACAGATCATATGAAGATCTCAGTGAGGAGCTCTGTGTGAGAGAGGTGCGCTTCATCAAAGGGACAATAGAGGAGCTGAGCCAGCTACTGCATGAAGACTTGTGGCCAAGATTATCTGCCTGGACAGCTTGGCTCATGGCTTTGAAAGTGATGATCACACTCAGTTTCTATGCCACTGGCTCATTTCAAGCAGCCAAAGCAGATCTCCATAATATCATCAAAATGGAGTCTGGTAACTGATACATTTTTTAGGCGAGCTAAGGAATACGTCCAATGTGGCATGATAGCAAGCCAGCAACGTTATTGGGCCATCCAGTCTTATTGCATTGCTGGGTTCCCCAAAGTGCAGGGTGCAATAGATGGCACACACATAGAATTTGCAAGGTCCTACCATTAACCCCCTCAACTTTCTTGCCATGATACATTCGTTCTCAAGAACTCTGGCCTCCCTGAGCTCGTCTAGGAAGATAACCCTCATAGTTGTAGTTTGCTGGGCCGAGCACAACTTTTCCATCCAAAAAGACCTGGACATGGAGATTCCTGAGAAGACGGCCTGAGTTGCTTTAGAGGCAGAAGGTCATGGAGTGCAGCATCAGGAGGCCCCGCACTCAGTGGAATTCATAGTGATGGCTGAAAAGAGCATCAGAAAACTCAATTTATCAATCAAGTGTTCTCACCTAACTCTCTTCCTTTGTCACCACTACCACTATTCCTTATCCTTCACCGTCACATAAACAACAAAGCCTTCAATCCAGTAAGCATCCCAGAACATCGCTTCACATCAGACTTCTTTAACCCAAAATGTCCATGTAAGTTCTAAATAATATGAATGAATAACTGACCATGCCATTAATGCACCCTTTCCTGTATGCCTATAATTCTATGAATAACTGGGCATGGACTAAGTGCACATTCTCCTTTATTACAAGAAACTCAAAAATGAACATGGGCCAACTTATTTTTTTCCTCACACCATGATTCCTTGGATGTCTAAATGTGCTTTTCGTTCCCCTATTGTACTGCTTTTCCTAGGAGCAATCTGATGGCCTGTATCATGAGGCAGTGGTACAAAAGGCTCATGGGACTGAAGTGGCTCTCCTCTCATAGAAGTTTTGTCCTGGGAGGGAACCACTGCTGGCTGCATTTCTGGAGCTTGTGCCTGCACAACCTGATATCGACTTCCATGTGCTACTTGTGTGGTGCTCTGAGGGGAAAGCCTAATGCCTGGCACATGCTGCTGACCTGAGAAATGACATCCCCATGCAGGTCCACTCCTGCCGTCTCCATTCTGCTAAGCCCTGCATTTGTGTATCCACTGATCAGTGGGCAGGCTGGTCAAATGACAGCTATCAGATCCTGAAAGCCCTGGGTATCCAGGGAAAGCTGGAACATCGAGTGCTGTCTAATTCTGTCCTTTAAGGTCAGCAGTCTTAGAATCATAGAAGTTTACAACATGGAAACAGGCCCTTCGGCCCAACATGTCCATGTCGCCCAGTTTATACCACTAAGCTAGTCCCAATTGCCTGCAATTGGCCCAATAGAATCATAGAAGTTTAGAGTCTTCTTCCGTGGAGACAGTCACCTCTGGTCCCTGGCCACTTCTGAAGTGGGGGGGCTGTCGTAAATTCCAGTGCAGCCGCTACATGCTTCATTGATGCTTGCAAAAAAGCAAAATGCTTCCTTGGTGTTACCGCAAATGAGGGCAGTTGTCTCCAGAATCACATCCAGTCAGTTGCTGCACATCCTCAGAGATTGACCTCAAAGTCTGCATCTAGGTGACATTCCTCAAACATCCTTCTGCAGGTCTTAGGCAGCCAGAAGTCTTTTTCTCCTTTGGTGCACTTCATCTAGTTATAGTCCAACGATTTTATTTGAAATTTACAAGTTTTCGGAGGCTTCCTCCTTCCTCAGGTAAACATTTACCTGAGGAAGGAGGAAGCCTCCGAAAGCTTGTAAATTTCAAATAAAATCGTTGGACTACAACTTGGTGTTGTAAAATTGTTTACAATTGTCAACCCCAGTCCATCACCGGCATCTCCGCATCAGCACTTCATCTAGGACTGTCTATAAATCGGCCTCAATAAAACGTTTTGCTCTTTTCTGCATCCTTCCAATTCCCTGCTCCCTTCTTTGGGTGCCTCTGCCTATTTTTCCACTTGAAGGCATTTTTTCAAAAGTGCCACCAAAACCTCACATGGGTCATCTATTGCAGCTACCCTACCTAACAGTTTAAACCATTTAATGATTACCAGCGACTTCCCCAGCTTGTTGCTGCAATCTTCAATCATTCTAGGCTTTTTAAAGGCTGCTTTGTGAACCCCTCCAGCCCAATACACTTGTGTTATATGAGAGTTGAGTTCAGCCAACACCAGTGGATATTTAATTGAATTGACCTCGCAATTTACAGTAGGATCAATACTGACGTGGATCGGCAGCTGGAAGCCCCAGCTCAGCAGTGCAACATCAGGGCAAATGGCCATATAGAATTTCAAGTCCACTATAACTGTTATAACTCAGTGCTGGAAGTTGTTAGCCCTGAGGCGTGCTATGTCCCATTCACTCCATACAAGAGGCTAGCTTTCGGTTCATGAGAGCCACAGACCTGCACATAAGAGCTATCTCTTGTGGTGAACACAAGTAAAGAGTTTTGGGAGCAAACCCAAGTTGTAACATTTGTTCTTGCAATTTTATTTGAAAATAATTGCCCCATTTTCCACACTTTTAGTGGGAGTGGTGGAGCTTTGGACAATTTGTAGTTTATGCAGAATGGAGCTCTATAGCTGAAAAAAAACTGAAAAAATAAAATGCAAGACTTGGGTAAAGGAGATAGACAGCATACACAAATGGCCAACATATTTTTGCTGCAATCTTTCATAAGGACTATTTATGACATTTTCTGATGATGTGATGAAGGATGAATTTAGAAAATCATTCAAATATTTTGCAGACCCTAGAATCATGACTCCCATTTACATTGGGGAGCTATTTTGCATAATAAGCCTGGTGTAAATATAAGTGTTGAAATCTCTCAATTCCTCTCAAGCAGTTTAATGCTGACTATAGAATGCTCCTTCTAAGCTCAAAATACAGGGTCCAATATGCTCTTTCTCCTATCTGTGTTGCAATCAGGACCCATCACACCAATTCCTATTCTTAACTCATTTCTTCCCAGGACCTTATAACTGTGGGAAATACTTGCCTAATTCAATCTTCTCTTCCTCTTACAATCTACAAGCTTTAAAAACCCAAGCTTGGTATCACCGAACCACTGCCTTTAGTTTGCCACAAAATACACAGAGTACAAACTCACTCAGAAGCCGTACATTAGCTGATGTGGGTAAACAAAATGCCATACTGCTCCACAAGGGTGCTTTTCTGGGCCTGAGATTAAGGCAGGTTGTTGAGACAACACTAAGAGCACTTCATTCTGTATACCTAATGTAATTTATGATGCATAAGTGTTTAACTGAGAAAATTGTTCCAATCCACAACTTTTACACCTCTCACCTTGATTAGAAAAAAAGATCACTTAAAACAAATTAATAATTATATAATTATTGTGGGCAAAAAGAAGGTGCAATACTGGGAAATTATAACGTCTGTAGAATTGCTTGGACTAGAAATTGTCTTGGCCCACTTTCGGGCCTGAAAGTGTCAGCGTTTAAAAGCTGGAGGCTCAGAGGCAGCTCATTGATCAGCGTGGGACTAAAGTAAGTCCTGGGGGGGGAGGGGGGGAGGGGGGGAGAGGAGAATGGGAGGGAGGCTATGGCGGGCTGACAGCAGCCCACAGTAGTGCTGTAGAGCCAGGAGGAACACTCATGCTCGCACCCCCCACAACCCGGCTTCACATAAAGGTAAGTTTAAAAAGACTTACTTGCCTTTTTGGTGGCGGCCTCCAGTGGTACCGATAAGGCCCACTGTTTAAGCCATGATGTTAGGAACCAAAATATTGAGCAGAGCAGGCCTGGTGCCTGCTCTGCTCAGCATCAGCACTGACAGAATATCATGGAAAGGTACATAAACAGCTGTTAGGCCCCTCATTTACATATTTAAGATGCCTAACATCTGTTTTAGACTGCCACTAGGGACGCCTGAATATCACCTGACCCAATATGGGGCCAGACGTATTTCAGGCTTCCTTGGGGCACGACATTGCAACCTGAAATTAGTCCTTTTTGCTCACATTTTCTGCCTAGAAAACAGGTGCAATGAGGACCAATATCTCCCCCTTTATCTTTGACAAAAATAGTTGGTCATTGGAGCAGTCACTGTGCACTTTACGTTTTCATGCAGATTAATGTACTGAGGTAGCAGTAGAAACTGCTCCGCACAAAGAGGTAGTGTGGGAAATGTATCATGGGGAAAATTGCATCATTGGGCCATCAGTTGAACTGCTTTAGATGTCAGGCAAATTGCTCTGTCAGCATGAAGCCAGGCCTGCTGAACTATTTCAGTACTGGATGACAAGTGATGATCATCATTACCAGGCATTCCAATACATCTTTTGAAATTGGTGATTAAATCCTCTCACATGGGCAGCATATTAGTTGACTGGGAGTGAGCGAATTGGAAAATGTTCCTGTGTTTCTGTTTTGTTTCATTCAAATGAACTCCAACACTTCAAACCCAAGGCTAGAAATAAATTATCAGAATTGTTTAGAATATCTGGCCAGATACTGCAATAAATTTAATTCTAGAGAGTCAGCCGATCCCACATGACTTCTGAAAGCTTTATACGCTTTTTAGGACTGCGTATTTGCTGAGGGGCAAGACTGAAAAGTCCATTTTTCCCTGGAGACAAATATGTTTGTTTATCAAAGACATCTCACTAATTATTCCAGCTTAACGCTAGATCCTAGCTAGTGCATAAAACATATCACCTACCTCCAGGATATGCACCTGCAATGAGGATGTGAAAGAACACTGCAACCCAGCAGACATGTGACATTTTTCATATTTGAAATTCAGCAAACTCTATGATACTGTTCTGTGTGAGTCAAAGAAAATATGTGTTACTGTAAGGCGCAGAAGGGGAGATTTTCTGCTTCCGTCAACCAGCGGCAAATGAGCGCAGCAGGCACACGGGGGTGGGTGGAAAATCAGGCACCAATTCAGAGCGCTGGAAATGCACCAGCTGCACACTGCCTGGTATTTTCCATCCGAGCAGCTCTGGAGGCTCCATGTGCTCACTCGGCTGGAGTGCATGACCTAACTGAAAGGCCAGAAGCTATGAGAATTAGGGCAGGACTTCCCTCACTTCTTGCTGCTTTGCTCTTCCAAAGCAACATCATCATTGTGCACCTCTGTAAAACAGGCATACTTGCTTCCAGGTATTCAGAACTTAAGTTCTTAAAGCTGTAATGCCTTCACTAAGACATAGCTAGAGCATACAACAGGTATGCAAAGCAAAGATTCCACTGTCTGGATAGATCTGGGAGTGTCCTGCTGTACAGCTGCCACAAGGTGTCCAGAATGAGAAGAATATGCTGTATACTGCACAATTATGGAAGGAGGTATCATGCAGCAGGTGCATGAACAGGGTCTGGAAGGGAAATGAGGAATGAAACAATAAGATGGAGGCTGAGGAGTTTCCAGTTCCACTGGAGCTGCAGCATTTTATTTAAACATTGAAGTCTCCCCCCACCCAGCACAAGAATTCTTGTATCATGTTCCCAGTGAACTGATGTGATACTTCACCTTACTCACCATGCAGGCACATCCATTCATCTGCTGCAGAAATATGGTCCAGGGCAAATGAACTCTCTGCACAAATTCCAAATTCAACTCCAAAGATGTAATAGTGCAGTCATTCTTGCTGTCTGTCAGTGCCTCTTACTCCAGTGATTCCTCTTTGTGACTGTGTATGGAGTGTTTCTCTCACTACCTGCTCTAGTGCTCCTTCTAGATGCTGCACTTATGGAAGAAAGAAATGAGGTAGCTGGCTGCTGCATGGCCCTGAATGATTCCTTGCATGCTGGTGGCTCTGTACCTCCTTCTGTAGAGCCATAAGATGGTGATAAAACTGCTGGCATCATTTCTGCTACTGTGGTGGCTTCCTAGACCAGCTCACGTTCTGACTCTGTATAGGTCACATGAGTGGGGCAACTGGATGGTATGGATGCAGAGCTGCCCTGAGAGATTGCCTACCTCTGCTTCTGGACACTCCCTCGGTATATCCTGCCACCTGTGTGGGAGTAGACCACAGAGCTGCAATGGGTTGCTGAAGCCCTGAACCAGAGTGCTGTCCAGACAAGTCCCTAGTATGGTGAATCCAGGCAGAACGGACTCATGGACATTGGTGCCAAAGGTCTCATTAGCATCAGTTTGACATTCTGGAAAGAAACCACAACTGCACTTAGGACTCCATTAAGAGGGGCTCTTCTAGAAGTGTCATGAACTGCAATTCTGTGAAATAGTAAAACAGCACTGCACAGATGCATAATGAACTCCTCCACACTGGCCATCACATCGTGTAGGATGCTCTGCACACTTTCAGACGATTCATTGAATTGATTGTGCTCAGAAAGTGGAATTTTTTTGTATGCAGTTCCTGGATGGCACCAATTTTGGAACTCAGCAGCTGAGGGCGGTCCTCTCATTCACTCCTTCCTGATCTTCTGCTATTGCTTACATTTCCTCCTTCTCATGCTATATGTTTTATGCAGTGATCCCTGCTGTAAGTCTAACTCTAAATACGAATCCTGGAAGTGTACATTCCTGAGCTGCGACTCGCTACAGGTGGAGAGAATATTGCTGTGTGTTGTGAGATGGAAGCCCTCTATCCTCAGTCGTGCTCCTCAAGTACACCTATAGAAATACAATAAGAAGCAGTTATAACCTTGTAACCAACAGGTGCTATGCTATGATGATCTGATGCCTACTAAGTTTCCGGTTGACATACTGCCTGAATGTGTGATAAATGCATGGAGGTAAGATTAAGTTGAAGTGATGGGTACCAGCCTGGAGATGGGCGTTGGTCACCTGCTGACCTTATCCAATGGGAAGTATCAAGTGGGAGCTCACAATCTCTAAAATAATTTACTTTAGGCAGGTGGGTGTTAATGGAGTCTTTTATGGTTCTATCCACCATCATTAAAAGGTTTGAAATTGGAAGATGTGTCATGCATGGATATGATTTCCTTAGGATTATTTCCAACGGCTGAAAGGTTCCCAACGATGAACGTGAAAACCATCTAAGGATGCATATGGTTGAAATGAAAGTGCATTTTGCTGCCATTCCATAGCACTGTGAAGAGGTAAATTCAACGGCTACTAACCATGGCAAATATCTTCATTGGGTTAATTTTCTTCCTCCTCTACAACAAGGACCCTCCTTATCGCAGAAGTTACATTGACTTGCTCCGCCATCTGTTACAATGCAACCCAGACAGCTCACTTTAGAGGAAGGCGCCCTTCCAACCTATACATAGCAACCTCTATGTTGCACCTCTTTCAACATTACCTCTCAGGCTCTGTCTGCAAAGGGAGGAGGGACTGAGCCCTTTCCATCTTCTCTGACAACTTCAAAAGCTGTAGCAAAAAACACTTTCAACTGACTGCCTTTTCACCTTACAGGAAGTGAAGGCGCCAGTTTAAGGTACAGCATATCTCATCGCACCCCAACTCCGTGCTGCGAGTGCATGGCCCAATCAGCGTTGGGAGCACTGCAGAATTATTTAAATGACTGTCCCTCAGAAAATATTGGGAGGTCCCCTCCATGCAGCCATGATGCAAAATACACTTGTGCCCTATCACTATCAGAAAATCTCCACTGTAGTTTGTAAACAGGGTAAGAGGATTGCCTATATGGATTTGAACTGATGAAAGTTATTAAAGAATGTGTGATATACTAGAGGTTGTGATGTACAGAAAGGTTGTGCATAGCAGGAATTGAAAACTGCATGAAGTTAGGTTTTTATCAGCTCCTGTCATTAGCTCAATTAATATGTAATTATTGACAGCTTTATTATAGACTATCCTGATTTAAGGTCATTCATATTTCAATTTATTCAAGCATCTTGGAGTTAAATTTCAGGGAAGCAATTTCCAGTATGACCAGAGATAACAAGAAAAAGCCACTAAATTTTATTGACGTCTGAGTCAACTAGAAAACCTCATTAAAAATGTACTGCATTTGCAAAAATATATGGAGCACGAAAGCAAAATATTGGAAGAATATGCTGGTTCAAGCCAGTTTGTAGTGAAGTCTGGTTACTCAGACCAGTACATTGTGCACTTAAACAACAAATGGCCCCTATTCTTACTTTCACAAATGCAAATTATATCAGTATTAAATTCTAATGATTAGTTTAATGCCTTATAGTTAATTGGATGCTACAGTCTAGTATCTTACCTTGGGATTACTACTCAGTATAAAATCTGTTGTGAAACATCATAACTCCTGAAGCCGTTATTCTTTATATTAACCAGCAGTGAAATCAGTGGAGAATATCCTTTAATGTAATTGTCAATGTAAATAACATTTTTAAAAAATATTTATGCCCCTCCCACTGATTTTTCATTTCCATTCCTGGTTTGTCTGTAATCAATGCAACCAGTGCTACTGCTGGGTGGGCCTAGACCAGGCAATTTTCCCATACTCAGGAAAAGGGTGCTTCATCCAACAACCTAGCTGGCACTGGGATAATGACAGCTGCCAAGTTGAACAATGAGTTGAAGCAGAGACTTGGGTTTAGGCCACATGTTTAGGAGACCATGGCCTGGATTTTTCTCCAGGGCAAGTGCACCATCAGAGGAGGATCAGGGTGGGACTTCCACCCACTGATCTCTGCTGTGACTCCAACCCATTTTCCTGGGTCAAGGTTGATTTGATATGCAGAGCAGGATAACAGCAGGATCCCTCTTACCAAGAGAGAGCCCGCTGCTGGAATACTGCAGAATGCACTAGTGCAACAGAGGGTGTCCCAAACATGAGGGACCTAACGAAAGATTGCAGAATAGCCCTGAAATTCTGCAGAAAATTGTTATTCTAGACCTCAGACTGAGCCAAGTCCTAAAAAAGATCAGTCTTGGGGCCTGAGGAGAAGAGATACCCTTGACTGGGTGCTGTCCCTCTGAGAGGGCCTTCAGCAGGCCTTCCATTGCTGCCCCACCTCCCCTCTCCTGGCGGTCTTTGGGATCAGCAGTAGTAGCAGCAGGGGCCAGGAAAATTGAAAGCTTCCCGGCCCCCACACAGCAGGGCAGTCACAGGGCAGCTGGCCGACATCCCTGCTGGGCAGGTGAAGGAAAACCCATGAAGCTGCTGGTAGAGGTGGGGATGTAGTGGCAGGCCTCCCTGACTAATTCCGTTTGATTTTCCACAACTATATTGCTCAGTTTTTGGGCTGGAGATTGGTGGAAAACCCAGCCATATATTTATTGAACTATTATTACAACCATAAATAATTATATTACGTGGTAATTGCTTTTTCATTATTTCACTACATTAATGGAATAGGATAAATAATTATATTATATCTTCGAATGCTATAGTGCTCTACCATATACCCCAGCAAATTATGGAAAGCCAGTTATATGCTTTAGAGTGTGTGAAATGATAAGTTTATCTACATACCAGGAAATCATTTAAAAAGGAATTAAGGAAAGAAATTGAATTTTCTGGGCAGTTTAGTAAATTAAAGTTTAGTAAATTAAGTGATGTGGCTATAATATCTAAATTCAGTTAATAAACTGTTTAATATGAGTCGATTATTACTTCTTAGCTGACTAATGTTATCATTCCTGACTCCATTTGGGGGATCTTTGAATCTCAATAGTCATGTCATTCACATCTGTGCAATATCTATATTTTAATGCCTCTGGAGAGTGCTTCATTTACAGTCCAAAATTAATGAAAAACAATGGGAAATTAATGTGCAATTTAAAATCTAATTATCTGACCAATAAATAAACGCGGAGTATTGAGCTGTTACTCAGCCACAAAAATCTATAATTATTATGCTCCTAACATCATCATTCAAACAACATGTTTCTGGATACACAACGAGTTTCCAAGGACAAGACTACCGACTCAGTGAGCTTCATTGCGTTATTAAATCTTGAGGGGTTGTTTGTGCTGTGAATTCTTTTCTGTTATATTAAGAGAATGTTTACCAAAGTCTTGCGTATTAGAGTGATGACTCAAGGAACACTGTGACCCAGGAACGTGAAGTGGGTATAAAACAGCCCCCTGAGCACTGATATAGCACGCAAGAAAATTGGTGAATAGGCTCCCAATGAACACATTGTAAATCTCTTAATGGGTGAAAATGGTTACAGAAATTAGTAGTACCCTAATTACAATTTGATCAGAGAATGGTTGTTACTTTGAACACTAGAGCAGTATATTCTCTCAGCAAGCTGTCCCACATTAGAGTATTACATGTCGTACTGCTTTGTGCTGAATTACTAAGGGATTTGTTTTCCTGAATGGATTGATCTTGTTGCCTGATTACTCCATTTTGGCTTATTTAATATAAATATTTTCTCCTCTGCACCTAAACAGCTGAGTCAATCTGTACTGACACAGAATGGTTTTAAATCAAATAAACTATTAGTGGTTATATGCATGATACCTCAACTGTGTGTACTATCAGCATATTTCCTCCTCATTTAACTACAGTTATATGGTGTAATCCGGTGGTAGAGAGCCACTGGCAGTCACCATGGAAATCTGAGGAGGTAAGTAAGTCAGAAAATTTCATGATAACGCACATTTGATCAATTTACCTGAACTGTTTGTCATCCTCTGTAATTAAAGGGGGAACAGTTACAGTTTGGCCTTTACCCAACATTTTATCTAGTTCACTGCTAGATGGCAGTTTCCTTCAACCAGACCAATCTTATGTTCCAAAAGTTGTTTCCTTATTCATGCTGTTTACAGATTAGTGCACTGAAGTATAATGGTTAGCCCCTAACCATGGGAAACAATTACTGGTGACTGCATGGAATGGCCACCACACTCTCCAATCCACTTTGAAGGTAGAAGATATTACTTCACCACAGCATTGTGTATAGGTTAAAACTACTTAGTTAAATTTATTTACAAGTGGAATAATACAAGCAAAGGAGATACAGAGAGATATTAAACAGCACGATACCTAAAAATAATGAAACTAGAATCAGTCCACAATGGTTAATAAATCTTTTTTCAGTATGGTATTTCTTACAGGTTATTACAAGCAATGGGGCCTTAAAATGAACAACCACAATTGTTTCTTTTGTAGACCTTTAAGATGTTATGACAGAAATTTCAGTTCACCCATGAATTTCAGATCTTTTGTCAAAACTAAAATTTAGCAACCAGAGATGTATGCCATGGAACATCTTTCATGTTACAGCCAGTTATTTTTAAGAACACAAACGAACTGAGAATTAAACAGATTTAAACCTGTTGAGATGAGGTGTTAATATCTGTAAGTTGTCATTTCCTCTGTACATCTTCCCAAGACTGGATATCACACTTACAGTAGATTTGTCTTAGGAAATAATATTCAGAGGGAATAGGTTGTCTTTATGTGGTGGAAGATAGGTTAAATCTGATTTAAAAATTTTAGCCACCAATGTCTCTGGGAGGACACCATTTTTCAGTAGCAAGACACAAAACTGACTGCAAAATCAGACTTTGACAGCATATTCAATAAGAAACACCTGTTCTACAGAAATTTTCTTTGTTAGGTTCAAAATCTTCATTCAGTAGCCAAATAATTCAAACACTGGCTCATGGCAGAAACAGTTTGTGTGCAGACTGACGCACTATAGAAAAGACAATTCTAATGCTGAGGAAATAGTGAGGGTCCAGGCATCATCACGACATATGGGAACTTTTAAACTCTCAGTCTTGTTTGCTTGCATCAAAAAAATGGCTAGAACATGAAAGACATTGCAATCACAGCTCTCGTTGCTCAGCTTTAGTCTGGCAAAAGTTCCGAATTCCATGGATGAACTCTGCTTTGCATCATCCACATGCATTATCACATCTCGATGGTCTACCAGGAAACAAATATAACTGCTTCATCCAAAAATCTTGTTGATCATACATTGTTTAAAAAAAATTGTGAAAGAGTTATATTAATACCTGATTTTATTGTTTTTAAGCATTGTGCTGATTCATTTTTTTTTAATTTGAAAAAATTATTCCAAATTTAGATGTCAGTCTCACAGCTGTTCCTAGCCAATTTTTGGCAGTCAACCAAATCTTTTTTTTAAATAATTTTAATTTCAGTAATTGCGCTTCCCAGTTTATTCCCAAGCTAGCTCCTCAAACCATTTCCTAGCAAAAAAAAATGAGCTTCAGGGATACCAAATATCAGTCATATTTTAAATTGTGTAAGCCAGCAAAAGAGTCCCTGTTGACCTCACCCTCCATTGCTACTCTCCACAAGGCACAAGTGACAATCTGTCCCCAATTGATTATGGCCATATCACAGGAGGGGTTGAATTCACACTGGAAATCACCTCTCATCTGTGTGAATCACACTGGGGAGGTGAGGGAACCTGTCAGTATCATGACGTGATACAACATAATACCTGGTGTATGCTACAGAGACTGTAGCAGGTGCCTGAATATTCCCAGTAGAATTAAAATCTTTCTTAACAAATGAGCTCCTGAATCAGGTAGTTCTGCAAATGCAGGAAAAAAATGACCAGAGAGTAGCTAAGCCATATATACCAGGAAGTTCCATGTTTCCATCCCCAGATTGTGCTGAGCTAATTGTTCTCAGCCAAGGTGGAAGTAGGGGTACTACAGTTGACCTTAGGGAAAATGGGCCTGATTTCCCATTCCTGATTCCTATCCAGCCAAGCCTGCCAGAGTTGTACATGGGTGGATGTCGGCAGAAAACCGAATCAGGCACAGCTCTTCCCGGCCCCCCGGCAGGTGAATAGCCTGTTGACACTCCTTGTCGAGGATTAGACATGAATTATGGCCCTTGGGAGAGGTACTGAAGGATGAATGGTGCAGGTGGAACATAAACACGTTCGAAATGGCATGTAAGAATGATTGTTATTCTTATCATTTCAAAATATAATTGGTCAAAACCATTCTGTTGAAGAGTTTTGTTAAAGGATCTTCCCCCTTGAACATCGGCCCATCTTTTCTTTTTGCAGACGTTGTGCGTTTCCAACATTTTCTGTTCCTGATTATTGACCAGCTGTCATTTTCATCCTGTAATGTATAAGGGTTAGTTTTCTGACTTTGCATTGCGGACAGGTAAAGTTCCCACTGAAAGCAAAAAGTCAGAACGTTACCCCTATTTTGCTAGTATTGGTTGACTGGTAGTTTCTACTTTACTTTTAAGGGGGAGGTGCCTCAAAACCAAGTGAACTGACTGGGATAATATACAACTTGATGTACACTTCAATATACATTGTCTGCTTCCTACCAGTAACTATTAACTTATGACCCTTTTTGTTATAGTCTCTTTTTGTGTTTAATGTTAATAATGTAAATTCTTAATACTTTTATAAATTATGTATAATTTCACTTTTCTTATCAACATATGGTAACCAAAGTTCTTAGGTTTGTAAGCCCAGTATTCTGCAGGTTAGTAGGGCATCAGAGTGCTGAGAAAAAGACATGGGGAGGAAGCAAAAAACCCAACTGTAACATATAAATTGCATTCCGAATGCTGATGTGCAGTGATGTAGAAAGTAGTTTTCTGCCTGATGGCCCACACTACTGAGCAAGTCACTTATTGATGAGAACCAGGCCTGAACTAAATTGGAGAGACCAAAGGCACCTTTGCAATAATAATGAAGCTTCCTTAAATTCTGTTTGCTTTATGTTCTGAAGAATTTATCACTTGTGTTCTGCCTTTTAGTGTACATACATCACTGCAATTATGTACTTCTATTTTCCTTATTTTGTTTTTTGACACATAAATATT
Organism: Heptranchias perlo; assembly: GCF_035084215.1. NCBI lineage: Eukaryota > Metazoa > Chordata > Chondrichthyes > Hexanchiformes > Hexanchidae > Heptranchias > Heptranchias perlo. Next base: position 31,692,657 of record NC_090348.1, on the reverse strand, counting down.
GAAGTAAATACTTCAATGCTGCATAAACACTTGAAATGTCTTGACATTAACCACTAATCCCATTTCAAGATTTAAATGTCCCCATGTATACAAGGTAACATATGTCACTCACATGCTGAATTGATGGGAGTGTTTAATTGGTACAAGTAGGGGTCAGTATTACACTATATTTTAAATGTTTCTGTTATATTTTGTAAAGTGAGCAGTAGTTCTAATCCATCCCAATGAATAAGTGATGCTATGAGAATGCCACTTTTCAGTCCAGTAGTGGCCCGATGAGCATTGAATGCTTAGTTTTAGCAATGGGGGTACAGGTAAAATTGACAAAACATGCAGAAAAAATTAAATTATCCCTGTAGTTGTGTATTAAGCATATCAATATGCTGGATTGCAATCAACTCTTAGCTACATCTTTTAGTATGATGGGGGGGGGGGGGCGCGGAGTGGCGGTGTTGGGGAGTCCAAAAGTACGGGCCATAAGTATAAGATAGTCACTAATAAATCCAATAAGGAATTCAGGAGACACTTTTTACTCAGAGAACATGGAATTCGCTACCACAAGGAGTGGTTGAGGTGAATAGCATAGATGCATTTAATGGGAAGCTAGATAAGTGCAGGAGGGAGAAAGGAATAGTAGGATATGTTGATAGGGTGAGATGAAGTAATGTGGGAGGAGGCTCGTGTGGAGCATAAACACCAGCATAGACTTGTTGGGCCGAATGGCCTGTTTCTGTGCTGTAAAATTCTATATAATTCTATATATTGCTACTAAATAGATACGCATGGTCCTTAGAGAGAGCCTCTGTGTACTTAAATGCTTGTGAAGAGTTCTGTTCATCCATTGGCTGAAATTTCCTGTGCCAGAAAAGCTGGCTTTCCCATCCGCACTGATTTGTCATTGGAAAATTAAAGGGCTTTTTTCACATTCATTTTAAGATAAAAGAACTTGTATTTCTATAGCACGTTATTATGTCTCTCAGACATCTCAGAGCGCTTCAGGTACAATGAATTGCTTTGTAGTGCACTCAGTGTTATATAAGCAAGTGCAACAGCCATCTTACAGCAATGCCCCACATATAGCTAGAAGATGATTGACCAATAATCTACTTTTGGTGGTGCTCATTAAGTAAAGAATGTTGGCTCGGGCACTAGAAGAATTCTCTGCTCTTTTTAAAACATTCATCTGAACCACATAAATGGGGCCTTGGTTTAATGTCTCATCCAGAGGATGATATCTCCAACAATACAGCACTGCACTGTAGTATCCATCAAGATTATGTGCCCAAGTCTTGATGTGGGGCTTGAACCCACAGCCTTCGGAATCAGAGGGAAGTGCAACTATTGTGACCTAACCTGAAATATAGCTGCCTTATCGGTAGGAACTGGTTCAAAGTAACTCAAAATGTGCTGCATATTATAAGGGTGCAGTGAGAAGTCTGTGACAATTAACACAGTTGATAACTCCCTTAGTGTTGTTATTTTTGACCTACCGAGTGCATTGCAAAGTTATATTATAATCTTTGAGTAAATAGCTGTGAAAGCTATTGATTGTATTCCCTTCACTCCGGAGACCTACTGAGCTCAAACCCAGCACATGGGAAAAACCTGAAGGTTTCTTTTCATAAATGGCTGTTAAGATTCACAAATCAATTGAGGTCTAGCTTCTTCCTCAGTTGTTTCATAGAAATTTTAAAAATTTCAGCAAAGAAGGAGGCCATTTGTCACGTTGGGCCAGTGATAGTGCTAGCTCCTTAGCTACATGTATCTACTCCAATCCCATTTCCCTGTTCTTTTCCTACATCTTTAATATTCTTCCCTTTCAAATTCCCTTTTAAGTGATGTTTTGGTCTCTGCCTTTTCCCCATTCTTGAACGCGACTATAATATTTGTCACCCTCCAATTCGTTGGCACATTTCTAATTTCTGAAGATTTTTGGAAAATTACGTTTAGTGCCTCTGTAATCTTCCCCTTAACCACTGTCAGAATTCTGGATGCATACCATCTGGGTCTGGTGATTTTTCTACTTTTGATCTCATTGTCTTTTTTAATACACTTTCTTTCAGAATATGTATTCCCAGTAATAACTCCTGCACATCCTCTTGGGTTCTCCTAAAAAGTTTCATTTTCAGCTTCCTCTGTAGAAGTACTTATTAAGCATTTCCACCATCCCCTCAAGTTCAAGATCTCTAAGCAGCCTCAACCCGTCTATGATTATCCTTTTATTTCTTATGCGCTTATAAAACACCTTGCTATTTCCATTGACCATCAATCTTCTTTCATATTTCCTCATAGCCATCCTAATTATTTTTTATTTCTTGCTTTCTTTTCATAGTATAATTCTCAGTTTTCTTCTTTATTATCCCTTCTATATTTATCATATGCCTCTTTGTTTTAATTTCATTTTTGCTTTAACCTAATTATCCATGAAACTCCAGCCTTTGATGTACACCGTGTTACTCGCAAACCTCTCTCGATTGCCTGCGAATCTCACCTTCCATTTCTTTCCCACTATTCAGTGATCTATAATGTCCTCTCAATATGGTGGCAGATCCCTTACTGTTTCTTAACTCTACAGAGATGGACTGTGAGCACCACCATCAATTAAAACTTTCTTTTCTATGTATCTTCAATCAATAAGGCCATCTCCCTCTCTCCCTTTTATCTCTTGCTATCGCTCCAGTCAAATTTTTATAGCTGGGACTATTTCGTTCCCAGTCTCACCCTGGCTGATGCCAAGTTTCTGAAAAGGCTAAAAAATTATATTCCTCCTTTTTAATTACTGCTGGAGTTCTTGACTTCCCCAACTTCATTTCCAATGTTTTGCACATTCACATCGAAACATTGCAACTCAGGCATACTCATCCTGCTCAAATACCCTTTTCCTTTCAGTTTTTTTAATTCTTTCCTTCACTATCTTTCTCCTTAACCAGTCTCCCATGTGCTTTAAGGTACCTTTCTCCATAGAGCCCTTTACTTTGCATATCTCCCACCTCCTAATGTGTATACCATATGTATATTTTAGTAAAACTATAAAGGCTGTGTTTCAGAATTTATATTTTACAAATATTTTTGTGAGCTGATTAGGATGGGGGTGACCATGCAGGAGAATGGAAGTTTTCACCTATTTCAACTATTCAGCTTTGTAATTGTCCCATTCTCCATCTTTATGACCTGCTTAAAGTGGATAAGAATTTTCCTGAACTATTTTCTCTTACACACATATAACAGTGGGCAGTTATCAAAGCATTTTATATCTATATTCATTTTCTTTGTTTTCTATAAAATAATTATTATACGATGTTTAGGGTCATAATAAATATAATTATTGATAGAACCCTGTGGAAGGATAAGAGGTAGTATTGAGTTTAACAGTTTTTAAGCAGTAAATTTTAAAAATGGATCTGTGTTGGAAAAATATACCCGTTTATACATGGGATAATCAAGTGGCTATATGACATGATGTTTGTTGGACTGAATTGCCTCCTTAGTTGGTGTAAAATTCTATGATTCTATAATATTATCACAGAATAATGTGTACTCAGAATGTAATGTGAGAAGATATTTAGGCATTGAAAAAGAAATGCTGGCTAGGATTGTACAGTGGCAGTTAAGCTGTTCACTACCACAACGTTATCGCTTCTAATTCAGTGTGTTCCCAATCTGAGCTGCACTGTCTGGGCAATGAGGGACTGAGGAAAAGAAAATCAAAGGATGAGTTAACCTGTCCCAAATCTCACATACGTATCAACCAGCTGCAGACTGGCATAAGCAAAGGCCTGAGATAGGACTCCTGCCTATAAATGGAATGGTGTAGAGATATGTCAGAAGAAATAGTTATAAAACACACACAATATTACTCTCTGCCTTACAACATCTACCACGGAAACTATTCCCTTCCTTGACTACTATCTTGCCTCATTCCACTTAAACTGTCAGGACACATTAGAATTACAGTTAACCCAATTTTATTTCTCTAATAGTGTGTTTCTTTTCCCCATACTTCCACTTCAAATGGACTGGAAATTGAGGGAGTCTAAAGCAGTGTCCTCAAAAGAAACAATCTTGCCCTTTACCCTACTTGCTGCCACAGTCAACTTGTAGTGAGAAACATCCTCGCACAGCAACGTGCAGAGCAGCTGTAAGCCTTTTAACAACTGCCAGATATTCCACCCATTGACCCAAACGCGCTCACAGCACACCAGGCGGTCTGTGCAGGGAGCGACTCAGTGATATTCAGACTAGCTGACCTCGCTGTCAGCTTTCTCCACTCTTGGCAGACGATACATCACCTGTGCAGCAGTCCCACCTCCACTGCATAATCAACCCCTATAGGAATGAATTATTGTAAAATTATTTTGACACTGCACCAACTCAGAATCTTATGCATTAACATTGTACTTGGTGGTTGCCCTTCCTGTTGAGAATTGAGCCTCAGCTCTTTCTCTGTGAAAGAAGCACATTCCTATGCATCATGCATAACAAAGACTCTGAGGTAAGAACTGTTATTGCAGTTATACTGAATTCATGTTGAGGGTAAAAGATTACTTGGAAAGATTTATTTTATGAGGTCCTTATGTTATTGACATATTGTTCAGCAGCTGAGTGTACAAATATTTAACAGGGAATTATATAATTTCTAATTATTTCACTTAGTGAAAGCAAAGATGTGATATTTAACTAGTGCACAGCTGGTCATGTAAATGTTTTAAAATTTGATTTCTTAAAAATAATTTAAGTCTGAGAATTTTTGCTTAAAAATCTGTGATTTTAGAAAAAATAGCATGTTTTAAAATGGTTTCTGGTTTATGAACTATGTTGCATAACACAGGCTTCTAGTTTGATGTTACCCCTAACTCCCCACACAGTGACCTCTTGATCTCAGTTAGGCTTCCACTATAACTCTGAGCAGAGATAAGGCACGTAAGAAGGGAAAATCAACAATAACGTGCATTTATGTCGCATCTTTAATGTGAAGAAACTTCCCAAGGTGCTTCACAGAAGAAGAAAGGAACCCTTTGTCGGGTGTTAAGAGAAGTCAACGAAGAATTGGTTGAAGAGATGGGTTTAAGGAGACTTATAAATGTGGGGAAGGAAGTAGAGAGGTAAGGGATTTTAGGGAGGGCATTCCAGAGATGACAGCTGAGATGGCTGAAGGCTTTGGCACCAATGATGAAATGGAGGAAAGGGTGATTCACAGAAGATCAGAGTCATGAGGAATGGATGGCGTGGGAAGACCTGCATGGCTGGAGGTTCTTGTAGAGGTATGGTAGGGTGAGGCCTGGAGGGACACATAAATGTGGATGAGGATTTTAAATTTGAGTAGTTGACAGAACTGGGAACCAGTATAGGACAGACAACAGGCAAATGGGACATAATTTATGAGGGTGGTGATCAGGAGAACAGCTGTCAGCACTTTGAGGTCTATGTGTCGAAAACATGAATAAAGGTTTCAGGAGTATTGAGGATGAGGTGGAGGTGGTCAACATTGCAAATCAGACAGCAAGTGAAGCCCAAAGTAGTCATGAAGCATTGGCACGAAAACAGGCCAACCCTCTCCGGATATGGCATAAGTCATTGGGAAACCCATGGAATGGGAAAAGTAACTTAGAAAGAACTTTCTAAGAGAAGTATTCAAATTCCATGGAAGAGAACATGGGGTCACAATTGTAATCTTTTTCTGTTTGCACACATAATAATACTGGGATGGACTTTCCTGTGTATTTGCGCCCAGAGACAACTGTAATCGGGGCAAATACCTGGCATTAAAGATCGAATAACCTCGGGCACAAGTGTGTAACGCACGTAATTATGCTAAGCCTGAATTTCCTTGATCGTTTATGCCCGTCTATCGGGCTTGCACCCAAGAACATCACAGCTCATTATAATGGTTCCGCCTTCCCGGCTAAAGAGCCGGTTCAAAACGGGTATAAAATTAAACCCAGAATTTTAGGTGTAGCAGGAAACACAGTCCATTTTTCCAGTATAAAACCAGAAAATACTGGAAAAACTCAGCAGGTCAGGCAGCATCCATGAAAAGAGAAACAGAGTTAACATTTCAGGCCGATGACCTGGAAGTAGCAGGAAATATGGTCACTTTTCCAGTGTTTTATTGTGATTTTTTTTTAAGCAAATTTTTTTATTTATCCTCACTGAGCCCTGCACAGTATTTTCTGTTTCTTTGAATGCATTTTTATGGCTTTAGTATGAGTCGCGTTAAAAATTGAAAAGCTTCCAAGATTGCATGTTCTTAAACATGCTGTACCTAATGTGCATGATGGTTAGATGGTTTGAAACTTAAAGAAGGAATTTATGTGTGACTTCCACGCTTTCCTCGGGCTCCACTTAGCTTTGTTTACCCTGATTTTCGCTTGTTTAAGGCGCATTTTACATTTCTGCGTATGCTAATACATTTAGCAGGAACTTTAAGAGTAAATTGATATCGGCAAAATGGGCCCACAAATTTCGAATGTAACTTCCCACTTACATGGACAGTATCTCTGGTTTGGGGTAGAATCTACATTCCTTATGGGCGGCTGGAAATTGTTATGTTTTTCATATGCGAATACCATTTGATTGCAAAACAAGTAGAAACCACTTTACACATTCTGCTTGCTTTGTCCAGAAGACAATCTCTGGTAACAGATTGCATGATTTATAACAGGCACCATTTCATCTGCAGGAAGTGGGTTTACAATCCAGATACCTGTTCAATCTGATTTGGAGTGGCACAGTTTCTCACAGCAGGGGTTGGTCCACAAGGTGTCTCCGTGGAAGGGGTTAACTGACACTTGTAGGCCCAGCTAGAGGAATATATATTGGCAGCCCCTTACAGCTCTTCAATCCTTCTGAGCTCATTGAGGTGGAGGTTAAAAGAAACCTCATGTCTAAGTTTTATGCTACGGACGCTAATCCAGATTTAATGTTGCTGCGAGTTAGAAAAGCGTTCTGTTCAATTTTATTATTTTCTATAACAAAGGAGATGTAAGATAAAAGTTCTGGAGTGGACTGAAATCTGCTGTATTAATTTTATGCTACTGTCTATGCCTTACTTTTAATAAACCTTATTTGTATTCTGTAGCCTAAAACTCTCAGTCTGATAAAGTGCTTACTCTTCTGTTATCCAAAGACTGGGAGATACAAGAGGATTTGTGCCAATTTAGTGACCTAATTACAGCAACAAGGATTTATGCTCAATCCCTGGACAATGCTACATTGCCAGATATTGTGCGCATAATGTTAGACTTTGTTTTGTAGGAAGCAAGGGCTCAGGTATGGCAGTGATTCTTGGCACTTAAACACGATCTCTGGTGAAGCCCTAAAATCATAACAGATAGCAAGTGAGGATGTCCTGCACACTTACCTGAACTAACATGCACTTTCAGTCAATTTTATTTCGATTCTAATATTTCGGTTGCAATTTCTTGACCATCCCAAACAATATTGATTTGAGTACTTTGTTTCCGTTTCAGACCAAAGGTTCTCAAAGTACCACACCGGTAGGTACTCAGAAAAAAGTGAAGAGAACTCTTCCCAACCCTCCTCCAGAGGAGGCTGGCGTTGCTGGGAGCCAGGCGGCATTCTCCACTGTCGGCTCTGTTTCCCGAAGAAGAGCCTGCAGGACCAACACCATGGCCAGAGCTAAGATTCTCCAGGACATTGACAGGGAATTGGAACTTGTGGAAAGAGAGTCCTCCAAACTCAGGAAAAAACAGGCAGAACTGGATGAAGAGGAAAAAGAAATTGATGCCAAATTAAGATATTTGGAAATGGGCATTAATCGAAGGAAAGAAGCTTTGCTGAAGGAGAGAGAAAAAAGGGAGCGTGCTTATTTGCAGGGTGTGGCTGAGGAAAGAGATTATATGTCAGACAGTGAAGTAAGCAACATAAGAGAGACCAGAATGGATGGTCAACGTGGATTAGAGAGACCTAGAACTGCTCCACAGCCTGACTATGATCAGTTTCTATCACCTCAGACCCAGTCGCAGCCTCAGTATGCGACCACTCCCAGCCATTATACACAATACCAGTACTCTCCTCCTCCACCAACCCAAGCCCAAACTCAATACCAACAGCAGTCTCCTTACCAACAGCAGGCATTGTACCATCAGCAAGTTTCTCCCTATCAAACCCAGCCTACATATCAGGCTGTCCCCACTATCACTTATCAACAACAGTCCCCTCCTTCTCAAACCCAACCAACAGTCTACCCGCATCCATCACAGATGATAATGATTCAACAAAAACCAAGGCAGGCAACACTTGTTGACCTTGAACCCAAAATAACTACAAACTATGAGGTGATCCGTAATCAGCCTCTGCTGATGGCTTCCACTTCGGCAGACAGCACTTATGCAGTTCCCCACTTGGGCAATAAATACAGTAATTTAGACCTTAGAATAGGGCTGGATGAAAGGGGAACCATGACAAGTAGCCCAATGTCAAGCATTTCTGCAGAATCCTTTTATGCTGACCTAGAGCAGCACACACCTCGGAATTATGTTCTGATTGATGACATTGGGGAACTCACTAAAGGATCTACTTCCCTTACTACCGGATTCAATCTTCACGAAATACAAAAGGAAGTACAAAAGAGCGAGCGTCTGCTCCGTGCAAGTGAAGCCCGCAGAGCTGGGGATGTGAAAGATTTTATTGGACCGCTGCAGACCTCATCCCGGTTACACTCCTATGGAAAAGCAGATGAGGATCCTATGGAGGATCCTTATGAACTAAAGCTGTTGAAGCAACAAATCAAACAAGAGTTTCGCAGAGGTACCGAAGGTTTAGAACATCTTTCTGGCCTTCCCCACTACTACCATGGAGATAGCAGCTACAGGCATTTTCCAAAGTCTGAGAAATACAGCATAGGCAGGCTTACTCTTGAAAAGCAAGCTGCAAAACAATTGCCGCAATCCATTATTTACCAAAAGCAAAGCAAACACAAAAAACAGTTGCTGGACCCCAAAATCTCCAAGTTTTTGCCCATTCAAGAAGCCAGAGATGCAGAGCCTGACTATGCTAGCTACATGGGCACTACTTCATCAGTAACTGGTGTTACTTCTAGGGCAAGGCTTATTCAGGATGACATAACATTTGGCCTAAGAAAAAATATCCGTGACCAGCAGAAGTTTCTTGGGCCAACTATCAGATCTACATTAGATGATGAAGTTGACAAAGCGTACACCAGTGGAACCAGATCCAGGCCCTCGTCAGTTTATGGACTTGATTTGTCAATTAAAAGAGACCCTTCAAGTACATCACTACGGATAAAAGGTCAGGAAAATGACCCATTAGATATCGCCTATGCACACAGCACTCCTTCCGTACGAACAAAACCATCCAGTTTACCTATTAGCCACAGTAGAGGGAGAATTCCCATAGTAGCCCAGAATTCTGAGGAAGAAAGCCCCTTAAGTCCAGTTGGACAGCCTATGGGTATGGCCCGTGCAGCAGCTGGTCCATTGCCACCAATATCTGCTGATACAAGGGAACAGTTTGGTTCGAGCCACTCACTGCCTGAAGTACAACAACACATGAGAGAGGAGTCACGGACACGTGGATATGACCGTGACATAGCATTCATTATGGATGACTTCCAACATGCCATGTCAGATAGTGAAGGTAAAATGGGACTCAGGATGTTGTATTATCATCAACCAAATTTCACTTCTATGCATGTATATCATTTCTGTTCATTCTTCATGGACTCTCTTGTTCTTGCCTGTACTTTATTTTCATTTGTGTATTTGTGTGTACCTCAGCAGAGAAAAGTTTTTCATGCAAGCATGTTACAAAGCCATTACAGATTTCTTTTTACATAGAGGATATTCTGTCACCTATTTGCAAGTAAGGAAATTAGGATGTTAATGAACTGCCATACATTTCTTTCAGTTGAATGTGTACGATGTTACTTAATTTATGATATTGCTTACCTATAAAGATTTTGTGAGGAACAATTTGTTTTTTTTCTATTTTCTTTATAATTTAATTTTTTGTATGTGAATCAGTCCACATTTTAGTGCTATTAAAACCATTCCCATTTATTAGCCCTAAGTACTGTGTAGCCATAGAGAAATCGGCAGCATTTGTATTGAAATGTCAGACTGTACTGTAGGATGCCATGGTTTCTTTTAATCGTATATGATAATTTGATAAAAATGGGGAAGCTGTCTTGAAGACTTTCTACAACATTTCTTTTAATTTAAACAAATGACAAAAAATTGGAAAATGTTGGAAGAGGTGTGTTTTGATCATTTTGAATTATAGCTTAACTAGGCCAACAAAGAGGAGATTCTGTCAATTTATTTCTAATTTATTTACTTTTATATTTTGGAGTTGGCTGCACAAGAAAGCTGCCAATCCCACTCTGGAAATGTCTGTGCGCAGAGCCTAATAAGTAAAACAAATAGAATACACAAATGTATGTGACTTCTCAGACAAGTAATGCTCTCTGTGCCATAGCTGTATGCAACTTTAGGTTAGTGACTGCATCAGTGAGTGTGTACTCTGCCAATATTACAATCGCTGCATATGTTTAATCATTATAGAACTCCACTCCAAATATTCTGTTAAGTGCAAAGTGATATAGTAGAGTACAGACGCACAAAGTTTATTTCTCAATTTTAAAATTATTTTATTTAGTTTCCAAAAGGGTTATACAGATTTCTCATTAATTTTATTAATGCTTATTGAACAAAGACTTCCATTGCTGCTTTACGACATTCAGAATTTATTACAACTGTATGCATTTTTCTCCCCCCCCTTTGGCCAAATACTAACTGAAGAAATAAGTACAGATAATGACTTTGCAGATTTTAGTTTGGAGATGCTGCTGCTGATTATTTTAACAAGCAAAGGGTCACCGCAGTTACAATTCTTGGTGCCCTACATCGCATATAAATAAAAAAAGATTATCTGAGAAACCTAACTATTCTGATACTGCTTTTTTTCTTTCTTTTTCCTTCTCTTGCTTTATATCAAACAGGGGTGTGCACAGCACTGAATCAATTAACTGAACCCAACCAAACTAGGTTCATTGAAATCAATTGTGAGTTGAATGATTTGGTTGGACTTTCAGCTTTGTTAAATTGAGTTTGCTAGCTAATGAAGGAGCACTGAGTGACATTATATAGTATATATGCAAGGCATGGTAATTGGTTCTTGGGAAGATTTGTGTATTGAAAATACCAAAGGAAACTAAAGACCAATCTATGTGCACTATTGTTGCTAGGCTTTCAGTTTCAGCTATTCATCTTAACAATTAAGATATGAAACATTTAAGATATGAAACATGCTTCATGTTCTAACTGAGGATATTACTGCTTCAGATTAGACAAATGCAAATCCCAAACCAAATTGTATTGGTACGTTGTCCAGTTTCTAGGCATAGAGCTGGTTTTAGAGATCTGCCCTCAAAAGATTACGGGTAGATTCCTCACACATTCATCGTCAATGGGTGGAAAATCTAGCCCGTGATCATTTAGGCAAAATCCATGACAGTGCAAATTGATATAGAACATTAGAAGGAGTGGGCTGACTAGCCTTTTTTTCATTCCAAATATTATATTCTTATATTGTCCAGTTTCTTGACCCTTGGTTTTGAATCTAAGCATTGCATGTTTCCCAGAATCTATGGCAGAATTGGTGTTGTCCTGACTAGTTTCCAATTTCCCATCACAACTATGAAAAATAATTGACTCAGTGAAGATATTTTTGACCAACTAATCTGGCTATAACCCTGGGTTATGAAGGTTCTTTTATATTTAATTTTGAATATATATTTTACAAATAACTATATAGTTCATTCTTGGGAAAAAAAATCTTCACAAAAAAATTTGACAAGTAGTAATAATGGGGTATTCACAGTATTCCTGTACAAAAACTAGTACCCTATTAACGTTCAGAAAACTATCTAATGATTTCAACATCAGATGGTTTGCACACCTTTAGTCTCTAGTTAATAAATCTGTGATATGTTTACAAATTGCCTTTCTGCTCTTCAGTTGCACTTCTTGTGAATTGCCATTGCCCTGTGTCATAGGTTGTAATCTTGCATGAACATATTGAAAAATGCATAGACTTGCATGCTGCAGTAACCAAATAGCACAAATGCCCTCCTTTCCTGGTAGCTAGCTGCCACTCCTAAACTCCTATTGCCTGGCCTGGAGAACTGACATTTCCTTGATTTTCAAAGCATATCATCTGCGTCGGGAAGAAACAGATTGGTTTGACAAGCCACGTGAATCTCGCCTTGAGGATGTACCTGGCATAAATCGCAAACTTCCAGAGAAATTAGCCCACTCGAGACAATCTCAACATCAATCTACAGAAGTAAGAAACCATTTATTAGTTTTACTTTTACATTGACCCATCTTATTCATGATTAAATATGAATTAAAAGTATTAATTTTTTTTTAAAATCTTTGTTAATTATAAAATGTACAATGTAGTATTGATCTGCTTTTCTTCAATTTTGAAAACCAGATCCTAATGGACAGTAGACTTTTGTATTTAGAAAATATTTTAAACCAATATTTTAGCCTAGAAATTAGCAATATTAGCATAAAGTGCTTAACATGTCCATATGATATTCCTCTGTCCATTTAAAATAAATAGATCAGCACCTCTGTTAAAATAATAGACAGAGGGATGTCACACAGACACATTAAATGTTTGAATGTGATAAAGAAAGACATTTTTAGGCTTGTATATCACGGAGCTGACCACATGATAATTTGTTATCATTGTGACTCAGTGCTGAGTACTTGGTGTCCATTTTTTACACGTTAACTGAACGTTCTAAAATGAGTTTGAAACGAAGGCGTTTATAGAATGCTCACTGAATCTTTGAAGAATGAAATATAATTAATAGTATAAGCACAGTACTCTACAAACAATACTCTGCCAGTTTTCATTCATTCCAGTGGGACAAACTAAAGATGACTTTGCAAAACTAAACAAAATAAATAGATTTTACAAATATGAATTACTTGTTGCCATGGAGTGGTGGAATCCTCTATTCAGCTGAGTTCCCAATCTTTCAGTCAATGACAAGAACAACTTTCATTTATGTAGCGCCTTTAACGTAGTAAAACATCCCTAGCTGCTTCACAGGAGCATTTTCAAACAGAATTTGACACCAAGCCACATAAGGAGATATTAGGACAGGTGAAGAGGTAGGTTTTAAGGAGCGTCTTAAAGGAGGAGTGAGAGGTGGAGAGGTTTAGGGAGGGAATTCCAGAGCTTAGGGCCTAGGCAGCTGAAGGCACGGCCGCCAATGGTGGAGCAATTAAAATCGGGGATGTGTAAGAGGCAAGAACTGGAGGAGCATAGAGATCTTGTAGGGTTGGAGGAGGTTACAGAGATATGGAGGGGCCAGGCCATGGAGGGATTTCAAAACAAGAAAGAATTTTTAAATCGAGGTGTTCCCGGACTGGGAGCCAATATGAGTCAGCGAGCACAGGAGTGATGGGTGAATGAGACTTGGTGTGAGTTTGGATGCGGGCAGCAGAGTATTGGATGAGCTCATGTTTATGGAGGGTGGAAGATGAGAGGTCAGACAGGAGATCATTGGAATAGACGGGTGTAGTGTAGTGGTTGTGTTACTGAACTAGTAATCCAGAGGCCTGGGCTAATAATCCAGAGGACAAGAGTTCAAATCCTACCATGTTTGCAAATTTGAATTCAGTTTTTTTTTAAAAATCTGAAAATATAAAGCTGGTATCAGTAAAAGTGACCATGAAGCTGTCGGATTGTTGAAAACCCAACCGGTTCACTAATGTCCTTTAGGGAAGGAAACCTGCCGTCCTTACCCGGTCTGGCATATATGCGACTCGAGCCCCACACCAATGTGGTTGACTCTTAACTGCCCTCTGAAGTGGCCTAGCAAGCCACTCACTTGTACCGTCATCTTTCAGAGCAACTGGTAATAAATGCCAGCCTTGCCAGCGATGCCCACATCCCAAGTATTTTTTTAAATCATATTGCTGTGGGGAGCTGTCAGTAAAGGCTGGGGTAGGTGGGGGAGCATCACTGCAAAATATTCTCTAGTGGACCTCATTTTATCCCTACTAGTCAGTATGCAAGAGAAACATGGATCCCACGGCCACCTTTTGGAAGCTGTGTGGCATGGGGGTGGTGGGGGGGCATAGTGAGAAAGTCAGTTGAGAAAGATAAATTAAAAATCAAATTACTTAGCATTTCATTGTAAGACACAGATACTGAGCATATTAACAATTCAAAATCCCTGACAGAGAATGATAATTCAAATTTAATATTGAAGTTAATCAGAACAATGTTAGTTTCCAAAGAAACATTCAATAATAATTTATTTAAAAGTGGTGGAAAGTGTATCCATTATTTTTTTCTACATTTTCTCATCTTCTCTTGCTGGGCTATGATTACCATTAGACATTCTAGCATAACACTTAAAAAGTATTTGACTAGAGTAATATTTAACTGGCTTTACGATGGAAATCAATAGAGTGCTAAAGTAACCTTCCCTGGAGAATTGTACATGGTTTGTAGTTTATTGATTCTTAATTTAATTGGCCACCGCTCCTTCATGAATAAAGGACTACATGCTTCATTTTTACGAGTGTTGTTTCTGTTTCTTGTGTGCAAAGCGTTTTCCAAAAGGAGAATACCTTAAAGCATAGAACTCTTGTTTCTTATTCTCTAGGTTGGTGGGAAGCCTGTTCAGTACAATTTCCCCCACTCTCGAGTCAGAGTTCAAAGGGATCCAAAGGACCACACGGTATCAGGTAGAATAACTTTGTCTCCAGCCCCCTCCCCACCCCGAGTATGCTTTGTTCTAATTTAATTTAGATTCCCTTCCTGCTATACTTGCTATGCTTTAATTTAATGCTAGTTGTCTATTGCATTTTCATATGAGGCACACATATCAATAATGTTAAGATATGTGACTGCAATATCATGAATGTATCAATATTATTGTTCTGTTAATAGCTTTTTCTTTTCAGCCTTTAAAACCCTAAGTACAACCCTGCGACCTGTATAAAGCTATAATGTTCTTAATATTTGAATATTTTTCTTCCAACGTCAGTTTTCCATGTGTAACTTTATTGGGAAAAGCTCTTCTAATTAATACCTCATAGATTAGGACCAAAATATTGTGAAGTTTGAGTGAATCTTGGTCAAGTTTCACTGATGATATTACAAATGAGCTGTTCTGACAGCTATACTGCAACTTATAAAGTACCGATTTACAAATTTCTACTTACTATGCGTTGATGTAGTGGGTCGCAAGGTCTCACTTTCACTTGAGTCACCTCCATCAGTTATGTAAGCAGTTCTCAGTCGGGCTTCCGTATGGAGTACTCTAAGGTCACAAGACTTTATGGGGTGAGTTCCATCACCATTTTCAGCGCATTAGCTGTGTATAAACAATGTAGACAATTTTACAACACCAAGTTATAGTCCAGCAATTTTATTTTAAATTCACAAGCTTTCGGAGGCTTCCTCCTTCGTCAGGTGAACGATGTGAAAATGAAATCCTCAAAATGAAATCATTTTCATTTCGAGGATTTCATTTTCACATCGTTCACCTGACGAAGGAGGAAGCCTCCGAAAGCTTGTGAATTTAAAATAAAATTGCTGGACTATAACTTGGTGTTGTAAAATTGTTTACAATTGTCAACCCCAGTCCATCACCGGCATCTCCACATCATAAACAATGTAGGACATTTTCTGAGTGAGGAGAATCAAGTGGAAGTCATTTCCACCTGTTGTGCACCTTTAAAACGCTTCCTCTGAGTTCCCATGCACTTTCTCACCATTCCTGCGGTCCACCTGTTGAGTCTCAACTGGCCTCATTTGCACATGTCACAGTGTGAGCCAGTGGCACAGCAGCTGCGATTTTCCTGGGTTTGCACTACTAATGCATTTGGGGTAACAGTCTGAGATTTAGGAGGCTGGAGCAGGATCACCAGATCAAGGCGGAAGTGAGGAGTTTGTGAGCTTGCAGTGTCTGGAGTGTTTAAACACTAATTTCTGCAGCTAGGAAATGCTTTTGAACCCATTTTTGGGATTTATCTACAAATACCTGCACATGCTTCTCACTGCGTCTCACAGGGTCAGCCCGCTGAAAGATTTTTGTACCCCTCCAACCTACAGCCGGACATCTCAGGAGCAGGTGTGTCCTTCCCTATGGGAAGCCACTGTATACCATTATCATGGAAGAGAAGGAGAAGCAGCACAGGGTGGAGCTAAGGAGAGTTAGCCCACCATAGAATATACAGGCAGCACAGGTTAAATGAGGAATTCTCTAAGAAGCTCTGCAGTAGAAGAGTGTGCTTCACCAACGAGTCAATGGGGCATCTCTATAACCTACTACAGGAAGTCCTGAAGCCCCACAGATCTGCTGCACTGCTCTCTCAGTGGCTATGAAGGTGACCACCATCCTCAACTTCTACAGCACAGTGTCATTTCAGGCAGCCACAGGGGATCTCTGTAACATCAGCCAGAGAGCAGTATATGTATGTATTCGTCAGGTCACTGGCATGCTTAGATGAGAGCAGCCCAATTCATAATTACAATAACTTGCATTTACATAGCACCTTTAATGTAGAAAAACATACCAAGACGCTTCACAGAGGTGTATTCAGCCAAAATTGGACGTCAAGACAAAGAAAGGACTTGCATTTATATAGCGCCTTTCATGACCTCAGGACATCCCAAAGAGCTTTACAGCCAATTAAGTACTTTTGAAGTGTAGTCACTGTTGTAATGTAGGAAACGCGGCAACCAACCTGTGCACAGCAAGGTCCCATAAACAGCAATGTGATAATGACTAGATAATCTGTTTTTAGTGGTGTTGGTTGAGGGATAAATATTGGCCAGGACACCAGGGATATCTCCCCTGCTCTTCTTTGAAATAATGCCATGGGATCTTTTACGTCCACCTGAGAGGGCAGACATGACACGCCCTCAGCGCAGCCTAGATTTTTGTGCTCAAGTGTCTGGAGTGAGACTTGAACCCACAACCTTCTGACTCAAAGGCAAGAGTGCTACCCACTGAACCACGACTGACATCTAGAAGAAAATATTAGGAGGGGTGACCAAAAACTTGGAAACTACCGCCCCCATTTCCAACCTCCCTCTCCTCTCCAAATTTCTTGAACGTGCCGTCGCCCCCCCAAACCCACGCCCATCTTTCTGCAACTCTATGTTTGAATCTTTCCAATCAGGTTTCCACCTTTGCCACAGCACTGAAACTGCCCTAATCAAAGTTACAAATGACTTCCTATGGGACTATAACTATGGTGCACTATCCCTCCTCATTCTTCTCAACCTCTTTGCAACCTTTGGCAGTTGACCACACCAACCTCCTCCAATGCCTCTCCTCCGTTGTCCAGTTAATTGCCCTCACTTGGTTCCACTATTACCTTCCGATCGTAACCAGAGCATCTCCAGCAGTAGCTTCTCATCCCACTCCTGAACCGTTACTTCTGGAGCCTCCTTGACCCGCTCCTATTTCTCATCTGCATGCTGCCTCTCAGTAACATCATTCGAAGAGGTGGGGTATGATTTTAACATTGAAAAATGGGTGAATTGGGAGCGGGGTGCATTCAAAACCGCAACCATTTCAGACTCGCCTCCAACCTGCCCATTTCCGGTTTTCACCGGAGTGGGACGAGGGGCGGGCAACCAACCCGCTCCCAGGATGCGGGTTGGTGACTAAAACCGTTCAAGGAGACTACGGGCCTCCATTTTTGCAGAATTTGCAATTTCAACCCCTGGGGGCTGGGATTCCCGGGTCTTCTCCTTCAAGCCAAATGAAAGGAGGCGAGAAGGCCCGAAACTGCAGGTAAATGCCTTTCTGGCACAGCTTGTGGGCCCAGAGGAACAGGAGTACTTCCCCCAGGCCCAACAAGCCTAACTGCAACAGCCCCCCCCCCACAACGTCCACCCCCCCCCCCCCAACGATCCCTGACCTCCCCCCCCCAACAATCGCGGACCCCTGCAATGACCCCCGACACCGCCCCCCCAGCAACGACAAACCAACAAAAAAAAAGACGCCCTGACTTCAAAATCGTAAGGACTTCCAGGAAACTTGTACTTCCAGGCTTCCCATCCACAATTTGACCCCCCCCCAACCCCCTTCCCGGCTCAGGGTCAAAATCATGCCCATGATGTCAGGTTCCACATGTACGCTGACGACACCCATCTCTACCTCTCTACCACTGCTCTCAAACCCTCCACTGCCTCTGTGTTGTTAGCCTAATTGTTTGACATCCAGTCCTAGATAAGCTGCAATTTCCTCCAATTAAACATGGGGAATATCGAAGTTCCATCACAAACTATGTACCCTCTTCCCCGATTCCAGCCCCCTCCTCGGCCACTGTCAAATAGAATGGCACTGTCAGGTTGAAGCCGACTATTTGCACACTTGGCATACTGTTTGATCCTGAGCTGAGCTTCCAATCCCGTATCCTCCCATCACAAAGACCGCCTGCTCCCACCTTCTTAACATTGCCCGTCTCTGTCCCTGCTTCAGCCCATCTATTACCAAAACCCTCATCCATGCCTTTATCACCACCAAACTCAACTATTCCAATGCTTTCCAGGCTAGCCTCCCACCCTCCATAAACTTCAGCTCGTCAAAAATTCTGATATGGGGGATTAAATTCAACTTCAACTAAATTGGGAGAACGATTTCCGCTGGTTGACGAGTAGAGGTCATAAATTTAAAATGATCTCCAAAAGAACAAAAGGATGGTTTCGATTTTTTATTTACATGGAGGATTGTTACAACATGCGATGTCCTACCAGAAATAGTGATAGAACGAGAATTCATAATAGTTTTTAAAAGTGAAGTGGATTAATATTTGAAAAAGATTAAAGGACAGGGGAATGGGACTAAGTAGATAGCTCCTTTTGAAAAGCCAGCACAGCTGCAGTGGGTTGAATGGCTTCCTTCTGTGCTGTAAAATTATATGATTTTATGGAATACATACTTCTAAAATCCTGTCACAAATAGAGGAAT
This sequence comes from Heptranchias perlo, assembly GCF_035084215.1. Lineage (NCBI taxonomy): Eukaryota > Metazoa > Chordata > Chondrichthyes > Hexanchiformes > Hexanchidae > Heptranchias > Heptranchias perlo. Next base: position 31,673,654 of record NC_090348.1, on the reverse strand, counting down.
TGCACACTAAAATCACCAGGGTTAAGGAGTATGTCAGCAGAGGTAATAAAAGGTGCCATAATGACTCAACCTATCATTTGGTTTGAACTGCTAGAGGAGCCAGCAGGGCACACTGCCTCAACCATTATTAGAGTTTTTTCAGTCCAACAGATGGACTGTCACTAAGAAGTCAAAAGCCAACATCAGTCAACTTCCTTAAATTGTCATCCAAAATATCCTCCAATCCTTGTTGGAAGAGACTGCTGGAAGGCAAGCAGTCTACAATAGAAGAACGTATTTAGAAATAGGAATTTTATAAAGCAATTAGGACACTAGGCAGTGTCATTGAATTTATGTACAAAAGACAACAATTAGCTTACCGGAACAATGCCACAGATAGCCATGTACATTAGTTATCTTGATGGATTTTAAATCCATCAGTATATTGCAAATAAAATGGAATATATTGATTGGGTTTTGCTGACCACACATCAAGCGTCTGTCCTGAAGGAATTTCTCATTCTAAATGCATTTTTGTGCTACAAAATACTTATTATTTCCAAATTGTTGCTTGAAAACTCTTTCCTTGTTCACAGTAAAAATTCTGACAGCAAAGCAGGTTGTAATATGATATATGATTTTATATGATACGGTATCATATTACAAAAGGAAAGCACCCCAGTGGCAGAAAGTATTATACTACTACTGGGCTACTCCTATGAAATCCAAGTGTACTTGACGACTGGACTTCGGTCCATGATCCATCGAACAACCCAGATATTGGGTGGACAGTCAAATCAACTAACCAATACCAATGGTGACAGCTTTCAATTGTGTTGCTCAATAAAGCATCCTAAAATATGATAATACTGAGAGGTTTGTTCATTTCACCCATGGAAAGTAGTCTCTTGTTGATTGCATCTTAGTCTTCAAAATTTGCAAAGGAATCGATGACTACTGTTCCATCAGTGTAGTGCAAAGTGGGAAAAGGACAGAGGTAAGATGAAAGCAAGGGAGCAAAATTAACTTTTATTTAAAAAGTAACGTATTTATTATCACTAGGATGACTCCTGCTTTGCGTTTGAATCAAATAAATAAATCAGTAAGTTGTGCTCTGGTTATGATGAATAAAATGTACCCATTTTGTATTATTAATTTAATATAGACAGTTACGTAACAGCAGTGATATGGTATAGTTAGGACACTTAAGTGGTTTCCGCAATTTTGTTCAGGTTTATTCAGGTTTCATAAGACTTTGCAAGAACAATTGCAATTAATGGCCATAGATACAAAGGATTGTAAAGAAATAATGCAAATTTGTCAACTGTGTCACATTTTTATAGCAATAATTACTTAGTAGTTGTATACCAATAAATAATAATACAATTTCAGGACAAAATTGGAATGATAATTGCACTGGCTATTTAGTAGATAGCATTACTGAAGACATGAGATTTGACAATTTGTTGCCTTATATAAGCAGTTCTGAAGTAATAGACTCCGGTACGGATTTATTTAGAAGTGGATAAGAGTAATTGCATCATTTCTTCTCAGTTTTAAATGCCTTAAAACCTCTATAAAGTGAAGAAAAGCTGCATCAAGTGCTCCATTATCACAATTTTGTGAATAAAAAATTAGGAAGTGCAGCACACTACAGTACACCATCTGTATTACCCAGTGATGCACCTCCAACTGAATCTAAGAACAATTCCATGCACATAACAGTGACCCTTGCATTCCCCACAATCTTTATGTAACTTTTTATTACCAACATTTATTACACTTTTAGAAAGGAAGTTCTTCCTGATAACTGTTCTAAATCCACACTTTCCAGGTGAATCAAAGAAACAACTGTGAAGCCATCAAGTTCAAAATGGTATCAGCTGCATTAAAGAGCCTGTAGCCATTCACTTGGTAGTGGAAATGTTCATAATAAAAAAATAGGACGATAGACCTCTTCATTTTTTGCCAATCAAGCAAAGGAGGCAGAGAAGGTCGTCTAACTTTATCGCATCATGTTAGTGACGATGAAAGGATGACAGAACAGAGGTCACTATTCATTGACGATAAGGTCACTAGATAGTTGACAATAATGAGAAAGTAACCTGCCTGATGAGTGCAGCATAAACATTAAGGTAATCTACAAATGGAAAGGGTCAGCGACCCAGAGATCTATCTTGGTAATTACCACAAACAGAAATGAGAGACAAAGTGGAGATCTTGTAGATTTGAAGCAGCTAACTTTTTGTATAAGGCAGATCAAACTGATATACAAAGCCTGAATTCAGTCAGGAAGCAAATTATTACCACAGAATCACCACTCTATCCTCTATTAAATCACCTGGCCACAAGGTGGGGGAGGGGAATGATTTTCGAACGTAGATTTTCCAATTGGTAATGGACAATTTCTAATATCCATAAAGCTAGCTATTGCATTATAGGGACGAGTCTGTTTGGCTAAATGGCTTGTTTCCTGTTACTAAAAAATCTTCTCCTTCTGCACAGCAGCAGGGTACAGCTAGAGATAACCGACGAGGATAGATGTTTATTCTTGTGGTGCCTGGGAGCAGAGAAATACCTGCACTAGCCTACTGACAGACACATTTTTCCTATTAGCCAATACATGCTCTAGTAACCCTGGATCATGAAGTGATAGTTAACTCCGGGTGTAAACTGTGTGCAGGAACCAAGTTTCAGATGTCATCATCTCAAAGAATTCCACTGACAGGAGAAGTGACGGTTGAACTCTGTACAGAATCTTTGGAAATTGATTCTGAATGTTGAAGTGCAGAGCAGCAGTTCTTGTATTTGTGATATAGGCACCGAATTTGCTCAGAGCTGTAGCAAGGCTTATGGTACTATTACATTCCTGCCCTTTTAGATATCTGACAGCCCAACCACAGTTCTTCAGTGTTAGGGTGGCAGTGGGATAGTCTGGCATGAAACAGGCTATCCTGGTCATATATATGGGTCTGTGTATGACTTTTAGACTTTGTGCCCCAGAACAAGTGATGGATTTCTCTGTAGGCTGCCAAATTGGACTACAATATGCTATCATAAGGAACTGAGTGTTTGTAACTGAGCAGATTTATAACCTTATAGAATAAAGTAGCCTTCAGAGTCTGTCTTTGTTTGACAGAGTTATTGGTTTGGTGTTCCCTGGGTTGAAGATAGTATTTCATTTGTCCCATCATTATCCAATCCATCTACGTATATCAACAGTGATTTGGTTACTGCTTCACCTAGAGTTAGCCATTCTGAAGTGTGGTATCATTAGTATCCATTAGGGTGTACTACAGATTGCTATTTCAATATTGATGAGTGGGACTGCCCTCGCCTGGTTCAATTCTTATCTATCCAGTCGTAGCCAGAGAATCGCCTGCAATGGCTTCTCTTCCCACTCCCGCACTTTACTTCTGGAGTCCCCCAAGGATCTATCCATGCCCCCTCCTATTTCTCATCTACATGCTGTCCCTCAACGACATCATCTGAAAACACATCAGGTTCCACACGTACACTGATGACATCCAGCTCTACCTTACCACCACCTCTCTCAACCCCTCTACTGTCTTTGATTTGTCATGTTGCTTGTCCGACATCCAGTACTGGATGAGCAGAAATTTCCTTCAAATAGATATTGGGAAGACGGAAGCCATTGTCTTCGGTCCCACCACAAACTCTGTTCCGTAGCCACTGACTCCATCCTTCTCCATGGCCATTGTCTGCGACTGAATCAGACCGTTAGCTACCTCAGTGTCCTATTTGATCCTGAGATGAGTTTCCAACCCCATATCTGCTCCATCACCAAACCGCCTACTTTCACCTCCGTAACATCGTCCGTCTCCGCCCCGCCACAGCTCATCTGCTGCTGAAATCCTCATCCATGCCTTTGTTGCCTCTAGACTTGACTATTCCAATGGTCTCCTAGCTGGCCTCCCATCTTCCACCCTCCATATACTTGAGCTCATCCAAAACTCTGCTGCCCGTAACCCATCTCGAACCAAGTCCCGTTCGCCCATCACCTCTGTGCTCACTGACCTATATTGGCTCCCAGTTCAGCAATGCCTCAATTTTAAAATTCACACCCTTGTTTTCAAATCCCTCCATTGCCTCACCCCTCCCTATCTCTGTAATCTCCTCCAGCCCTACAACCCTCTGAGATCTCTGCGCTCCTCCAATTCTGGCCTCTTGCACATCCCCAATTTTAATTGCTCCATCATTGGCAGCTGTGCCTTCAGTTACCTAGGCCTTAAGGTCTGGAATTCCCTCCCTTAACCTCTCCACCTCTCTCTCCTCCTTTAAGAAGCTCCATAAAACCTACCTCTGACCAAGCTTTTGAGCATCTGTCCTAATATCTCCTTTGTGGCTCGCTTTCAAATTTTGTTTGCTAACCCTCCTGTGAAGTGCCTTGGGATGTTTTACTACATTAAAGGCGCTGTATAAATGCAAGTTGTTGTTGCACAATAAATGTCAATGCGCTCCTCCTGGTTCCACAAAAAATACTGCGGGCCACTGTCAGGCCAGGCTTGTCTCCTCTCTGCTTTGCCTACACCCCCCGCACCCTCCCCCCACCAGGGCTTAACTGCAGGCCGGCTCGACTCAGAATTGGTCAGGCCCCAACAGGCGAGCTGCAACGAGACGCCCGATTTGCGTCCGCAGTTTGACTGTGCAATGCAAATGAGGCTGGAGACCCAATTTCGATTAGGCCTCAAGCCAGGTCTTCGAGCAAACGTTCAAATTGTGCTACCTGTTTTGCGCGGGAAACCAGAGCGAGTTGGATTTCTCCCCCCAGCATCTCTGACAATGCAGCACTCCCTCAGTACTGCACTTACATGTTAGCCTATGTTATGTGTTCCAAGTCCTGGAATGCAGTTTGAAACTATGACCTACTGATTTGAAAGCGAGAGTGCTGTTAGCTGAACCAAACTGACAGCAATCTGACACTGATGAGAGAATTTCATTCTGCGTGCACAGCATGGAAATAATCGACTTTTTAATCTTACCATCTGCTTGTGCCCCAGTTTGCTTCTTGATTGTTGACAGCTATGGGATCTATGTATAAATAACCTGGAATCTAAAAATTAGTTCTGAAAACGACCTTGTGCTCAAATCATTGATCTTTCTGTGACGTCAGACTCAGCTGTTAGATAAATTTTTAAGAATTCTTCATTACGAACTGCTGCCTACATTTGCTGAATCTGCTTAAGGCTTTTCTTTATGGTTCCAGTAGATAAATGTAATCAACATGGACTTGAAAGAATAATTTAAAGGCTAAAAGCTACATTTGCAGGCTTTGCCTCGTCTGACTCTTTGTTCCTTAGGTTATTCAGTTTGCCAGTTTCTTTGGGGTTTTTTTGTGTATTATACACACACATACCAAATTGATGTTGTAGAATTTCGAGAGTCACACAACAGTGTTAGGATTTCTCCAGGTCTTCACAAAATTGTGAGGTTACTTAAAATAATAATTATTTCTAAATATCTGAATTAGCCCCAAATATTAAGGAAGAAATGACATTTATTTTACAAAACGTAAGAATGTGCACAAATACATAGAGGCATAACACAGCCCTAAAATATATGTGCTCATATGCTGAGAGGTAACACAGTGCTAAGATAATGAAATGTGTTCATACCCTATGCAATAACAGTGCTAAAATATATATATGCACTCATATGCTGAGTACTAAAATATGCATATGTGCTCATCTATTGAGAGATAATGCAGTGCTAAATAATAGTTTTCTCTTCAGCCCCCAGCCCGAAGGCAGTTACATATGCTGGGTACAGGCAACAACAGCCATCTAGCATCTCAGCCAAGCAGTCATTGTTCATGCACGAAAATCAAATGCGAGTCACCAGCTGGGTTTTTATCCATGGCGCTTTTCACAGCCAAGCCCAGCCCTGTCTTCACCCGATGTCCACACATTCACGCCTCCAACAGCACCTCTTGCATTATAATCAGGAGTGGGAATTCAGGCTAATTCTTTCCCAACTGAGATCAGTTGTAACATCCCACCACTGCTCAAGTTGAAATCAGCTAACTCAGCACAGACTAAGGGCTGAACCTGGGACCTTCCTGATTTATATCACTCCGCAGCTTTTCATGAGACTTTCTATTTTTTGAACCACTTCCAGATCAAGTATGTGGGACAAAGGCCATTTAGAATGCAGAACTGCTCCTACAAGACCTTCAAAATTGACCTCAATGCCCAATACTAGAAGAGAAGCTCAATCTCCCCACACGTGTACAATTTTCAACTTTCCATTTACCATTAATTCTCATCCTTGTGATCTCATGTGGATTTCAGCCTTATAATGAGCAGTTTAGAGGACTTAATGAGAAAATTATTTTTTTTTTAAACTGTGATGTTATATCCACCACAGACTGTATTAAAATTACTCAACTTTGTCTTATGAAAGCCCCTCGGGCTTTTTATCCTGACTCTGCTGAATTGGAATCAAAAAGAGGTGAAATGATCGCTTTCTAACACACTGCACCACCAGTTCTGTAGAAGTTACATAATGAGATAAGTTTTGGAGAGATCTTACCTTGTGCCTCCCAATCAGGACTATTCATTGATCCATGCAACCTCCCTCCCAGCAGATGGAAGAATACAGACACAGCATTGATCTTGGGAGTAAAAAGGAAATGGCATTTTCATGAAGAAAGAGAGGATGTTGCTAGAAAATTGAATATTTCTCAATAGAATATCGCTTGAGGGGGGTTGGAGAGGAATTTTCCAGAGTATTTTTTCCCTTATTGGCCCTGAGTTTTTCCTCTGATTTTTTTCCTCTCTCATGGGATTATATGGCTGCAGGGATGAGTCGGGGGGAGGGGGAGGGAAGAAATGTTTGGTTATGTTGGTCCGGCCATCATTATGTGGGGCAGGCTTGATTGACCAGCTGGTTTTCACCTGCCTGTCAATTTTGTATGTTCTAGAATATGTTTAGTAGGAGATTGTAAACCAACCAAAGTTAAGCCCAGCAATTGGATTCTGCCACATCAAGTGAGTCTAGTAATGTAAATGCTGAAATTTGCAAATCCATGACATCTGAGAATACTTAAGAACCCATTCATGCATGCAGCAATGACCATCTCTCCCCTGTTTCTATTTTCCCCCTTTTTATCTACAGTGGAATGCCATTAATCTAATAGCTGTCCGCACAGATCAGTAACCTTGTGAGAAATGTTGCTTTAAAAAGAGCTCTTCCTAATGGTGAAGGGAGCAATTTCTATTGCACAGGGCATTGGTTCAAAAGTTTGAAACAAATGCTTCCTTGTTGAATGCTGTTCCAAAGCAGTGCTAATAATTTTATGTTTATTTTCACTATTGAATATTTCAGAGTTGTGATAGTTTCGTCATACATATTTAAATTAAAGTACATACCTGCCTTAACAGTAAACTGACAAGCAGTTACATTTATTGTAAGTAGAGTCAGTCACTGGTACAAACAAATTGCAATGTTCATTATGGACTGGTTCAGATAAGTGCTGCTCTACTGCGTTGATATAGCCCCCATCTTCGCTTCCTCAAGTTGATGGACACCAACTCGAACGTATCTAGTGCACAACTGCCCTAGTCATCAATTGGCAGATTTGTTCAAGCATTACTGTGCTTCACTCTCCTTAGCCAAAACTGCTAATACTTCAGGGACACCCTAGACAGCAAAGTCAAATGAAGGCACCCTTTTCCATGACCAGCCACCTCCTTAAACCCCTGTAAGCCCCCTCCACCTTCACCTCATTAATGAAGAGTAGGTCACGATGCTTCTCTTGGTTTCCTTGATGCATTGGACCATTAAGCAGACATGCTTTATATTTACTGACTCTGATTCTAAACAATGTGGTTATTCCCAATTTATATTGGTTGATTGAAGTCTCCCATTAAAATAAGTTTCCTATTCTCACAGACCATATCTATCTCTTCTTATGCATACCCATGGCATTGAATTGGATGTTTTCATATTTAAGTGTGTAACCAGAGTAGTTCGTTATGTTGTTTCTTCCCTTCCCACAGGATCAGCTTCATTTTAACTGAGAACTCTAATGACACAGACCTTATATATTCCTTCCCTTCATGAGTTAGATTGAATCTTCACTCTAAGCTGGTAAAAGAAATTGATCAGAAACACTGGTTAATGTATCATACCATTCAGAGAATTCGTAAACTTACCATACTTTTGCAGCATTAAGCGACAATCTTTAAAAAACATTCATGAAGATGGCTCATCGTGCATAAGCTTTACTGAAATTACAGAGATAAATTCTTTCTGGAAAGATTAGCTACTATATATAGTACGTGATCTTGTTAACCTCGTAATAATAGGAAACAAATAGACTGAAGAGATCTTTAATGAATTGTGATGTGTTATTATCCTTACGTATGGGAGCAACAGCAGCTTTATTGTTAGAAACAAAAGATTAATAACACGCTCTCTTGCCAAAACTACAGGATTTTCCAGGTACAGCAGACCCACTATTCAGTGTTGGTTTTCGGTAGTATACAAACACCTGATAAGCAGGATATGTATCGGAGATCCATACAAATCCAATTCAGTTTTTTAAGCACTAAAGTCCCAGTTCGCTGTGTTATTTATGTTGCTTAATTCAAATGACTGAATAATTAAATTTTTAGAGCAAAAGCAAAATTGAATTTACCAGGAGTAGCCTGCTTATAACATTACTGATAATTGCTTCATTGAAGTGACTGAATGCTGCACAACAATGTTCCTGTTTGTAGATTTCTATGGTAACGAGAAAGAATTGTCAATAGTGGTGAACTGTGCTCCTGTATGTGAAGGACTGTTAATAATAAGGAGGAAAACATACAACACGAAATCGCAATAATGAGCTGATGGCAAAGCATCTGCTTATTGCATTAAAGCCTCTAGATGACTGGCTAAGTTTTAATGTTTCATACATGCTATCGTGTTCTTTAATGTCTTTAATTTTTGGATTCAGCATTGATTTTTTTTCCACACAGTTTTATGCTTATGAGAGGCAAAAGATAAAAGATTTCATCCATAAATTGAGGAATGAGAGTGCCGAGAAATAGGACCTGTTTTGCTCTCTTGTCGTCATTGATCTGATCCACTTAGGATAACTGCTTGCACAAATGAGACAAAAAGAGAGAAATAAATGTGACAGTTCTCACTTTTAAGTCATAAAGTCATACACCTTATAACCACAGTGAGATTGACAACTGCTGATATAAGGTTCCTATTGCCCTGCTCTTCAGTCCAAACTTCAGATTGCTATACATATTGTCCCCACTGGCAATCCTAAATCATTCAGGGTTGGAATAATCAAATTCATTCAGGACCTTTTATTCCATGGATTTATGTCCATTCTAGATTATCCAAAGTCAACCAGAAATCAAATCAGCCACAATAAAGAGCTGTATTCTGCTCAGAAAAAGAAGATTAAAAGAAAGTTTGCTTTGCATTATTTTTGACCAGCTAACAAAATTGTGTAAATGTGCAGTTTTGAAATTTACACATCTTGAGATTGGAAATTTGTTACTAGGAACATAGAGGTAGTAGCCAATCTTTATGTACCTGTAATAATCTTTATAACACCATTTTTTTCCTTTCAATCTTCTCCTCGTCTCCTTCTCAGCTGTGAAACTAAGAAAGAATCCTGCAAGCTGCTTTATAGCAGTTTCAGGGAGGGAAATCTTCTCTTTCCCATCCTTGCCTCACCTGCCTCTGGAAATTGTGGCAGTACATGCCACAGACTTGTCCACAACTATGACAAACATGCTCTATAATTGGACAACACTGCTTTATAATCAGCCAAATGGATTGACTTGGTTTTGTCCCAAACATCTTCTTCTATGTGATAGTCATATTTCTAAATGGAAATAAAACTCTCCATTAGATATGTGAGTGTTTTGCCACCATCCTCCTGATCACAGGATGGACACTATGGGCCCGATATTAGGAGGAGGTGGTTTGGCAGCGGGGGGTCGACTGGGCGCGTGGGTAACGCACCCAGTAAAATTGGTGGGTTTAGCACGCGATCGTAAGTAAATTGAAGCCACTTACCTTGGTTTCCGGGCTTTGCACTGGAAAGCTGCGTAGCAGGCGGACTGCGCACCCGCATCATAGGCTGTCAGCTGGAGGAGCCCTATTTAAAGGGGCAGTCCTCCACTGACAGATGCTGCAGAAAATAGGCAAAATTACAGCATTGAGCAGCCCAGGGGGAAGGCTGCACCCAGGTTTAATGATGCCTCACTCCAGGTCTTACAGATGGGGTGAGGAGGAGGGAGATCTTCTCCCCGGCGGACAGGAGGAAGTGGCCTGCCTCTGCCACTAAGAAGGCCTGGCTCGAGGTGGCAGCGGAGGTCACCAGCACCACCAACATATCACGCACCTGCATACAGTGCAGGAGGCTCTTCAATGACCTAACCAGGTCAGCCGAAGTGAGTATCCTTACTCATTCCCCTACACTCCGTCTGCCACATCACCAACCCCCCCACATCTCCTTCTGCACTGCCAACACTACTCTATCACATCACTCCTCACACCCACTGAACCCACATCCTCAACTTACCAGCACTTCGTCACCTCCCCAGTACTCATCCCACCACTAACACTCAACCCAATCCTCATTCAATCTCATGGCTCTATCTCATACTCACCCTCTCATGCATCTCTTTCACGGTCAACCTCACTCAACCTGCCACTACCTGTGCTGCAGCCACAGGGCATGCATCACGTATGTGTAGTAGGACGTGTAAGGCAAATGTGTCGTGAGCATGAAAGGGATGCACAAGGGTGTTTGAGGGTTTCTCATGGCTTTTACTTATATTTGATTTCTGATCAACTCACATTACATTATGTGGAGATGCCGGTGATGGACTGGGGTTGACAAATGTAAAGAATCTTACAACACCAGGTTATAGTCCAACAATTTTATTTGAAAATCACAAGCTTTCGCAACCGAAAACTTGTGATTTTCAAATAAAATTGTTGGACTATAACCTGGTGTTGTAAGATTCTTTACACATTACATTATGTTGTCACCACTACTGCCACGTCTTGGCCATTCTTGATTGGCTTGTGCAATAAGGCCCTTTCATGAGGTTCTCCATGAACACCCTTGATGCCACCCATTGGGTCACCCTACAGTGGGTGTATGTGTAGTTGCACGACTACTTTGTGCAGGTGCCTGTTGCGCAGCACTGTGTTGTGTAGCTCCATGTGGCGGAGGTGGACGGCATGCCTGGCGAGGCTGGTAATGTTGCTCGTCCTCCAGTGGAGTGATGAATGCAGCAATGGACCCCCCCCCCACCCCCCCGCCATCCTGATGGTGTGAGTGTGAGGGGGTCCGCAAAGTAGGTAAATGTGTTTGGACAGCAGAGTTTAGGGTATGATGTAATAATTTGGAGTGTGGAGACAACGGTGTGGCAGGCAAAACTTTGTCTGGGTTGACAGAGTGCCCTGCTGCAATGAATGAGGTATTCCCCCCAACTGTCAAGGAATCCTCTGCATCTCCCAATGGCTGCTGACTGAAACACGTCTGCAACAACAGGGAGTGTTTCCCACAACATGGGAAACACACTGAGGAGAGTCCAAAATCACATCCCTGCTAAAATTTCTTCCCAATGAGGTCTGTCAACGACCTCAAGTACCTCCCTAACTATCTAAACTGTCATCCCGCCGGCTTTAATTACGGGTGCGAGTCCCGCATGTGGCGACTGTGCGCGCACCGATTCGCATCAGTGGGGAACCCGGAAGTGGGCAGGTTGGAGCCAGGCTCCAGACCCGCTCCGAAATTTAGGAACCCCCCGCCACGAACGCACCTGCTCAGCCATCCTAAAATTGACCCCTATGTCTCCTTGAACAGTGGTTCCATTGGTTACAGGGACGGACTTACAGCAGCAACTGCTTTCCTCTTTGCAGTCCAATCATGGTAAGCACCAAGCCCTGAATGTATGATTGCGTGTTCTCTTACCAACCTCCAGGGAGTGCCTTCCAAAAGCTGTCATCCCAAGTCTTAGTTTCCTCATCAGCTATACAACAGCTTTCTGCTTTCAAATTGGTGGAATGACCTACTTAGAACAGCACACATTGTGCCAGCCACCTTGATGTTCAGTGCTGCATGCTAGGCTGACTCATCATCAACTGCTTAATTCAGGTCCTCGTGTGAGGAGCTTTGGCAAGGAGTCTTGCTCATCATGATGCTGCCTTTCCCTGCAGGGTACTCGGTGACAGATCAGTCTAGGCTGGAGCCTTTGTTGCCTGCAGTCACTTCTCCTTTTTCTATTAAATACATCTGCAAAAGTTATTTTCTGTGTACTTCAAATCTTGTTATACATATTCTATTTACTACATCCAGGAAACCATTTAGTGCTAAAATGCTGATTAAGACCTTTAATCTTATCAAATGTAATATAGCCTATGCAAATCACATTGGGTTTATTACAAGACTGTCAGTATCAAATTATTATGACTATCAATAGGGCTCATAATGAATGCAGGCAGTGGGTAGTGGTAAATGTGAATGCATATGGGCATTGCACAGTAATTGGTGTAACGATTGCTGACACCTGTTACAAATTTTAGTTTTAACACAGTCTAGTGACTAATATTTACTTGGAGAATGTGGACATTAATGTTCACAAGTGCGTTATTATAACAGGTAAACTGATTTGAAATCTGTAGAGCCGTGATTTATCATGATTGAAATTGGCACTTAGTATTCAGGACTTACCTTGGATCTGGTAACCTTTTATTATACACTCTCAACAGCACCATTTAGATCACTCATTTAGAGTGAACTGGCATGTAAATTTGACTTGTATGTGAAAATCAGATGGATGTTTTAAAATGCCCTTTTGTTAATACCTTTGTGCTAATTTTTAAGCAATATAAATATATATAATGGAAAGCCTCAACATTTTCAGCACAATATTAGCATACTCTGGCCAGGAAGGGAGAATTTGGGACATTATTTGCTTCTGTCCCTTCCTGGGCTCAGTCATAAATCCCGATGGAGGAGGGGACGAATGCTTACTCTGCCTGCATCCCTTTCATTGTGCTGACTTTTTTGGAGGCTAGACTAGGGGGATCCTAGTTCTCCCAGAAATCCTGCCCATTTTGCCTATCATATGGTTAGTGGCATGTATGTCTGCAAGAGTCATTAATGGCCAAAGTCATGGCCAAACAGCAACGGCCCCAGCACTGATTCCAGGGCCATTGAAGAAACATCAATTCTTACTTGGACAACATCAAATTACCAAAAGAGCACTTAAATTTCATACATCTGGCCTGTACAACTTAGGCAAGATGGCCTGTGACCCCGACTGAGCGACAAGATGTCTCTCCAATATACCACTGGCTCTGTGGGATGGGCACCTGCCTCTATTATTCAAATGATCTAATTCCTGGGATTTGGGATGGGATCAAGACAAGAGCAAATAAGCAGGCAAAAATCCCACTCCATCGGACTTCCGGCAACAGAGTAGAGCTTCCAGAATTTCTAAACAATTGTGTTCATATCGCGCATTGTCACATCTCCCAGATACAGTGAATTATTTTGAAGTGCAATGGCTGTTATATGGTAACCATTTAATGTACAGCAAAAATCCCACAAATAACATCGAGATATATGACCAGTTAATCAAAAATGTTACTGCACAAAACAGGCAATTTAGCCAATCAAGTCTATGGCAGTGATTTTCTCCACAGGCGCTGCCTACCTAATCCCACTATCCTGCTCACTCCCCATTACCTTTAATATTCCTCTTAACTTCTGTGCTACTGCGGACTTAATTAATTGGAAATACTTCTTACTTACCTGCCCATTTTCCAGATTCAGGACTATTTTGTATCAGTAGCAAGCTCCCTTCCTTACCTTCTCTCAGCAAAAATTCACTACATCAGCAACTCACTTAATCAGCCTCTTGCAGTTCAAGAAATTCTCCCTAATATCTATTTTAAATGTACTTTTCACTCATTTAAATGTATCTCTATCTGTTCTATTTAATATTTTATATACCTTCCCCATAACCACTGCCCTTTTAGATAGGTACAGCTTCAGCTTCTCTAATCTTCCCTCAAAGCCCATCCCCCTTACACTGATTGGTATTAGTTGCAAGTATTTTACAAATTGATTGAAATTATGGAGTTCCTCTGTTGTCAAGAACTTCTTGCCTGAAGAAAGAAAAGACTGTTGACAAGACATTGTGCTGCACAGAAAGCCGTCGGTGCTGAGCAGCATGTTTATTAATAGTAATGGCATCAGAAAGGTCATAGTCACAGTGAATTTACAATAGACGTTCTGAATAGAATGCACTGTGAGATTTCACTCAGAATGTGTGTCACTAAACCCGACAGAAAACATCAAACATTGAGGGAGCAACGACAGTTGCCCCTGCAGACGGAAGCTAGATTTCATCCGTCAGTCCGAATTAGGCTAAAATATTTAGTGTAATTTTTTTTTGTTGCTGGTATCAAGCCTGTTAAGGCCAATCACGACCTGCTTGCAGCATTATTGGTTCTATCAATACTATCTTTCACTGATTCCACTTACTCCTTTACTCGAGAATGGTGAGAATGTGGAACAAGCTACCACATGGAGTGGTTGAGGTGATTAGCATAGATGCATTTAAGGTGAAGCTAGATAAGTAGATGAGGGAGAAAGGAATTGAAGGATATGTTGATAAGCTGAGATGAAGTAGGAGGCTCGTGTGGAGCATAAACACCGGCACAGATCTGTTGGGCTGAATGGCCTGTTCCTGTGCTATAAAATTCTATGTAAATACTCCAGTCATTGTTCACCCTTACTGGAAACTAAAGTTAAAATAGCAGGAGTACAGCAAATATTGTGCAGTTTACATAATAAGCAGCATTGCCAATGTTTGTATTGAATCCATAGGTAAAGAAGGCTGAGGAGTGACTCCATAGGGTCCTCCCTGCCCTTTCATCAGTCATCTGTGAGAATGGCCTACCACCTCAGGACCAATAACCTGGATATGACTGCAGAGCACTACCATGCAATGCCACTGACTGCCAAGGAGACGGGTGGTGGTGCCATCTTGTGGGGCCCCAGCTGGAGGGACAATCCCAACATGAGCACAACCTGTTCCTTCTAAAGCGATAGCAGCCCTGAATTTCTATGCTTCAAAGTCCTTGAAAGTTGCCACGGGGGATTTGATAGGAGTAAAATGTTCTCCAGTGCACTGACGAGTCAAGAATGCCACCGAAGCACTGCTAAGGCATATACTTAGTCACCAAGCCGCCGCAGCGAGATCCAGACAGCAAAGTTTCTTTGATATTGACGGTTTTCCAAGGATGTAGGACATTATGAGTTGCTCACATGTTCATTCAGACTCCATCAAGCGCAACAGCCAGAAAAAAATAGAAAAGGATATTCTTCAGTCAATGTGCAGATAGTTTGTAATGTCAGCCTCAGTGCTCTACACATTAATGCCAGGTGTCCTGGATGTTGACATGATTCTTTCACCCTGCACCAGTCCAACATTCAAGATCTGTTCCACAAGAGATGGCAGACTGGGTGGATGGCTCCTGGGGGATCCTGGATATCCTCTTTGATGCTGGGTAATGATATCAATCACTGTGACAACCGATAGGGCAGAGAGGCACGACACTGAGGTGCTGACCAAAATCAGGGAACTCCTTGAGCGGTGCTTTTAAATCTTGATTCAACAATTCCATTGCATGGATCATTCAAAAGGTGCTTAAGTTAATTTTTCTATTAGCCCCCTTACACAGGGGCCTGAGAGCAGGTCCATATGGAACCTGCAGGGAAGGATCTAGGCATCGCATTACCACCACCCCCCACCACCCAACTGATGGCAGCCAAGCGTCAGAGTTTCGAGCAGACAGGTGCCAGAAATGGCTGTAGAGCATGTAAATGAGGTGCTCTCCCAGAGTCAGCACTTTTCAATTCAGCTGGGTCAACAATTTTTTTCATGGGTAAGACTGATTAAAAATATAATCCCAATCAGTCAACAAATAACTATTCTTGGGTGCTGAGCTGTTCAACCGACTGAGCATTGTACAGTACAAGTCCATTAAAAATATTCATGGTTACATTACTCACATATTTCATAATTAATAAGCTACTCTCCTTAAAACATTTCATTGATGTCAAAGAAATTTCATCTGATAGAGAATTTGATTGACCAATGAAAACAACATGAGTCTGGCTCCCATTCCAGGTTGCTCGGTGTAGAGTGGTCCCCATCCTCTCTGCAACCATTTCCCTTTTAGCCACATATTAACCGCACGGCTTGGTTCATTCTAACCATGTGACACCACAGACCAATCAGACCCTCACAATCATTGAAATTAATGTAAGGGAAATCCAGCGGGTTCTGTTAGGGTCATGCAAACCTTCCCGTCAGATTTCCCTTTCCGCGCTCGGACCAGGCAATGTTTAACCCCCAGGCGATGCTTAATCCCCGGGTGATGTTTAACCCCCAGGCAATGCATAACCCCCAGGCAATGCATAACCCCCAGGCGATGTTTAACCCCCAGGCGATGTTTAACCCCCAGGCGATGTTTAACCCCAGGAAAAAAGATAAAAATCTACTCCCTTATATTTATTCCTCTTCTCTGCCTTTTGTCTTAAAATAGGCTTGAGAAATAATTGAATAATATAGTCAGGAAGGTATATATAGTATCATTTAAAATATTTCTTAGAATATTGATATAGCTTCAGATTTATTATTGATATAGCTTCAGATTTATTATATTTATTCGTGAACAGCTGTTCCTTCAAGCTGGGATGGAAATGACATTCAAATGAATTTTGAAAAATGTTTCTCCCGAAAAAGCATTGCCAATATCCATAATTATCCTCGATTCAGTATAGCCCTGTAGTAAGAAAATATCCCTGAACTGAATCATCCAGACTGCACCTCCCTTGGAATACACCTTTGGCTGTCAGTGAAATTAGGTCTTCAGAAAAGCAGTTGGTAGCTGCTGAGAATATGAATCATCAAAACGGGGAGGAGCTGCAGGACAAGGCCTGCCTGGGTATTCCTGTCCAGTTGTCAATAATTATATATGGTGCACAATGAATCAGTTGAAGATGGGCATATTCAATATACTGATTACAATCTGATGTTTCATTACAAGGAGGTTGCGCACAATGTGTTTGGTGGCAGGTGGAGTTTATCAGCAACACACTGCAGTCTCAAATAGTGAGCTACCTGCCTGGTAACCGCTAAAAATAAAAATAACCGCTGCTTTAAATTGAAGTTATTGCCTCTTCTGTCTCTCTACTCATGGGTTGTGATTTTCAGAATTGATCTGAGGGATAGAAACAAGCATCCTATATGTTAGAATTAAATTCTATGCATCAGCAAAAGGCAAGGAGTAAGTTTCATAATGTGATCAGTTTCATATTTTTTATGAAGGTGGAGGATCTGGCTCCCCTGATGGCTTAGCAAGTTTATTCAGTGCATGGCTGAGCCATAAAGATCAGGGAGTTTCCATCCCCCTCTGTGCTGAGTTAGCTAATCTCAGCTGGGATGCTAATAGGAGCACTAACATTGGCCTCAGCATTACTCAGGTAGGAAGGGAGAAAATCGACCAGGGTTACCAATGCTATACAGTATCCAGTGACCCCTGTTTGAACTCTGCATTTGTTGGGTGAGGATAGGATCAAGCTTGGCAGTTACGCATCCCCTGTGTCCGCATTTGCTGTCATGGTTCATATATGATTAATGTTCACTTGGGTGAGATATTCGAGGATGACCAGAATCTGTGGAACCATAGCTCAGCAAAGCGTTGACACCTTCAGAAAGGGAGGGACGTAAATTGGCTAGAGGGATAAAATAAAAGTGGAGGATTCAAAGTGTTTTCTCACATGTTGCTTTCCCCTACCTATTATTAATTTGCTGCTGTGAATGATCATCTATACTCTTCCCTCCCCAACAATATTGCATGTGGATTCAGCTTGCACCAACCATTTATTTAAAATGTTTGTTTTCCTCCAGATTGGCATATATTAGTTTGCGCAGTTCGCATGAGATTTTCAGAATTTCTGGTTGAAATAGCAGCTGCAATAATTACATGCTCCAAAGTGTTTCTCATCAGCATCCATAATTTGCATAGAAATCAAGGCAAACATTTGTGTTTTTCCCTGAATCAACATTAGGGCACTGAGATGAAGTAGTGCTGTGTACCTGGCTGGTCCAGATGTTTGCTGGTTCAGTCATTTTCCAATCAGCGTACAAGTCCTGAACGGATGCCATTTTCAGGTGACAGGCCAGATAGCTGATGCAGCTGCCTAGTGAGTCAGTCACCCTGGAGGTCTCTGTGGAGGAGGAAAAATATCCTTTAATTTAAAATACTTACGGGTTGGAGTTTTTAAATGATTTTTTTAAAAAGTTATTTACCTACATTGTGAGAGCATTTTATGTTGCAAAAGGCTCTCACCTTCTCTACCTGTGTCCTTTTTTAAAAAAAAGTCATGGTGCACAGGCAAGAACATCTTTTAATAACTACCCCAGAATTCCTCCAAATACATAGTGGGTGGATACATCTTTTTGGTCAGCTAGGTGTCTGACATGAGGAAACTCTGAGCACCATGCTTAAGAATCTTCCAACCAAACTACTGAAAAATCCACAGAGGTGTAGTTTCTCTTTGGCCAAAATGGAGTGTACACTCTTTTCCTGTTGGGAACACAAGGGCCACATATCTAAGCTCAGAGAATTTAGGCATATAAATTTGAAAAATACATGGCTTAGCGACTCCCAGGCACGTGCAGGATTATTGCTGGGGTTTAAGCAGCTAAAGCCGAGCAGCTTAGCATCACAGCACATTGATGAGCTTCTTGCTGTTTGACCAGCTTGGATCATCTTACCCATTGGTTTTCAGGTTTCTTTGGAACCGAGCAGAAAAATCTTAGCCCCCTCCCACAAGTAGTCTACCCCTCCAGCCAGACTGGCTGGCCAATCACCAAAAAGAATCCTGCAGTACTATCAGCTGCCTGACTCAGGTATCAGATTATCAAGCCTGCTTAAATCTTCCATCACCAGGTGTGCCAGCTTGGAGTCAACGTAACTACAAAAACACCTTGTTTACCTTCCCCCTCCCCAGGAGTTGACTAATGTTCACCAGTTGATCATTAGACAACTGGCAATCACGGGCTTGAGTCATTGAACAGTAAGTAGTTCCACCAGTTAGAGGTGTGAGCTTCAGCAGCAACTGATTGCTTGTCTTCAACCGAGTGAAGGTAGGTACGAAACCCTGGATCCAGGTGCATGTATTTTTTTACTCTACCTTCAGTTAGTACCTTCCAGTAGATGCAAACCCATCCCTCAATAGAGAATGTTTTCATCAATTATATGATGGAGAGTTCCCTTTGGCGTGGCAGAGAACCTACAGAAAACAGTTTGCACTGTGCCAGCCACATCAATGTTCTAGACATCTAAGTCCACTACTGTACAGTGAATAAATGATGTTCTAATGCTAAGTTATATAGACCAGAAGGACCAAGGTGGGCAGGAAGTGCATTCTAATTACGAGCTAGAAGTGCGCCGCCTGCCATATTGGTGTAGATAAAGAAAATAGGCATCCTGGGCCCACATCTGAAACAGTCCTTTGCATATTTAAGTAACGGGCCTAACGCTAGTTTGAGGCCCCTGAAGTATTGGGTTGCCCTGAACGCAGCCAGCTCTGGAAAACCAGGTCTACATGCGGCCTAATAGGCAGTCGTTACCTGAGGGCCGCTGCTGGCGTCACGGAAGCCCGTTCTTTGAGTCCTCTTCTCCGGCAGCTGCCTGGCGACACCCATAAGGTGTATGCAGCTTGACGGCGCGGTGATAATGAGGCCCAATATTACGTGCTCAGGTCTATCCACTGAACGCATGGATCACTCCATGCGCGCCTGTTTATGGGTGCATTTGAATTTCTAGGCCAGTGAATGAGGGGTGTCTTAGTGTGCTGGGACTGTAAATTCTGTTTGGGACAGATATGTATCTATCTACAGGTGATTGCTCCACAGAATATTGTCAGTTGGGAGGTCATAGAAGCACTTTTAGTAATAAATAAAAATGTACCTGCAATCAGGAGCTAAACTGCATAGTTTCAAACATGCAAATTCCTCTCATACTCTTATGGGTTAAAAAGCTAGAACACTATATGTATTGTTATTACAGGGGTAGTGATTCAACAAAGCTAAAGCCATGCTATAGAAAGATAGAGGAGCTATTCAAATTTTGGATACAGAGCTGGTAATTGAGAACTTGGATTTTATTTGATGTGCTGAACCCTGCAAAATGATAGATGATGAAGAGCAGTGGGTGGGAGTATATTATATGTGGAGAAGTAGGAGGGAGTGATTGAAAGAGAAAATAATCTCATAGAGAAGGTCAGAGACATCAGAAACCACAAAGAAAAGCATTCTGTTGCCTTCTGAGTATCACGGTTGTATTATTTTCATTGTAATAACTCCCACCTCCCACCATTGCGTTTCACAAATAATGAAGTAAAGAAACTGAAACGAAATCCAACTTGTTGGTGCACAGTCGGTGGAACGTGGGAGCCTGTAAATGCTCTGTGTAGAGCACTTATTTTTCCATTGTGTGATGTATGAAGGACTTTTTGTTTAAAAAAAAATTCTACACAAATTTGGTGGAATAATTGAAGCTTATTAAAAATGTTAAGTGAAAATGCTCAGTATAATGCGGCATGGTGGTGATCAAGACAAAGTTTTTTTTTAATTTGTTCATGGGATGTGGGCGTCGCTGGCGAGGCCGGCATTTATTGCCCATCCCTAATTGCCCTTGAGAAGGTGGTGGTGAGCCGCCTTCTTGAACCACTGCAGTCCGTGCGGTGAAGGTTCTCCCACAGTGCTATTAGGAAGGCAGTTCCAGGATTTTGACCCAGCGACGACGAAGGAAAGGCGATATATTTCCAAGTCGGGATGGTGTGTGACTTGGAGGGGAACGTGCAGGTGGTGATGTTCCCATGTACCTGCTGCTCTTGTCCTTCTAGGTGGTAGAGGTCATGGGTTTGGGAGGTGCTGTCGAAGAAGTCTTGGTGAGTTGCTGCAGTGCATCCTGTGGATGGTACACACAGCGGCCACAGTGCGCCGGTGGTGAAGGGAGTGAATGTTTAGGGTGGTGGATGGGATGCCAATCAAGCGGGCTGCTTTGTCCTGGATGGTGTCAAGCTTCTTGAGTGTTGTTGGAGCTGCACTCATCCAGACAAGTGGAGAGTATTCCATCACACTCCTGACTTGTGCCTTGCAGATGGTGGAAAGGCTTTGGGGAATCAGGAGGTGAGTCACTCGCCGCAGAATACCCAGCCTCTGACCTGCTCTTGTAGCCAAAGTATTTATATGGCTGGTCCAGTTAAGTTTCTGGTCAATGGTGACCCCCAGGATGTTGATGGTGGGGGATTCGGTGATGGTAATGCCGTTGAATGTCAAGGGGAGGTAGTTAGACTCTCTCTTGTTGGAGATGGTCATTGCCTGGCACTTGTCTGGCGCGAATGTTACTTTCCACTTATCAGCCCAAGCCTGGATGTTGTCCAGGTCTTGCTGCATGCTGGCATGGATTGCTTCATTATTTGAGAGGTTGCGAATCGAACTGAACACTGTGCAATCATCAGCGAACATTCCCATTTCTGACCTATTTATGACGGAGGGAAGGTCATTGATGAAGCAGCTGAAGATGGTTGGCCCTAGGACACTGCCCTGAGGAACTCCTGCAGCAATGTCCTGGGGCTGAGATGATTGGCCTCCAACAACAACTACCATCTTCCTTTGTGCTAAGTACGACTCCAGCCACTGGAGAGTTTTCCCCCTGATTCCCATTGACTTCAATTTTACTAGGGCTCCTTGGTGCCACACTCGGTCAAATGCTGCCTTGATGTCAAGGGCAGTCACTCTCACCTCACCTCTGGAATTCAACTCTTTTGTCCATGTTTGGACCAAGGCTGTAATGAGGTCTGGAGCCGAGTGGTCCTGGCGGAACCCAAACTGAGCATCGGTGAGCAGGTTATTGGTGAGTAAGTGCCGCTTGATAGCACTGACGACGACATCTTCCATCACTTTGCTGATGATTGAGAGTAGACTGATGGGGCGGTAATTGGCCGGATTGGATTTGTCCTGCTTTTTGTGGACAGGACATACCTGGGCAATTTTCCACATTGTCAGGTAGGTGCCAGTGTTGTAGCTGTACTGGAACAGCTTGGCTAGAGGTGCAGCTAGTTCTGGAGCACAAGTCTTCAGCACTACAGCTGGGATGTTGTCGGGGCCCATAGCCTTTGCAGTATCTAGTGCACTCAGCCGTTTCTTGATATCACGTGGGGTGAATCGAATTGGCTGAAGACTGGCTTCTGTGATGGTGGGAATATCGGGAGGAGGCCAAGATGGATCATCCACTCGGCACTCTTGGTTGAAGATGGTTGCAAACCATCTTCAACCTTGTCTTTTGCACTCACGTGCTGGACTCCGCCATCATTGAGGATGGGGATGTTTATAGCGCCTCCTCCTCCCGTTGCTTAATTGTCCACCACCATTCACGACTGGATGTAGCAGGACTGCAGAGCTTTGATCTGATCCGTTGGTTGTGGAATCGCTTAGCTCTGTCTATAGCATGTTGCTTCCGCTGTTTAGCATGCATGTAGTCCTGAGTTGTAGCTTCACCAGGTTGGCACCTCATTTTTAGGTACGCCTGGTGCTGCTCCTGGCATGCTCTTCTACACTCCTCATTGAACCAGGGTTGATCCCCTGGCTTGTTGGTAATGGTAGAGTGAGGAATAATCTGGGCCATGAGGTTACAAATTGTGCTGGAATACAATCCTGTTGCTGCTGATGGCCCACAGCGCCTCATGGATGCCCAGTTTTGAGCTGCTAGATCTGTTCTGAATCTATCCCATTTAGCATGGTGGTAGTGCCACACAACACGTTGGATGGTGTCTTCAGTGCGAAGACGGGACTTTGTCTCCACGAGGACTGTGCGGTGGTCACTCCTACCAATACTGTCATGGACAGATGCATTTGCGACAGGTAGATTGGTGAGGACGAGGTCAAGTAAGTTTTTCCCTCGTGTTGGTTCGCTCACTACCTGCCGCAGGCCCAGTCTGGCAGCTATGTCCTTCAGAACTCGGCCAGCTCGGTCAGTAGTGGTGCTACCGAGCCACTCTTGGTGATGGACATTGAAGTCCCCCACCCAGAGTACATTCTGTGCCCTTGCTACCCTCAGTGCTTCCTCCAAGTGGTGTTCAACATGGAGGAGGATTGATTCATTCAGCTGAGGGAGGACGGTAGGTGGTAATCAGCAGGAGGTTTCCGTGCCCATGTTTGATCTGATGCCATGAGATTTCATGGGGTCCAGAGTCAATGTTGAGGACTCCCAGGGCCACTCCCTCCTGACTGTATATCACTGTACCGCCACCTCTGGTCGGTCTGTCCTGCCGATGGGACAGGACACACCCAGGGATGGTGATGGAAGAGTCTGGGTCGTTGGCTGAAAGATATGATTCTGTGAGTATGGCTATGTCAGGCTGTTGCTTGACTAATCTGTGGGACAGCTCTCCCAATTTTGGCACAAGTCCCCAGATGTTAGTGAGGAGGACTTTGCAGGGTCGACTGGGCTTCATTTGCCTTTGTCGTGTCCGGTGCCTAGTGGTCCGATGCCAGGTGGTCCGTCCAGTTTTATTCTTCTTATGACGTTTTTTAGCGAGATTTTACAACTGTGTGGCTTGCTAGGCCATTTCAGAGGGCAATTAAGAATCAACCACATTGCTGTGGGTCTGGAGTCACATATTGGCCAGACCGGGTAAGGACATTAGTGAACCAGATGGGTTTCTATGACAATCTGGTAGTTTCATGGCCACCATTACTGATACTAGTATTTTAATTCCAGGTTTTTTATTTGATTAATTGAATTTAATTAATTGAATTTAAATTCCCCAGCTGCCGTGGTGGGATTTGAACTCATGACTCCAGTATTTTATAGTCATTTTCTTCTCCACTGTGTCGTGTTTGTTCTATTTGTGTCTTGCTGGCTGAGTATTAGCAGCTGGAGCTGGTTCCTAATGGTATTAGCATTCAGAATTACTTCTTTAATGACATTGCTGCAAAGCGCAGGAAGTTAATTTGCAGTGGATTACTTCAAAATAACATTGCTCTATAATACCTGGGGTCAGATGATGTAATAAAATCAGAGAAACCCTGACAGTGTGTTGAAATCTTGAATGTGCTCCCAGATATCATTGATTTTAATATTTAATGTAATCTTCTGTGTTTTTAAAGTGTTTTGGCGGTTTTCTGTTTGATTTTATCATCAGCCTTTCTTTTGCTATCACTTTCACCTTGACCACCAAGTTTTTTTATGCAACTCTACTTCATATATAAGAATTGTTCTCCTATATTATGATACAAAACTGGTATTATTATAGATTAACAGACAAGAAGAGTTTGTTTCACTGAGAAATAATATACTTTCAGTGTTGGTGCAATGTTGGTGCAGCTGCGGTGGTTCATTGAGCAAGGTTGTTTGGGTATCTCAGTCACACTTGCATGGGTCCATTGCTACTTCTTCCAATATAGGCAGCACCTCTCTTGCAATAGCTTCTCCTCCCACTCCAACATGGTGAACTCTGGGGTATCCCCAGGCTCTGTCCTTGGCCCTCTCTTTTCCTTGTTTACATGTTGCCCCTCAGCAACATTATCCATAAGCATGGAGTCAGTGTCCATTTATACGCTGGCAACACAACAACAGCTTCAACTTGCATTTATATAGCGCCTTTAGTATAGAAAAATGTCCAAATGCACTTTGTTGTAGAATCATAGAAATTTACGGCACAGAAGGAGGCCATTCGGCCCATCGTGTCTGTGCCGGCTGAAAAAGAGCTATCCAGCCTAATCCCACTTTCCAGCTCTTGGTCCGTAGCCTTGTCGGTTACGGCACTTCAAGTGCATATCCAAGTACTTTTTAAATGCGATGAGAGTTTCTGCCTCTACCACCCTTCAGGCAGTGAGTTCCAGACCCCCACCACCCTCTGGGTGAAAAGAATTCTCCACAACTCCCCTCTAATCCTTCTACCAGAAAATTAAATCTATTCCCCCTGGTCACTGGCCCCTCAGCTAATGGAAATAAGTCCTTTCTGTCCACTCTATCTAAGTCCCTCATAGTTTTATACACCTCAATTAAATCTCCCCTCAGCCTCCTCTGTTCCAAAGAAAACAACCCCAGCCTATCCAATCTTTCCTCATAGCTAAAATTCTCCAGTCCTGGCAACATCCTCATAAATCTCCTCTGTTCCCTCTCTAGTGCAATCACATCTTTCCTGTAATGTAGTAACCAGAACTGTACATGGTACTCTAGCTGTGGTCTAACTAGTATTTTATACAGTTCTAGCATAACCTCCCTACTCTTACATTCTATGCCTCAGCTAATAAAGGAAAGTATTCCATATGCCTTCATAGAGGTGTAATAAAAATAAATGAATGCCAAGCCAAAGAAGGAGATATTGGGAGGGGTGATCTAGGCTTGGATAAAGAGGTGGGTTTAATGGATATCTTTGAGGAGTAGAGAGAGATTGAGGGGCTTAGGGAGATAATTCTAGAGCATAAGGCTTAGGCGGCTAAAAGAATGGCTGTCAATGATGGGGTGAAGGGAGGGGCGATGCACAAGAGGTCAGAGTATAGACAGTTAGAGCAAGGTTGTAATGTTGGAGTTGGTTACAAATATAGGAAGGGGCGAGGCCATGAATTGATTTAAACACGTGCATGAGAATTTTAAATTTGAGTTGTTGAGGAACCGAGAGTCAGTGTAAGTCAACAAGGACAGTGATGATTGGTGAGCAGGACTTGGTGCAGGATAAATTACAGTCAGTAGGATGTTGGATGAGCTGAAGTTAATGAAAGTTGGAGATGGAAGCCTGATCAGGAGACCATTGGAGTTGACAAAGGCATAGATTAGGGTTTCAGTGGCAGGTGGGCTGAGTTGGGAGGGTAGGCGGGCGATATTATGGAGGTGAATGTAGGCAGTCTTTTTGATGGAGAGAATGAGGGGTCAGCTCAAGGTCAAATAGGATGCTGAGGTTGCGAATCATCTGTTTCAATCTATGACAATGGCCGGGGAGGGGATGGAATTGCTGGCAAGAAGTAAGGAGGTTGTGACGCTGGCAAAGACGATGGCTTAAGTCTTCCCAAAGTTTCGCTGAAGGAAATTGTGGTTCATCTAAGACTGCCTGTCAGATATGCCGTCTGATCACATAGAAGTAGTGGAAGAGTTGAGAGAGGTGGTGGAGAGGTAGAGTTGGGTGTCATCAGTGTACATGTAGAAGCTGACCCATTGTCTTCAAATAATGTCATCAAGGGTTAGCATGTAGATGAGGAAGAGGAGAGGGTCAAGGATAGATCCTGGGGGGAGTCCAGAGGTAACGGTGCGAGGCTGGAAGAGAAATCATTGCTGGAGATGCTCTGGCTACGATCAGATAGTTAAGCGTGGAACCAAGAGAGATGTTGGAGGAGGGTCTTGTGGTTTACTGTGTCAGAGGCTGCAGAGAGGGCGAGGAGGGTTAAAGCACCACGGTCATAGTTACAGTCACAGGATGTCATTTGTGACTTAGATTAGGGCTGTCTCCATGCTGTGGCAGGGACACAGCTGTACCTCTCTGCACTACCCTTGATATCACTATCACTTCTATGTTGTCAAACTGTCCAACATTAAATCATGAAAGAGCTAGAATTTCTTTTAATTGAATATTGGTAAGACCAAAGCCATTTTATTTGTCTTCTGCCAAAAACCCCATACTCTTGCTTCTGACTCCATTCCGTGCCCACCTACACACTTAGGTTGAACTAGATGGTGGGCTGTCTCAGTATGTTGTTCAACCCTGAGCTGAGTTTCAAACCCAATCTCCTATTCATCACCAAAAATCACTTATTTTTATCACCTCAACAATGCCTCCACTGACCTCACTCCTACTGCAGCAGAAACCCTTATCCACATTTTTTGCCTCCAGATTTGATTTCTTCAATGCTCTCCTTAATCAGAGCTCCCAAGCTCCACTCTACACAAACTCCAATCACTTGTCTAAACCTCTGCCATCCATCACTCCCTCCTCGCTGACTCCTTTGGCTCCATGTTCCCCAACACAGGACCTTGACTTCTGCTGAACACTTAATTTAAACAGTGCCTGCATACTTTGTGTTTGGTTTCTGACACAGAAAATACAAATGTTTTGGCCTATTCGAATTTAGCGAAATAGAAATGAGTTTCTTTTTTCCTCTCCCTCCGACCCAAAACACAGTTTTCTTCTCCTTTATTGGTCACTACGCACCACTCTCCAACTGAGAGATTAGGTCAGTGGTCCATTCATCCAATGCTACTGCTCTTCAGCCAGCCACTTGTGCAAAACTACTATGGCTGAACCTCCACATTACCTTTCAACAAATTAGCTTAAGATGAAATTCAAATAAATGTAATTTTGAAATATGTGGTCCCAAAATATTTATTGTTTCTCCTTACTAATGTTTGTTGTTTTATTGTTATAACAGGAAATGGATTAGGAATCAGGATTATTGGTGGGAAAGAGATTCCAGGAAGAAATGGAGAAATCGGTGCTTACGTTGCCAAGATCTTTCCCGGGGGAACTGCAGAGCAAACAGGCAAGCTCACAGAAGGTAAAGAGCTTTCCCAATTACACTGAGAAACCTTTAAGTAACTAATTCAAGATATGACAGAATCTTTAATCACACCTATACATTGATTTTTCTTTCAATGAGAAAAGATCAAATCCCTTTTAAATCAGATGTAATATTTGTTGGCTCTGGATTAGCATACTCTGTACAGTTGTTTTGATGCACTGAAGCTCCATTTACCATTGCAGAGACAATTTAAAGGACCATTATTGCCTCAATGGGCACTTTACCCACATACTCTGTTCTGTTGCTATGCCACATATTTGGTTGCTATGGCAAGTTTGCACCATGGAAGACACTGCAGCATGATTCTTTTTTATTTGTACTAAATGCAAGATACTTTATTGCAATGGAAAGTAATAAAAAGGAATTTTTAGAATAACTACAGGCAAAACATCGCAACAAAAATCCTTTGTAAAGAGTTATGATTTACATTTATCATTGGTACAAACCTGTTCTATTGTGCAAATCTACACTTAAAGGTGATTTTATTGGAGTCATCAGAAGGTAATAATTTGGATTTGTTGTACCAATTAGCTTCTGTTTCTGCTAAGTAAGATTTCTGTGACAAGTGTCTAATTCTTAAAATGTAAGTGTCTTATAATAGTGAACAGATTG
The DNA here is from genome assembly GCF_035084215.1 of Heptranchias perlo. Lineage (NCBI taxonomy): Eukaryota > Metazoa > Chordata > Chondrichthyes > Hexanchiformes > Hexanchidae > Heptranchias > Heptranchias perlo. Next base: position 31,645,407 of record NC_090348.1, on the reverse strand, counting down.
GGGTTTGCTCAATCGTTAATGTTGAAAATTGCTTATAAGCTACCCTAGTACCTTAGTGTTTAAATGCACCACCCGGTATAATGCAGACCAATAGATCTTAAGGTTTTTGCTGAGATAGCCAATCTTATTTTGGAGGCCTCAATGCTCCTGAAAAAGGAAGGAAAAATCAACCAGGGTGCCTGCTCTTGATTGCTGTCCAGGAATCCCTACCAGAAGGTGCACATTTAGATTTTAGGGCAAGATCGGGCTCAGCTGTGACGTCCTCTATGGTTAAATGGTCCATTGACACTAAGCTGACACAGGAAGAGCGATCACTTAGGCAAACTACGAGGGATGCTAGTGTGCATGGACGCATGAGTCAGCTGTGACAAATTGAAGAATTTTGCTTATTGTTTCTTATTTTTTCTTTACTGTAACTTTTAGTTTAAATTAGTTTTAAGACACAAAATTGAAATTACACATTCATTTAAAAGCCAACATATTCGCAATAAAGCCAAAATATCGACTGTCTGTAGACTGTATATCTATAGTTCACTATGTGAACATTTTGGTTGCAAAAACCTATCAAAAGTGAATTTAACTAGAAATAATCTCAGTAACCCAATCAGGGAGACTGCAGTTTTCCTGATATAAAATTGGTCAATTGACTTCATGGTGCTGTGAACCACGTGTCAATGGGAAGACAAACAGCCTAATCACAGACCGTCACACTTTTGTGCAGTGTATAGATTGCTAGTGTTGTTCAAATAGATTACCTCTCACAGACTGACTTCAAAGTGTTTGATGAAGATCCTGTACACTTCAAGTATAAACAGTTTAGTTTTGGTCTGGCCATGAGTTGGGAGGATACGGAACACAGCTCTCTGGGTACATGCCTATGTAAATCCTGCAAAGACTATTCTTTTGGCTCAATAATCAGTTTGTCAACTGTCGCATTTGTTTTATCCCAAGTTCTTCAAGGAAGTTTTCAAAGGATCTCATCTGACTGGTCAATCTGTTTTATGCTTTGTTAACTGTCACCAGCCTGCGGTATTAAAATTGATCCAATAATTCTCTCCATGAATAAACTTATTTTGATAGTTTAGACTGTTACTAAAAGTGTTTGGCATGGCTAACTCTATATTGGAACCCCTAAATACTATCCAGTAGTAGAGTAAGGGGTAATTGTTCACCCGGGGAGGCTATCCCAGATTACTTTGTATCGTGTCAGGAAGTACTTGAAATGCATTTTTTTTAAATTGTGTGCTGGACATCTGGGCAACTATTACAAGGCCGCATTTAAGTCCCATTCCTAGTTGCTCTGAGAACGTGTTGGTGGGCCTGTTCTTTGAACTGCTACAGTTATTGTGGTGATGGTGCTCCCACAATCTTGTTAGATAGGAAATTTCAGGATTATGACCCAGCAGCAATGAAGGAACAGCAATACATAGCCACGTCGGAATGGTGTGTGACTTAGATGGGAAATTGCAGGTGATCGTGTTCCTATGACATTGCTGCTCTTGTCCTTTTCCATGGTAGAGGTCGCAGAGCTGGGAGGTGTTGTCAAAGTAAGCTTGGCAAGTTGCTGCAATGCACTGATGGTGGAGAAGGTGGATATTGGGTTCAGTGGCAGGGGCAACATTCAAGCAAACTGCTCTGTCCTGGATGGTGTTGAGCTTTCTGACTGTTGTTGCGACTGCACCATCCAGGCAAGGGGCGAATATTCCATCACACTCCTGACGTGAGCTTTGTAGTTGGTGGAGAAGCATTGAGTGATTAGGATATGAGCTACTCATCAGGGTATCCAGCTTTGCCCTACTCTTGTAGCCATGATATTGATATGGCTTGTCCAGTTAAACTTCTAGTCAGTGATGTTGATGGTGGAGGGCTTGGCAGTGGTGGAACTTTTGAAGTACAAAGGGATGTGATTGTGCCTTTTCTTGTTGGAAATGATCATTGGTGGCACTTATGTAGTTTGAATGTTGCCTGCCACTTGTCAGCCCAAGCCTGGTTGTTGTACAGGTTCTGCCATATGCTGGCATGGGTTGCTTCATTATTGGAGGAGTTGTGAATGGAGCTGAACACTGTAGAATTGTCAGCAATAAACCCCACTCTTAATCTTATGACGGAGGGAAGGCCATTAATGAAGCAGCTAAAGATAGTTGTGCAAAGGATGCTGCCCTGAGGAACTCCGGCAGCAATATTCTAGGGCTGCGACGATTAGCCTCCGATGATCACAATCTTTGACGTTGAGGACCTCAGGAGGAGGACAGGTGAAATCATCCACTTGGTACTTTTTGCTGAAGATGCAAGCAAATATTGGTGGAGCTCTTGCATTGACATGCTGAGCTCCACCATGGTTGAGGGATGTTTTGGAGCCTCCTCTGTCCGTTAGTTGCCTGATTGTCCACTACTGGGATTTTAAAGAAGGCTAAGGCTCATAAAATACCAAATTTGCTATTTATACTGAAAATTACCATGACAAAAAGAAACGGTCAAGTGATGGTCAAGGGAAAAGGTTTGCCCTGGGATCCAGTGTCCCTTCCTGTCCTGCTGCTCATAGCTTCCAGCGTTGTTGTCTTCCATGCTGTGTCCCCTCCCTCTGCCAATGATGTTTATGCTGGTCTCCATTGGTGTGAGCACTTGTATGGCTGCGGACACCCTTCCTGCTCTGTTCATCTCTCTCTTGTGCGTGAGATTGTCGTGCAAGAAGAGCAGGAGCGGGTTAGTGTTTGCCCTGATGAAGGATTGTGAAGTTGTATGTAGCAGCATAACATAGTGTGCATGGTGAGATAAAGAAGCTACAGATCTGAGGGCTGTAGTAGATGCTGAGTGTGCAAGACCAAGCAGAAGGATGAGCAGTGAATTGTGCTGTTGTGATTGGAGGAGAAAGATGGGAAGCGGGGAGCGAACACTTGGTGGTGCTGAGCCTTCAGTAGATGGTGCACGGCTGTGCAGAGAGTAAGAAAAGTGAATGGGATTCTTACCTTAGCAGCTCCAGTCAGGTCATTAAATTTCTTGCACCCTAGCTTCCATGTCCAGGAATCAGTGCTTCTAACATTGACATTTACCGTCAACTCTAACCACTGCTGCTGCACTATTTGCTTGCGTACCCTGTGGCCAATTGTGTGGAAGACTATCTCCTTCCTGGCTGCAACCTCCTCCACCAACGCCTCAGCATCACCATCTGAGAACCTGGAGCTCCTGGCTGCAGTAGTTTTCTCTAGAATTGTCAAAGAAACACTTTGCAAGGCTCAGCATTGGAAGAGGTGCAGGCTGCCTTTATATTGCAGCAGCCCTGCCAGACTTTCTACCTTCCCCTCTCCCCCCACTCTTCCTCATGGTCAAGCTGCCAATAACAAGCACAGTTAGAGCTGGCAGTTGAGCATAAATATTGTAATGAGGTACAAACTCAAAAATGGTTCATCTCACGACAACATCATCGTGTGTGTGTATAGCCCACCGCCCGCCCGATTTTGGAGGAAGTTGTCTCTGATCTAGTTATTAATTGTGGGAGGCACATATTATAGAGGCACTTATACACATACTGTAATATTTTATTATGTTAAGCCTCTAAGCCATTTCAGCTATTGCAGCACAATAGAAATGAAATCTCTGAAAATAAACAGATATTGGTATTATTTCACAATTTATCAAAGTGTGGATCATAAAAAAGTGCCCATCAAAATTAAACTTTTTCTGTGATGGTTTTTTTAATAATTCTTTGGAATTCATAAAGTAAAAGTAAATTATTTTGAAATTCCAGCTATAATATAAGAATTCACCACCATTTAATTAACCCACGGTAATAACTGCATGTTTGTGGTCAAAGTGAATTTTAGAGAAAAAAATATCTTTATTATTTCATAGGAAATAGTGACATCTTCAGAAGTGTATCCAAAGATTTAGTTAGTTGAGTAGATAAAGAGAACAATTCCAAGTAGATGTAACTGAATTGTCACGTACATCATGGAAAACAGTGAGATATATGTACTTTAAATGGACCTTTGAAGATTGAACTCGGATGCTTTCGTACTGATTTCAAGCAGATATTGCATACGGGTAAATGGCATTCAGGCTTTAAACTAGTGGGGAAATAGTATAAAAATTGCCCTTTGAGCACTTGGCATCTTTGTGTTAATACAGAATAAGTATAAACTGTGTGGAGAATACAGATCAGTAATATGTCTGATAAACATTGACATTATGGCATTTGTTTTGTTCACGGTTAAGCAGAAGTCATGATATGATTTAACTGAGCAAAAATGGCCTGCGCTTGCCCTCACCACAGTGTGTGTTTTTGAGTCCTTCCTGTGATCTACAGTGTAAAGGGTGGAAGGGGAAGGGGGAGGGTTGACCATTTGTGAAGTGAATAGCAGCTATAAAGTGATGTGAGACCTGATGAATAAGCTCTTGTGGTATGAGCAAACAAGCAATAGAATGTGGCTTTAAATGACCATATTGTCTAAAAATGTTGTTAGGCCACAAGACAAATGTTCACGATAGCTTATGATGTTTGTCAGATTGATCTTTGGTAACGAATATCTTACCTCCTTTTGCAGTAGCTGAAAAATAAAATATAACAAGGAAGCTCAAAGAACAAAATGGTCATTCGTCTGCACCTTGGATTGAAATTTAGTAATTGAATAAAATCAGGCAAACTATCAGTTTAAATGCCAGTTGCCTATATTGAAAATAACTGCTGTTAATAATAATAGATTTTTATTTCTTGCACCATAATTTTTTTATGAGATTGCTTGCTTCCAGCCATGAGGTACTGCCATTCTCTTAAACAAAAAGCAACAGCAATCGCCAATGTGACCTAAATAGCTCATGTAACATTAAAGCTCAGTTAATATTTTAACAGTATATGACATGATGACTTAACCAAGCTCTATATTTCCAAACTCTTAAGTAGAATTAATTCACTGTCCATTTTAACATCTTTGTGTTCATAGCGAATGTTTGTGTCGTTTACTCATGTCCAGTTGGTTCTGGCTTGAGATAGCACAAGTTAATCTTGGTTAACAGCTATTCCAAGGAAAGATCTTCATCTGGTCTACCTTGGCAGGATTCAGTCCATTGGATAAAGAAGGAAAAGGCTCTAATTGGCTCATACATTCAATCATAGTAAACTGTGTTCAGTAATTTTTCTTTATTCTAAATATGTATCCAATGTTTTTTTGCCTGTGTATGTCAAAAATACATCACAGCTGTTAAAATGGTTTGAATGTTACAAGAAGCTGCCAGAGTGTCTCATCACATGACCTACACACACACACGCACATAGACTAGTCTCATCAACTTTACCCAACTGCTAGACTGGTTATTTCCAATCATCAGACCCTCTGGTATGGACTTCTTTGCTATGCCTAGCTCTCTGCCTCTTGTCTGTACAATTTAAGGTTTTTACCTGTATCCACCTTCAGGCTTATATTGGCTGCTGCCCATACCTGAGCCTACCACCGCCCCCCACCCTCAAAGACCTCCAGTTGGCCACCTCCTGGCTCTCCATATGATTTGGTTGACTGCCTATCTTTTCATTCTGTTCATGACCTTTGAGGACCAAAGGGAAAGGACTATTAAGGGAATAGTCAGCTGTTTTGATTATTCATCATACATTCCTTAACCATTGACCTAGGCCATCCTAAATTCCTTTGCAATGTTATGAATAGAAAGCCCTATATGATTGCTAAGAAGTATGAGCCTGGAATCTGCTGAGACATTGAAAATGTTTGGTAATAAATCAATGATAAACTATCTATACATTGACACCAGTAAGAAAAGTTAGGTCTCGATTACAGATCAATCCCTAAAGCGTAAACTCAGCAGTCCATGTGGGAAGCTGTGAAGGGAACACAGGTCAGACAAGCATCACTACAGTGTTGTAGGTCTTTCTCTGATCTATACACCTTGTGAGTGAAGGGGAGCTTTAAATTTATCTGTATAAACTGTCTTTTATAATTCACATAGCAGTTAAACAATGTTTATCTGTGTAGGTGGAATATAGTGACTGTTATTCATCATAGACTTGCACAGGTCAATATATTGGGTAATTCATTCAAGTCTCATTAATAAGAAGAGTTAATTGTTGATCGATATAGATATCGTTAGCCAAGTAATCAAGGGATAAAGTATCACATATGGGATGAGCCATTACAGCTTTTTCAGCCATATAGAAATAACTTTAAAAGGCAAAGATAGATATATAGCTACAAATGGTAAACTGTACAACTAGTTAGAGATGTTTGTTCTTTAAAAAAATCTTGGGACCCTGTATTGTATCTTGAGGGAGAGGAGGGTATTTGTTTTCTAAACCTATTATTACTGTTATTGATTTCTGCACCTTTGCCCTGAGTGGTTGATCTTCAGAATTCAACTAATTAGTATTGATAACGCTATCAAAATTGCTAATGTTGTTATCAGTTGCAATCCGTATTTTAGAGGCAAGATAATTTGTGCAATTACAAGTGAAACAAAGGACAAGAAGTAGCTGTTGTGAAGATACATTTTCAACACAACAGGAGAATGGACTGAAAGAAAATATTGTTTTTATAATATAAAACATTAGAATATATAACAGCATAAATTAAAATTTCACACTAAGTCAAACTAGGTTTTTTGATGAAGTAATCTTCCTTTAAACCTTAAATGTATTTAAAAAATGATGCTTTTAGATGTTAAATTATTCAAGAAATTTACAATAGTGTTTTTCCCCTCCTTCCTGAAAAGGAATTGTTATGTGTTACTGAAGCTGACTCTTCTTCATTGCATCTGCATTTCGATGGAATTATCCCGTGTTATACTTGTATATTGGAGAGGGGGTTGAAGTGGGTTGCTTTAAGTTCCAGAAATAAATTTTCACAGCAAAACCCATGTAAATATGCAGACTGCTCATTGTGGAACTCAGATTATAAAGTCTATTTTGTCAACTTAGCCAGCTGGGAATAGAACGATTCGTGTTGGGGATCAGACAGCATTATGAATTCATCACACCCATATTTGGGAGCAGAGTGATCAGGGCAACAAACATTGCACATGGAATGGTCAGGAGATCACTGTATTAAAATAATTAATTCTTATTTGCTAAGGTTTCCCAATTGGCCATATAAAATGCCACTCCATTTTAATGTGTCCTTTCTTATTTGTTACCTAAGTACCCTTGTGCTTTAGCATTTTACTCTGTCCATGTGCTATACAAGAGATGCTTCTTTGAAGACTAATTGCAATTTAATATCTTCAGCAGTGATCTCATTTGCATTTATAGAAGTAGCTCGCTGGAATAATAACACTTCTAATGTTGCTGCTTTCAATTTGTAAATGGACAGACTCTTAATTTTAAATTATAGAAGAAACTATTTTTAATACCAATAACAATTTTGTAATTCCTTAGTTATCCATTCCTTTATCTAGCTTTATCTTTGCCAGGTTTCTCAATGAAAATTAAGGGATCATGCCAAAGAGGTCCAGGTTCTCGATTTGTCCATGGTTGTTTGTCAATGCTTGTAGTACATGTAGCGAACAGTAATCAAGTTTATAACTGGGTGTAGTTTCCCTTCTCTCCTCTGGTCTGCGCACCTTCAGATTTAATAATCCATGATTACTGGATCCTTCTGCAAAGGAGCCAACCCAAATGCTCTCAAAACTCATCCTAGTTGCCACAGGTGACAAGAAATGATGGGGCTCGTCATCTGTCTCAGACAATTTAAATACTTAGCAATAAAACTTCCTCAAAAGTACTAAGGGATCTATTTGAAAATGTGTTATTTTCAGATCATCAATTTCTTTCTACAATTAAAATGCACTGAAGGTTTTTGTAGAATATGGGTTGATCTCCTAAAGCATTACACATGGAGAGTCAAGAGCAAGTGTAGTCCTCAGATGAAGTGGGTGAAAGGTGGCGTACCATGTGCGGAGACACAATGCAGTCCCTGTTTTGAAGTGGTACAATTCTATGGGTGCCAGGATATGGCCAACTATGCATCAATGATACTGCTGTTGTAAATTGAATATGACACATGGACAAAAAAAGACTATTGACTGTATATGTCATGGATGGCCCGGCAGCTCTAAACACTGGTAACATCCATCAAATATGCCTGCCACGACAAGTAATGTCAGCTCAGTAGCCATTTGCATACCAAAATTAGTCTATAGGAGATCCACCCTGAACTCTGCTGTTGGTAAACCTGTCTTTGCCTATTCAGATGAAGTTGTTGCTCCAGATGTTTACATGGCATGTACCTCTTCACAAAAAGTTACAGTGATGGCAATAAAGTTGACTAGTGTGGAAGAATTCAGTGTGTACTTAGGTTAAACAAAAGCAAGATCACCCTTTGGGATACTTCAGCTGGCAATGACATATAATATTGAGGTAAATTTGAGAGGCTTTGCTGCTGGCAGAATCCCTCGTAGCCACGAGTTTGTGTCAGAGATAGGGTAACAACATTATCACACCAACTTTCCGATCTGCCCTCGCCACGAAACAGGCTTTGCACTGGAAATGGAGCCTTATAAAATTGCCGTTATAAATTCCACCTGCTGTTGAAGTATCCATCAAACTGTGCCGTTTGAGCAAGGTATATTAACGTATACCACTATGAGGAGCTACTGTTCACCCCAGCACCAGAATTACTGATCTTGTGGTGTTTCCACAACCTACCACTTTAACACAGGAAATAATGGATGTAAAATATAGTTTGTGTGGCTTGTTGCCAGCTGATATTTTAAGAATCACAGTTCTGAAGATGGGCATTTCTCTGGGTATACCTTTCACTTTATCAAATACTGCGGATGCTGGAAATCTGAAATAAAAACAGAAAATGCTGGAGAAGCTCAGCAAGTCAGGCAGCATCGGTGAAGAAAGAAACAGAGTTAACGTTTCAGGTCGAAGATCTTCTGACAAGAGGTCTTCGACCTGAAACGTTAACTCTGTTTCTTTTTCCACCGATGCTGCCTGACTTGCTGGGCTTCTCCAGCATTTTCTGTTTTTTATTATACCTTTCATTGTGGTTGTTTTGGAGGAGGCAAAGGAAGATTTGAAGAGGCTTTACATGTGAGGTGGTCTTGCTGCACCCACCATTACCCGATGACGTGTATCTGCCTTTGCCACTATACTTTTTTTTATTATTCGTTCATGGGATGTGGCCGTCGCTGGCAAGGCCAACATTTATTGCCCATCCCTAATTGCCCTTGAGAAGGTGGTGGTGAGCCGCCTTCTTGAACCGCTGCAATCCATGTGGTGAAGGTTCTCCCACAGTGCTGTTAGGTAGGGAGTTCCAGGATTTTGATCCAGCGACGATTCACTAGAGAGGAGTCATGGAAGTATGCTATCTCGTGAAGCCAGAATTTCGGACAAGTTCCACATCAGGGATGGCTCTGCCGATAGCTACCAAGTTGACCAGATCCTTGAACTTTTACACTACTGGACCCTTTGAAACAACAGCAGGTGATACATTCGCAACAGCAGTACAACAATGCATGAAGCAGGTGACAGATGTCTTATTTGTCTGGGCTGTCTTTATCACTTTCCTCAAGGAAGCAGCTAGAAGCACAAGAGAGCACTGCACTTTTTCTGTGTGGCCGGTTTTCCCCCAAGTATGGGTCATAGTTGTTGACATGTATGTGGCCATACAGGCCTTAACCCCTGATAGCACAGCTTTCTAAAAGAAAAAGGCTGTACAAAAAGTTCCACTCCATTAATGTGCAGCTGGCCTATGTCTATGATTATGCACATGAATGTCCACTACCACGGTATCAGTCTTGACACCTTCATTTGATGACAATCTACTGTAGTACCTTGGACCTTAACTTGTGGGGGCTGGAAGAATGGACAGATGCCTCTTCGAGGACCAATGGTATCTCTGTCAGCTCAGGCTCATAACTTCTCTGAGATAGCCATGAACAAGAGCTGAGAAGCAATATAATGAGTCACATGCAACAGCCAGGATCACGGTTGAACACTCCATAGGAATTTTAAAACAAAGCTTTGAATGTTAGGACAAATTGGGGGATGTTGGTTTCTAGCTGTGATGAGGTATCAAAGATCATTGTAGTCTGTTGTTTGTTGCACCTACAATGGAGCAGGTGGAAGAGAAAGTCCACTCAACCATTGGCAGAACAGGTTACTGAGAGATGTGGTTGACTCATAACTGCCCTCTGAAGTGGCCAAACAAGCCATTCAGTTGTATCAAAGTGCTACAACGAATAGCAAGAATAAAACTGGGTGGACCACTTGGCTGCGACCTAGGAATCGGATCAGTACACGACAAAGGCAATCCTAGCCCAATCTGCAGCTCTCCGGCTCAATGATAATGAGGCCTAAGGCCCAATATTAAGTGCGCCTTGGGCCCATCCATTCAGGCGCAGGGATTGATCCCTTTTGTCCGTAAAGCTAAGTGCAACAGTTGAACTGTTGTAAAAAGTTTAATTTTTTTGAGTTTTTGATTAAAGCTTTTATATAAATCAATAAAGTGCTTGTGGCATTTTTCCCTGAGATCCTGTTCTAAAAGTATTTTATATTTTGGTGGATGAAAGGATGTCAGCTCAGATTGTTTTTGTCGAGTCTGACAAACCAGCTTCGCCTGAGGAGGCAGCAGCTGTTATGCAAGTCAGGAGGAAAACACTCTTGGGGAAACAGAACTGCTTGGTAACATGTTCGGTGTGTGCCTTTTTCCAGCAGCTTGTTTTTTGTTCTGGTAGAATTCAGCAGTTAAAGAACATAGATATTCAATGATCTAAACCAAGTGAACATGTTACCCATCTAATTAGTCATTCTTTATCTTAATCCCATTTTTGAATCATTGATTTGCTCAATGCTGATCCTGATGCTTCTCTGCTTCATTTTTTTTTACAAGCAGCATCAATCAGCAAGTCATGTGATGTGCCTCCTAACCCACATCTCCACTCAAAGCACTTACTCCCACCCAGCCCACTAGTTTTCCTCTCTCCCCGTGCATGCTACTGCAGCTCTCAGCTGGCCTCTTCCAAACCAGCCCAGCCTCTCCCTGCCCAACCCTATTACCCACCTCCAACCCAGCACCTGATAGCTGCCATCTTGTTGAATGCCCTAGCCTTCAAAAATGATTTTTTTTTTTATTCGTTCATGGGATGTGGGCGTCGCTGGCGAGGCCAGCATTTATTGCCCATCCCTAATTGCCCTTGAGAAGGTGGTAGTGAGCCGCCTTCTTGAACCGCTGCAGTCCGTGTGGTGAAGGTTCTCCCACACTGCTTTTAGGTAGGGAGTTCCAGGATTTTGACCCAGCAACGATGAAGTCGGGATGGTGTGTGACTTGGAGGGGAACATGGAGGTGGTGTTGTTCCCATGTGCCTACTGCTCTTATCCTTCTAGGTGGTAGAAGTCGCGGGTTTGGGAGGTGCTGTCGAAGAAGCCTTGGCGAGTTGCTGCAGTGCATCCTGTGGATGGTACACATTGCAGCCACGGTGCGCCAGTGGTGAAGGGAGTGAATGTTTAGGGTGGTGGATGGGGTGCCAATCAAGCGGGCTGCTTTGTCCTGGAGCTTCTTGAGTGTTGTTGGAGCTGCACTCATCCAGGCAAGTGGAGAGTATTCCATCACACACCTGACTTGTGCCTTGTAGATGGTGGAAAGGCTTTGGGGAGTCAGGAGGTGAGTCACTCGCCACAGAATACCCAGCCTCTGACCTGCTCTTGTAGCCACAGTATTTATATGGCTGGTCCAGTTAAGTTTCTGGTCAATGGTGACCCCCAGGATGTTGATGGTGGGGGATTCGGTGATGGTAATGCTATTGAATGTCAAGGGGAGGTGGTTAAACTCTCTCTTGTTGGAGATGGTCATTGCCTGGCACTTATCTGGCGCGAATGTTACTTGCCACTTATGAGCCCAAGCCTGGATGTTGTCCATTTCTTGCTGCATGCGGGCTCAGACTGCTTCATTATTTGAGGGGTTGCGAATGGAACGGAACACTGTGCAATCATCAGCGAACATCCCCATTTCTGACCTTATGATGGAGGGAACGTCATTGATGAAGCAGCTGAAGATGGTTGGGCCTAGGACACTGCCTTGAGGAACTCCTACAGCCTCCAACAACCACTACCATCTTCCTTTGTGCTAGGTATGACTCCAGCCACTGGAGAGTTTTCCCCCTCATTCCCATTGATTTCAGTTTTACTAGGGCTCCTTGGTGCCACACTCGGTCAAATGCTGCCTTGATGTCAAGGGCAGCCACTCTCACCTCACCTCTGGAATTCAGCTCTTTTGTCCATGTTTGGACCAAGACTGTAATGAGGTCTGGAGCCGAGTGATCCTGGCGGAACCCAAACTGAACATCGGTGAGTAGGTTATGGAGGATATAAATTTGGTACATCAGTGAAAGAACATAAATGAGACACATACAGAGAGAGTGGGAGGCATGCATAAGAGAGAGAAGTGACAGAGGGCCAATTTGCAGAAAAAAAGGTGTATGAAAAGGTCTGAGACAATGGAAAAACATGGACAGCAACAAAAGAAAATGTGTGAGCCATACAAAGAGAAAGAGAGAGACAGAAAAAGTACGAGACAAACAGAATGACAGGGAGTGGGAAATAAAGAATTAGTGAGAGAAAAGCAGAGATAAAGGGGTGGATTTTCAACTCGCCACCCATTGTGGACTGGCACTCATTATAGAAATCACCCGATTTTCATTTCCATTATTACAGAAAGAAAGAAACAGATTTTTTAACCTTTAGTTTTGTATATTAAGCATTGGTGCAGGAGGGAGGGTTCAGATTCCAGGGGCATTGGGATCAATTCTGGGGCAGGAGGGATCTGTTCAAGATGGACGGGTTGCACCTCAACAGAGCTGGGACCAATGTCCTTGCGGGGAGATTACTAGTGCTGTGGGGGACAGTTTAAACTAATTTGGTGGGGGGATGGGCACCAGGATGAAACATTAGAGAGGAGAAACAAGGTTCACAGAGGACTGGGAGGGACAAGTAGTACCAAAGTAAAGAATAGTTTAGAAATAGGAGGGATCAGACAGGGGGCAAATGCGAGGCAATCTAAGATTAGATTGGAGTACATGTGTGTAAATGCATGTAGTGTGGTGAATAAGGTTGGTGAGCTGCAGGCTCAAGTCGCCACATGGGTCTATGATATAGTGGCAGTAACAGAGACCTGGCTCAAAGAAGGGGATGATCGGGTACTTAGGGCCCGATATTAGGAGGGAGGCGGGTTGGCAGTGGGGGGGTCGACTGGGCGCGTGGGTAACGCGCCCAGTGAAATCAGTGGGTTTGGCACGCGATCGTAAGTAAATTGAAGCCACTTACCTTGGCTTCCGGGTTTCACGCTGGAAAGCTACGCTGCGGGCGGACTGTGCACCCGCATCATAGGCTGTCAGCTGGAGGAGCCCTATTTAAAGGGACAGTCCTCCACTGACTGATGCTGCAGAAAATAGGCAAAATTACAGCATGGAGCAGCCCAGGGGGAAAGCTGCTCCCAGGTTTAATGATGCCTCATTCCAGGTCTTACTGGATGGGGTGAGGAGGAGGAGGAGGGAGATCTTCCACCCGGCAGACGGGAGGAAGTGGGCCTGCCTCTGCCACCACTAAGGCATGGCTCAAGATGGCAGAGGAGGTCACCAGCACCACCAACATATCACGCACCTGCATACAGTGCAGGAGGTGCTTCAATGACCTAACCAAGTCAGCCGAAGTGAGTACTCTTATGCATTCCCCTACACTCCGTCTGCCATATCACCGCCCCCACCCCATATCTCCTTCCGCACTGCCAACACTACTCTATCACATCACTCCTCACACCCACAGAACCCTCATCCTCATCTTACCTGCACTTACTCACCTCGCCAGTACTCATCCCACCACTAGCACTCAACCCAATCCTCATACAATCTCTTGGCTCTATCTCATACTCACCCTCTCATGCATCTCTTTCACGGTCAGCCTCACCCAACCTGCCACTACCTGTGCTGCAGCCACAGGGCATGCATCACGTATGTGTAGTCGGAAGCGTAGGGCGAGCATGAAGGGGATGCACAAGGGTGTTTGAGGATTTCTCATGGTTTTTACTTATATTTGATTTCTGATCAACTCACGTTACATATTATATTGTCACCACTACTGCCACGTTTTGGCCATTCTTGACTGGCTTGTGCAATAAGGCCCTTTCATGAGGTTCTCCATGAACACCCTTGATGCCACCCATTGGGTCACCCTACAGTGGGTGTATGTGTAGTTGCACGACTACTTTGCGCAGGTGCCTGTTGCGCGGCACTGTGTTGTGTAGCTCCATGTGGCGGAGGTGGACGGCGTGCCTGGTGAGGCTGGTAATGTTGCTCCTCCTCCAATGATGTGATGAATGCAGCTAGGGAACCCCCCCCCCCAATCCTGACAGTGTGAGTGTGAGGGGGTCCGCAAAGTAGGTAAATGTGTTTGGACAGCAGAGTTTAGGGAATGATGTAATAATTTTGAGTGTGGAGACAACGGTGTGGCAGTCAAAACTTTGTCTGGGTTGACAGAGTGCCCTGCTGCAATGAATGAGGTATTCCCCCCAACTGTCAAGGAATCTTGTGCATCTCCCAATGGCTGCTGACTGAAACACGTCTGCAACAACAGGGAGTGTTTCCCACAGCATGGGAAACACGCTGAGGAGAGTCCAAAATCACATCCCTGCTAAAATCTCTTCCCAATGAGGTCTGTCAACGACCTCAAGTACCTCCCTAACTATCTAAACTGTCATCCCACTGGCTTTAATTGCCGGTGGGATTCCCGCATGCGGGGGCTGCGTGTGCACCGATTTGCATCATTGTGGAACCCGGAAGTGGGCGGGTTGGAGCCGGGCTCCAGACCCCCTCCGGGATTCCCCAATTTTAGGACCCCCCCCCCCCCCCGGCCACGAATGCACCCACTCGGCCGTCCTAAGATTGATCCCTTAATATTCCTGGCTACAGGATATTCAGGAAAGGGAAGGATTGAAAGGGGGGTGGGGGGAGGTGGCAGTATTGATCAAAGAAACTATTATAGCACTGGAAAGGGATGATGCAGTTGAGGGGTCAAAGACAAAATCTATTTGGTTAGAAATAAGGAACAGTAGTGTACAATAGTGCTCTTAATGCTAAAGGGATCAAGGGATATGGGGAGAAAGCGGGAACAGGGTACTGAGTTAGATGATCAGCCATGATCATTTTGAATGGCGGAGCAGGCCCGAAGGGCCGAATGGCCTACTCCTGCTCCTATTTTCTATGTTTCTATACTATAGGCCACTAAATAGTGGGAAGGAAATAGAGGAGAACATTTGCAGGCAAATTACAGAATGATGCAAGAACTATAAAGTAGTGATAATGGGGAACTTCAATTATCCCAACATCGACTGAAACAGTAACAGTGTAAAGGGCAAAGATGGGGAGGAATTCCTGAAAGGTGTTCAAGAGAAATTTCTGGAACAGTGTGTTTCCGGCCCAACCAGGAAGGAAACAGTTCTGGATCTAGTTCTGGGGAATGAAGTGAGGTGGGTGGAGCATGTTTCAGTGGGGGAGCATTTGGGGAACTGTGATCATAATATCATTAGGTTTAGAATAGTTATGGAAAAGGACAAGGAACAATCAAATGTGCAAATGCTTAACTGGAGGAGGGCAAATTTCAATGAGTTAAAAAGGCACCTTCTCCAGTTGGATTGGAATCAAAAATTGTTAGACAAAACAGTATTTGAACAATGGGAGGCCTTCAAGGAGGAGTTGGTTTGGGTACAGAGTGGACACATCCCTATGAGGGGGAAAGGAAAGGCATCCAAAGCTAGAGCTCCCTGGATGTCTAAAGATATAGAGATTAAAAGGAAACAGAAAAAGGAGGCTTATGACGAATGTAAGGTTTATAATACAGTAGAGAACCAGACTGAACACAGAAAATACAGAGGAGATCTAAAAAAGGGAATAAGAGGGGCAAAGAGAGAGTATGAGAATAGATTAGCGGCTAATATAAAGGGAACCCAAAAGTCTTTTATAAATATATAAATAGTAAAAGCGTAATCAAAGGAAGAGTGGGACCGATTAGGGACAAAAAAGGAAATCTTCTTGTGGAGGCAGAGGGCATGGCTGAGGTACTAACTGAAAACTTTGCATCAGTCTTCACAGAGAAGAGGATGCTGCCATTGTAGCAGTAAAGGAGGAGGTAGTAGTGATATTGGATAGGATAAAAATAGATAAAGAGGAGGTACTTAAAAGATTGGCAGTACTCAAAGTGGAAAAGTTATCTGGTCCAGATGGGATGCATCCTAGGAAACTGAGGGAAGTAAGGGTGGAAATTGCGGAGACTTTGGCCACAATCTTCCAATCCTCCTTAGATATGGGGACGGTACTGGAGGATTGCAAATGTTACACCCCTGTTCAAAAAAGGGGAGAGGGATAAATCGGTAAGTACAGGCCAGTCAGCCTAACAACAGTGGTGGGGAAACTTTTAGGACAAAATAAATTGGCACTTGGAAAAGTATGGGCTAATAAAAAGCATGGAATTGTTGAAGGAAAGTCGTGTTTTACTAACTTGATTGAGTTCTTTGATGAAATAATGGGGAGAGTTGATGAGGGTAGTACGGTTGATGTTGTATATATGGACTTTCAAAAGGCATTTGATAAAGTACCATATAATAGACTTGTTAGTAAAATTAAAGCCCATGGGATTAAAGGGACAGTGGCAGCATAGATACAAAATTGGCAAGGATTCAGAAAGCAGAGAATAATGGTGAACGATTGTTTTTCAGACTGGAGGGAAGTATACAGTGGTGTTCCCCAGGGGTCAGTATTAGGACCACTGCTCTTTTTGATATCTATTAATGACTTGGACTTGGGGCTATAGAGGGTATAATTTCAAAGTTTGCAGATGACACGAAACTAGGATAGTAATAGACTTTAGGAGGACATAGACAGACTGATGAAATGGGCAGGTGAAAATTAATGCAGAGAATTGTGAAGTGATACATTTTGGTAAGAGGAATGAGAAGAGGCATTATAAACTAAATGGTACAATGTTAAAGGGGGTGCAGGAACAGAGAGACCTGAGGGTACACACACACAAATCTTTGAAGCTGGCAGGACAAGTTGAGAAGACTGTTAAAAAAGTATATGGGATCCTGGGCTTTATTAATAGAGGCATAGAGTAGAAAAGCAAGGAAGTTATGCTAAACCTTTATAAAACACTGGTTAGGCAGCAGCTGGAGTATTGTGTTCAATTCTGGGCTCCACACTTTTGGAAGGATGTCAAGGCCTTAGAAAGGGTGCAGAAGAGATTTTCTAGAATGGTGCCAGGGATGAGGGACTTCAGTTATGTGGAGAGATTGGAGAAGCTGGGATTGTTCTCCTTAGAACAGAGGAGGTTAAGGGGAGATTTGATGGAGGTGTTCAAAATCATGAACGACCTTGACAGAGTAAATAAGGGGAAACCATTTCCGGTGGCAGAAGGGTCGGTAACCAGAGGACACAGATTTAAGGTGATCGGCAAAAGAGCCAGAGGCGACATGAGGAAACATTTTTTTATACAGCAAGTTCTAATTATCTGGAATGCACTGCCTGAAAGGGTGGTGGAAGCAGATTCAATAGTAACTTTCAAAAGGGAATTGAATAAATACTTCAAGGGAACAAATTTACAGGACTATGGGAAAAGAGCAGAGGAATGGAACTAATTGGATAGCTCTTTCAAGGAGCCTGCACAGGCACGATGGGCCAAATGGCCTCCTCCTGTGCTGTACCTACTATGATACTATGATATTAGCCATGTTGTGGGAGATAAACTAGTATTTTTTTTAGTATTTTTGAATTCAAAAAGCATTATGAAGAACTATGTTATGGTCAGTCATACCACAGGTTTCATTTGTTCTTTGGCATCCTGGCATCAGATGTCTTGTATTTTCCTGCAGTGACATGATGCAATTCCATGATGTCATGAATGGGGGAATTTGGTATATTTATCTACGTGTCTAGATTTGGTACATATATATATATATATATAGATATACACAGACAAAATGCAGATGCGGATAAAACATCGAAGTAAGGAATGACTGAGAGACATGACAGATTGTTTTTATTATTATTAATGAACAGTGATCTCCATTCTAAAATTAATTCAGACAAATATAGTTCTCCTTTAATTGTCTACTAATGAGACTGATTTTAATTGGAGTACAGTTTGCAGTCCACATATTGGAGCATTTGCTAGGTGTAGTGAAGTCATACCTTCACATGCTCCTTATAATTGTAAACAATTTTACAACACCAAGTTATAGTCCCAACAATTTTATTTTTAATCCCACAAGCTTTCGGAGGCTTCCTCCTTCCTCAGGTGGTGTGGAAGGAGGAAGCCTCCGAAAGCTTGTGGGATTAAAAATAAAATTGTTGGACTATAACTTGGTGTTGTAAAATTGTTTACAATTGTCAACCCCAGTCCATCACCGGCATCTCCACATCATGCTCCTTATAAACATGCTTATGATTTCACTTGCAGAATTATGACCCCTTTCTATTCCTGTGAAATACATACTTCTTGTTTTTCATCTAAAGAGGCCCAATTAACACTTCATTGTTCATTGCAGTCCAATCTAATTAATTTTTGTACAACAGTGTACATCTGTAATTGCCCACCCATATATGTGCACAGCTATTCAAAATTCAGTTATACAATAACAGGGTTTATTTTTAAGTTCTGCTTTTTTATGGACTGATGTCCAACTAAACCAGCAACTGGGCAGTATGCACCCATGACTTTGTCAATGCTGCTCTTAAGCTGACCATTAGGAGGTACACAAAAGTGTCAAAGGTGGCATATCCTCAGCTTTCTTTCTTTCCATACAGAGAAGTATTTAACCTCCATTCATTGCCTAACCCCCTGCCTCAATCGCACAGTTGAGATCAGACAGACATCATATGAAGACAGGCACTAAATTGTACCAAACAGGACTGAAGCACCCTGCCCATCCAAACTACGTCCCAATGCTCTGCCTTTCCGCAGTTCCCACTCGACTTCCTAAATTCCCCAACTCTCCCTAATTCAGTGGTTTATGCATATGAGGGACTACAGACACAAAATTATATTTAGTTTTCTACCCCCATGTCATTGCACTGCTGCTCCACCCATTAATGTCGATAGGACTACAGAGTATTACGATTGTTTGCTCTTATCTAACAAAATGTGGGCTGTTTTTATATGAGGTGATCGGCGAGCAGAGAGTGCCAGCTGCCTGCCCATTGTGACCGCCATAAAGCCCGAGCCATTGCCCCAACCCTCATTTACATGCAGCTGGTGAGCTGCGGGCAGCACCCCAGCGCTATGAAGCAACTCGCCAGCTGGGGAGGGAGGGAAATTTACACAGAGCCAGCCAACATTTGGAGCCAGGTGGGGGGGGAGACAATTCCAGGAGGTTGGGTGGGGGGCCTCACATGAGCCTCCAGGGGGCTGGAGTTTTTTTTCTGGGCCCAGGAGAAGCATTCCTTTAAAGACCGCTGCTTAGGCCACTCAGTGCCGGCACAAATGGACAGAACATGCTCCTCCCATTTGTATCTCAAAATTGCAATTGGGATCCTATGTACATGATAGGACCCCGATTTGCATATTACAAGTGGCCACCTGCCTGAAGCAGGCGGGCATTCTGACTGCCCACCTCCGGACTTTACCCAAAATGATGGTGGCCAGAGCGCCAACAGAAGCGGGACGGTAAGTGACCAATGCCATTTTCAGGCCACTACCACCCTGTTTACGGCAGGCAGGGGCACAAAGAATCTGTCCCAATGTTTCTTGCTGGATATTTTCCTCTGGAATGGGTTCACCCCCAGAGGTGGGACAGGATGGGACTTCTGCCCAATCCCACCGTGGTGCTGACCCATCTCCCTGGAAAGGGGTTCATTGGAGATGCAGGGCAGGCAGCTGGTAGTATCTGTGTCACATAGAGGAAGCCTACAACTGCAAACTCAGTGGCACCAGAACGAGCAGATGGCTGGATTAAAGGGGGAAGAGTGAATCATAGGTTGTATTAAAAAAAATTAAAAGATAAGTTCTTCATGGGCCCTCCAAGAACAAGTATAGGGTCAAAAGAGAGAGAGAGAGATGACCACTACTAGGCCCTTTCTCTCCAACAAACTTTCTGTCACTGCCCTATCATGTATTGCTGCCCCTCTCCTGCCGTTGCTGGGGTTGGCAGTACTTCAGGTGGGAGGCAGCAAAATCTGCCAGTTTCCATGACCCTACACCCTCCCCCCACTCCTCTACCATCATTTAAATGCGACTGGGCAGTTGAAGATCAGGCAGCAAGTACTCTGCTAGGGTAGGGGGGGAGAGGAGGAACAGTTCCAGCGATAGTTACAGAGGCAGGGATCCAGCGGTTGGCCTCCCTGCCCATTTTTCCTCCATTTTCCTCCACTATACCACCCAATTTCAAAATCCAGCCCTGTGCCTCGATGAATTTGAATTATTTTGCTGTTTCTAATGCTTCTGAAAACTCGATATCCTATTAATTAGTGTTACCAACTTAACAAGTGCATCTGAAATTGCTCACTCCTTTAATGGAGTCCATTAATCAGATTAAAATAAGTGGATTAACAATTTCACTAAAGTAGGAGAGAGAAGATTTCAGATGACAACTCACTTATATCAGAAATAGGCTTATATAACTGCATTGTGTCAGTTCATGTGGTTTAGAGAACTATAGGACTTGATAACAAAAATGCAGGTTTACGATTAAGTCATTTAAACCATTGTAAACATTTTACTTCCCAGAGGCACCAATGTATATTTATGCTCAGCATGTTTCTATTCAAAGATTATGTAGTTTACATATACAGTATGAAATGTTTTTTATTCAAACCACACTATTTTTGAAATGCTTGATTCATTGAACGATACGGCACAGAAGGAGGCCATTCGGCCCATCGTGCCTGTACTGGCTCTTTGGTAGAGCTATCCAATTAGTCCCACTCCTCTGCTCTTTCCCCATAGACCTGCAATTTTTTTCCCTTCAAGTATTTATCCAATTCCCTTTTGAAAGTTACTGTTGAATCTGCTTCCACCACCCTTTTAGGCAGTGCACTTCAGATCACAATAACTCGCTGCGTAATTTTTTTCTTCCTCATGTCGCCTCTGGTTCTTTTGCCAATCACCTTAAAGCTGTGTCCTTTGGTTACCAACCCTCCTGCCACTGGAAACAGTTTCTCCTTATTTACTCTATCAAATCTCCTCTTAATCTTCTCTGCTGTAAGGAGAACAACCCCAGCTTCTCCAGTCTCTCCACATAACAAGTCCCTCATCCCTGGTACCATTCTAATAAATCTCTTCTGCACCACATATTCAAGAGTATATGGGAATCTCACTTAAAAATGATCAGTTATTTAATTTTCCCCAAAAAAAGACCAGTCCTCTAAAGAAAAGGTCTAAGACTTTCATTGTAAGCTAGTAAATAGTTTACAAGCTCAATATTTCTAATCACAGTCTGAACAATTGGTTTAGACTGCACACTGGTAGTTGTCAATGATTTTTATTTTGCCTCAACAGGGTAACATTTGAAATAAATAGGATTGCATAGTGGGTTTTTTTCCCAGAGAGTGAAAAATAGAATAGAGAAAGACATTTACTAGAATGGAGCTCAGTGTGTGAGCAAAAAAATAACTTTAAAAAATCTTCGTTAACTGTACAGTGTTGGGCAAAAGTTCACAAAAATGGGCTCCATTTATACATTTCAAAATATTGTGGTGCTGTTTGCTTTAAAAACTATTTTTATTTGACAAAGCATAAACATTTCCATCATTTTTGTTTTCTAAAAGTTCAAGAACAAAATCCTAACCTTAAAACCTACATCTTTAATTGCATCGTCAGCCACTTTCCCTAAATCCTCTCCCTTTTCTTGCATTGCCTGTGAAACACTTTGGAATATTCACTATGTTGACAGCACTATATAAGTGAAAGTTGTAGTTGTAGGAATACACAAGAACATACGCTGTTTTCAAATTATAAACTGAAGAGCAATCAAAATTCTGATTTATTATTTTTGTAGAGTCAATAATAATATAAAGTGCTTCAAGTTAGCAAAACGGCTTTTCATAAATTTGCGGTACTAAATTCTATAAACTGGAACTGAAGTTGTAACGAGCATTTCATGAAATGTAAAACCTCGATTCATTCATAGAGTATTGAGTCATTCAAATGCAAATTAGAGAGATTTCTTTCAGAAAATAACATTTTGGGATACAGCATATGAGTATTTTGAGACATGATGTGTGGTAAGGTGTAGCATGCTTGGGAGGAAAAAGGTGACTTAGGACCTATGGTTCCCAAAGCTCTCCACCACTGGGGTTTTCCTCGGTCTGTTGTAGACTAATTGATAGAGATTGATTGCTATGATTAGTCAACAACTCCATTATCGTTGTATCAGCATAATAAAAGGCAAACTAGATGGGCCTTGGTCTTTTCTCGTCCTTGCTAAATTCCTTGCTGAACTCTTTCTACAGGAGTCTTTTAAAATGGCTCAATTAAATGTTAAAATCCCAGCTTTCTATGCAAACTATCAACTACATGTTGTAAAATACTTGATATCTCAAAAACAATAGTTATTCAGTTTCAATTGATGTGTCAATTGGTCTTGTCCCAAATATCAGAAAGGTTACAATGCTATTCGTAGAACAGACTTAAAATTTAAAATCGCATCATATTTTAGATTTTGATGCTGAAGTTCTAGATTATGATTGGGAATAAAGATGTAACCACTGCTTTTGAACTCTGTGTTTGAATACAAAGGAGTCTAAACCAGCTGAGTTGATATATTGATTTTTGCTTCACATGTGACAGTAGGCCTTCAGAGTTGGAACCTCAGGGTTCTTTTGGCCACAGCCACAGTTTTAAAATCTGTTCTGTAGGATCCCTTTTTATATATAACAGGTGGCATAACAACAGGGTGTAACAGTGAGCAAATGTGATGAAGATAGATGTCTCTATGACCATAGAAAGACTCAAGAGAAATTGTCCCAGGTACAAATGTGCAAGTCATAAGTTTCTCATAGCCTACCGGGATGCTTCAGGTGTTCTGATTCAGCAGATAACGTTGACCGCATTTGAACTGCGTGTCCAAGAAATAGAAAAGAATTGTATGTAGATAGAGCCAAGCAATTACCACAGGCTGCATGGCACTTGAATTTCCCCCATGTTTGTTTGTGGTGAGTTATGTCAATTTTCAGCCAGGCCACTAGGCAGATCATATCTCAAGATAGCAAAATAAGTTTGCCTAGTTTGACTTCTTCTAAGCATACCTGCTGTCAACTGATCGCAGCCTAGCACGGGCAGTACCCGTGGGAATATCAGTGTCTGAAATCAGCTGAAAAGATTTTGTGAACATAGCTAATGCAAAAGAAATATGGGAAGATTTGTGCAATTGATGATGATAAAATCTACAATAAACCCTCTTTGTGGTCCTCTGTTTGCAAGTTATTCAAAAACTGCCTTTCAATTAAAGGTGTGTGATATAAAGCGTGTTTTATAAGCTGTCTCGTATGTTATGCTGGCAGGCTATTGTATTTGGAAAAAAAAGAAAATGCAAGATAGACTATACCAGTATGGAAAAGATAGTCTTCTTTGTAAATGCATATTTATTGTAATTTTTATTTTGCCATTTATTTTGTGCAGCACTCAATGTTTTTGGCCATAATTACCGACCCTTTCTATTGACTCGCTAACATTACTGTAAGTGCAAGTTGGAGTATCAGTTGTTTTGCTTAACCTTTACCGCTTTTTCTTGTCTTTGACCATTCTCTGAAAAATTTGAAATGTGTTTTGATTTAATATGTAAAAGTACTAAAAAAAAATTGCATGTTTGCTGTGTTTCAAAAAGATTTTCCCTAGGTTTGCTGTGAAACAACTCTTTAACCCATTAAAGTGTTTTAGCTATTAATGTCTTCCAAATTTAGTTAGACATTTTGGATGCTGCAACGTATTTCTTTGGCACACTCCACAGTATTGTGGTATTTCTAAAGAGATGGTTTTCAGCAGCAATCATTTCCATATCCGCTAAATATATTAGTGCCCACTAACTGAAATAATAAACTGCTGCTCTGGGCAGTGCTTCACACTGTTTACCATTATAGATTATGACAGGCTTTTATGGGATGGAGAGTTAATTGAAGATGAAGTGATTTCTTTAGGATTAAAAGAATTGGATGATTCTCATATATAGCCAATACTGTACTTGTGAGCTTTTTGACTGTCTCACTCTGTGTTTTTTGTTTGGTAGGAATGCAAGTTCTTGAATGGAATGGAATTCCTTTGACTGGTAAAACCTATGAGGAAGTACAGTGCATCATTGGTGTACCAATTGGGGAAGCTGAAATATGTGTAAGACTGTGAGTTTTTCCCCACCTTTCTGTTTACCATTCAAACTTCATGCCTTTTATTTTATATCATGTTAAGGTGAAACCTTTATAAAACTCCTTGTTACATGAGACCGCTATAATTTCCCATAATTGGTGTGCATTAAAATACAAAGGAATATTACAATACTAGTGAGATGCCTTTTTATTTCAGCTGTTCCTTCAATAAGGAAAAATTACATTTAGTATCAATAATTGTGCATATTATTCTCTTAGCTTAAAACTATACATTCTTCCCAAAGTAAGTATCAGTACCTCAATGTTTATTTTGTCTCAGGCCTAAATCCTCATCATGAATACGATAAAGATGTTGATATACAAAGAGTGTTCATGAAACATACTAACAACAATTGAGCATTTCAAAGAAAACCTCAACCTAAGTTATTACTGAGGGTGAGGTTAAAAGATGTTTTTCTATAATTATGACAGCTAACAAAAACTGAAAGAAAAATCAACAACCATAGAAAGCATTTTAAATGGATCTATCTGCCCATATTGAATTATCTCATCTCCCATAATTTTCTTCCTTTGCCTCCTATACTGAAAAGAGCAACTCATTCTGGAGTGTGATTCCATATACCAATGACTTTCCCTCAAATGGTCATTGCGTGAGCCTGCAGTCAGGGCTAGTTAGACACTTGACAATGGCACCAATGACAACACAACCCCTCTCCCTCCCTCTGCCTTTCCCTCTACCACAACTTGCGGATACTGAAGCCAGATATAAATGGATAGATTTTTGGGGGAATCAAGGGATATGGGGATAGAGCAGGAAAGTGGAGTTGAGGTAAACAATCAGCCATGATCTTATTGAATGACGGAGCAGGCTTGAGGGGCCGCATGGCCTACTCCTGCTACTGTTACTTATGTTCTTATAGCAATTCCCAGTGAGACTGGTTAAATCAGCAAAGTTCAAGGATGAAATTTGGGAACCTCCAGGTCTGTGTTGCTTAGTACTATGCCATGGTATTTGTTTATCTGTTTATTGGAGAATAGGGGGAGGGCTGGCTGCTTCACCATCTCAAGAACAAGCCAATGGCCCAAGTCCTGCTGGAAAAATAACGTCGTTATTAATGCACAAATCGGCCAGCAAGTTCAGGCAAAGAAGAGATATGCCATGAGTTGCGAATCGCCATAACTTGCTGGTCGATTTATGCCGCTCTGCTGTTTGCCTCGCACGAACGGCATCTCGCCCTAAGCCTCCCCGTTATTTTTAAGAACTTGCTGGATTTGCACATTCAACTCAAATTAAACTCGCCGCAGAAAGTTAGAGCTCGTACTTAACAGCGTAAGTACCCTTTTAACGACGTGATAATTGTTAATGCAATGCCAATCAATCTCTCCAGCCCAGAAAGGGAACTATTTAAACTGTTGAGTCTCATTCCTGCATGTAGTAAATTAATTTTAAAATTTTTAATGTTTTTCTTACTCTTCCTTTCTGTCTCTTTTTTTCTCTCTCTCTCTCAATCCAATCTTTCTTTCCGTCTTTATTTCTCTTTCCATATCTGATTTGACTCTAATTCAGCCATTCTAATTCACCCTCCTTCTCTGTTGTTCCTCTGTTTCTTTCTCAATCCTTAAATCTCATAGGTTAAAGAGCTAGACTGTTGGTCCCGCCGTTCACTACGTTTCAGACGGCCCATTGCCCTCGCCACACCGTTATCAGCTCGCACTTCCAGCAAGTTACAGGGCAAAAGTTTTCACGCGGAAGGGTGCAGGGAAAATCTAACTAACGGCATGCACCGCGAGATGCCCTGCTCCAGCAAGATTTGGGCCATTATTTCTGCTCCCCAATTTTCTACAATATATGAATTAAAGCAATAACTTCTAACATGAGCAGCATTTTACAGCTAGAGACCACTATTAATGGGCCATAATAGTAAAGGTCTTTCAGCTCATTTACAGTTGTAATTAAAATACAAATCACTTTGCATTTGCAGTAGAGAAATCAATGACCATTGACCTTTATTGATACATGGTTAATTACTGTTTGAATTGACTGGTATAAAATCTAATGCATTATAATAATGGTTCAAACTTGTTCAGATAATAAAGATTTCACTTTAAACAAACCCATCCATTAGCTGTTTGGCACTACACTACAGCCAGTTTATTGGTGCATCGGTAATGGAGGATGCCTGGAAACTGCCCTTGTATCATTAACCACTGCTCATATTATCTTTGCGATTAAATAGTAAAATGCTAATGGGGCTATTTACAGTGATCTGAAAATTCTATTAATATTTTCCTTTAGGGACCTCAACATGCTATCCGATTCGGAGAACCTCCAGCATTTGGAGTTGCACGACCAAGCAAAGGCTGGTAGGAAAAATTACAAGTGTTTATGCTAAGTAAAATATCTGTTATTAAACTGTAAAGACTAAACATCAGCTGAAATATAATGTCTGAAATTATCGTGAACAGTAAGTATGCTTTAATATTGAACAGATGTGGGCTGGTTTGGTGATGCAGTATGTTGGTTAACTAACACCTAATGCAACAAGCGGTAGACTGCAGGTTTGCTGCCATGATCTCCCACATGGTTTAAGCTGAGCTATCTAGTATTGGCAGGTCAAAGAGCAAGTTTGCCAGTCCACCCAGTTGTCCCGAGAACACTGTATGGATCCCAAAGGAGAGAAGCGTTACATTATGAAAAGGAGGAGACTTAGTGATGTAGTGGAGGTGATGAATAAATGGAGGTGATGATAAATATAAGAATGTAGGTAGCATAAAGGTTCACTGAGTCCATCCTGCTCATTTAGTCATCCAGATCATGTTCCCAGACCTCATCTAACAATGACTAAATAGGTACAGTCTATTCTTGCTTTCTGATAACGGTACTGATGGCCTAAAGCACTGGCTCCCATAAAATATAATAAAACCACCCCAGGGCACACACAGAGTGTCATCAGAGTGATTAATAAGGGGTATGGCAGGTGAAATCCATGAGGTCAAAAATACCATAGAAAAATTAAAATGTTTCCAAATCATTACAGATTTTCTGATTTTCTTTTTTGAGAGAAAGGTTGAGCATGTGAGTATGCAGTACTGGAGTAACAGAAAATTACTCTTAAATACAAAGTAGCACATAACTTTTCTTCAATTCCATTATGTATAATAATTAAGGAATAACAACTTTGGAAGAAATAGACTTTGTAAGAAATAATTTGCATTCTTTCACCAAATCAAGTTAAAAGAAATCATCCATGAAATTATATAATTGGCCCTAATATGGTCTTAATACATTTTCCTTTCGACAGTGTTGAACTATACTATTTTCATGCTCATTATAAATGAGTGCAATCAGACGTGCATAACATAAGTACTGCTTTAGGGAACATTCCTTTCATCCAGACTGATTCTGTTAATATAATCATTCCGTGATTGCACTTTGTTAGGATAAAAATAAAAATGATTGCAATCGCCCCGAAATTCCTCTCAACCCAGTTGTGCCGAGTCTCTGCTCTTTCCAGACTGGTTGCCTTGTAAGGAGTGCAGCCTCTGTTCTTTACAAGGCAAATGACAGCCAGAGGACGGAGCCAGAGGTTGGGACACCCTAAGCTGGAAAGTCCCCGCTCCTGAGCTTCAGTCGGGACCCAGCATTGTACTGGCAGCTGGTATGCCAAATGAGTAAAAGAGTACCAGCCTCCAGAAGGGCATTTTTAGGCCTCACTAATGGGGCCAGGCCGGGCAAGCAGCCTGAATTCCCGAAAAGGTAAAATATTTTTTGGGGTTAAAAATTTTCAAAGGTCAGTCCCCTTGCTCAGCATAATGGCCGGCCTTGAGAGGGGAGGGGAGAGGGAGATGGAGAGGGAGGGCTGGGCAACCAACCACGCACAAGACTTTCTATCAATTTTGAGCAGGTGTGACCGAATTGGTGCTTGCACCCACCTGACCCTTGCAAAGGAGATGCCCTAATGCTGAGCCTGCAATCTCCAACAGCTTGAGCGCTGGGGGGCATTGCTGGGCACAATCTGAAGAATTTTGGGGCCTGTATCTGCCATATTTAGAACTGTAACATTTTCACTGACAAACTATCAATTGGGATAATGGTAAATGATTGAAATTTTGGTGCAGCTATTCAACCAATCGTGCCTGTGCCAGTGCTAGCTCCCCTACCAGAGCTAGCAAAGGCCTGAGGCCTACAATTCACCCAAGGTGCTCGTTGAGCACAAAAGGAGCTGGCAGCCAGCACACATGTTACGCTCTTTTGGCCCTCAAGTTCTTTTGAAATGAGGCAGGCACCCACCCCACAATGCAGCTGGAGTGCCTCAGCAGTACTCCAGCCTCACAGTAACTGTTTGGAGGGACCATTATAAGCTAATGCCATTTGTTCCTGCTGCAATACACCCAGCCACACAGTCACTTTAAATGTGCACAGACACATAACACAAACATATTCATACAGAAACAGTTGCAGCCATTCCTTCTAATAAGTACTTGCCTATTAACTATTGAGAACATTGGAACTGACCAGTCTTCCACAAAAAGGCTACTCTGACAGCAAGGTTTTGCCTCTGCTCTTAAGGTTATTTTATGAAATGATGGCCCAGGATGTGGCATTCATTATATTGATTACAGTCCTTTACAGTCTGTGTTTTAGATTCAAAGGCAAACTACCCAGTAACAAAACATTACTCAATATTTCTCTTGAATTTCCTGCCCCAAAATATGTGTTTTTAGTTGTTTCTTAAAACTGCGCTCAAAGTACTCTCTAATTTATTTAGGGTCTCAGCTAGTAGTGGCATCAGTATTCATTTAGATTTATGGGTAGTGTGAGAACATTAAGAACTGCTACTTCATGTGCAGAGGAAATCCTATGTAAATATAATTTTCACTTTTGGGTGACAAGGAAATTCTTGCTCCTCACAATTAATTGCTTTAGCCAAAGAAACATTCTGGAATCACTACACTTCTGGTTTCTGTCACTAGCTGAGGCTGCAGGAATATAAGTTGCAGAAGCATCACTGCCATTTTGTATGTGATTACATTGGGTTTTCTTTTCTTTCTCTTAAGCAATGTTTTCAATATTTTTTTTCAGGAGAAAAGCAAAAGTCTCCAGGAGTTGACCCTAAACAGCTGGCTGCTGAACTACAGAAGGTGTCTCAGCAGGCACCTTCTGTGGTTACCTCAGCCACAGAAAAAGGACCCCACACCCATTCAGGAACTACATCAGCTACCTCTAGTGCTGTCCCCAGCCCTGGGCAGCCTGGTTCACCTTCAGTTAGCAAAAAACGACACAGCAGCAAGGTGAGCAGATGCTGTCAAACGATAAGCTTGCTTGCTAATACCGAAAGCAAACTCAATTTACCAATGAAACATGTTTTACAGGAATCAGACATTAGACTGGTTGAATTCAATAAAATATAGTTTATAAGTTATACATCTACAAAAAAAAGTTTACTGAAGTGAAATAAAATATCTAGTAATTCATTAAAGGAATATATTTTGCTGTCAGCAAAAAGTTAATGGGCTCACTCTGTTTAGAGATCAGGCATTAAAGAACAAAAAAATCTAGCAGTGGAAACTACATCTATAATGAGAAGTAAACCAAAAAACAAGGCCAAATTTAGGTTTTAGACCATGATGTCGATGTAATCATCCACAATAAGCTCATGGATGGCAAGGGCCTTGATCAGGGAACATAATGGCCCAGAATATACTGTGAAAGTAACGGTGAGGCTAACCGCTTACCGTTATTTATGCACAAATCGGACAGCAACTTCCGGCGAGCGCACGTGCGCAGTTAATCACGAAAATCCGGAAGTTGCTGTCTGAGATGCGCGGCCCCTCCATCAGCTTCGCGAAAACGGCATCTCACTGTCTGACTCACCATTCCAATACACTGAATGGCATAAAGTTCCTATACTTACATGGTAGATACAGACTAAACTCGCCACAAAAAGTTAGGGCTTGTCCGTTCCAGTCTAAGTACCCTTTTAACAACGTGATAAGTCTTAATTGCTGCCAAACAATGTCTCTGGCACTGAAAATTAACATGTACAAGTGTGCAGTCTCATTCTTTCAGCTTTTAATTGTTGTTAGAGATTATTTTTAAAAATTTAAATAACATTTTTTTTTACTTTTTCTTTCTGTCTCTTTTTCTCTCTCTCTTAATTCAATCTTTCTTTCCCTCTCTTTATTTCACTTTCTGTACCTGATTTGACATTGAATTCACGATTCTAACTTACACTTCCTGGTTCAGACTCTGCGCTGCTCATTAACGATTCTTCAATCTGATTGGTTTCGGAGATGCACAGTTGCTTGCCCTGTTCACACAGGTCCCAGATGCCCTGTAGAGGGCGCCACGCTGTTTGGATCTCTAACTTACAGCAACTTTCAGCGCAAAAGCTCATAAAAAGTCTATGGGCGTTGCCGCTCACAGTAAATTCATACCCAGCTGTTGACGACATGAAACTCTTCAATCAGTCTCGCATGGGATCCATTTACCTCCCTACCCTCCCTTCCCACCTATCTAGTTCAAATGATTCTCCATAGCTGCCTTAATGTTCCTTATAAACCAATAATGATTTCAATATACTACATAGTAATAGATAATAAATTAACAGATTTACAAAATATTAATTGATTCCCGAAAATATTATTTTTATTCTCTTTCAAGAGAACCTGTTTTTTCAAAATGAAATGATTTGACATTGTCAGGCGTTATTGTTTATTTTTCTGTTGGTCCTTCCAAGTGAGTAGAGATGTAGAGCATGATTTTAGTATGGCGGTGGGAACTCAGCGAGTAGGTGAATAATCACGCGGGAATCCCGGAAATAATTTTAGAGCGTTGGATTGAGCGATCACAGCTCAATTGAAAGCACTTAATTTTACTACGACTCCCTGGCCCAGGAGAGGGATGATGACAAAAGGGGACGTGGAAGTGCAGACTCCACTCAAAGCACTCCCACCTCTCACCTGTTGCCCCCCCCCCCCCCACCACAACCAGTACCTGCAATGTTGCTTCGCTGTCCAGATGGCCGAGTCTGCCCCGGAACAGGTGCAGGTGGAGCAGTCTTTGGCGGGGCCCTCACGGGCTCCTAAACCCAGAGGTCATAGGCCAAGAACATCTCAGTAGTCTGGGCAGATATCTGAGCAATCTGCCACTACCTCTGCTGAAGCCTCAGGGGACGCATCATGTAGAAGCGGTAGGAAGAGAAAGGCTAAGCAATTGTAATTCACCAAGGGTATGCACAAGGGTGTTTGACGAAATGTCATGTTGTTAATTTATATCTTTTTAGTAATGTCACATTAAATTTAATAATTATCACCACCACCGCCACGTCTTGGCCATTATTGAGGCCCTTTTGTGAATTCGCCCTTTCATGTGCTTCGTCGTGAATGCCAATACATGATGCCACCCATTGGTTGCTTGTGCAATGGGTGGTTGAAGGACTGTTTTGTGCAAACCGGAGGGAGGAGGGCGTTGGTGGTGATGGTTGTTCCAGGCGGCCTGAGTATTTCAAAGTCTTCAATTTGCACATCTCAACATGAGAACCTGTTAGAGATTAGGGCATCCCTGGCATCATGGGCAGCCATGTGCACTGCTGCACTAGCGATAGGTTCTCCATCTTCATTTTCTTCGTCCCCATCCTCCACCTCATATTCATCCTCATCCTCCTCCTCTTCTTCAATGTTGCCAGCAGATGAGGATGCTTCATGAGTGCATTCGACCTCCTGAAGCGCATCTTCGATATTCCTATGGCTTGCTCAGTGACAGACCTGGTGATGATGTGGCTCTGGTTGTACCACTGTTATGCCCCGTTGATGGGGTTTCTCACGTGTGTCATGAGCCACGCCTGCAGTGGGTATCTCTCATCTCCAAGGAGCCAGCCCTTAAGTCTGTCTTCTGGATGGAAGAGGTCTGGAATGTTGGACTCACGCAAAAATAATGAATTATGGCAGCTGCTAGGGAATCTGTCACACACCTGCAGAAATCTCTCCTGGTGGTTGCACACCACCTGTGCATTGATGGATTGATATCCCTTTCGATTTATGAACAGTCCAGGCTCATGTGGAGGTCTTCGGATTGCTAGATGTGCGCAATCAATTGCACCCTACACCCGTGGGAAGCCAGCCAGGGAGTTGGCCATTGACCAGAAACCTAACTGGACCAGCCATATAAATACTGTGGCTACGAGAGCAGGTCAGAGGCTGGGTATTCTGCGGCGAGTGACTCACCTCCTGACTCCCCAAAGCCTTTCCACCATCTACAAGGCACAAGTCAGGAGTGTGATGGAATACTCTCCACTTGCTTGGATGAGTGCAGCTCCAACAACACTCAAGAAGCTCGACACCATCCAAGATAAAGCAGCCCACTTGATTGGCACCCCATCCACCACCCTAAACATTCACTCCCTTCACCACCGGCGCACAGTGGCTGCAGTGTGTACCATCCACAGGATGCACTGCAGCAACTCGCCAAGGCTTCTTCGACAGCACCTCCCAAACCCGCGACCTCTACCACCTAGAAGGACAAGGGCAGCAAGCACATGGGAACAACACCACCTGCACGTTCCCCTCCAAGTCACACACCATCCCGACTTGGAAATATATCGCCGTTCCTTCATCGTCGCTGGGTCAAAATCCTGGAACTCCCTTCCTAACAGC
The DNA here is from genome assembly GCF_035084215.1 of Heptranchias perlo. Taxonomy (NCBI): domain Eukaryota; kingdom Metazoa; phylum Chordata; class Chondrichthyes; order Hexanchiformes; family Hexanchidae; genus Heptranchias; species Heptranchias perlo. The sequence continues at coordinate 31,612,452 of NC_090348.1, read as the reverse complement.
ACAGTGGGAGAACAGTCACCACACGGACTGCAGCGGTTCAAGAAGGCGGCTCATCACCACCTTCTCAAGGGCAATTAGGGATGGGCAATAAATGCCAGCCTCGCCAGCGACGCCCACATCCCATGACCGAATAAATAAAAAAGAAACCACTGCCCTCTCAGTCTGGTTGATGTCGTCGCGGGGGAAGATGACATAGTTGGATGCCCTGGCAAACAAGCCATCCGTCACCTATCATATACACCTATGTGCAGATGACTGAGACACCCTGGAGCTGAAACCTTTGGCGCCCTAGAAGGATCCGACGGCGAAGAAATTGAGGACAGTGGTGACTATAACTGCAATCGACAATGCATGGCCACCAGGTCTGGCCAGGAGCAGCTCTTCATGAAGAAGCCTGCAGACTCAATCTCAGCCTAAATAGCCACTGCTCCTCAGAGAGGTCCAGGAAGCTTAGCCTCTGCTTGTAGACCCTCTCACATGGGTAGTGCTTCCGGCGACCTCAGCCCCTCCATTGGGCCCCTTCCTGCTCTTCGCCAGGCCCTTGTTATGCACCTCTGTCTTATTCATCTGCAGATCCCAGAACTGCACACCATGCCTGCCGCAGATGGTGATGTGCCTCCTCCTCTGATGTACTGTTGAAGAGATCCATTTTGCCCCCATCCTGATCGTGTCAGTTTGAGAGGCTCCAAAATGTAGATAAATTTGTCTGAGGGAACTGAGTGCCCAGCTGCAATATCTCACCTTTTATTAAGATGTGTCAATCACTGGTTTAAAGGGCCAAATGACCTTCGGCTGCATCTCGCCTCCATTTCTATGGCGTGTTTCAGAAGCCACGGGAGACACATTCAGGAGAAGTTAAACTAGTTTCTGTTGCAGAATCCACAAAAAATTAAGTAGCTAATGTGTTTCAACTACCTGAATTGACCCTTTAAATATCGGCCCACTGGCTTTAAGTGGCGGTAGGACTTCTGGGTTTCTGTTGTACACGCATCCAAACCTGCCTGGGTTAAACCAGGAAGTGGGCGCGTTGGAGCCAGGATGCGGTCCTGCTCCAAAAAGCTGGTACTTTAACCTCCCACCTGCCCCCAACCCACCTGTTCTCGGGGGTTAAGTCTGCAATCCTAACGTTGCCGATGACCTGAGGGTGTAAAAGGTCATTGTGTCTGAGAATCGCCATTGATAGCATAGCCAGAATCCTGAGAAGGCCCGATTTTACTCATCAGTATTAACTAGCACTATAAAGTAATGTTGCTGTTGTAGATGAACACTAGTGGGTCTCTGTGTACCAGTCAACTTCAAGCAGAAGATTATACAATTAAAGAATAACATATTCACTTGGTTTATCTCAAAGAAACATGTTGCTATTATGGGTTAGAACAACCAACCTGTGTGGAAAATCTGGAATGAAAGAAACTGAATTTGTGAATGTCTGTAATAAATCTTATTCTGTTGATTGTCTATCTTATCTGTATAGGCAATTTCTGCAGTGAAATAGTTTTGTTATCTTCTAATTAAATACTTGCAAATCCTAACTGGTACAGTTCCCCATAGGTGTCATTCTTCATGTTTGTGTGCATGGTGTTTTCAAGTTAAAGCAGCCCGCTTGATTGGCACACCATCCACCACCCTAAACATTCACTCCCTTCACCACCGGCGCACTGTGGCTGCAGTGTGCACCATCCACAGGATGCACTGCAGCAACTCGCCAAGGCTTCTTCGACAGCACCTCCCAAACCCACGTCCTCTACCACCTAGAAGGACAAGGGCAGCAGGCACATGGGAACAACACCACCTGCACGTTCCCCTCCAAGTCACACACCATCCCGACTTGGAAATATATCGCCGTTCCTTCATTATCGCTGGGTCAAAATCCTGGAACTCCCTTCCTAACAGCACTGTGGGAGAACCTTCACCACACGGACTGCAGTGGTTCAAGAAGGCGGCTCACCACCACCTTCTCGAGGGCAATTAGGGATGGGCAATAAATGCTGGCCTTGCCAGCGACGCCCACATCCCGTGAACGAATAAAAAAAAAAGTTATTATGCTTTATATGAACTCACCATACTCCAACCTTGTAGAGACATTAGGTTTCATACATTCAGTATAATCAAAGTTTGAAGTCATGTAAATAATATGAAGAGTAATGTATTTCTGTTGTTTAGTTTCTCACCAGTTTTCTCCTCTCCTGCAGTTGTTGACTCCTTGCTGGGGTACGGTTCTACTAGGACCAATCATTATCCAATATCTTTCCCCAAGGAATCTTTGTTAATGTGTGAGCCTTGATAGTGAGTTTCAGCAGGAAACTTGACCATCGTTGGTTGGGGCATAATAACCGTGCTGTTCTCACCTGACACCCACTACTCCCAGCAGGAGTCACTGGATAGTAATCAGCAGCAAGGACCTTGGCCAATTATTCTAATTCCATACCCTACTGATATTGAGGTCAATTGTAGTGTCCCAACAGCCTCAGTACGATCAGGGATCAAACCTAAGACCTACCAGGTTTGTATGGATCAGCTACTGAAAGGATAAACTCACTAAGCCATCAGGACGCAAAAGTAATGCCTATCTAAGGGCTGGGTAATGCAGCAGTTTGCAATAATGGACTTTGAACTCTAACATTGTTTTGGATGTAGCTTAAATTGATGATATTGAAATCTTTCTCTAAGGGCTGTAGTTATCTTTAATGAAATTAAGTTTATAAGGCTTAACGTAGTTCTGAATGGTCATGAGTCAAAAGCACAAATCATCTCACAATCTAGAACAAAATTACACTGAAATGACAGTCTCACTCAAGGCCAGCTGGTTTGGAAAATGGAAGTAGCCCAGTAGGAGGTGTTTTTCTAAAGCTGGAGTTAAGGTGTATTAAGGTCCAATGGATTTAGCCATACAGCATTGACCTGGAAGTGTTTCATAATGAAACTATGTCATAAAACTGGACAAATATTTATCGAATGGGCTGATTGGTCTTTTCTCTCTGAACTCTCTTATGTTCATGTGTTTCACTCTGTAGAACCGATCTTTTATCTGGGCAAGCACAAAATTTACACAGAAATGTAGTTCCAAGAGCAGTCACAGAGTACTTTTATGTTGTAAAACAAAATTAAGAAAGGATACAGGAGAGAGAAGTACAAGGAGAGAAAGATTGAAGAGAAAAGAGGGAGAAAAATAGCAGAGAAACACTGAAGTTGCAATGTGTTAAAAGGGTAGAATTCGGATTGGTGCTTTCCTTTAACTTTTGCACTATGACTGCTTTTTCCCAGCAACACTGTTTAATGTCAGGACATCTGAATAAAATGGGATAGATGAGAGATTTGGCAGAAGGTAATCAATAAGCAATTGAGATCAGAAATGTGAGGTGAAAGAGAAAATGAAAGCAAGGAACAAATACAATAAAAAAAGAGAAACAGAATTGAAGCAGGGGCAAACAATATAGATAACATACATATCAATTTCATAACTTTGAATCACTCTTTTTCTTGTGTGTATTTTTGTATTATTCATTGTTGCATTAAAAAAAGGAAAATCAACCCAAAGATCCAGGGACATCCAAGAGCTAAAAGTAACAATTTCAGGAAAAGTCTAATCATTATATGAGAGAGCTATTACATCTTCTTTTCATTATTTTGCAGCCTCCTGAAACAGCAAGCAAGTCACATCCAATTACCGGTGAAATTCAGGTAAAAGTGTCATTTCATTCTATGTTGCAGTTTATGCTTCATTTTTCTAACACTACACAGTACCAGACATGGTTATCAATTGAGCTTCCAAAATCTGTCTACTGTTCTGTTTTATATCTACATAAGATTATTGATCTGAAATCACATTGTAAAGATATACTGCATAAATAGGTACCAAATTAAAGCAGAACAAGGTAATAATTGCGGCTTTATATCATTCTTTAAATTTTAAGTCTCACATTTTGGAATAGCAAATAAATATATGATGTCATACCGGGACTGATGCATAATGTGAAAGATCCATAAACCAAGAGCATTATAGGTCAGTTCTAATGGATTTTCTTAAGTGTGTGGTAATGATAGAATGATAGCAGTACAATATACATTATTAAATTATGTTGCTATCAGGGTTTAAGCTGATCCTAGAGTATAAGTGGATATTTTCAAATGAAATTGGAAACATGGAGACAATTTAGGCTCCCACTGGAAATTTGTATTTACACTAAAAGTCACACAGAATTATCTCTAAATCAACACACATGATTTACGACCTCACTCTTTCACCTTCCCTCCCTCTCCTCCCCCATTCTGGCTGCAAGCTCCTTTGATGTAGAGTGAAAGATACGATTGAGCTCATAATAATCACAGTAAGGTTTTATTCCTTCCTGGCAAATGACAGGTGCATTGTGATGGATAACGCAAATACCAATGATTTGTTGAGTGTGAGACATAATTCATATAGTTAGTTCCATGCATCATATGGTCAGACTAGATCCAACTGGATCCAGAGTAACTAGAGGTAATCCTATGTTCAACTGGCATCTATTTGATTGTTGGACTGTACCTGTTTATATATTGTAGTGAAATCATAGAGTGGTATTGGATATAAAATTTTCTTGTCAATTGACTTATTCTGCAAACTGCAGGACGGTTTATGGAAATGAGCATTTAGTTATGGCAATAGGGGAGTAGGAGATGGAGAATTAAGTGGATAAGCTTACAGAACCTAAATTCATTCATTCATTCATTGCATTTTGCAACTTGAAAAGGCGTCAGAAAATAAAATCAACAAAAAAAGAGATGTCAACTCCTTTTTCTTACTGTCACTTAGAATCCTTTTTTTCCCCTTAGTTACAAATGAACTATGACAAGCACATTGGAAATCTCATTGTTCATGTGCTACAAGCCCGGAATCTTGCTCCGAGAGACAACAATGGTTATTCAGATCCATTTGTTAAGGTTTATCTACTTCCAGGCAGAGGGTAAGGAAAGTATTCATGAACTATAATGTTTTTGCAAAATAAAACATTGTTCCCCCTGTTGCTCTTGTGAAATTGCTTTGGGGCTGATATTAGATTATGTTTCCTTTGTACAATGTTGAACTGCAGATAAATAATGTTCATGGAGATTCCAGCCTTTTCCGCAGAAATTGTTTGCAGATTTTAAGGGCTACTAAGATACTGGTTAGAGTTGTATTTTAAGTCTCTGTAACCTTGGTGACACTATTACTTAAGTCCTTCGTGCACAGTAAGTAAAATTGAACACAGAAGCTGATTCTGACCCACAGGACTCCTGGTTGTGGGTTTGCAGTGTGTTAAAACTTTGCAAAGAGTTATGGCCATAATGTGTACAGTGTGTTGCAATTTACCTGGGGAAAGGAATTTTAATTGGGGGTGGAGACAATGCTATCACCTGATTATCAGAGTTATCTTCTATGTCAGTTACCATGAACTGCACACAAATAATTTAGGGACGGCATAGGCTAGGTACGAGACCTTGGAACTACACATATTGTCCCAGATATTACCACAATGGCATTAATATAAAGCAGTGTATTCTGCATAACAAAGCTTAGATTATTGTTTTTTTTTAACTTCTGAAACATATTTAATTTAGGATTGTATATATGTAGAATGGTCAAAGAAAGGGTATTTGGAAATGTCTCCAATAACAAAAACTGCACTGATCATTCCAAAGACCAATTATATAGCCTTGAAATCCAGAAAGCAATTTATAGATAATGCTTAAGGTCTACTGTTTTTACACAAAATGAAATTTACTGACACATTGTAGTTTTATATAGCTGTTGATTTAATTCATAAAGAATAAATTAATATCCCCTGACCAGAATGAGAGAAGTAACAGAAATATTTTGCCTACATAAAATAGAATCCAACTTTCAATTATTGCCTTGGTGGCTCAGTGGGTTAAAACACTCTCCTGTCACTTCTAAGAAACTTTGTTCTAACCCATCCCAGACGAAAATAATCAATGTTTCCTCTTTCTCTGCCTGTGTCTCTGTAAAGACCTTGGGCAGTCTCAACCCAGTTCCTAGGGGGTGTGCACCCACAGGGAAAGCTGTCCATACGTTTTGGACAAATTGGGATTAAATCACTCAGAGAGGCAACAAGAATACTTGGGGTGAGAAATGGAAAAATTTGCATAGGTGCATTAAAGGATTGGATTAATGTACAACTTTGGAATTAAGTAGATTGAGTAAATAAATCTGGCCCAAGATATGTCTGGAAGTATTTGTTGCCAGCACCATGTGTCAATAAGTTGAAGAATTTACATTTCCCGTCACTTATATTTCTCATCTTGGTAAGTAAAAAAAATTCAATAAAAGATATAAGGGTAGATTTCTCTGACCCTTAGGCCCAGGGAATGCCCATTTCCCCAAGCTCAAAGGTCAGGAAAAGGCAGCAGAGGTCCCTTTTACTTTGCTCCGGGATTTCCATGCTTCCCTGAGGGGGTAGAGCCAACACAGCTATGTTAAGGAGGCAGAATGGGGTTTTCAGGGCCTCCTGCATTATTTTGCTGGGGCTTCACCGGCTGGGCACCTCAGTGCGGGGGTACCCACTGAGACAGTGTACAATGGCCTGCCTTTGGACTCCTGCCAACTGGAAGACCAGGGGGGGCTGTAGCTCTGCTTCAATTTGCTACCCCTTCTGCCAGTGCTAGACTTTGGCAGCATGGTGTGCCTGTGCTGAGGGTTCCCCAAGCTATGCCAAACACTTGGGCCTTGACAGGAGTAGTGCACTTCAGGTGTACTGCTGTCCCGGTGTCAGGCTGACAGGGACCCAAGAAAATCAATTCTATAACATCAAAAATTTTTGAAGTCCAGCTTTTTAATTGGGAAATAGGAATATGGATTAAATATCAATTTGTAAATAGCCAATATTGACATCCCCAATGGCTACTGGTCAATAATTCATATCCCTGGGTTGCCCGTCATTCTAATCCACCTCCACACCTGAGGCAACTTTAATCAATTCTCATCTTGGGGATTGGTTGGTTTCTATAAAATTGGAAAGCATTCCACTTCAATGGAAGAAAAACTGAAGTTTTATGTAAGCACACCCTTTAGCAGTTGATGCTGTTGTGTTAGAGTTCTGTCACAATAGACGACAAAGGATATTAATGACGACAGTACTTTATTCCAAGGAACTAGTCCTAGTTTCTTCCGTTACCAGTCCCCACCATTCTGCATTGACTCCCCCTCCATTTGCACTCGCTAATCAGTGCCATTCCTGACCTCCTGTCACACTTCATGTACATATTTGTAAAGTTATAACTATCTATACTCTACAGATGCACCTGAGAACAAATGTTAAGTGTGAACCACTACTCAGCACCATAGAAGAAATATTTGAGTTTAAAACAATTGATTTCCCTTCTTTGTGTAAATGCTACACACTTCTTAAAAGTACTATCCTCATGAAAAAAAATTGTCAAAAGTCTTTTTTTATTTATTAACACACAACACAATGATATTAATTAAGTCAAAAATCATTATTGTTTACCCCCAAACAATTGACCACATTGTGATAAAAATGATACACAGCTCCTATGTCACTTCTTTCCCAACTAAAGAGGTTTAGCAAACATTTTTTCATGAAAATACTGGCCAATAAATTATTGATCTAATCTATGATACCTCTCCTTTGAATTTTCTACACTGAAATTAATACTGTACTATTCTTTGGATGTTGCTTACCAAACGTTAGCTTGAAGGTCATGTCAGCTGTTTTCATAAAATGTTTTAATATTACCAAAGACATTTATTGAATAAAAATGGAACATGGCAAAATTTAAGACTTAATCGAGTAAGTGATCTGAAAGAAAAGGATCAGGCTCTGTACACATTAAAGGGTATGTTTTTCTCCATTTGCTAATTTTAGTAAAAAGCCAGACATGAGTGTAAAGCAGTGTTCCTTCCTTTATACTCATGTCTACTTTTTGCTAAAATTAATGAGTGGAAGAAAATATGGCCCCAGGGGATTAAATTTTGCAATGCAACTTCCCTTCCTGTGAACACTGTGTGTGGAATAACATCATTAATATGTATCAAGTCACTTCATGCTTATTGAACTGGTCATATTGAAATTCAAAATTAGACTCCAAAATTATTAAAACAAAAATAAGTGCAGTAACATCTGCCCTGCAGCCAACAGAGTTCCGTATCAACCAAGGTTTTCCTAAAGATCAGGAATTTGGGATGTAGCCTTTTCCAATATTGAGCCTAACCAGAAAGTTCCCCTCCAAAACAACACAACCCATTTCAACAGTTTCTAAACAATCTGATTTGGCTTTACCTAAGTTTGTAGCTACTAGATGGAGAATCAATTTTAGATTGACCTATTAAAATCCAGCACAAAGAATGATTTATTAGCTGGCTGGTGCTGTATGATGCCAGAAGCCCAATTACCATGTCCTAGGTAGCTATAGTTACAGGTGTGAGATAGGACAAATTATATTGATCATGAATTCAAAATGTCATTGCAAATTCTCACAAAAATGGTTTGAAGCAGTATTCACTGAAGGTCAAAGAAATATATTATCCTCCCCCCACCCCCCTCACTTCATTGCTTTCATAAATGCCTTGAAGAAACTGACCTAAATAAACCTTTTAATAAAGAATAGAAACTCTACCAATAGGCCTTATGTATGATATATTTTGTTAATATTTTTAAGGGGGCTTGTGCCAATGTCATCCAAAGGGGTTCCCTCCTTCACACTTGGGCCAGATTGCTTTCTCAAGCTTCAGATTTGGACCATCTGTATTTGATGTGGTCTGATTCTGAATAAAAGTTCTTCTTAAAGTTCATTGTCCAATATGAGCTGTCACGACAACTTGCAGTAGCCCCATTGTAAGCAAACAGGCATATTGGAACTGCGCAGTACACTCCTGGAGAAGGGCAGTCCAACAGGAGAGACACTGAAGTAAGGGCCAGAATGGTGCCTTCCTCAAATATTAAATATGTAGGAAAGCATGCAGAGCAATACTTTTAGCATAAAGTGCTCCTTTAACTACATAATATAAAAAATCGAAGCAAGTGTCTCCTTGCAGCAGATACATTATTCATTCTGTCTTTTATGGAGACCCACCATTTTGGATCTCCTCTCACACTGAGTTACTCAATGGAGCCATTCCAATGACATGAGTTACTGGAGAAATTAGTGCTTTAGATCAGACCGAATATCAATCTAGAGCTACCAAAGCTGGAACAATCAGTAATTACCTCAAATGTAATATTTTTTTCTTCTGCAAAGCTTCTGTATAATGCTTCTGGCACAGGGCTGTATTTTCCAATGGGTAGGTGGTACAGCTTGCTGTAGTAATTATCCTCTGTTGCTGACTCTAACTCCATATTTTGAACATTAAGATTCTTTGTTGTAAGTATTCAGCTATTTTAACACCCAAAATATTGAAAAGGGAGCAAGATATCTGTCCCAGTAATAAACTGAATGCTAAATGGGAAAACATTTAGTGTTTTTATAAACAACCCGCCAGTGGAATCCCATTCAAACACGTGACTGGAGTCCTTGTCTGCTGAGGACCGAACTTGAGAAGTATACATGGACTGAGGCTTTCTTATCCTATAATGTTGCCACTCTACTGCCTTCCACATGTCGATAAAACCAATCCATAAAGTAATTTAACCTGACATCTATCAACAGCACTACAAGTTTTACAAGGGAAAGGCCATTTGGAATCCAACTTGAACCAAAACTTAACTTTTTTCAGAACATCTAAACTGTTTAGGAAAGCACTGGTATTCATTCTGGTCATTCCACAATATGGATGTCAAATGAGGGCAGGATTAGACTTAGCATTGGTTTCCCCATGACAAAGTAACTTATAGACACTCATTCTCTAGGATCACACTTGAAAAGTAGCTACTTGGGCTGAAGTGGAGGGAGGAAATAAAAATGTTTCCATATTCATTCTATCAAAAATGTAATTACAAAATATTGATTTTTTTTTTTGTCGGTTTTATTATGTTAGATATTAATTTTAAATAATGTACAGAGCCTTGTATAATCCAGGGAGAAGGCTGGTAACTGTCTGTTTCATATTACATTAGCTGTTTGTTTTAGTGTCCTAACCCAAATACTTATTTTTCCTCCCCTCCCTACACTTTTAATATGAATTAGTTCACATGCTCAGCTTAACTCTCTATCTCACTCTGATTTGTCTTTGCCTTTGTGCATCTTCTTTATTTCTATTTGCTCTGCTCTCTCCTCAACCTTTGGGCGTATTCAGCCAAGTTATGGTTGTCCAGAATGCAAGGTAGTGTTTGCTTTTTCCTTCTGCTTGTAATTTCTGTTGAGCAGACCATTGTGCAAGTTACACTAACAACGCCTGGATGGACTGACTTTAGAGCTGGATTTTCTTTGCACATTTATATCGGGCTGTGTGGCATAACAGGCATTATTTATTTGTTCTACTAACCAGTAATTTTCTTGATGACTCCTTAACACTTCAAAATAAGAATGCACCTCTAAAGTTAGTCACTTCCTAAGTATAAAAGAAATACGATTCTGACTTGATAATCTGACTGTTTGTACCAGGATAGTTAGAAATTATTGGGTTTTCATGGAAATGATGTAATGCAATAATGAAAAAGAATGTCCAATTTTCTGACTTAGTTACCCATGTTTTATGCTGGTTCAGTACAATGCTTTTGGTCTGGGGCAGGGAAGAGAGGGACAGAATGGGAATACAGTACCAGATCCAGATTTGAATCCATGTAAATTTGCTTGTTTCAGTCAAGCCAAACTGCAACAGAATTTACATCAGACCAATACCAGTACAGGTTTTAATAAAATAGCAGATATGAAGAAATCTGCACAGAAACAACACAACACTTGGAGAAGTTAAGTTTTGCCTTATATTATCAACATCACCATTGTATCTTCAGTGGTTATGATATGTTCTTAAATGGAGAATTCAATTTTACATTAAAACATCCAAAATCAAACAACAATCCTACTTAAAGAAATAGTATTGCTTCCTTTTTTTATAGCTGAACATTCTCAAAGACCATACTACAGTCAGCCAGCATACAATTTGGGTAATCAACAAAGGACAAAATCCAAACCTTTTTTAACTTCCTAAAGTAGATATAAAGTTATCAAATGTGCATGTACAGTACACACCAGATAAAATCTGACAATTCACTCTGGCTTTCTATCCCCTCAGCTTCAAATCCTGTATAGCTGAGGTGTCCAAAGTAAAGCCTGTAGGCCATGTTTACCTCATGAATCCTGCAAGTCTATACACAAAGCCAAAGTAACTCGGTTCTATTTGCAATTATATTTTTTACTTTTTGATTTGTCGTGTTTCAGTTTTGTGGGCCTGGGAGTTTGGAAATGGGTATTCTCAGCACTGTAATCTCATTGATGTTTATATACTACAGCAGAACTCAAAGATTTACTCGTACCCCACATTGCGATATTTATATATGGCCTGTGAGCCCCTATGGTGGCCCACAAAAACAAAAAGCTTCGCCATTCCTTCTGTAAGGCGTGACAATAGTAGATGAGTCACTATTTGAAATTAGGACAAGCTGTAGTGATGCTCGAGGAGCAACTGTTTGTTCGTCTAGCATCATATAAATTGTATACCTCCTGTACAAATGGTAAATATCCCCTTTATGGTTACTATTTGATACACATGTGCTCTACATATACATACCAATGTCAGCTTTTGTGTTGTGTGTACTGTGGAGCTAGATTAAACAATTGGCCCAAACGCAGCCAGCCCAGTATGGTTAAATTGATGCAAGGCTAACTATTTGAATTTAGATTTTTAACTATATAATTTTAAGCAAAGTATTTACCAAAATATTAGGATTTACATCTTGATTCCAAACTTCTCCATTTTCAATTACTGTTTTTATTAATAAAAGTTTTAAAGGTATCAAAAAATGGGACCTACTATCAACCAGTTCTTTTTTTCAAAATCAAAGCTGCATTTCCATTCATGAGATGCATGACAAAAGAGCAGATTAACAAGTCTTTGGGGTAGATTTTGACTTTGTGCAATAGTGTAAAATAGGTGATGGCGAATTTGCAGCCCCTTTTAAATCTCTCCTGATTTTTATTTCTATTGAAGTCAGTGGAAAAAAATTGGGAGAGAGGTAAAACAGGCTGCTGATTTACTATCCTCTGTTTTACACTATCGCACAAAATCAAAATCTATCCCTTTGTGTCAAATTTTGTAGTTTGTCAAATATTGTTCTGTGCATGTGCAGATCGAAAAATAAAATATCCTAATATAACAAGTGTTGAATCTGGGGCACTTCTAGTTAAGAGACGATATTCCATTTCCTTGGCCTGCTTATTTCCTAATGCTCAAATTATAACCAAGCTTTGCCTTTAATAATTCTGTCATCAGTTTCTGGAGCCCAGTACCATTGTAGTTTATTTCTTTTTTGCAAACACGATTACAAATTTATCCTTTATTGGTTCCTCTCCAATTAAGCAGTTTGCCTCCAATTAATCTTCTTCAGCTAGGAAGGTAGGTTAGGACTCCCGCTCCTCCCCCATGGTTATCCATACTTGATGGAGGGCAATATAGATGAAATATTCCACGGTCAAGCATTTGGCATCCATAGGTTTTCATGTTTATTTGTCCAGCAGACAATTGGCAAAACTCTTTACATTAGTATGTTTTGCTCTTTTCACTAATTTCTGTGAAAAAGTTGATGTAGGTATAAAATAGCATTTTCCATCTACTTTTTTGCTAAAATTTGTCAATAGAGGAAAATATGGATAACTGCATTTAATATTCAGATGAAGCATTTATTTGCTGTCTTCAAAGTGTAAAATATAAGCTTCGAGTATCCCTTAATTTCAATGAAGTATAATATATTAGCAAATTGAAAATAGATTTTATTCACCTCTGCTAATTTGCAAAGTTTCAAGATTTTAAAATAGTTGATGTGGCATTTAGTAATAAACTTATTTTTCTGTTTGTTGAATGTTAACTTGAAGCTTATCAGCAGTGGTATAAAATGATTGGAGCCAAAAATCTGCAGCCATTCTGGCACACTCCCACCATAACTCCATTGGGAAGGTGGCAGAAGGGTGCAGATAATGCAAGGACTTGGATACATGGGGTCCCAGCCTTACCCAGGTGTTTCCGCCTGGCCTTGCAAGGGACAGAGCCTCCACCTTCCCAAACAAAGTCAGCGGCATAGGAGGGGGCTTAGCTAAACGGGGCCCGGAACTCCTAGCCCAGGAGTTCCTACATTCCTAAGCTGGTTGCAGTGTTGCAGACTGGTACACCAAGTTGGACCAAGTGTATTGGCCCATCCATTGGTAGAGTGAAGCCCACCTCGGGTCCAGGCCTTGACTGTGGCCTGGACTCCTGAAGATTGAGTATGTTTTTGGAGGATATTTCAGCACCCTTAGAGAGGGGGCTGAAGGGGCAATTCCATTTTATTTCCGAAGAGGGGAGACCCATCAACTCCCTTCCCCCCACCCCCCCGCACCCTACGTTAGGATTCCCCACATCTCCACCATGGTGGACAGCCCTAATGGTAGAGGTACCTGCCCAGGTTTTGCAAATAAGGTGTTTTCCCCCTAACCCTGCAAACTTTGGCAGAGTCAGCACTGGAGGTCATCAACAGGCAAATCCAGGCATTTAAACTAGGATCATAAGCCTGCAGTTTTCTGTCCCATCATATTTCATTTTCATACTATTCCCTTCATGTTTTATTGGAAAAACTTTCTCCTCTTGAGTCCTTTATTGTTAAATACTACACATTGACATAGAAGATGGGAGCTAAACAGGTCCCAGCACTGCTACCGCTGTTTTTACTCCAGCTAATGAGTTTAACAACAGTCCCATCAGTCTTCCAATCTTGCCTTGCTCCTGGAGGGGTGGGATTATGATTCACGCCTGTTCAGTGCCCTCCTAGATAGTCTGCCTAAGATCGCCAATTCAGAAAGCAAGTTTCTTAACCTTTACACTAGCAAGCTATCCAGTAGGGTGCCAGTATAAGCTTCATATCACTTTGCTCATGAGTTCATATACATCAAATGCTGATGACTAACCTCTTTGATGTGTCATCAACTCTCCCATTGCATTGATTACAACTACCTCCCATAGGTAAAAACTGTCCCACTGTCATACACATTGTATGTCCAGATGGTGTAGAGAGATCACTGATTCTTTGGGCAGAAGACAGAAGGAAATGCAATTATATCAATATAATGTTACATGGGTTTATATCTATTACTAATAAACGTGAAATTAAACTCTAATAAGTATTGTGGCAGAGCTTGAATATCTGAAAGATTATTTAATGAGATTGACACTGACTGTGGGCCAAGAACCTGGATATTGATATTAACGTTTTGCTTTCACCAGGCTTTCTTTAGCAGATATACATTTGAACAGAAGCATTTTTGGTGGCGGTAAAAATTTAATCGGTTTAAAAATATTGAGGTCTCTGCATTCTCAGTTTTTAACAGAAATGCTTAAGGAAAACTGAAATAATCTTGGGTAAAACACATTTAAAAACATTTTTTTTCGTGGCTTTTCTCCTGAGACTCATTTATTAGCCGAATAGAACAGTTAAATTGTAAATTCATTTCAACACAGGCACAGTTCAGAATTACTATTTTTGGTTGGATGTTTGTACTGAGAGTCAGTAGTGATCTCATTCTATTACATATACAAATGGCACCATATTTTTGGCTACATTTTCACCCAGTTAAGTGAAATTCAAGACTGTTTCTTTCATACACACGGTCTTCGTGAGCATAATAAAGAGATGGGAGAGATTAAAACAATAGTTGATGACAATTATGCAGTGATCACCATGTATCTTTTTTTCCCACCCATTATAAAACATTGGCGTACAATGTACCAGGATAGGAAAGCAGGCAATCTGCTCACAGCTTTCTGCAACTCTTGCTGAGCCAGATGCTAAAAGGTTCACAAGAGCAGCATGAATTGAGTTACCCTTCAATTTCACTATCCTCTTCTGGGTAAACATTGCCAGAACCCTACCTCTGATGGTCAGACCCATGTTTTGTCACATAGAATATACGGCATTAGTACAGCAGTGTAGTCAGCCAATTAGCTCCATTGAGGCCACAGTATATCTGCATTGGTATTTTGTTTTAGCTGTAGTAACATAATGGCAGACAGGAATTTTCTCTGGGATATTAATTCGAAAGCATTTGCAAGTTATCACCATAGCAGAAAGTGTTTATACTGAGGAATTCTTGCACATAATTACATAGGCCTAAAGAAAAACAAAATATGAACAACCTATTGGAAATCAGTGATCAGTGACCAGGTTTTGTAAAGAAACTATTTAATATATCCTATTCAACTAGTTCTGTTTAGAAAGACAGCTTATCTGTAAGGTCAAGGGATTAGTACTTTCTGTGGCCATTGAAAATAATGGGAGGCAAGTGCACTTTAACCAAGACAAATGTAGATTGTTCACTAGTAGGGGGTAAATGCACAGACATATTATACGTGTTTAACCTGAATTTTGTGATGAAAATAAGGTTATCTTTTGAGCTACTTATGTAATTGGAATGTATTGGCAGTTGTCTCACTGTTCTTTTCACATGCCAGTGCTCACTACAACAACAACAACTTGCGTTTATATAGCGCCTTTAATGTAGGAAAACATCTCAAGACTCTATACTAGAACTTTGAGTTTAAACACTTGCAATAGTGTAAGGAGCCTATTCTCTCATACATTTTATTTAAAGTGGAGTTGCTCTTTAAGTAAAACAAAATTACCAACTTGAATCCAATTGGGCAAGCAAAAGCTTAGAATGAAACTATTCTCCCATTTTCTCAAAAAAACTGAAAATGCAGATATGTTTTCTTATTTCTATAATTACTTTTGTCTTTAAATACAACATATATATAATTCCTAGCATCTGATTTATTTAATGATGCATTGTGTTTTACAACAGTGTAGAGAACAAGCGCAGAACTAAGCATGTGCAGAAAAGCCTCAACCCAGAATGGAATCAAACTGTGATTTACAAAAACATCTCAATGGAGCAGGTAATACTGTAGTTTAACAACTCAGTATATTTGCATTGGAGACAGAGTGATTTAGAGACAAGGCATATCTTTGGGAAAATAAGATGCAGCAGAAAAAGAATTGATTCCACTTGGAATAGCACAACCACAAAATTACCACAATAAATTGTGGGAAGAATTCAAATTTGTAGCAGATCATGGAGATGTGCATAAGCCATCCTGAGGCTAACATTTGCTGGTATATTAATAGTACATGAGTTGAATATGGTGAAAGGAAATGATTGAATCTGGAAACTTGCACTGGTAGACACATGCATGCTCTGCTCAGTCTTTTTAATGACATTTCTCAAGTATGAACATTTTTGTGATATTGCTTTCCTCCTAAAAGTATTTTCACCTTTGACAAAAAAACATCAGAAGTCCCCTTCAAACTTGCAATCCCCATCTCTATTTCCACAGCCAGAGATGGAACTCATAAATATCATTCAGAAAAATGACTTCCTATTTAACTCTTCAGGTCTGGCAATATTTAAGCCCCTTGCACTATTTTCTTTGTACTGGAGGGAGGGATGGAAGGTGAAAGGATTAACCTTGCCTGTTCGTATATATGTACCCTTTAATTTTTTTACATATGTAGATTGGAATACTTTTGACTCTCACAGAAGTAAGATTGAACATTTTTAGCTGTTGCCAGTACATTTTTCTGTTTGGCTTTTTACTGCCAAGGTCATGTTTCATTGAAGAATAGTCTCAGTTTTTGCTACATTTGCGTACAAGTGTTTAATATATTTGGATGACATTCCTCAGTCCCTATTTGAACTGAGTTACTAACCTTCTTACCTTTAACAGGTAAATGCCTCGCTAAAATAGCACACAAGAGAATTTCGTTCTGAGCCGCTGCCACCCGTTTTACAGCCCACCCGGTTTTCCTATCCATTGACTTGGACGTCGGGCGGGGTGTAAAACGGGTGGAAGACTGCTGCCGCCTATTTCCCACCTGATGGGAACAATTAGAATCAACCCGATAGTTCCAGCGGAACATTTTCCTCAGGATGTCTTCTTGGTGAAGCAGCATGGCAAGTGCCCCATTCTTTCAAGGTGACCCATTTTTTGCAGCAGTTGTTACAGGTGTAGAAGTAGGATGGAAAGAGGAATGAGGCACATCTGGTGTAGCAGAAGGTGAAAGAGCAGAGTGGGCTGATGTGCACTGGCTGACATCTTGTCAACCTGCAAAAAAATTAATTAGGCTGTTAGTATGAGACACAGAGCCTAAGCCAAACAGTTTGCTAAAAGAAAATACATAATGCTCTGCACTGATCTTTTAAGTATTTCCTCATCTTTATTTAAAATATTAAGAAACTTATTGGTTTACAGATCAGATTCTCAACCAAGCGCACAATGCTGCAGTGGTTCAAGGTACCATTATGTACATTTCTAGATGAATGTTCAGCAGAATATCTGTGGATCCTGAGTAGATTGCTTATTCGTAACATAATTTAGAAAGGTGGCAGCATAGTTTAATTACGTAAAATACTGCGGATGCTGGAATCTGAAACAAAAACAGAAAGTGCTGGAAACAGGCAGTAGGTCAGTCAGCCTCTGCGAAGAGAACAGACAAGTTAATGTTTCAAGTGCGGATCCTTCTTTATTTTCATTATCTTAATATGCTTCAGCAGCAACTTTGATGTGTTAGGGCGTGAATGTTGCACGTGAACTCAGGTGGATCTTAAAGCTCCCATGGCACTATTCGAAGAAGAGCAGGGAGTTCTCCTGGTGCCCTGCACCAGCATTTCTCCTTCAACTAACACCACCAAAAGCAGATTAACTGGTCATTCATCACAGTGTTGTTTGTGGGACCTTGCCATGTACAAACTAGTTGTTCTATTAATCTACACTTCAAAATTACTGATTCTTTCTGAAACACTTGGAGACATCTTTAGATTTGTAATAAGGCGCTACCTAAATGCAAATTCTTTCTATTTTTCTTTCTTTCTCTTATAGATGCACATTCCCATATTGACTTTACTGCCCAATGCAGCCTTCATGATTTATCTCCTCCTAGCTAGGTTAACATTAGCCAAACAAATGTCTATATACTAAATAATGATAGATTGTTTTCATTGTTCAGCGAGACAGTAACAAAATAATCGCAAAATAGAATTAAAGTGGAGGTTAGAGAAAATGTATTTACTCAGAGGGTGGTTCAAATGTGGAAAACTCTGCCCCAAAATGTTGTTAAAGCAGAGTCCATAAATTATTTTAAAATGGAATTAGATGTTTGCTTGAAAGAGGAATATTGAAGGATATGAAGAGCGAACAGAATAGTGGGACTAGATAGAAGGCTCATGGAGAAAATACTGGCATAGATTTAACGGGTGAAATGACCAGTTTATTGTAATATTCTATGATTTCTATGATTCTATAAAGGAGAAAGAGTTTTCCAGTTTTTAAGTCCCCTTCTTATTCTGACAGTCTCTGAACCTATAGACAACTCTTTTCATAGCTCTGTATGATTGATGGGTCTCAGTGTGTTCAAATATAACCTTGCAATTGCCCCTCAGAATGGCCTCACTTTCTTCTAATTATTTTCTACATTTCCTGACATTCATTTATATTTCCACTACCTCTAATCTCCTTATCTCTTGAAAGTGTCAACCAAAGATTTACCCAAATGAATGCATATATACAATAGTCTCATTAATTCATAGATCTGATCCTTTTATGTCTATACCATTATACTAATATATTTTGTGACCTTTTCATTAAAAATTATTCATACAGTCTCTGTTTGCATCTTTAAAAAACTCAATACTACATTAAAAAATTGTGTTTTTTGTCCAAATATTGCACTCATGAAAGCGATGGATGATATCAAGCTCTTTCTACATTGCCTCCGTGTATTTGCTACTGCAGCTGTGTGATATTTGAATTTTGCACACTAGTCATCCTGATGTAAGCTCCTCTAATCTCCCCATTACTTTGGAAGGATTTCAAATTCAACCAACTACCATATGGTGCCTTTGCACTCCACAAGTTCAACACTGACCCAAAGCTTGGATTGCAAATTGGATGTGAAGGCCTGAACTGACTCTAAAGTGAGGTGGAATGAGGCTCCCTTTTGCTGGGAGTCTCTCTTTGCTTCTTTCAAGTTTCATGTCAGACTGACTCTGGATTCAGGCTGCATTTACACTGTAACCGCAGCATTGGTCCAAAGCAAAACCATTTTGCATCAACGCTATATTTGTCGTGTGAATGAACCCTTAGTGCACTCATGAAGTATTCAAAATAGATCAAATGAAACATAAGGATTTTGTTCTGGCTTCTCTACATAATGAGTCCCGAAACCATTGTTGCCAGTCAGAGCCTGCCTAAAAGGGTCAGGGTACACAGTTCTTAGCTGAAAATGATGGACCACACCACCAAATTAGCGAGCAAGGTTGGAAAAGCTAAGTAGGCATGTGCCATCTGAGGGAATAGTGCTGTCAGGCTTGGAAGTGCTAAATACCTAGAACCGAACATAAGTTGTTTTGCATATGTCTGATACTGTCCATTGATATGGTGGATACTGACCTCCATTGAATGTGTAATATATAAACCTGTCCACATTTCAAAAATTGACATCTGGAACTTGGGAAGCAGGAATCAGAACATGCCTAGGTCAGTAAGTTTAAACAGGGCAGTGCTAATTAGTTCAGTATTATGTTCCGTTTTACACAGTGGTTCCACTTCCATTTAAAATTGGGTTTAAACTGTCCAATTTGATTTTCCTTCATATCTTTATAAATAACAAAAAGGAGAGTCCCAGGGCTGAAAGGTCAGTGTAGTTATTCACTTCACCACCCATTTCATACATTTTTATTTATATACTCAAATTCCCTAAGCCCTGCAGGAACTGAGTTGCACAATGGGTTACACACTGGCATTTTCATGTCTGAGACCTGGGTTCAAATCTACTCCAGACTGATGGATGAAAGTCTCCTCCACGTGCTGGCTGTAAGGGTTCTATGTGAAATGAGTTTGGGCAGCCTCAATACAGTTCCTAACAGGCATGGGCCTACAGTGCAGAACTGCCCTTAATTAGGCACTAATTTGCAATGCCACTCAGATAGGCCTTTAAGATGGTTGGTGTGGAAAATAGGTAAATTGCCACACAAGTGCACTTGCGGGTGTCCTTTTGAGGTTGGGATTAAAGCATGTTGAGGCAGAAGGGAAGGATCTGTACTCTGTATCTGTATTCTAACTGACCTCGA
Source organism: Heptranchias perlo (assembly GCF_035084215.1). Classification (NCBI taxonomy): domain Eukaryota; kingdom Metazoa; phylum Chordata; class Chondrichthyes; order Hexanchiformes; family Hexanchidae; genus Heptranchias; species Heptranchias perlo. The sequence goes on along the minus strand of NC_090348.1, from coordinate 31,592,211 downwards.
CATATTTGATAATGGCTGACGCTGAGGCCTAGAAATTCCATGGCACACGCCCATTTTACAGGTGCAAACCACTTAATAGACCCTCAAGTTACACTGCCCATTTTGCATCCTTATGAAGTGGAAATCATTTCACATCAGTATGAAATTAGTAATATAACAACTTCCTAAGAAACAGGATATGTCTTAGCACTCACTCATGTATTGTTTAATATCAAATAATGTATTGCGTAAAATACAACAAATCTAATTTGAAAGAAATGTTTTAGAGGAGTACACTTATGTTCCTTTTCAAGCTTATTTTAAAAACCATATGCTTTTTAGAGTACATTTAATCAAGAATGCACAGAGTAGGTATTGTTTTGACTCACCTATACCAAGAGTGTATCTAAAGGCTTTATTGTTTTAAAGGAAATATTGAATTCAGCTAAAGAAATTGATGAACTATTTGACTTCACCTCAGGCAGTATTACAGTAGAGCACGTAACCGGCTCAATAGTGAACTGCCAATGGTGACACAAACACAGTGCTTTTTTGTAGCTTTCTGTTTTAGTATTTGAATCTCCTACAGATTATGTGCCATCACTCATCACAGCCTCGCCAGTGATTTCTGCTCAGGCAAATACAATTACCAACGTCAATCTCACCTCTCCACAGTCTTAGCTTGCGATAGGTACCCATTTTGTATTTCACTCCATCAAACGTACAATGTTTTCTCTTCCAGAATTAATTATATGGATCGATACTGTTATTGTATAGCAAACTGACTTGTTGCCTCAGTGAGCTGAGAAAGAGGAAATGTGTCGTGATGATAAAATGGTGACTGTAACTATACCAGAGGTTATGATCGAATCCCCGTTAATGATATTTTGTTTTAACTGCAGCTCAAAAAGAAGACACTGGAAGTCACTGTCTGGGATTATGATAGGTTCTCCTCCAATGACTTTCTTGGTGAAGTGAGTACTTTTTATTTCATGCAAGATAAATATTATAGTACAGTAAATCAGTTGTTCAAATTAAACCCAAATAAAGCTTTTACTTATGTCACTTTCGCTATTTTCAGTTTTTCAGCATTATTTTTGAATTTCTAATATTCATAAATGTTCTGTATCACCTAGAGCAATATCCATATTTTTTTAATCACATCTTCAGCTTGTATATTAAGTCTTAGACATACATTTCCTGTGTGAAATGGTAAACCTTTAAAAGAAATAGAGGAGCAGAAAATCTCAGGAGTTCAGATACACAAATCTTTAAAAGTAGGAGAAAAAAAGTGATAAAGCTATAAAATAAAGCATTTGGGATCCTAGGTTTTATAAATTAGAGGCATTGAGTGCAAAAGCAAAGAGGTCAATCTAAATGTATACAAATCATTGGTCAAGCTGCAGTTAGCACACTGTCCAGTTTGGGATGCCCTATCTTAGGAAGGATGTCAAGGCCATGGAGAGGGTGCAGAAGCAATGCACTAAGATGATACCAGGGATAGGAGGCTATAATCATGAGGAAACACTGGAAAAACTGGGGCTTTTTTCATTCGAACAAAGAAAGTTATGAGGAGATATGCTAGAGGTGTTCAAAATGATCAAGGGTTATGATAGAAAGCTAGCCACTTCCTGCTTCTGACCTTGTTAACCTGCTCTCTCGCCAAGGACAGGAATCAAGGATTGAATCTACAGAAGCTTTCCACAACAATTTGTCTCTAATTGACCTCAGGATGTGCCTATTTAAACCACAGATGGTAAATAATAAAAAGTTGCAAATTAATATAGTGATTGAACTGCTTAAATTCCAGCCTTACTGCTTATTGCAAGCAACCCCCAATTCTCCTTATTAAATATAATATGCTACTGAGTTGCTCCCACTAGTGAATAGGATTCTTCATAATCCTTTGCAATTATGAGATCTCACTCACTTGTGGGATAAACTTATATCCTCATTAGATTATGCACTTTCTGTATTACGTGAAATGGAAATGATTCTCTTGTTGAATCAAGGGCTCAAATGAAAAATACTTTTCTTTTTCCTGGTTGAATATCTTGATGTGTACTTTTCTTAATAACCAGAATATCCAAATATCTGTGTTTTCACAGCTAATTTAATGACACTTTTGCTATCTTGTTTTTTGTGTCTGAATCAATGTGCCATGATGATTACTATGGGACATTGCCATTGGAAGTATTTATGAGATCACTGATAATAGATTAATTTCCCAGGCAATAATCATCATAAAATTAACTGCAGGGTTAATTTTGAGCATGGCTTCTGAGCAACTACTGAGCACAATACAGTGCACTTCTGTAATAATGAACATTACTGGTACCATTAAAAATTAAGCAAAATAAACGTCTCGCTATAGTACTCTTTGTATCTCACACATAAGGCTGAAGCAAATAGTTCCTTAACCATATTGTAACTGGCCAAAATGAATAACAGGAAATGCTCAGCAGGTCAGGCAACCTCTGTGAAGAGAGCAACAGAGTTAACATTTCAGGTCGATGACCGTTCATCAGAACTGGAAGATGTCTAGTTCTGGTGAAGATCACCGACCTAAAACGTTAGTTCTGTTTCTCTCTCCACAGATGCGGCCGGACCTGCTGAATGTTTCCAGCATTTTCTGTTTTTATTTCAGATTTCCTTTGGTAACTGGTCATTTGCTTGTACAATTAAGAATAGGGGTGGGTTGGTGGAAATCATAGACTTATCACTTCATCTTAAATACAGCCTGAGATTCACTTAGTGTATAGAACCATGACAACATGTCTCATCACAAATAATAGCTGAATACCAATTATCTACATGGTCTAAATAAATTGCCTTTGCAGAGTGTACAGAATGCTACTGCAAACATCGGAAAGCTGATCACAGATGAAGCATTTGCTCTAATGGCTTCTCTAGTGCTGTAAAAATCATTAAAAGTCATTTGGCAAAGAACTATCTAGTCAGGATCATTTACTGTTTTATGAATGCAGATAAAAGCTGTTGTAAAGCTGTTACACTGGCTCTGTTTCAAAAAATAACCTCACAGTCCATAACCATAAAGAACTATTTTTCCAACAAGGAATCATTTAAAATTACATTTCCCAACAAAATAGGTCTCCTATCTCGCTTGTCAAAAACAGTACATTACGTGAGTGGAAATCTTCAAGCCTTTCAGTTGGTGAACGGACATAGTGACAACAGATGGCTGCAATAGATGATGGAAGTTTTACAAGCCATAGTGGGAAAAAAAAGTGATGCATTTATGTGTTATGATTTATTCTGGGCTACCAAAGACAGCTTTGTCAGTGTTGTGACAGAAATTAGGATTATGCTCAAATTAATGATAATGTATTTACACAAAGAGAAGATGTATATGTATGCAGACAATGAAGTAAATGTAGAGAATATTGCAAATTAAAGTATATTTCTGTCATTCTTTTAATTTATCCAGTTCTTCAAAATTCTGTGCCTTCTCTATAAGTAAATACCAAGCATTGAATTCCAGTCTACTCCCTGCCATTTTCTCCCACATTATGGTCCAGGCTTGTAATTTCTTGGAACATTAGGTGTATACTCAACTGTACTTAGTATTGGGAGCTGAAAAATGAAATGTTTTGCTGATATCAAAAAGATGGCAGGCTGGATATTAACTCAGAGCCGGGAAGAGAGCGGTGGGGGGAGGATTTTCAGATGGGGAACCCGGAAGTAATGGTTTCCTGCACGTCGTGATGATTTTGACGGTAGGACATCTTTAAAATATTTTCAACAGGTTTCGTGCCCGACAGCCAGCCAGATTGACAGGCTGACTGCCTGTCAGGCGGGAAAGCAGCCAGTGAGAGATTGGGGTCTTCGGGGTTTGGATGGGGGGGTCGGGGAGAGATTGGGATCTTCGAGGTTTGGATGGGGGGGGTCGGGGGAGAGATCGGGGGAGAGATTGGGATCTTCGAGGTTTGGATGGGGGGGGTCGGGGGAGAGATCGGGATCTTCGAGGTTTGGATGGGGTGGCCGATCCCGGTTCCGGGAAGTCAGACATCGTGGGCTGGGTGATGTCAGACATCATTGGGGGGGAGATTGGGGGCATCGGACATCATGGGGGAGGGGGTCGGCCGATCACGGTTGTTTAAAAGGAAAGCTTGGTGAGCAGCAGGGAAGCATTCCTGCTCCTCCTGGCCCAGAAGCTGTGCAATACAGGCACTTACCTCATGGATCTGCCCTTCTCGCCTCCTTTCACCTGTCAGGATTCACACAGCCCAGGAAACCTGTGCTGGAGGCGTTAAATTCTAATGCCTGTTAAATTCAATTTAAAATCGCCTCATTGAAATGCGATAATCAGCTAAATTGCTCCGATAAGTACCTACCCACCTGCATTAATTGTTGACCTGCCTTTGGCGAGTAGGTTGCTCTCACGCAACCAAACGCACCTCCGTTAAACCCGGAAGTGGGCATGTTGGAGCCGGGTTGCGGTCGTGCTGCAAAATTGTATTATTTTAACTTTCCACTTGCCCCCAACACTCCCGTTCTTGGGGGTTAAAACTCCTGCCATGGTTATGGAAATGGGAAAGGGTGTTTAACACTTGGAAGGTTAATGCAGCTCTCTCTTTCCTTTCATCTTGATGTCAACTTTGTAATTTGAGTATCAACCAACTAATAGGTCCTGAATTTCCTCCTTTGTTCCTCTGGACTCCCACCATAACTCTGGCAGGAGTCCAGTGGAAGGTTCTGGAATATGTCAGTGACCCGGATACTCCAGGTCCCCACCGACTATGGGAGTTCATGGTCAGCATTGTAAGGGATAGAGCCTCCATCTGATCCTTATAAGGCGAATGATATCAAGGGGCCAGACAGAGCAAGGGGCAGGGTCTCCCTATGCCAGGAATGCCCATTTCCCCAGCTTAGAAGGGACTCATTGGAGGCTGGTTTGCTGAGAGAGATGAGGTGACCTCCTCCAAAGGGTGCAAATGGGCCAGAGTCCAGGTGGGCAGCACATGGGGCAGGTGAATAACACAAACCTTTAGGTTTTTAATTATTGTTGAATGATGGGGTATGTATATTTTTATTTAGTTTTAAATTTTCTTTTGAATAACAAATGTACCCCTTTTTTTCAAGTTGATTTTCTCCTTTTGACTGTGGTCCAGAAGGAAGCAGGTGCCTTCACTTCCAGTGCCCATGCAGTCCTTGAGCTTTCTGCTAGAAGGAGCATGAATCATCTAGGAATACCACTCTCCCTGATCTTTCTCTTCCCCTCTGAGGAAGTGTCTAGGGCCTATCGTAAACTGGCTGTACGTGGTGGCATGGTCGAGGTTGGTCATATGGGGGCTCACAGGTGACAATCCACCAAACTTTGTATTGGTGACGGTAATGTTGTACCACTGCGCTAACCCCATGATGCGTTGAATTTACTTTTGTTATTGTTGGCTGCTCTCTGCTCTCTTAATTTCACATCAACAACTCTGATGCAGAACAATGAGAATGGATAGACTCAGAACTGAGGGCAGCCAGTTCCCCAGTTGATTAGTGCATTAATGGTCTATCATGGCACACAGGGATATGTTGCAGGTTCAGTTCCCGAATATCAACCTCAGTCAGGACATCAGAGAGGCAGAAAAAACTCAGAGGGGCAGCGATCATACTTCTGAACATGAGACTCAGTGAGCCAGCTCTAGAGTGTGATGGTATTGATACAGTTTTATCTTAAATGGATTGGAGGTGCTCTATCAGTTCATGGTATAGTAATTAAATAGAATTATCTCTTTAATACTGATTGCAGAAGCAATGCTGAGACTGTGTATGTCTTTGAAAGCTAGCATAAAGTGACAATGGAGCAGCAGAGAACATGCTGACTATTGATTATAAATAAACCTCATTACAAAGTGTAGCACTGACAGCCCTAGGTGCAGGTTGCTTTCCCACCTTCTGAGACAGACAATTGTATGGTGTACAAAGGACCAAAAATATAAATTAAAAGAAAATTTAAAAGAATCCAATTTCAGCTTGGCTTAGGCTGAGATAATCTTGAACCAACTACTGTAGTTTTCCATTTTGTTATTTCACTGCAAGATGAAGTAGGGAACCAAGCTGTTCTTTTTCCTGTGGATTTTATTCCAGCTTGATGGATGTCTTTTTTTTATTCATTCATGGGATGTGGGCGTCGCAGGCAAGGCCAGCATTTATTGCCCATCCCTAATTGCCCTTGAGAAGGTGGTGATGAGCCACCTTCTTGAAACGCTGCAGTCCATGTGGTGAAGGTTCTCCCACAGTGCTGTTAGGAAGGGAGTTCCAGGATTTTGACCCAGCGACGATGAAGGAACGGCAATATGTTTCCAAGTTGGGATGGTGTGTGACTTGGAGGTGAATGTGCAGGTGGTGGTGTTCCCATGTGCCTGCTGCCCTTGTCCTTCTAGGTGGTAGCAGTTTCGGGTTCGGGAGATGCTGTTGAAGAAGCCTTAGCAAGTTGCTGCAATGCATCTTGTAGTTGGTACACACTGCAGCCACGGTGTACTGCTGGTGGAGGGAGTGAATGTTTAGGGTGGTGGATGCGATGCCAATCAAGCGGGCTGGTTTGTCCTGGATGGTGTCGAGCTTCTTGAGTGTTGTTGGAGCTGCATTCATCCAGGCAAGTGGAGAGTATTCCATCACACTCCTGACTTGTGCCTTGTAGATGGTGGAAAGGCTTTGGGGAGTCAGGAGGTGAGTCATTCACCACAGAATACCCAGCCTCTGACCTGCACTTGTAGCCACAGTATTTATGTAGCTGGTCCAGTTAAGTTTCTGGTCAATGGTGATCCCAGGATGTTGATAGTTGGGGATTCGGCGATGGTAATGCTGTTGAATGTCAAGAGGAGGTGGTTAGACTCTCTCTTGTTGGAGATGGTCATTGCCTGGCACTTGTCTGGCGTAAATGTTACTTGCCACTTATGAGCCCAATCCTGGATGTTGTCCAGGTCTTTCTGCAGCAGGCACGGACTGTTTCATTATCTGAGAGGTTGCAAATGGAACTGAACACTGTGCAATCATCAACAAACATCCCCACTTCTGACCTCATGATGGAAGGAAGGTCATTGATGAAGCAGCTGAAGATGGTTGGGCCTAGAACACTGCTCTGAGGAACTCCTGCAGTGATGTCCTGGGGCTGAGATGATTGGCCTCCAACAACCACTACCATCTTCCTTTGTGCTAGGTATGACTCTAGCCTCTGGAGAGTTTTCCCCGATTCCCATTGCCTTCAGTTTAACTAGGGCCAAACTCGGTCAAATGCTGCCTTGATGTCAAGGGCAGTCACTCTCACCTCACTTCTAGAATTCAGCTCTTTTGTCCATATTTGGTTCAAGGCTGTAATGAGGTCTAGAGCCGAGTGGTCCTGGCGGAACCCAAACTGAGCATCGGTGAGCAGGTTATTGGTGAGTAAGTGCCGCTTGATAGCACTGTCGACAACACCTTCCATCACTTTGCTGATGATTGAGAGTAGACTGATGGGGCGGTAATTGGCCGGATTGGATTTGTCCTGCTTTTTGTGGACAGGACATACCTGGGCAATTTTCCACATTGTCGGGTAGATGCCAGTGTTGTAGCTGTACTGGAACAGCTTGGCTGGAGGCGCGGCTAGTTCTGGAGCACAAGTCTTCAGCATTACAGCTGGAATGTTGTCGGGGCCCATAGCCTTTGCTGTATCCAGTGCACTCAGCTGTTTCTTGATCTCGTGGAATGAATCGAATTGGCTGGTTTCTGGTGATGGTGGGGATATCAGGAGGAGGCTGAGATGGATCATCCACTCGGCACTTCTGGCTGAAGGTGGTTGCAAACGCTTCAGCCTTGTCTTTTGCACTCACGTGGTGGGCTCCGCCATCATTGAGGATGGGCATGTTCATGGAGCCTCCTCCTCCTTTGCTTCTATTTGTCTGTAACTGATGTAAGTAAATGTCAGCAAATAAACTACCACAATTGAAGTTAAATGCCCCCTCAAGGAAAAAGGAATGAAACAATATGTACAAAAATTAAACAAGGGCCACAGTTGATTTATTTTTGTTCGAATTTAATATAACCTTCAAAAACATCAAGAGAAGCAAAACTGCAACTTCATCATATCTTCATTCCATCTGGTCTGAAGACAAATGGCAATGTTTGAAACACTGCCTCTGGCACAATGCATTTTCTTCTGAAATTATTAGTGTATTTATTTTAAATTGCCTTTTCATTGCAGTTTTACTGAAACAATTGGCTTCCGAGTCACATATGCTTACCTGAGATCTAATATAACAGTACAGGTATGGGTTTTCATTTGATTGTCTCACATGCCAAGCTCTTCCACTTATGCAAGTGTGGATTGGAACCACTGGTACATTTTCAAAACATAATGCACTACATGGAGACTTTCAAAACATGGTTATAAGAAAATCAGTACACCTATGGAATGGAACTTTTTAAATTTCATCAGTGATCAAATTACTTTCTTAATCAGTGCTTTAAAGTTTTTTAAAATTTGTGGTTTCATCTCTAATTATATCATTTTGATAAATGTAATTAATATATTTAGGCTCTGATTGTAGGTTAGGCTCCTTAAACTCCGGTATGTTCATTTCTTTTGAACCTCTGTCATCTTGTTCTTTCTAAGGTGCTGATTGACTTGTCTAATACCTCACACTTTGATAACACACTGAGGTGGTATCCACTAAAGGAGCAAACTGAAAGTATTGACCATGCAAGGTCCCATTCTGGACAAAGCAGCCAGCAATCGTCAAAACCATCAGTCATTAAGAGTCGGAGCCACGGTATCTTTCCAGATCCATCCAAGGGTATGTGACACTGTTTCCATGTTTCACTGAAGTGCTTGTGCAATTCCCTCTTTGCTGATACCTCTGGTCATCCCTCATATTTATGTTTTATAACACTGCACAGGAGAAAGAGTCTTTCTCTTTCCTTTGTTGCTCTACTAACATTTTAGGAGGAAAACTTGCAAGTACGTGAAAGTACATAGCCGTACAAAGAGGTGCATCCTCATTCTGGAACGACAAAGACAATACTTTGTGGGTTCAGCATTCAGTAGGGAATTGAGAGAAGGTGGTCTGAAACAGAAGCAATTGCCTCCATGTTTCATTACAACAATTTGATAAATTGTTCCAGCCTTAAATGTAAATTTGCATTAAATAAGATTCTGGAGAACATTCTTGCGTGTTGGAGTACAAGACTGAGCAAGTTGATCTGAGTTGCCATGGAAACAATGTTGTTTGGTTGCAAGAGCATACTCAAGGCATCGTTCAGCCTGTTGATAGTGTCTTCTGATTCAGTAATTTGAGGCGTCTGGTCAGGACTGTTGTATTGATTTATGAACAAAAATATGATAAGCAAGTCAAAAAAACCACAAGGCCACAATCAGTTATTTACATCACATTACTGATGCTATCATATTTGATAATTCCATATTCTGTTAACTTTTCACCAAAATAATCTGATCTTTTCAGATTTTGCTGAAATAAGAGCATTAGAGATAGGAACAAGAAAAGACAATGCAGTCATATCTTTTTTTTTGTTCCCCATTCATGCCACCTCAAGACCTTTTCCAATTCTTTCATGCCCGTAGTATGAAGAAAATTTACATTATAATTGGCAGATATATTGATTTTTTAAAATGTATGATACATCTGACATGATTGGCCTCCAACAACCACTACCATCTTCCTCACCCTGATAAATGTGAAACAGTATTCCTTTTTTGAATGTTCTAGTGTTTGTGATGATGCAAACAGATTGTTCTGTTTGATTATGATGCATGTGGTATCAATGTAAAAAAAATAACATGTACGCTGCTGTGGCTAGTGACTGAAGGTAAACATTTTCCACTCCCACCATTAATCCAGCAGGAGTATGAAGGAAGGGTCAGAAATCAGGCCAGCACCTGGATATAATGTTGGAATCACAAGCTTATGATATATGTGAATCAGTGGGATTTTCATGAAAATTGGACGGGTTCTACAACAGGCGGGCGATCTGCTCTGCCAAATTAGCGCCCATGCAGTGAAGGTGTAAATTTATCCAATGGTGCTTGTTTTAATCTCAATCATGCTGTCATGGGGACTGTAAGAACAAGCCAAGCATTGGCCCACAAAGAAGAAGGAAAGACTGGAGAAGAACCAAGCCCGCAGATTACTTTGATATTTCTGGTGGCCAGTTATGGAGCAAAGTTTTTTTTTTATTCGTTCACGGGATGTGGGTGTCGCTGGCAAGGCCAGCATTTATTGCCCATCCCTAATTGCCCTCGAGAAGGTGGTGGTGAGCCGCCTTCTTGAACCGCTGCAGTCCGTGTGGTGACGGTTCTCCCACAGTTAACTGAGGCCTAGAAGCAGAACTGTGGCCTGTGGTCACAGTCAAGGAAAAAATATGTGAAGACTCGAAGGCAAAAACTTAAAATAAATAATATTGAATATATCAGTGAAACATTCATCGTCAATTTTTGTTTCCTCAGAGATGCATATGCCCACCATTGAGAAATCCCAGAGCAGCCCTGCTAGCTCAAAATCATCTTCAGAAGGACATTTACGTTCTCATGGACCATCACGAAGTCAAAGCAAAACCAGCGTCACTCAAACCCACCTAGAAGATGCTGGGGCCGCCATTGCTGCAGCAGAAGCAGCCGTTCATCAGCTCCGACTCCAGCCAAGTAAACGACGCAAATAACTTCCTCAGCATGGCAGCTTAACGTTCATCTGTTGCCTTTTTTCTTAGCTCCCTTAACTTTCTGAGCCTCAGTTACTCTGGTTTTCTTCAGTTCTCTATTACTGTCTGCACAGTCTGCTCACTGTATGTAGTGGTACCTCTTTGTGTAGTCGTATTATATATCACTGATCACTTTTCCTAACTGTGACTTTTAATTTGGGATAAGGCAGTGAAACTGGCTGTTCCTGTGCTGTTAGCCCCTTCACCAACACAATTTTATTTTGTATATATGGGTTTGAACAAAGTATCTTATGGTTGACATAAACCTATATATCAGCGTGCATTGTTTTTATTTCAAAATTTCAAATTTGTTTGTCATTCTGTTGAAGTTAATGTCTCCTTGACCCCTTCATTTTAATAATTTTATTTTCTCCTTGTCCTTGAGTCTTTTCAGTTGCACAATAAGCAGTTGACCTGCTCCCAGACCTCTGGAAGTGACATTCTGAGCAAACCATAAGAGATGTCCAAGAACTGCCTATGATTCTGACACTGATCTTTCCCTCTCTCCCTCGTCTCCTTCTGACACAACCCAGAAGATCCTGTGCTAGTAATTGTAGATGTGAATCCGCATCCTACAATTCCATGGGACCACACATCAAATAATAATTTAAAAAACAGTTCAATATCAGTTTCTTTCATGTGGATCAAAACTCAAATAAATAATTACTATATGCAGAACTTTGAGCATTTGCTATCTGTGGTGGCAAGGTGAACGGGTTGACAGTACCTTAAAGATGGATCTTAAAAAAAAAGCAACAATCCACCTTACAAGGTGCTTACAGCTGTGCCTTTTGTCATTGGCTATGACACTGCAATTGGGTGGAATTGCAGAACAGACCCATTTTATACAGCTGGAGTGATGTCGTTGGTTTGTTCACAAACTACCTTTAATTCTAAAATGCAATACACTACTTCATTTTAGGAAAAAAACTAGAAGAAAAAAGCTACTTATTCTTAACTTTTTTAATGTAGGTCTCTTTTGTCACTTGAAGATTTCTTTCATAAAACAGATATCAGCTGCATTTTTGGGGGCTACAGATGATATGCACCCAGTTTCTTAAATTGATTTTGGATATTATGAATTGGTCTATGATAGACTAGAACACACACCAGAGCTTCTAAGTTATTAACGCCAGTACCAAACTTGGTCCTGCTGAAAGAAACAAGCAAGTACTAGTACTTGACAAAACTGGTAACTACTGCATTAATGAAATGATGATTATAACAAGAGTATGAACAATAGCATGCATTATCAACAAATACTGCACTTTAGGATTAGTCATTCCGCTCTGCCATGCCCTGTGGCCAATGCAGCACAAGACTTATTATTAATCATTAAAGAACACTGTGGACCTTTATACTGTTAATCACATTGCCCGACAGAACCTAAAACATGACAGGTCAACGCATCGTAATCATTATATCTCTGTGCTGATTTATTCATCCAAATCTGGTTTATAGTGGTTCACTTTTGCACGAGGGGAGGTGTTTGTGCATACACCAAGGAACTACAGCTGAATTTTAAAACACAGAGCAGGCCTGTTGTACTGTTTTCTGTTATTGTACCCAATTGCAGTATGAAATTAGTGTGACCAGAATATGGATCTCTCTATTCAGATGATCCTAAATAATAGCTTTACAGTATTAAATGATCTGTTTTTATTTATGGTATTGCATGCAAGTTAGTGTTGGATATTTAATCCATTACACGTACAGATAATCGTCATTAGTAAGAACTCCATGGGACTACAAAAAGTGATTACTATCCCAGAATCATATCATCATCATGTACCATAACACAATTAAATATAGGGACCTACAGACTGAGTTCATATATATGTAGGGTCCTCATTCCACCAGAGTTCTTATTAATGCGTTTTGACTATTATTGTTTACAACTCTGAATCCTGTCTGTGGGACACTTGTGGTCAACATTCCACATCACAGTAATGTTTGGCCAAACTAAATGTAATTAGGTCTTGGCAAAGGAACTGGCCAGTTTTGACTCCTTAATGCTCTGCATGATATGTCTCTTCTTGGTGTTTACACTACTTATTTAAATGAAACACTTCTGTTTGCATGAAAAACACTTAAGCTGGTTCCATCTGAGGATACACACTCTGGGTTTCCATTTCACCCACACTGCCACAGCACATAAAAGCGGTCAGGCTCAAAATCATGCCAGGAAGCACAGACACAGCATTGCAGGCGTCCTCCCTATTCAAAGAACTCAGTCTGACAATCTGCCTTCACCAGCCAATGAGAACAAAGACCAAAGCCAGCTCGCCATAAGGAAGGTGATGTCAGAAGGATCGCCGAAGTCTGAAGGAGGTAAGGAGATCAACATTATTAAAGATCTTCATAATTCTCTACACAAGCGGGCAGATGGGAATGCATTGTCAGCATTCTTAAGTGCTTACCAAACCATTGATTTGAAGCATTCATCTTACCTCAGCAATCTTCTCTAAATTAATGATGGAATTGCAGCTGTTGTGTTTGTGAACTGTTTGTCAATGTATTTCAAATCAGTTTCTCCAGGCTCCTGAATTCTGGCAAAGAGGATGGAATGGCTGACAGCAGATATTTTCTTATCCTTTACCATTCTCTCGTCAACTACTATGAAATGCTAAAGTGCAACCTAATATGGAACCCCTGGCCAATGTTATTTTGCCACTCCCTTTTTGACATTGACTGAATATCTCGAACACCCAGTGGTGCACCCAGTAATCTGACTGAGATTGCTGGTTCACCATCTGGCAGCAATCTCACTGCAAATGTCAAGTGAGGCTGAGATTCTCCCCCAGGCCACCAGTCTATTGCACTGCTGTTAAGATCTCTTTACTGGGCCACTAGTTTTGTGAATTCTCTCATTCCCCATTTTGTGTGTGTTACTTTCTAATAGTTTCTTTAATCACTACACTGCCAGCTCGTTTGGATAATTTCACTTTCATTTCATTCACTTAATTAAAATATTTTTTTAATCAACATGCACAAGAAGTATCTATCTATTTATAACTCGCCATGTTTGCAAGTTGAAACAAATCATTGAGCAAAATGTATCTCTGGAGCTTTGCATATTAATTTGAAGTAGGTGTACAGTGCAGAATTTAATGGATTTTTCACAAAGTTTGGCAGTTTTGAAAAAAACACAATATCTTCTGTAGCTTAGAATGAATGGGGGGTTATTTTGGTGTGGAGTGCAGATTGAACAGGTGGGAGGCCCAATCGATTTTGGCAGTCAGGCCTCATTATCATTGAATAGGCGAGCTGTGCTGTTTATAGGCAGTTCAACATTTGGGAGGGCAGGAAATCTTGTGGGACAGACACTGATCGTGGACCTGCAACAGTACCTTAAAGAGGAAGGCTGGAAAGGTCAGAAAGTCAATGGAGCAGCTTATTTCAGTGTTGGAGAAATTTAAAGAGCGCACCCAACAGCAAGTATTAGAAATTAAGAAAGCCTTGAGGCTCAAAACTCCCAAATGAATCAAAGAAAAGTAAGTGCCAGTCCTGCTTCCAGCTATCCCTTACTGCAGCTAATGATCCCTTTAAGTAGTGCTGGAAATTCCACCTCCCGACCTGGGCCATCCATGACTTGTTGGCGGGTTGGGGAAGTAGCGATGGCGGTACCGATTGACATGAACATCATGCTGGGGTCTGAACTGCATTATTTGACCCCACTTGAACATATTTATTGGGCCCCCGCCTGGTTCTGGTGACTAAAGGAGCCCAAAAGGAGTTATCGAGCTATCCACGCAAGATAATCAATCCTCTTCAGGATCGATTACTTGCTTGCCCTGCCATTCTGGGGCCATTACTAGTTCCACAGTAAAATCTATGCATACTCCCAGCAGGCATCGGTTCTGTTGGGCCCTTCAGGAGCATACAGGGCACAATATCCTTAACCTCCCAGGAATTAATTTTAGTTCCTCGATTTAGCATATAATAGTGCTAGTACATCTAAACATCTGTGCTTCTACTCCTCATTTGTCTTTCTTTTGTCTGATGCACAAATAATTTTGATGTAAAATACTGATACAGCCTATTTTCGTAAAGTTATTATGTTACAGTTTGTGAGCAATGGTTAAACTATAAGTGAGGAAAATTAAAGAGTATTTCTTTGTAAAATATGCCGTGGTTTAAAGGGTTCAGTCTAGAAGAGTGTGATGGGCTCAGGTCAGTTTGGAAAGGGTCCAAGTATCCAAACCAAAGTCCAGTTTCCAGATGTACCTACGTAGTATGGCCTGTGACGTCTATATTCTTGTTTGCACAAAAGAAGCAAATCAGCAAACAACCTTGGGCTGCAGAATGGAATAATTGAGATATCATAGTTACTGGTCTACTCATAGGAGCTGCAAATATCATAAGCATTAAGGAAGAAAGTATCTCTGGGATATATAAGAATGTTGAAGCAATATCTTTTTTCTCCTCAGCAAGCTTGACAATTTAAAGATCCCTTTGTTGAGCCATCTTATACTTTGATTATATTATAACACTGCTGCCAGCGACAGCCCAGCTCCAGCTGCAGTGCAGTAATATCAACAAGGCAGGGCTGATGCCCTTAGTAGCATAGAGCACCAGCAAAATTGCTGATTTTCCCCACATGCACAACATGTAGACTTTCACCAGCCATACATGTGTAAACTCGCTTGTTCTGAAACCGCCCCCAACGTAAATGGGTCACATTCCAGAGCAGCTGAAATTGAAAGGTATTGCAGAAGAGCTTTGTGTAAAAAAAAACTGAGGAGAAAGTAAAAAGCAATAACTGAAAACAGATCAAATACAAGACCCTGAGACTGATGCTGCAAGTCCATATGCTCCAAAGGAATCCCTTGGCTATTGTCACCAGAATGAGTATGTTTCACTGTATAACTAAGAAAATAGAGGATCAGCAGGAATTTTATGACAAACAGTTTGACACAATACAATATTTGACAAAATGTAGGACAATATCTGACAATCTTCTGACATAATCCTGGACAACAGGTATAAATAGGAATTCTGACCTCGCTTCGAAGATAATCTAGCAGATGATCTCTGGCATTGCTCACAGTGAGTTGGAGGCAGTACTGGGGCATTCTGGCATTTAGCAGCATTGGAGTTAGGGAACCGAGAGTAGAAAGTAACCATGGCCACAGGCACAGCAAAGGGTCAGAAAGTGACTGCAGCCACAGCAAATGACGAGAAGGTGCCCCCAGTAGGAGCACCAATAACAGCCACGACTATACAAGGGGACTAGAAAGTGACCACAACTACAATCCATGTAACCGTCAGTCTGTGCCAAGTTCAGGTGAATATTAAAAATCACATCACACTATTCAAAGAAGAGCTAGGAGTTCACTGATCATCCTGGCCAACATTCCCCCCTCAACCAACAACAGATTAACTGGTCATTCATCTCATTGCTGTTCATGGGATCCAGCTGTGTGCAAAATGTTTGCCTACATAACAATAGCCACTGGGGCATAGTAATTTATTGTATGTGAAGTGCTATGAGATGCTTCTGAGAGATGTAATAAGGCACTAACAAGTTATTTTTTTTTCATGATAACTGTGTAATAAAGGGCACATTTTATTCTGGGGAAAAAAGACCAAGAGCTGATTAACAGCATGAAAGTCTCACCATGCAGCCTAAAACAGTGGAACATTTAGTGCATTAATAATGTGGATTTTCACTACACGTTTAATGACTGCTATCTCGGCCATAATCAGATTGCTCATTTCTGGTAATCTATGAACTAACATTTTTTGGGGTCTAGCAGTGTCATTATTGTAACATACAGCTCAACGTATACCTATCTGGGTACAACAGTCACTTCTGAGATTTGTGAGCAGTGGAATAGCACAGTAATGATAAAGAAAGAATCTCATTTGTTTCCTTTTGAATGGTTTATTTCTTGGGAAGTGGTGCTTACAATAGATGGAGTGTTACTGAACTAGATGAACAGGGTTCACCCTGATGATTAATATCTACACGCTAAGCTGCTATTTGAGGGCACAGACTCATATTTTAAAGTTATTTATTCAAACTGCCTGGATGATTCTTTTCCCTTTGAATTCACACGTGTGAAGGATACTAAACAGATTTGATTTTTTTCAAATTAACTGGGTGTAATCACAGAAGATGTTATGCATATAGTCATACTTCAGTATTCCACAACTCAGTCCAAAAATCTGAAGATAAACCGTTCCTTCTTGTCCTAGTAAGGTGAACTGATTTTGTGATATAATAAATGATAAGTTACATTCAGCAATTCAATTAATCGGTTCTAGTCACATCATAAGGGGGAAATTTTCACTCCCTCTGCCTGGCAAAAACCAAGCAGAACAAGAGTTAAAATTCAAATGCTACACTTACCGCTCCTTTCCTGCCCCACGGCTGTTTTCTTGGGCGGGTGAGGTGCCCGCCTGACTCAGACTGAAGCTGCATAAATATGCAAATCAGAATCCTATCACTTAGATGGGACCCCAGTACTATTTTAACTGCCTACTGAAAGGGATGCCCACCATGGACGCCCGACTCAGTAAAACCTGGTGTGCACCCAGCGAAGGCCGGGTGAGGTCAGTATCAAGCTTATATTCGTCAATCCCAGAGGAGCAGGAGTGTTATTCCCTGGGCCCTGGGCTCCCCCTTCCCACCCGCAAGCCCCTCCCGAACAACCCCCACCCCCCCCTGCCATGGCTTACCTGACTGCCAGCCTGACAGGATCCAGGCAGCCCGATTTTCATTGGCCCAAAGCCAGTGAGCTGCTTCAGGGCACTCGTTTTGGATGGGCAGCTGGCCGGTGGGATGTTAATGAGGCCCAGCCGTTAAAATGGATCAGGCCTCCTCACTGCAGCTCCCAGGTGGCCCACGCATCCCACTGGTTTCCTGCCTAGGATTTGAAATTACCCCTCACATTAAAGATGACAATGTGTATATAGCTCAGCAATATTATCCAGTGGGTAGGAAAGCCACTGTGCCTAAGAAAGTTGCAGGTTTGATCTCCAGCCTGTCCTGGTACCAGAAAAGAAAGAAGGAAGACTTCTACTTATATTGCACCTTATTGCATCTCAGAAACACCTCGAAGTGCTTCACATACAATTAATTAACATGCAACGAGTATGTAACAGATGCGATAGCCATTTTGCATACAAGATCCCACACCCAGCCAAAAGCTGCTGCAGCTGCACCTCAACATTCTGTATCAATCCAAAAAAGTTGCATTGAATATCAATGGTCAAATGTCACTGACTTCTATCTATGGGCCTCCATCCCAGACAGTATCATTACCTCAGCTCTTTAGTACATAGTTTCAAATGCTGAGTTAATTATCACCCACCGAACTAGGATTGTTGGACCATGTAATTTGTCTATTTGTGCTCCATACAATTTCTCTTGTCTGTTTTTCCAGAAACTAGGGTCAAACTTGTGAATCATCTGTTATCATTACAGTTGTACACTTTTATGATGCTACCCAATATAAAAACACCGGTTCCGCATTGTGTTAACAACTTCCTGTGCTGTGAAATGTCACTCCAGAATGAGTGATTTAGTGATTCATAATGTAAAAAACAATTTAGTAGTACTGACAAGCAGAATGTTGGCACACTCAACAATAAAATTAACTTGTGTAGCTAAGCAGTAATGTAAAAATGTAACTGCAGTACATAGTAATTGAGGTCAGGCAGTTGATGGAAGGGCAAACTTTACCTTTAACTCACTGTGAGTCTGCTTGTTCACTATAAATATTCAATCACACTTTAAAGAAGTTTATATTTTTAATCCTGATTTTGTTATTATTTACATAGTTTACTGAGCTCTTTATACTGCCTCCCCCAGTGTCTCTGATTTAACCAGATCTAATGTCACAATAGCATTATGACTTCTGTCAGGTACCTTGAATTGGTTTCAAATATCCTTCAATTGAAACTGAAGAGCACATAATCTAAAATCTAACTGGTGGCAAGATTTCCTTCAATTTTGATTGAAGGACAGGCAAGTTTGACTGAGAATATATGACATCGTAAGATATTCTACTGAACTGAGCCATAGGAGAGGGGTTCTAAAAACAGCATAATGTTCGCCAAGAAATGTAAAATTTTGCTCACACCCAGCCCTTCACCCAAAAAATTTAAACTACAAATAGCTGTAAAATAGGACTAAACAGTAATGGACACCTTTCTGTAGATTACAGTTAAGAATAGACAGCCTGACATACGGGCTCAACCTCAATTGCAATCTATTGTAATGCCACTTGTCTGTTAATTGAAAAGTGCTTAGCAATAAATCAGATTTTAGTTTTCAAATCCAGTCTTACTCCTGATATCTGTAAAATTGGAAAATTTCAGACTTCTTGAACACTGTTCTTAAATTTATAATATATTAATAATCTGGAACAAATTAATTAGTACTTGGAAAAGTATAGGCTAATAAATGAAAGTCAGCATGGATTTGTTAAAGGAAAATCGTGTTTGACTAACTTGATTGAGTTCTTTGATGAAGTAACGGAGATGGTTGATGAGGGTTGTGAGGTTGATATTGTGTATATGAACGTTCAAAAGGCATTTGATAAAGTATCACATAACAGACTTGTTAGTAAAATTAAAGCCCATTGGATTAAAGGGACAGTGGCCGCGTGGATACAAAATTGGCCAGGGGACTGAAAGCAGAGAGTAGTAGTGAATGGTCGTTTTTCAGACTGGAGGGAAGTTTACAGTGGTGTTCCCCAGGGGCCAGTATTAGGACCACTGCTCTTTTTGAAATATATTAATGACTTGGACTTGGGGGTATAGAGGGTATAATTTCAAAGTTTGCAGATGACACGAAACTCGGAAATGTAGTAAACAATGTGGAGGATAGTAATAGACTTCAGGAGGACATAGCCAGACTGGTAAACTGGGCAGACACGTGGCAGATGAAAATTAACGCAGAGAAGTGTGAAGTGTTACGTTTTGATAGGAAGAATGAGGAGAGGCAATATAAACTAACTGATATAATTTTAAAGGGAGCGCAGGAACAGAGAGACCTAGGGATATATGTACACAAATCTTTGAACAAGACCAGTTGAGAAGGCTGTTAAAAAAGCATATGGGATCCTGGGCTTTATTAATAGAGGCATAGAGTACAAAAGCAAGGAAGTTATGCTGAACTTTATAAATCACTGGTTAGGCCCCAGCTGGAGTATTATATTCAATTCTGGGCACCACACTTTAGGAAAGATGTCACGACCTTAGAAAGGGTGCAGAAGTGATTTACTAGAATGGTGCCAGGGATGAGGGACTTCAGTTATGTGGAGAGACTGGAGAAGCTGGGGTTGTTCTCCTTAGAACAGAGGAGGTTAAGGGGAGATTTGATAGAGGTATTCAAAATAATGAACGGCTTTGACAGAGAAAATAAGGGGAAACCATTTCCAGTGGCAGAAGGGTTGGTAACCAGAGGACACAGATTTAAGGTGATTGGCAAAAGAGCCAGAGGCGACATGAGAAAACAGTTTTTACGCAGCGAGTTGTAATGATCTGAAATGCACGGCCTGAAAGGGTGGTGGCAGCAGATTCAATAGTAACTTTTAAAAGGGAACTGGATAAACACTTGGAGGGAAAAAAATTGCAGGGCTATGGGGAAAGAGCAGGGGAATGGGACCGATTGGATAGCTCTTTCAAAGAGCCGGCAGAGACACGATGGGCCAAATGGCCTCCTCCTGTGCTGTACCTACTATGATACTATGATACCAACACTGATTTGGAGAAGCAAAAGGTTCTCCAATGTTCTTTGTGTTGAATGAAGTCTTTGAGTTCTTCAATGTTGGCTGATGAATGAAGTTAATAGCATTTTATTGCACAGGACGTAAGAATATCAAGAATATTTAATTAAAATGACAATTATATTGCACCGCAGATTGGCCAGAAAGTGCTCTACAATTTGAAAACAGATTTGAAATGTATTTGCCTCTAAAAGAAAGGAAGTCAAATTTATGGAGTACTTTTGACCTTACACGTTGGCCTAATATAATAAAAAAGTAGCACTTAACGTGTTTTTGTACCATGCAAAGATAACAGAATCACTAAAACGTGTACTCGCTTGTGTTTAACTATTGAGAAACCGAGGTGAGTGGCCAGGCTCCTTAGTGTAGGTAGGATACCACCAAGGTTGAGAACACTAAGAGGAAAGATGAGGTAAATCAAACAGTAGTGGTGAGATAATGCCAAGTTTGGGATTTAAAAGTTTATAGATTGTAGGAATAAAGGAAGACTAAGGGAAGTAAAGATACGCAGTTTTGAGGTGTTGGAAAGTATGAGACGATAGCTGTGATACCAAAACATTGGTGTTTCAGCTAGGAGACCCAAGTCTGAATTCTATTCTCAACTCATATTTACACCTGGTCTTCTAGGAAATGGGAGATGGGGCAAATACCAGCCTCAATAGCTCACCTGGGGAAGGGTGAATTGGCCAGAGTGGAGTTTCTTACCTTATTGTTTAAGCACACTTCCTGCTGAATCAGTCACAGATGTTGACCATGGAGATGAAAGTAGGTGAAACATCTCACCACCATTCCCGAGGAAATTGAAAGGAACGCACGGGAGAGAAATTACAAAAAATAATATGTAAAGGAAGATAGACACATTTTTCAAAGAATCCGAGCTCATCTGAAGAAAAATAAACTGAAAACTTTGTATTTGCCCTCAAAGCTTCTTGTCCAGAACAGTCAATGTACAAAGTATATAAGCAGGGGTACGATTAGAAACGCTTAACACTGTAGAATTGACGTGCAGTAAGTGTAAGATTCAACATGCTCTGTCATGGAGTGATAGCATCAGATTGTACCCATGATTCCTTATTGGTGGAGAATTGGAAGGCGAGTCATCCCACAGGTCACTCTTGTATGATTCCGATTGCGCAGCTCTAGAATAGGGCCATTGGCTTAATTGAGAATTGTGTATGACAAATGGCAGAAAATAATGAATAGTTTATCAAAAAGGATACAGTATGTGCACAGCTGTTTTTAAGAACATAGACACGGGGTAATTTTCTGATATGTTGCCTGGGGACAAGGTTCCCAATTGAGGGAGTACTCAGAAGATTAGCCCATTGGTTCTACAAATTGTAATAAATAATGCAATTGGAAAAGGTTACAGGAACTTCCTTGGGCTTGATTTCCAAGTGGTCAGTCAATCATTTGATATGCAGCAGGTGGGTTCTACGCATGCCAAGCGTACAAACAAATTAAGCTTACATATTTATTTACTCATCAAGTTTTAATTTGAGCCTCGTGGTCAACATCATGAGTTGGTCTCTACTGACCCCCAGTGAGCAGTCATGGCATAACAGTCCATTAAACAACTAACAAAGTCAGATTGATGATATGCCCCGGAAATTACACTGTACAATATTAGTGTACAAACACTTAACACATTTGTATGAAATTCGATTGTCCATTATTTTTAACACTGTTGTATGGAATGCCTTTGTCCGATATTTTATTTTAATTAGATTATCTCCTTTGCTAAAATAGCAGACTAAACAATTGCATTCAAACACATTTAGGGTTTGTATGCTATTATTGCACAATCCAGATCTATATGTTTCAAATCGAAATTGAAGAAATAATCTTACATTAAAAAATTGATAGCACAAGGATTTTATTTTGAAACAAGCTTTGTGATAATAAATATTGACTTTGCAGAAATATTTGCTCGCTTATCACTTTTCAAAAGTAACTAGAATTGTAACAACAACAAAGCACGTAAATTATACAATACGTAGGCTCACTAATTAACAGCTAGATAGTGTCCAAAACTTTATCACTGGAAGAAATAAACAACTACATCATAAAGTATTCTCATTCTCACTATTGTTCTCATTTTCAAGATTGCAATGGTAACATTATTATCATTTTGTCCATGACTAAATTAGTAAAGTAGCCCAAGTTAATAAAATAATTATTCATTGGAACCATCCCATCCACCCATGAATTTGACCAGATGCCACTTGTGCTAATAGCTGAAAATAGCAGTTTTGGCAAACTTAGGAGTGACTCAAAATTTATGAATCAATTTCTACTAAATCAGGTAGCACTTTTTTCTTTTGTTATAAATTACTAACCCTTGAACAGTTATATTTGGATTAAGAAATCTATATGAGGAATGGTTTGATACATTGGAAATTTATAACATGGCTGGAGACAGGAAGTTGTATTTTACATCAAAATTCTATACTTTGGGAGCAGATGGGAAAAGGCCTTGTATATTGGGATTATGTGCTTGGATTAGGGATGCATTTGCCTGGAATCAAGTTTATTTGAAGGTAGTCTGTATTAGTGTATGAAATGAAATGGAAATTAATCAAACCTAATTTTATTACTGCCAAAGTTTATTAAATCACCTAAATGGAAGTGAATTGCTGTAAAGGCGACATTCCAACTGACCCAATTTTCCAACATGCACTATGTCCCAGTGATCCAGTACACCTGGGCACAGACTGAGGAAAATCTCCCTAAATATTTCTCATTCTGCATGGTGATCAGATGAAAGTATTTAGTGTCCTAGGCACTGGTGTGTGTACTTCTGATCATTTCATAACTTGCACGTGGTTTGTGAAGGAACCATGATATCTTCTCCATATCCATTATATTCATGCTTTCTGATGGGCCTGCTGGTAAAATTCATGCCATTGTTATTCTTTGGATTGTATTTACTTTGTTCCCACTTAATGTCCCAATTTCCAACCGGGCCCATGTAGACCTTATTCGGAAAGGACGATTTGGCAGTGAATGGACTATACATAGAATGCTAAAAATTAATAAGTTGATAATAAGGGAACATTTTTATGTGTAATTTAAGCTGGTCTCCTTGTCAAGAATCCAAGTGTGAGTATTACACAGTTGAACCTCATTTTATTGAAATAATTGAATCCAGGTCCCATTTGGTAGGGTTAAAATCCAAGATCTCTGGAGTTGCAAGATAAGATTTATTCACCAATGAGGGAACAGCGCTGAGAACTAACACAAGGGCCTTCAACATTAAAACAGTCAACCCAGCAATGTTACCAGTGTAACAAACATTACAGTGAATACTAACAGAGCGTTGCATGAAGGAGGGTGAATAATCAGGGCTAGGATAGTTTTAACTCCTAATTCAATAGCTGCGGTGTTGCAAGGTGTGTCTCACTGTACGAAAATCTGACCTACCAAAACTTTAGATTTACCAAAGAACTCCCAGCCTTGGAAATGCTCTGTTTGTATTTGTTATCGTGTCGATGTTATGATAGTAATGCTGCTGGGTTCAACTGTCTGAATTTCACAAACCTGGCAGGAGGATGATTCTCAGCTCTGCCCCCTCATTTGGCACAATGAGGCTCCATGATAGATTCCAAGCTACCATTAATACTGCCCTATTTATAATCTACCTAATAGACCCAATGCTGTGTTCTGATATATCTAAAGACTAAAAGAGAGTAAGTTGTGCAGATTGCACCATGGACAGAGCAGTGATATCCTGAGGTATGAGAGAGGTCCAAATTACTTTCTCTTTTATTCTAAATTAATTACTAGTTGGTGATCATATCAACACCATTTTTATTTTTGACATCCTTTTCTCTTGTACCAGATCTTTCATTTGTGATTTCCATTTTCTCTTTCTGTTCTTTCAATGCAATTCAAGCCATCAAATTGACTTCACTTTTATTTTCTTTAATAATAGTTATAAGTGATATTTGAAAAGATTCTGTACATAGATTTGTTATGATATGTTCTTCACCTTTCTAACAACCTTACAGGAAACTATTTGAAGGTACAGTATTTTTATCTCCAATTATTGTAAAAAGTAACTTAAACTGTTCTGAATTATATTAGGAGGCGCCATAGAACCTGCTTATGTTCTGCTGCTAATAATCTACTTTTACAGCAAGCGCACTTCTCAAATAAAATGTCAATTTGAATGTCACCTTTACCATGATTGCTGGAATCCAGATCATAGAAGCTTTTGTACTTTAACCCTTTTCCATTGACAACAGAAAACTGCCAGACTTCTGATCAAGTGACAAACACGTACATCAGCACAGTCACGGACAAGATTGCAGAAAGCAACTTTTATTTTTACCGAGATGTTCAATTAGGAAAGAAGAAATTAAAATTGGTTAAAAATAAAAATTAACTAGACTACTTTGAAAGACAGAAAAGCAATTTTAGGAGTTCACTAATGGGAGAAATTGTGCTCCCGTCGTCGACAATGTAAGAGTCTTTCTAACAGCATTGCCATTGTCAGAAAAAGTTAGTGCTCAGGCTAATGCTTGCCACCGTAAATAGTATCTGCCTTACTAGCCATGTAACTTAGTCCTCATTACCATATATATAGTATCTGCCTTATTAACCATGTAACTTATTCCTTATTACTATCTATACATATATATATATAATATTTGCCTATATAAATGTATATAGTATAACTGTGTAACTTATTCCAGAGGGAATGTCCTCCTGGTTTGTAATAATGAACAGCCTCTGATAAAATTAATTCCATTTTTGTAAAATAATATGTTACTATTAATGGAAACTTGATTATATAAAAAATGATTTCAATTGAGATTTATGTTATCGAAACTGAGATTAATAGAGTGCCACAATGTTCTGAAAAATATCACTCATTATTTGGAGAAGTTTGTGTCATACTATATACAGTCAAACTTAATTATTAAGAACTTGTGTGGATTGACATAGAAGGCCTTCTTATCAGAAGTTTTAGCTTCTTTACTGAGCGTAATGGAACCTTCACGTCCAAAGGATATTCCTGTTTGAAGAGGAGGTTTTTAATGGCAAGGATCTGTTATAATGAAGTACAATTGTGCTCCTCACATTCTGCTTACTAGGCTTCTGGTGCCAGTAACCAACATCTTCATCGAGTTTTCAGACTTGCCTGTAATGGAAATGGTTAAATTTCGTGGCTGGCCAACAGTGGTGAACGTTCCTATTTTGAGCTAACTGTGAAATAAACCATTGTTCTGCTCCCTATATAGCGAGGTCTACCAGTCACAGGACCACCGAGTCGTCTATCTCCACTGCCTCATCTATCAGCAGTGTTGGAAGTGGCTACAGTGTAGACAGTGAAGGCAGCACAACGGGAGGGGAATACAGCGTGTTCACTGCCCCTCAAATGTAAGTTAACTAAGCATCTTGGCCTGGGGTTTCCGCTAAGGGCACTGGAAATTGCTCGGTTTTGACGAGGTGAAGTTACCCCCAAGTTTCCGCTCAAAATCATTTGCATAAGCCCGAACGTAAAATCTCCCATGAATCAGCACAGTCAAGCAGCATTATCGATCGTAATCGATTATTGACTGGAATATGGCCAATGGGGCCTCAAGATTACTGAATTAAACTAATTTAAACTGAAAATTTGAACTCATTTAAACTGAACGTAAAGTAATTTAAAGTAATTGTAGCATCGGTATGGAAAACAGACTTGAGTGAGGCTTCAATTGACTGCTGGTCACTGTAGCTTCAGGTCATTAAGGATGGATTAATGTGACCACGGATACCTGTGCACCCAAAATTCTGGGGGCAATGTGATGAACACCCCTGAATGAGTGCAATCGGCGGAAACTCGCCATGCCAACCTAGGGGCCTGGCCAGATTTGTGGGCGGGGACTGTTTCGGGCAAATTGACTTTTGAACCAGTGTAAAAGACCGTGGAAACTCACGTTTTAAATTCCCCGTTCTTTCGCGCTATTTCAGTCGATTCCGCCCAGATTGCGTTAATATCTGGGCGGAAACCAGGCCCTTGAGTTTTAAGTTAAGATGAGAGATTTCTGCTGTTTCATAATGGGTTGTTCAGAATCTTGATATAGAATGGCAGTGGTCACTGTGTAAATCATAAAATACAAATGTAGCAGCATTAAGATCAGATC
Organism: Heptranchias perlo; assembly: GCF_035084215.1. NCBI lineage: Eukaryota > Metazoa > Chordata > Chondrichthyes > Hexanchiformes > Hexanchidae > Heptranchias > Heptranchias perlo. The sequence goes on along the minus strand of NC_090348.1, from coordinate 31,565,654 downwards.
CTTTTTCAGATAAACACATTTCAAAATCTTTCCCAAAAATACTAACATTTTGGACTAAAAATGTTTGCAATTCTATAATTGTACTAGTGTCAGATGCTGTATGAGTTCCCAGTGTTTGAACACATATCAACTTTTGTAATTTTATCTGGTGTGACAAGTATATTGGCAAAAACTAAAATAAAGTATCAAGTCCACCATATTCTACTTGTAACTCTATAAAATGTAACTTCTTACTTTTCAATAGGGGTAAAATGAGCCAAGACACAGATATAACCCTGAAAGGTGAAAAGCACAAAGTATCAGACCAATTGAAGCAGCAGGGGCTTGGCCTGGCAGAAACTGAAGGTAAGATGGGAATACAATGCATAGAGGATCGTATCTAAATGAGCTGTTTGTAATAAGAGATCCAGAGGGAGTACGCAGATTTATTAAGCGTGTTATCAATATATTTCTGTTCAACACCAATATTTTCATGTGATTCCAACCAATTTCAGTAACATTCAATGTTTTCCATGCCCATGCAAAAATACTTGAGGGGTACAGTTAGCAATATGCACCTGGAATTTTCACAGGGGTTCTCTGGAGGAATCTCTGGAGAAATGGCATAAACAGCTTTTTTGAAAGAACTTACAAATTCACTAGAAAGACCACAGCGATCTGCTGTCCAGTTTGGCAAAACATGTGATTAGGGTAAAAGGGTACACATATAGCAAGAATACGAAGGTAACATTACCCAGTTATTTAAAATCAATAGAATAGACATAGGTGAGAAATGATTTGGGATTTTCACTTATTCTGGAATTGTTTAAAACATGCCATACTTCATTTTCAATTTAGTACAGAAAATCTATGCATAAACACAGCACTAGTACAGGCACAAGCACAACGGGCCAAATGACCTCCATCTGTGCTGTAAGATTCTATGATTCTACTTGTATTATGTGTGCATGACATATATGTTGTATAGGATCAAGACACTAAGGAGCTGAGTTTCCACTGGGGCTCTCCCACTCATCCAACGTACTTTCGTTAGAAGAGCCAAGGAACCACCATGGAAAGACGGTATGAACAGCGTCAGCAGTGTTTCTCCGGAGCTTCCTGCAGCTCTTACGCCAGACTTACAGCAGACGATCGGGAGAATCCCCATGGAAATGTAATCCTTATTTGGACATGCAATATGCACTTCCTGTATGTGAAGTAGATTGTTGCACCGATCTTAAATACTGGTCAAATGAACCACACCTCCAGGATAGCTTGTACCACTGTCGAATATCAGTTTTTCGACTATGGCGAATGCACAATTAATGCAGTTCACAATATTCGGATATAGTGGCTGACCCAGAGATTTACGTGAGGCATGCAGTTTGTAAGAATATGTGAGATGTGAATACACAGTGTGATGTGATTGGGTAAAGATGACCGGCCAATGTGCAGCATGTATTTGATTTATTTTTACCCAGTGTGCACTGTATATGTGAACTGTTGTTTAGCCTAAAAACAGTCACGACACAAAGGCACTAAGTTTGATTCCTGGCCTGTGCTGAGTTGGCTGATCTCAGCTGGGGCAGCAGTAGAGATGCTACAATTGGCCACAGCAATGCTCAGCTTTCCAGTCCTGATCACTATCGGGTGATCCATCACGGAAAGTGTGCATGGGGTGAGAGTGGGATTGGGCTCCAATATGGTGCCCTCTAGGTCTGAGGAGCCAACCAACACTCACCAATTAGGCCCAGATATGATCATGTTCCAAAATGGTGAGGTACCAGAGGGCAGGCAGCACCCCTGAAACTTTACCCCTGAAACTCCTGAAACTTTACCCCTGAATCCTTACCCCTGAATCCTTACCCCTGAATCCTTACCCCTGAATCCTTACCCCTGATAGTCAGTGACTTAATGCAGAAAACTGGACACAAAAACAATTAGAATTTGGGTTGCAGTAGATTCCCATAGAATGTTAGATAGTTTAAAAATTAACATTAAAAAATCTCTTATATTCCCAAGATCCAGCAAATTCACACTCTATCAAAAATATTTTAAAACCTGAAGCAATGATAAATGGGCTGTAACTGTGTAACTGTTAATTTTAATGCTATAGTAGATGTTAGATATCAGCAACAAAGACTTACTCTACACAAGTAAGTACCTGATAAGTAGATATTGCTGCTGAGGTAGATCACTGCCCAGCTGTATTACAGTGGCTGATCATAATTAGTTATACTTGATTTTTGACATCATCGTAACCTTTCGCTAATGACTGGAGCTAAAGAAGATCAAATAAATCTACGTCAAAATTCTTCAGAAGTTGTATAATTGTGCAACATGTCATTAACATTGATACATTGTTGGAAATTTTTGTAGTATTTAGGCAAAGAAGTTTTTTTTTAAATCTTATTGACTGGTTTCAGGGAGGCATAATATGAATCAAACCAAACTCATATCAAGAGTGGCATGCGTGCTTACTGGAGCTAAACATGCAGTTTCAGAAATATTTCTCTAGGTACGTGGGATCCAATCTGAGCTAAACGAGACCAGTGAAGCCTGTGTGGTGAGGCTGCTGCAGAAGAGCTTTCAGGGTTTTTGACTTATGAATTTGGCCTTTAATGGGAAGATTTTCACTGGCACCACTAGGCAGAACCTAGGCGGTACAGCCCCTAAAATGGTGGGGGAAAACTTACCGCCCTGTTCCCGCCCCCCCATCTTCAGAAGGTCCTATTGCTGGGAGCGCCTGCCCAATTCAGTCAGTAGGCCCTTGTTCTATGCAAATCAGTGTCCTATGACGTACATAGGACCTTGTTTGGCATTTTAGGACATAACTGGGCACAGTTTCACCTGGAGGTCCTGCGGAAGGGCAACCAAAAAAAGGTTAACTTTAAAATATTCTTGTGGGAGTAGGAGTGCTGCTCTGGGGCATCACAAGAGCAACGTGAGCTGCTGCCACAAAGGCTCCCCCTCCCCCTTCTGCGAATAGACCCCTCTCCCAAGACCTACCTTTATTCCGGCCGGATCAGCCTCTGGGCCGCAATGTTGCGCCAGCCTGGAGATGGTGAGCTGCAGCGAGGTGCTCATTTGATGCCCACAGCTCGCCAATCATATGGTAATGCAGCCTGTCCCTCAAAATGGACCAGGCTTCCCGTTGGCACGATCAGCCGGTACACTTCATCGATCAGCTGCCCAATTGTTAAAATCTACCCCTATGAAATTTTAATGGTCAAATTTCAAAGTTATGAAACCTTGCTACACTGCCAGGGATAATTCCACATGTCCCATTAAACTGCCAGAAACAACATGTGGCAAATGTGTTACCAGACTTCCAGGGAGATTGAATGTACATATTAAGTTCGAGACTCAAAAGCTATATATCAACTATAAACAATTAAAAAATAAATTAAATATCTGGTCACCCCCTTCCAGATGGCTGGTAAATGAAAAGCTTGTAGAGAAACATAGAAGTACAATGGGGTGCCACAGTGGATTTGATGTCTTTTGCATTGCCTCCTCCCACATAGCAAACCTCCTCTATATAAAACAGATGTATGACTGACCAGCCTGGCCTTTAGAAATTGGCTTCATAAAAGAGTGTTGGAGATTTGAGTGTAGGTTGGAAACTTTCATTCTATTTTACCAGCTAGTTTCATCCGCATTTTCATTAGCGCATTACATCTGCTTGCTCTATATGCCTGATGTCCAAGCTGGCCTCCTCCTTTGGAGCCGCGGGCCAGTGATTGGCATCGAGGGCCTGTGATTGGCGTCGAGGGCCTGTGATTGGCGTCGAGGGCCTGTGATTGGCGTCGAGGGCCTGTGATTGGCGTCGAGGGCCTGTGATTGGCGTCGAGGGCCTGTGATTGGCGTCGAGGGCCTGTGATTGGCGTCGAGGGCCTGTGATTGGCGTCGAGGGCCAGTGATTGGCGTCGAGGGCCTGTGATTGGCGTCGAGGGCCTGTGATTGGCGTCGAGGGCCAGTGATTGGCGTCGAGGGCCTGTGATTGGCGTCGAGGGCCTGTGATTGGCGTCGAGGGCCTGTGATTGGCGTCGAGGGCCTGTGAATGGCGTCGAGGGCCTGTGATTGGCGTCGAGGGCCTGTGAATGGCGTCGAGGGCCTGTGATTGGCGTAGAGGGCCTGTGAATAGTGAGCATTTCTCCAGTTCAGGCTGTTCCCTCAAATTTGGTGCCATCTTGTTGTGCAACCAGAAAAGTAGTCTTTAGAAGTAAGTTGAAGGACCACATGCACTGTAAATGTGCCCAACCCACAGGTCAACCTGATTGTCAGTAAGTGATCATGCAGCTAGGTTGTCTTGCCATGAGTTGATTGGTGAAGATATGAGTTTAACCCTGCTGAGGTATGGATAAGCATGGGTTTCACTAAAAGACCAGTGAGATTATGTGAGGGCTTGCCATGGGTGAACAGTTGAAAGTTAACACTTTATGGCGTGATCTTGAACATTTGGCCTAGAAATCCGATGGCGCCAAGACCAGGGCGTGCACTGTACGCACCTGTTAGTATGAGTCGGGCAGCATATAATATTCACGCAAGTGTGCAGCCAATGAACAGCGCAGGTAGCTGTGCGTTGAGAGAGTGAAATTCTTTTTGATTGATAAAGATGCCAGGCTGGTGAGAGAGAGCACGTAAGGCAATATGTGTGCAGTCAATGGCACCTTGCACCCTGGAGAAGCCGGCCACACGGGCAAAGTCTAGTGCTCTCTCGTACTCCTTTGCTTCATCGGAAACGAGATGTAGGTATTCCTCGTGGCGTAGAGAGCCTTGGTGACCTCCCTGATACATCTGTGTACTGCAAACTGGGAGATGTTGCTGCTGTCACCGCGGCATAAAAGTTGAGGGCCACGGTAACCTTGACAGCCACAGGCAGTGCTTCAAGGCTGTAGCTGCGGCTGCAGCAGGTGACATATCTCAGTGACAGCCTCCTTGGTGAAGCGTAGGCACCTAAGGCATTGCTCCTGAGTAAAGTTAATGTAGAATACCCTGAATACCTGCTATGGATATGGCCCCTTGCACCTCCACTTCCTCCCTCTTCTGGCAGCTGCTCCTCCTCCGTGGTGGCTTCCTTGCTGCTCCCTCTCGTCCACCAGCTCCGAAAGCAGCCCTGTGAGACCACCCATGTCTGCAGCCAGATTATTTCTGAGGCAAACAACAACAACAGTGCAAGAGCAGCAAAATTTTTCTGTGCGTAGACAGAGTGAACTTTTCAGAGTGACAAAATACACCAAAAAAGGCCCCGAAGTCAAGCAGCAGAAAAAATAAACCAGCAACTAAACTGTGAGTACTGCATGATCCCTTTAAATATCGCTGGTGAGAGGGTCTTCATGCTGGTTAGCGCCACGTTGTGAGGTACGAGTTCAACACATGGCGAGTGAAGTGCTGGTGTAATTGAAGATCGGAAATAGATCCTGTGGGACGCACAGGATCCAAATTTAAATAAATTATTCTGCACTTAAAATGTTCCCGACGTGCGCTGCTACCACCAGCGCATCTGTCTTATCCAATATGGAGGCCACGGCACACTATTGGGAGCATAGAAGACAGTTCAGCACGCAGAAACCTCCTAGGCCACAGACCGGGAAGTGAAGCTGTTCAGTAGGCTTACTTTGCCACATTCCTTAAAGTGTGCCGTCTTCTCTCACTTCTGGGCCTGCAGGTACAGTATACAGTGTGGAGCCTTGTCACGACCTGCTGAAAGGCATGGTGCACTGCTGAGCAGGGAGCCACAGAGTGCCAACGAGGCAACGCACCTCATGCAGCAACACATCCACTTCACCCAGCAGCTGTCAGATGGGTAGTCAGGTGTTACACCCATCTGTCAATTCTACATAGACTCCATTTTGTGCTTCCACATTGGGTTTTCTTTCACTTTATTTCTGACTGCCACTTCTATGCCCTCCCCTTACAGCCTTCACAAAGACTGACAGCAACAACAACTTGCATTTATATAGCACCTTTAACGTAGTAAAACATCCCAAGGTGCTTCCTAGGAGCAATTTTCAAACAAAATTTGACATCGAGCCACGTAAGGAGATATTAGGACCGGTGACCAAAAGCTTGGTCAAAGAGGTAGGTTTTAAGGAGCGTCTTAACGGAGGAGAGATATATATATATATATATATATAGAGAGAGAGAGAGAGAGGTTTAGGGAGGGAATTCCAGAGCTTAGGGCCTAGGCAGCTGAAGGCACGGCCGCCAATGGTGGAGCGATTAAAATCGGGGATGCGCAAGAGGCAAGAATTGGAGGAGCGCAGAGATCTCGGAGGGTTGTAGGGCTGGAGGAGGTTACAAAGGTAAGGAGGGGTGAGGCCATGGAGAGATTTGAAAACAAGGATGAGAATTTTAAAATTGAGGGGTTCCCGGACCAGGCGCCAATGTAGGTCAGCAAGCACAGGGGTCGTGGGTGAACGGGACTTGGTGCGAGTTAGGATACGGGTAGCAGAGTTTTGGATGAGCTCGAGTTTATGGAGGGTGGATGATGGGAGGCTGGCCAGGAGAACAATGGAATAGTCCAGTCTAGTGGTAACAAAGGCATGGATGAGGGTTTCAGCAGCAGATGAGCTAAGGCAGGAGCAGAGATGGAAGATGTTACAGAGGTGGAAGTAAGCGATCTTGGTAATGCAGCGTATGTGTGGTCGGAAGCTCATCTCAGGGTCAGATGGGACGCCGAGGTTGCAAAAGGTCTGGTTCAGCCTCAGACAGTGGCCAAGGTGAGGGATGGAGTCGGTGGCTAAGGATCGGAGCTTGTGGCAGGGACCAAAGACAATGGCTTCGGTCGTCCCAATATTTAGTTGAAGGAAATTTTTGCTCATTCAGTGCTGGTTGTCGAACAAGCAGTGTGAGAAATGAGAGACAGTAGAGGGGCCGAGGGAAGTGTTGGTGAGGTAGAGCTGGGTGTCGTCAGCGTACATGTGTGTTTTCGAATGATGTTACCGAGGGGTAGCATGTAAATGAGAAATAGGAGGGGGCCAAGGATAGATCCTTGACAAAGACTGACTGGAGTGAAGTGTGGTGCAGTGATTGTAGGAGAGTGAAGGGAAGCAAGGGACGGGACTGCTGTGAGAAGTAGAACAGGCCTTCCCCAGTTGTGGAATCAATTCTGTAACACAGAATTGCATAAAGCACTTTACAGAGTATTTCTTAACTGCTGTGACATTTTCAAAACCATTTTCTGACTAATTTCCCAACATCAATTGTTTAAGAAAGACATTAATAAGGTGAATGACCATGTTTTTCAGCTTGAATTTCAGATTTGTCTATCGCACAGTATTTCAATTACATACAGCTTAGAAATTACAGTATAAGCAGAAGACGACTTAACATGTTCATGTGACATTCCTTCGCTATTTTAGTGGAGACAGTAACCCATTTAAAATTAATAGCAATTTCTAGGCTATAATTGTTATCTTGTTTTTTCATAATTAAGTTTGAGTGTAGTGTCATAAAGTGCTGGGAGGTGTATAAGAGTGTGTGGGGCTGGTTCACCCTTTGATTTGTCCTCGCTGCCTGTGAAGAATTGCCAGATCTGTGTTAGCCGCCTCCTTTTGATCACACAGCTGAGACTCAACAACTCACCAAGTGTGGTATTACAGACAGGTACCACTGATCTAAAACACTGCTCCATTGCCACTTATTTCCATTAAACCTTTAACTGAAGAATGAATATCAAGTGCACACACTCCCAAGTGAAATAAATATATGCATGTACAGCAATTAAGTCTGTGTACAATCCACTTGGATTTCCTTCTCTTGAAAAGAGCTTGGGGCCAATTTTAACTCTTGAAAAATAGCCACTTTGGTGACGTGTTAAAGTTCTGCTGGTGCCTCTTGCAAGTGTAGCCCAACTTAAATCACAGTCTTCAGGAAGGAAGGGAGCAAAGGGACACAGATGGAGCTGTTTTGATTTTTTTTAAGAGCATATACAGCAAAATTGACTCTATTTATGCCAAAATGAATAATTATCACTTCTAATGAGCAACATTTGGCAGCTCTGCATTTAGTGCAAGCTCAGAGTGAATGTCTGCTTTTACGAGTTAGGTATCATGTGTTATGATACACAAAATATAGGTCTATGATCAGAGAACCTGAGAAGCTAATGGGTAAACGGCTTGCTTGGTTCCTCGATATAATTGTGTAGTCATCACTGATTCCTTAACTTACAGTAAACTTGGACATGTCATAATGATGGTATTGAATTATTTTAACGGGAATCCTGACATTTTTAGGAACAAAATATTGCCAAACAAATTATTAACTGTGAAGGCAGCATCCTCCAACATAAAACAGTCGACAGACTCAAAATTTGTTGGGGTCAAACCAAACTGGGCAGGCTATGGAACCTACATTAGTTTAATTTTCATTGAGTGAACAATAACAACAACTTGCATTTATATTGCCCCTTCAATGAAATAAAACATCCCAAGGCGCTTCACAGGAACGTTATCAAACAAAATTTGACACCGAGCCACATAAAGAAGATATTAGGACAGGTGACCAAAAGCTTGGTCAAAGACTTAGGTTTTAAGGAGTGTCTTAAAGGAGGAGAGAGAGAGAGACAGAGAGGTTTAGGGAGGAAATTCCAGAGCTTAGGGCCCAGGCAGCTGAAGGCACGGCCGTCAATGGTGGAGCAATGTGTAAATCATATTTTGAAAAATATGCAAAAGTTGGTACTTCAGTCCCTGCGCATTTTTGCAGCCTATGCCTTTAGCTGCTTTAGCAACAATATAATTCATGAGCTATCTTTTCTTACTTTGAAACTAGGTGATGTCCTTGGAGTAAATGCATTTAAATCACTGTCATCTGCCAAATGTCTCAGAGTGCTGGGTAATTTCATATGAGCAAAAAGATTGGGCTTTTTCAAGGAAAGCTTGTGAAAAATTTTATTACTGAAAATGCTTACACGGTCTGTGGAAAATATTAAGTAAAGGCTCTTGGTTGTTAATCTCCTCTGAAACTTTAAGAATTTGGTTTAAAAAATATATATGCACATATAATGGCAGGAAAAGAGATAGAAAGACCTATCGGGGGAAAAATTCATCTGCAGCCACAAATGGGCTCGCAGGGGAGCACAAGAATGGATAGGCCCGAGGCGCACCTAATATTGGGCCTCAGGCCTCATTATCATTGAACACAGCGAGCTGCGGATACCTCATGGGCATCCCCAGGTTGTTCGCTGGAGAAGAGGCTGGCAGCGGCCCTCAGATAAGTCCTTAAAGGGGATCAGGAGAGGGGGACCATCAGGAGAATGGAAAGATCGGGAGGGGGAGACAATCAGGAGAGGGGGACGATTGGGAAGGGGGGACGAACGGGAGGGGGTGGACAATTGGGAAGAGAGAACAATGGAGAGAAAGGGAGGACTTCAAGAGGGGATGACCAGGAGGAGGGCACGATTAGAAGAAGCGGAGGACTAGGAGAAGGGGACGAGCGGAAGGGGGATGATTGGGAGGGAGTGCAGTGGTGGCCAGGAGCTGGGTCAATTGCAGCAGCGATCAGGGGCAGGTGGGGGGGTTGGAGGGTCAAGATCGCGATCACCGTGAAGTCATGATCGGTGGGGGGAAGGGGGTGCGAGTGGTAGCCGGCAGCAGCCCGCAGTTCTAATGTGGGGTCGGGAGGAGTACTCCTGCTCCTCCAGGCTCCACATTCAGGTAAGTATTTTAAACAAACTTACCTTTTTCATGGCGGTATGTTTTGATCCCTTGAAGGACTGCATGTAGACCTGGTTTTCCTGAATTCAGCCAGCACTGGCTGCCTGAGGGCAAACCAGTATTGCAGAGGGGGCCTTAAACAGGCATTGGGCCTATTATTTGCATGAAAATGACCTAATGCCTGTTTCAGCCGCGGGCGCTGGACGCCTATTTTTTTGCAAATACCAATATCGCAGTCAGCGCACTTCCAGCTCCTAATGTGCGTGCACTTCCTGCCTGCCACATTGAAGGCTTAGGCGCCCATTTAGCACCCAAAAACCAGGCGTGGCGCCATTGAATTTCTAGGCCATAACATTACCAGGACACTGTATACTTCTGCATCAAGCTAGCATGAGTCACTTGGTGAGGAGGTTACACTATAGTGCCGAGCAATCTGCCACCACACTCTGACTTCTGCTGCAATGGGCACTGTGCGGACTAATTTCTAGGCCCATAAATTGCTTTACCCACTGAACAACCACTTTAAAATTATTTATATGCTCTGCCAGATTAAGATGAATTTCTACATGGTGCCTGAAACAATACCATTATATAGTAAACATTAGCATTCCACATTTTGGGTTTCCAGGCAACACTTATTCATATTAACACACAATTTCATTTGTACATAGATTATCTTGAATGTTAAGTAACAAATATTTAGTGTGCTGTTTGTTTGAAGTAGACTAATAAATATGTCACATTTCAGATTCATATTACTTGCTAATCTCCGACATCCATCTAACGGACTCTGTAAAATGAATGTCATTCCATTTTTTTCAGAGCTCTGCAAGATAACAGCATCTTAGGCATACTTGGCATGCAGAGTCTGATTATTCAGTGCCTAATTTAAGGGGAAAACACATTATTTTGCACATGCTAGAAGACATACTGTGCAATTGTCCTCTGTCAAAATGACTACAAATATATCATTTATAATTTTATATTGTTCTTAAGTTTAAACTAATGTTAATGTGTATTACTACTGGTGACTGGAGATTCAACCCAGTGACAAGTTATTTTCTTCTTTCTTTGTTTGTGTGAACTAATTAGGGTTGCTGAAAAGTGGAATCACTTCATGTTCATGTTCGCGCTCATTCATTTATGCTCTGAATTGTGTCCCATTTATACAGCAACTGAACGTAGATGCAAACTATTACCGTTTTCACGTCATAGTGCACAGAAGATACAACAAACGCCTTTGCTAATGTTGCAGGCATACTTGGGAATCATTATAAATCTATGTCTATTTATTGCTATTGTCACAATCACTCTCTGGTCTGACTGCTTTCAGCAGAAGTGAACTTTTATATGACTGGGATGCATCATCAAGATATGCATTTGTAGGGAGTGTATGAGATGCAGTATGAGGCTCTGCCAGCATTCAGCACCATTTTTGCAAAAGAAATAGAATCAGTTCACATGAGTGTCACCTCATTTTGTGGGAAAAGACTGCCTGCTGTTTAGAAGATAGATGAGCCGTAGAATCCCCATGGATGTCATCAGGAGGTTTTCCCCCGCCAACATCAATCTTGCATGTTGTATTTAATTGCTTTTGAAGTCTGAGTGGAGAGGGGGAGATGGGTTCCACACTCTTAATTGACAATGTACACAAGTAACTTTCTTCGACGTATTTTAACCAGCTTCCTGTACCAACAGAGTTTGTAGAAAATTTCAGAATGTTTAAGTTTGTTGCATAAGAACCGATATCTGTTGTAATATTAAGTAGACATAAACGTTCAAATTAAATCCCCAGATATTCAGATTTGGACCATTCAAAAAATAAGAGTCTGAACCTAAAGTATGAATGAGCAAAGCACATCAATAACCGTGTCTGTATCCACCATATGACTATTTGAGAACTTAATGCATATGAGGCACTAGACCATCAAGAAACTGAATCATACCCACCAGTAGAACATCAGGGTGTCAAACACATGCCTACTCCTGGACTGCCATGCAATGGGACGTGGATACACACCATGATGTCATCAAAGAATTGGATGTATGCCAGCTGCTAAGGACCTAGAGAGATGCAAGGCTTAATTTTATAAATGTATGCTACCAGCAGGGAGCCTTGCCTAGCAGTTGTACATATCAGAAAATCGATGCCCAAATCGTGGATAGCGCACACATGACTTACTGGCATAAGCATTCAGTGGGCAAGGCTCCTGGGCAGTAGCACTCGTTCATGAAAGCAGCCCAACAGTGTCATTGAACCACCCCAGAAAGCTCATGTACAAACGCGTGCACACACGCACGCGCATGCACACGCACACGCGCACACACACACCAATGGGTGATCACAATAGGAAATAAAAACAACAACAGACCACCATGTAAAATGAACACTGCAGATAACCATAGAACCATAGAAAAGATACAGCAAAAAAGGGGGCATGACGACCAATCATGTCCGCGCCAGCTCGAAGAACAACCAGGTGCCCATTCTAATCCTACCTTCCAGCACCTGGTCCATAGCCCTGCAGCTTACAGCACTTTAGGTGCAGGTCCAGGTACTTTTTAAAAGAGTTGAGGGTTCCTGCCTTTACCACCAATTCAGGCAGCGAATTCCATACACCCACCACCCTCTGGATAAAAAAGTTTTTCCTCATGTCCCCTCTAATCCTTCCGCCAATCAGCTTAAATCTATGTCCTCTAGTTCTTGAAATCTCTGGTGGGGAAACAGGTACTTCCTGTCTACTCTATCTGGGCCCCTCATAATTTGTACACCTCAATCAAGTCTCCCCTCAGCCTTCTCTGCTCCAAGGAAAACAACCCCAGCCTATCCAATCTCTCCTCGTAGCTGCAATTTTCAAGCCCTGGCAACATTCTTGTAAATCTTCTCTGCACTCTCTCCAGAGCAATTACGTCCTTCCTGTAATGTGGTGACCAGAACTGAGCACAATACTCCAGCTGTGGCCTCTCCAGTGTTTTATATAGTTCCATCATTACACCCCTGCTTTTGTATTCTATACCTCGGCTAATAACGGAGGGCATTCCGTATGCCTTCTTCACATCCTTATCTACCTGTACTGCCACCTTCAGGGACCTGTGCACATGCACTCCAAGGTCTCTCACTTCCTCTACCCCTCTCAATATATTCCCGTTTACGACGTATTCCCTTTTACTGTTTGCCCTCCCTAAGTGCATTACCTTACACTTCTCCGGGTTGAACTCCATTTGCCACTTTTCCGCCCACTCCAACAACCCATTAATATCTTCTTGGAGTCTACAGCTATCCTCTTCACTATCAGCTACATGGCCAATTTTTGTATCGTCTGCAAATTTGCCAATCATGCCCCCCTACATTCAAGTCCAAAACATTAATATATACCACAAACAACAAGGGACCCAACACTGAGCCCTGTGGCACACCACTGGAAACGGATTTCCATTCACAAAGACATCCGTCGACTTTTACCCTTTGTTTCCTGTTACTGAGCCAATTTTGTATCCAATTCGCCCCATTTCCCTGTATCCCATGGGCTTTTACCTTTCTGACCAGTCTGCCATGTGAGACCTTGTCAAATGCCTAAAATCCATGTAGACAACATCCACTGCACTACCCTCATCAATCCTCCTTGTCACTTCCTCAAAGAATTCAATCAGATTTGTACGGCATGACCTTCCCTGAACAAATCCATGCTGACGATCCCTGATTAAACCATGCCTTTCCAAGTGACAGTTTATCCTATCTCTCAGTATTGATTCTAATAGTTTGCCCACTACTGAGGTAAGACTGACCGGCCTATAATTGTTTGGCCTTTCCCTCGTACCCTTTTTAAATAATGGTACTATGTTTGCAGTCTTCCAGTCCTCCAGTACCTTCCCTGTATCTAGAGAGGTTTGGAAAATGATCCTCAGAGCATCCGCTATTTCCTCCCTGGCTTTCTTCAATAGGCTAAGAAACAATCCATCCGGCCCTGGTGACTTATCAACTTTCAAGAATTCCAGTCCCTCTAGTACGTCCTCTCTCGTTATGTTTACCTTATCCAACATTTCACACCTCTCCTCTTTAACTACTACGTCCGGATCATCCCTTTCCTTTGTGAATACAGAGACAAAATATTCATTTAAAACCCTACCCACATCCTCTGCTTCTACACACAAGTTACCCTTATCATCCCTGATAAGTCCGACCTTTTCCTTAGCTTTCCTTTTGTTCTTAATGTACTGATAAAACATCTTTGGGTTTTCTTTAATTTTACTAGCTAATGTTTTTTCATGCCTTCTCTTTGCTTTCCTTATTTCCTTTTTAACGTCATCCCTGTACTTTCTATACTCCTCTAGGCTTTCTGCAGTATTTAGTTTTCTGCTTTATCTGGTCCCATATACTTCTAGACAACCAGGTGGCTCTAAATTTGGCAGTGCCACCCTTTTTCTTTGAGGGGTGGTGTCTCCACTGTACCCGTAGAATTTCACTTTTTAGTGCCTCCCGCTGGCTTGCCACTGATTTCTCCTCAAGTAGTTGTGTCCAGTCCACTTCTGCCAAATCACCTCGTAGTTCTGTAAAATTTGCCTTCCCCCAATTTAAAGCGTTTACTCCTGATTTAACTCTGTCCTTTTCCATAATAATGCTAAAACTAACTGAATTGTGGTCACTATCCCCAATATGGTCACCCACTGTCACTTCACCCACTTGCCCATCTTCATTTCCCAGGACTAAATCTGGAATTGCATCCCCTCTTGTTGGGCTTGTCACGTGCTGGCTAAAAAAGTCCTCCTGGACACCGATCAATAATTTTGCGCCCTCTATGCTCCTCACACTGTTTGAATCCCAGTGGATGTTAGGGTAGTTTAAGTCCCCTACTATTATTGCCCTCTTATTTTTGCATTCAGAAATTTGCCTACATATTTGTTCTTCTACCTCCGTTCCGCTACTCGGGGCTCTATAGTACACTCCTAGTAATGTGACTGCCCCTTTTTTATTTCTTAGCTCAACCCATATGGCCTCGATTGATGATCCATTTAGCATATCATCCCTTCTCACAACTGTAATTGATTCTTTAACTAATAATGCTACCCACCCTCCTTTTTTATCACCCACTCTATCCTGCCTGAAAACTCTATATCCAGGGATATTGAGCTGCCAATAATCCCCCTCTTTAAGCCAGGTTTCCGTTATAGCAATATGATATCATGCTGCCATGTGTCTATCTATGCCCTTAGCTCATCTGCTTTGTTTGTAATACTCCTTGCATTCAAGTATATACCCTTTAACCCCGTCAAATTCCTGTGCTGAACACTATTTAACCTTTGCTTCTTTTGCCTTTCTGAGTCACTAACTACGTCACTAACTGCTTTTCTACTTTCCGTTTCCTGGTCTGAATTTGTCCTATCTGTACCTGCCCTTTGGTTCCCATCCCTCTACCATACTAGTTTAAACCCTCCCCAACAGAACTAACAAATGCCCCCACGAGGATATTGGTCCCAGTTCTGCTTGGGTGCAACCCGTCCAGCTTGTACAGGTCCCGCCTTTCCCAGAATCGGTACCAATGCCTCAGGAATTTAAACCCCTCCTTCCTACACCATCTCTCAAGCCACGCATTCATCTGGTCTATTCTCCTATTTCTGCTCTCGCTAGCACGTGGCACTGGGAGTAATCCTGAGATTACTACCTTAGAGGTCCTGCTTTTTCATTTATTTCCTAACTCCCCATATTCTGCTTGCAGGACCTCATCCCTTTTTTTACCGATGTCACTGGTACCAATATGGACCACAACCTCTGGCTGTTCACCCTCCCCCTTCAGAATGTCCTGCAGCCGCTCCGTGACATCCTTGACCCTAGCACCAGGGAGGCAACATACCATCCTGGAGTCACGTCCTTGACGAACACACAAAGGAAAACACTCAACCATCTCCTACTGTATCAAAGATAGAAAATGCTGTCAGGGTCCTGACTGTGTCATTTGACCCTAATTTGTATATATTTATTAGACCCCATCAGTTTTGGGCAGGACGCTGACCACCTAAGTCAAGGTCTGCTCGAAAATCAGAGTGGACGGAGTGCCAGCTGGCTACATTTTTAAAACTTTTTTGTCCCAGTATCACCCCATTTATCCCTAAAAATGGGGCGGTAGTGAGATGGAAATCGGCCCCAGTTGTTTGGTTCCTGTTTAACAAAAGACATTTGGCCTCATTGCACTAACAAGTCAAAAAGGAATTATTTTTTTAGCTGTGAAATTCTGAGGACATTCACTTTGGTGGCAGCATTTTAGTAAGAGTGAAGTGTGATCAATTAATTATTCAGCCATTCAGTTCTAATATTTATCAAACAGCTTAAATGAAATTCACCTCATCCAATCTGTAGTTAAAGAGATGCTAGGAATGATTACTGAGTCCATGTCCAGACCTGGAATGAAGCCTGCCCAGTCGGAGGAGAGTTGACATTGAAGAAACTTTTAGGGTCAGCCTAATTTTAATTGTTTCATTGAACCTCCTGCCCATATTGAGCCTGATGCTGGAAGCTTGCTGGGAAGGACGGGGAATTTGTGCAGGCAACAAAGGATAATGGCTAAATTTAAAGGGATCTAGCCACTTAAATGTATCATGCATGGGTTCTTTCTTGCATAGAGCTTTTAAAAGGTCCAATTTTTGACAATTCTCAAAGTTAAAGGGACTTTCATTACAAATTATAAAGTAGCAGTTAATGAGTTAATGCAGTGTTTCTGTTTTCAGACACTTGATAGCTGTCGACCTATTCCATAGGTTAAATTATTAAGTGCTCCATTTTAGAAATTATTGAACTTCAATAATAGTTGGCTCAAAGAATGAAACGATAAGCATAATTGTTTGCAATCTAAAGAAGTTTGTTTTCACTCTTTCAAAATCGATGGATTTGTTGAGACTATTTTAAATAGTAGTAATACAATATGCATTGATCTCCAAATGCTGATTTTAAAACTAATCCAAAATCAACACCCTACAAATTCAGTCTCTAATGTCTATACTTCATGACAGACTAGTAGAATTATGGTTGGTCAACATCTTTCACATAGTAATTCAGCCAGTTACATAGAATTGTTTGTAAAAATGTTACCCAAGTTATTATCACAAAATAATATAGTTGTTACTATAAACATGGTCTGCTCAAAAACTGCCTCCATCTTCAATGCCAATGCTTCTAACAAATGGCAGTAATAGGCTGGTGTAAATCATGCTCTGCTTACATTTCCTGGTTTTTCAGACACATGTCCCAGCCAGGGAGTGGTCCTGTCTCTGTAGTCTGCCCAGATCATGCAAATGGCCCAGGGGAGGAAAAACAGAGGCAGCTGCCTCCTCAAAGGTGCAGCGCACCTGTGGTGCTTTTTGCTGGGCAGATGCCCACTGGGCATCCATAGCAGAAAATCTCTCTGAGTATTTGTTAACTGGTCTATCCACACAGCATGGTGATTGGAAACAATATCATCTAAAAAGGCAAACTTGTTACTGGGCTCCAAAAGAGAGGTTATATCCAACAGATATAAGTACCCTGAACAATTCTGCTCACTTAATTGTAAGAGTGATATTATTGGCCTTGACAGTATACATAAAGAACAGCTAACATGATTTGAGGTATTCAGAATCTAAGTTCTAAGTTAAGGCTGAAGAAGCCTGGGCTTCTTTGGAAAAGAATCGGCTGCAAAATTGATTACGGAAGAGATTTATTAAGTTGATCCAGGCAAAGTTTTTACAGTAGCAAAGGATTCCGATACTAGAAGGCACACATAAAAAATTTGGAAAAGAGGAGCGAGAAGGGAACTTGGGTGGAACTTATTAGATCCAAAGGGTAATAAACACGTGGAATAAGTTAGCATGAAGCAAATAGAATAAAAAAGTTCAAGAGGAAACCAGACTGTGGAGCGACAGGGGATTATCATGCAAAGGCAGGTCATTAGGGTTGAGATCAATCAGAAAGGAACTGAGAGCAAGACCGCTAATTGGGCTTCCTAGTTTTCTATGTTTACCATACTCAGGTATCAATGTTTATTTTTAAGGGATTCAGTAAATTTAGATTTTATTAATGTTATTTTTAACAAAAATGGCAAAATAGTTATAAACGCATGTTTTAAAAATTTTCAGTCATAGGTGTAGTATTAATGAACTTATTTGACGAAAGAGTAAAGAGGTACAGCAGCAAAAGAGTAAAGAGGTACTATCTACATTTCACATAAAATGAGTCGTTCATAAATCAAACTTGCAAAAAATCATACTGTACAATTTTGGTATTTCCCTTGAACATTCTTGCTCTGATCCTGACTGGTAAAAATTATCAGAGAGAATGACCTTTCAGCGTTAGCATTTACCACTGGCAAGGCCAAGATGGCACAAACACAGTCTGACTCTTCCTTTTAGGAGCAGCTGTGCTTTTTCCTTGGCAGGTAAATAAAAATATCATCCACACTCATTACTGGTTCAACACGTATGTAATTCTCTTTTGTGACATCTGTTTCGAATGGGCAGAAAATCTTGGTGATACTCACAAGTGATCCATTGACCCATACCTTAAATCTATCATCTTACAATGGCAATTATACAGTTTATTCACTTGCTAAGGAAAAAGAGCAGCTGCTCCTGTAAAGATGACGGACTACATTGTACATTTCTGGATCTCAGCATGATGTCTAGTAGAAGTAAACACAATCATAACTGGCTTTTGAATACTGTACTTCTGAAGCTTTTACATCAATGCAGGAAGCAGTTTCACTTAATTGCCTTTATAATATGATAACTTTAAAGGTACGGTTCACTAGGTCTGTGGAATCCACTTGTAATGTAAGCACTACCAGGATCTACAGCCAATCTAAAACAGATGCCGCAAGAGGGAATTGTGTACGCGTTGAATTGATAATGGGTCTGAATTACACAGCTAGAATGTCAGTGACTTACACGGCTGACTGTTTTTGTTCTTTTATCTGTTGCCTCTCTTTCTTGATGTCCTAGCATCTCAATCAAATTTATGAAACATTCAAGGTAATATATTTATAAAATAAGCTTGGATTAGGCTCCAGAGAAGATTCTCGTTGTTTAGAGCAGGAAATGGCCAAAAAGGATAGTAAAATGTGGGAGTTAGTTCCACTCACTTCACAAAGTCCTACTTCCTAAGGTGACTCTGGAAGTTGTCGTTGAAGGCATCGTAAAGGAGCTCTGTTCTCTGCTGGTAAATTGCCAGGTGTAGAATTAAGCAGACCAAATTCAATCCCCAGTGGTCTTTAGTGTGGGTTCCCTCTCCTGATCACTATTCAGTGATCCCGACTGGAAATTGCAAGTGTGTGGGATGTGGCCAGGAAAGGCTTGGATGTGATGTCTCCTACAATGAAATGGCCCACTGACACTCACCACCTAAGTTCTTGCATTAGGAATGGCCATTTAGGAGAGGTAATGAAAACTATCGAGTACCTGTGAAGCCATATCCCAAGATAATTTAGCACCTTCAAGAGAGGAGAGGTGGAGAGACATTAGAAGAGACATTTTGTTAAAATGGAATTCTATCACCAAATAGAAAATTCAGTCACTGGCCTCACATTTTAAGACCACAAACAAACACAATGAAGCAGCTTTTGTGATACTCACAAGGCGATGGTGAGCAGTTAATAATATGTTTGGTACATCACGTTCATGGACAAACAGGAAATGGCAGTATTTTGAGAGGATAATTCTGGTGCAATTTTTTTGGGATGCATTTGAGGCTGTATCCTTACTGTCTCTTTTAACTCTCTTTAGCACTGCAAAACGACCTAAAAATGGGCAGTTATTTCAAGCAAAATCTAGCTCTAGACGTCAAAGTGATTAATGGCCTTGTAATGTGAAATCATACTCTAATACAATTGGAACTGTTACAGCTACACATTGCTAGAAAGTAATTAACACCATTCCTTCTGAATAGGTCACCATATTTGTGTGATGTGAAAAGCCATTAAGCATTGATTCCTGACCTTCCTGAAATTCTATTAAGAAAAATAGAAAGGCATCAGTGCTAACACTGAAGGGATTGATGACTCCAGGTTTGTCTTGTTACTGTGGCTTCGGATACTGACAATCTCTATTTCTGGATGGAGTAAATGTTAATAATAGCAACTATTATTAACTGCTGAATACATCCCTTTGCCAATTGCATATTAAATACAACTCTGCAGAAAATGAGGAAATTGCAGCTCAGTTCACAGCTCCAGCAACCTAGTGATTAGGGCACAGAGTTGCCTCTTGGTTAGGTCACTAGATAGGGCACCTCACTATAATGGTTTGTTCTACTGTGAAAGTTACAAATACTGTCCACTTTGCCCGATTCCTGTTGGTTTACCTGTTATTTGTGTAATTTGTTTAGTTTGTAGAGTGGTATCCTGGAGCTGCAGGATTGCCATGTTGGTGTTTTGAAGGTGCTTTTATTTGATTTTAAGTAGGGTAAATCATTTTAAGAATGCATCAACCAGCTGTGTCTCTGGGATGTCCATGAAATTTCCGTTGTTCAATGATGACAAAGTTGGTCTGTAAATGTGCAATGCACGTGTCTGGCCGTAGGCAATTAGCCCTCGACAGCGTATTCAGTGGAAATGTCGGTACAAATATTTTTTGTTGTTTTGTGTCCCCTTGAAGCTGCCCAAAAGATAGCCCATTGTTTATTTTCATTGAACCCTCTGCAGATCCACTTTAAATGAATTCATCTAATTGATAACAGTCTAAAATTGTATTTTCCTCCGTTGTCAGGGGTGAATTTCCTTACTATTTTCGGCATTTTTCTGGTGTATAATCGAGGCAAGTAAATTTTTGTGGCAGGGAAATCAGGCAGAAGCCACTTCCACCAGTTACCTGCCGTACCATTGTGCCCCCTCCCTGAGTTACCTCGCACCCTTTTGGCCTTTCCCATGATCCGTCCGTCGAGTCCCGATTGTCTTCATTTACATATATTATAATGAGGGCCAGTATCCCTGCCATTCTGAATTTCCTGCTTCTACCCTTGCAATGCACAAAGGCCAACTTAGATTGAGAATTATACAGTACAACTGTTGCCGGGATCTGCTGAGATGGCATGGTGCTTAGTGGCATGGTGCTTCCAGCTTTGAAGGAGTGGATGGAAAAATCCTTTGAGGCAAGTTTGGAGCACAGAACGACCCCGAGGACTAACCAAATTTGGAAGCTCTTCCGTCATTCTAAATGAAGAATGTCTCAAGGAACTAAAAGACATAAGTGTCCCATTTCTAAGCCTGAAGAGTCTGCAGAGTTTCATTAGTAATCTCTACAGCTACGAAACACCTTTTGCAGTGATTTTTTTTTTGGCCATTCTGCTTACACAACCTGAACGAGCTTTTCACTGCTTTTGATAGGCTCACACCACCGGCATATTTACCCACTACCACCCCCCAGTCACGTAAGGTTTCTCAGGAGCAGCTATGGCATTTCCTATGGGCATATCCTTGTGTGCCGTTATCACGGTGGAGGAAGAGGTGGAGCACAGGATGGAGGAAAGGAGAGTCAAGCAACATTTAAGTAGGATACAGCCCACCAGATATTACCCTCCCTCATAGAATATAGAGGCAGCACAGGTTATCTGAGGACCTTAGTGAGGAGATGATGAAGTACACTTCACCAAACACGCAATTGGGCAGGCCTGCCACCTACTACATCAGAACCTGCAACCATGCTCATCTGCCTGCACTGTTTTCTATGTGGATATGGAGGTAACCACCGCAGTCAACTTGGGTGAGGTACTACAGAGCTTTCTATCTAAAGAGGAGAGAATCATTAAAGGAGAATAACACACAACTGGCATAGGTGTCTCTGTAAGACTGCGAGTGAGTTCATTGTACAGGTGCAGATCTGCTAAAGATGATAATCTGGAGTAGGGAAAGGTTGCAGTTACATGACCACACAAATAACCCATAACAGTTCATTATCTCACAAATTTCCATGAAGCTCGCCATAGCCTTTGAGCTGCTGTCACACCTGCGTAGTTAGCTGCTCATGCTACTTCAGGGTCTAGTGATCATCTTCTGATGAGTCCCTTGAGAGGTGAGATGATACAGATTTCACAGAATATGTATGTTTGTGCTTGTGAAAGAGAATGAAAAAGCATCTGCTGCCTTTCTGTGAAATTCTCCAGAAATTAAGCCTGAACAAATTACTTGTTCACTGTTACCTGATGCAGCAGATAGCTGTCTAATTAGATTCTGAGGCTTGATTGGTGGTACAGAATACCTAGTATCTTTATTCATTTACTAGAGCTTTTAAAATACTTATCAAAAAGAAAATCCTAAACAAGTTAGATAATTGTGATAAGAATTACATGCAAATGAGTTTATTCCAATTTGGACTTGTTTGAACTCCTGCACCACTTAGAGCAGTGCTGATTGAATAAAGAATAACAGATATGTGGGTGATTACAAGGAAGTCATGCATTAAGGGGTTTAAATGACATCACAAATTGGTGGAGCAAAGCTAGAATGGTTTTTGGCAAGTATTGAAACCCCAAATCAAATTATAATCTTGAAATTTGCCCAGGTAGATATTATTTTTATTATGCATGTTGCTAATTTCAAGAAGTTACTCAAACTTCACCAAATGTTTCTTGACATTGTTTCCATTACTGGACTGAGTATTATGTTGAGGTTAAGAAGTCTGCTCAGAGATTCTGCCATTAGTTGTATTCTAAATGGCTCTTAATTTCAGAAAGAATCTCTTGGAAACTACTATTAGTCTAACGGGCCTGATCCAAATGTAACTGTGCGCCTCTGATATAAACCAAATTGAAATTTACCTCATGTCAATATGTTCATTAAAGTACAATGGGACATGTTGACAAATCAGCAAATGGTCTTCCCTGTGCCTCTAATGTACATCAAAGTCAACAAATACAATGGCAGCATATTGTTAGTGAGAAGCTGCTTCTGTGTGTTCGGAACACTCTTGTTTTCTGTTAGATATGTCAGGTAGGTGATTGGTTGGTGAATATTCCTATTGGTTTTTTTCTCTCTAAGTTAGGGCAGTGGGTTAAACTAAGAGCTTTAATCAATAAATTAAAGTAGATAAACTAATTAGTTGATAAAACTAAGATTAGTGAGTGAATAAAATTTCTAATAAAGTAAATAAATAAAACAAGGTTAGATAGGGATGGCAGGGCAGGAGGTCTGTCATAAGTGCAGCATTTGGGAGTTTGTGGAGAGCAGCATGATCCCAGGCAACCACATCTGCAGTAAGTGTCTGCAGCTCGAGATAACTTTAGCTCAGAGTTGTTGAGCTGGAGTCCGAGCTGCAGACATTGCGATGCATCAGGGAGGGGGAGAGTTACCTGGACACTTTGATCCAGGAGGCAGTCACACTCCTTAGATTAGGTAGCAGTTTAGATTTGTTCAGTGGTCAGGGAAAGTAGGGTGTGATTATGAGTCAGGCAAGTATGGGGACCCAGGATGTAGTGATGGAGGAGCCTTGACCTTGTCCAACAGGTGGGCAAACTGACCACGGCACCATGGTACAAGAGGCCATTCAAGTGAGGGGAGTAAAAAGGGATGTGGTAGTGGTAGGGGAATAGTATAGTGAGGGAGATAGATACTATTCTCTGCAGCCGAGACCAAGAGTCCCAAAAGATAAGGGCTCATAGGGTTGGGGGTAATATATTAGCATGGATAGAGGATTGGTTAACGGGCAGAAAACAGAGAATAGGGAATAACGGGTTATTTTCAGGTTGGCAGGCTGTAACTAGTGGGGTGCCGCAAGGATCAGCACTTGGGCCTCAACTATTTACAATCTATATTAATGACTTACATGAAGGGACCGAGTGTAATGTATCCAAGTTTGCTGACGATACAGAGCTAGGTGCAAAAGTAAGCTGTGAGGAAAACACAAAGACTCTGTAAAGGAATATAGGCAGGTTAAGTGAGTGGGCAAGAAGGTGGCAGATGGAGTATAATGTGGGGAAGTGTGAGAATATTCACTTTGGTAGGAAGAATAGAAAAACAGAATATTTTTTAAATGATGAGAAACTATTAAATGTTGGTGTTCAGAGAGATTTGGGTGTCCCCGTACAAGAAAAATACAGGTACAGCAAGCAGTTAGGAAGGCAAATTGTATGTTGGCCTTTATTCAATGGGGATTGGAGTACAAGAGTAAGGAAGTCTTACTACAATTGTACAGGGCTTTGGTGAGACCTCACCTGGAGTACTGTGTACAATTTTGGTCTCCTTATCTAAGGAAGGATATACTTGTCTTAGAGGCGGTGCAACAAAGGTTCACTAGATTGATTCCTGGGATGAGAGGGTTGTCATATGAGGATTGATTGAGTAGAATGGGCTTACACTCTCTGGAGTTTAGAAGAATGAGAGGTGATCTCATTGATATAAGATTCTGAGGGGGCTTGACAGGGTAGATGCTGAGAGGTTGTTTCCCCTGGCTGAAGAGTCTAGAACTAGGGGGCATAGTCTCAGGATAAGGGGTCAGACATTTAAGACTGAGATGAGGAGGAATTTCTTCACTCAGAGGGTTGTGAATCTTCAGAATTCTCTACCCCAGAGGACTGTGGATGCTGAGTCGTTGAGTATGTTCAAGGCTGAGAGAGATAGATTTTTGGACTTTAGAGGAATCAAGGGATATGGGGATCGGGCGAGAAAGTGCAGTTAAGATCAAAGATCAGGCATGATCTTATTGAATGGTGGAGCAGGCTCGAGGGGCCGTATGGCCTACTCTTGCTCCTATTTCTTATGTTCTTATGTCTAGATTCCATCCTACTGCACTCTTGAAATTACAATTCGCAAATGAAAGCTAACAATAATAGATTACTGAGCAGTAATGTTATTTACAATAAAAAAACTAGTATTATTGAGAAAAAGTACTGAATAAGTGATGGAAAGTGTTCTAATTATCCTTCGAAGCAGTAAGGTGAACTGGCAACTGCTTTATATGAAGACCATATCATATGTACCTGATCCAAACTGCAAAATCTTGTTACTGCTTGTGATTGTGGAAGGAGTGTCCCAATGGACTGATTACTGTGATACTTCCACATCACCAGCAGGTCCGGGAGACTCCATAGAAAATGTCAGTCTTAGATTTTTGGAGCGAGCAGTGACCTGCCATTGTACTGAATGAGGAAACATCGGTCCGTAACTTGCTCCGACTGGCGTAGCAAGGATGTCTGCGCATCATGCGGACAAACATTACGAAAAAACTTACCTCGTGGTCTCTGACGTCCACTTGCTCCCTCTTCAATTTTTTTGAAGTTCAGCGCTGTGAATTCAACGCAGGTTCTTTTGGATCCGATAGAGGTTGTGGGAATGGATGCCGCACCAACAGAATCTGTCAAGAAGAGAAGTCACGGCCATAAGCAGGCAACTAAAAATCATTCCTTCACAATTAACTTCTGTATGTTAGTTTAAATAAAAGATAACATATCTTATAAACAGCCAAGCAAATGATTTAATTTGCTTGTGAACTAGTAAAATTGAAGTCCCTGGGAATCAGGAGGAAAACTTTCCAGTAGCTGGAGTCATACCTAGCACAATGGAAGATGGTAGTGGTTGTTGGAGGCCAATCATCTTAGCTCCAGGACATCGCTGCAGGAGTTCCTCAGGGCAGTGTCCTAGGCCCAACCATCTTCAGCTGCTTCATCAATGACCTTCCCTCCATCATAAGGTCAGAAGCGGGGATGTTCGCTGATGATTGCACAGTGTTCAGTTCCATTCACAACCCCTCAGATAATGAAGCAGTCCATGCCCGTATGCAGCAAGACCTGGACAACATCAAGGCTTGGGCTGATATGTGGCAAGTAACATTTGCGCCACATAAGTGTCAGACAATAACCATCTCCAAAAAGAGAGAGTCTAAGAGAGTGTAACCACCTCCCCTTGACATTCACAGCATTACCATCGCCGAATCCCCCACCATCAACATCTTGGTCACCATTGACCAGAAACTTAATTAGACCAGGCAGTTAAGTTGTGGCTACAACAGCAGGTAAGAGGCTGGGTATTCTGTGGGGAGTGACTCACCTCCTGACTCCCCAAAGCCTTTCCACCATCTACAAGGAACAAGTCAGGAGTGTGATGGAATATTCTCCACTTACCTAGATGAGTGCAGCTCAAACAACACTCAAGAAGCTCGACACCATCCAGGACAAAGCAGCCCACTTGATTGGCACCCCATCCACCATCTTAAACATTCACTCTCACCACGACCGGCGCACCATGGCTGCAGTGTGTACCATCCACAGGATGCACTGCAGCAACTCACCAAGGCTTCTTCGACAGCATCTCCCAAACCCACGCCCTCTAGAAGGACAAGGGCAGCAAGCGCATGGGAATACCACCACTTGCACGTTCCCCTCCCAAGTCACGCATCATCCTGACTTGGAAATATATCGCCGTTCCTTCATCGTCGCTGGGTCAAAATCCTGGAACTCCCTTCCTAACACGGACTGCAGCAGTTCAAGACGGCGGCTCACCACCACCTTCTCAAGGGAAATTAGGGAGGGGCAATAAATGCTGGTCTTGCCAGAGACATCCACATCCCATGAATGAATTAAAAACATTTAAATGAAACTTGCAGAAGTTTAAAACATTTTTAAAATTAATTTTTAAATTTAAAAAAAAATTAATGATCAAAAAATATTAAGAGTAATATGACATTCCACATTTTTAAAATTTTAATTTTTTATTGCTTCGCAGTAATTAACAGTCATCGTGCTGTTAAAAAATAGTGTAGGGCTGGTATTTTCCAGCCCACCTTTTGGTGGCGTAGTAACTTTGTTCCAACTGGGCAAATGGGTAAGTTTCTGAATGTTTAATGATTTTATTGATTGCAGTGTAGGTGGCCCTTTAATTCGAACCTGTCAAACCGCTGGCGAACCAATGGGAGCAAGTTCATGATTTCTGGGTTTTAGTGTGCGTGTGCGCATTCGTGATCTTACTCCATTGATTCGCCGGCGGAGAGAGAGGACGCCATTGAGGTTCAGTGTCCCAAGATGGCACATAACTGCTATAAAAAGCATTTCCACAACTCTAATTAGAGTTTAGCACTGAAGTCCATCCCAAATCAAAATACTGTCAAGTCAGATCTGTTATTGTTCCTGAAATTTGCTTTTTAAATGTCCTGCTCAAATCATGTATACCCACTCCAGTGAAGTATAACAAGAAGGGTTGTGAGAGAGATTGCCTGATGTTGCAGATAAAATTCATTGTGGTGTATTCTTAGGTCCAAGAGTTCTGAGTACAAAGTTCAGATTTTGATTTCCCCAATGTACAATCTCCAATTGTAGTAAAATTGTCTTCCCTCCAAGTCAAATAAATTCGATATGATAAAGGGTTCTACAGTTACAGACGCAAAATGCTTCAGCCCAAATAGCCTAAAATGACTCAGCCACATGTCATCCTCAAATAAAATGGATCTTGGCATAATTAATAGTTCTTCTAAGAATTTGTAGAAGTCCTAGACAAGTAAAAATTAGGTGCTTAGCTTAACTTTTAGATGTTCAAATTCCCTGGAAGATCAGTTCTAGCTGGTCTGGTGCCATCTCAACATGTGGCATGCTAGAATTTCACACAGCTATGCTGCTAAATTATTCAATATTCTTTCAAGATTTAGCTGGGTCACTTGATAGATTATACACGTCTACATTTTGGTGAATGCTTTGGTCAAGATGATGGATATCAATGCTGGGGAATGGAATACCTCCCCATTTGTGCTACCCAGTTTCAAATAACAAACCTTTCAAGGTTCAGACCACAAACCAAATGTTCACTACCACAACGATATACCTTAATTCCAGCCACATACTCCCCATTGATTGTTTAATTGCATAGAGAATGTAAATTGGGGTCCCACTGGTGAGTGGATCTGACTGAATAGCATGCAAGTGAGAGGGTCAATGTAACGACAGTGACAATGACCATGACAGTGTCTCTACTTGATCCAGCACAATGCTGATCTGTCTCTCATTGGGTTTTTTTAAGGGTAAGTGAAGAATAGATGAAATCCTATAAAGTTCTGCTAATACGCCGCTTATGTGAGATTGGGTGCACAATTCTAATAGTAGTGACTTTCGGACAATCTAGTACATTTATCAAGGACTTATTAACACCTTCTGTCTAAATTAGGTCTTACCTGGTATTAGTATAGTCCGAGAAAAATTGTAGACAACAGATGGTGTGATGTGTATACCTGATTGAGATAAAAGCAAAAGAATGAAAGATTAGATGTATAGTAAGCATTGTTGCCAATTTATGGGGAAATTCCGGGGAATCTAAATTGCATATTGCTTTCCTCTCTCACAGTTGCCATAGAGGTTCCATGCAACCTAAACCAGTACTAAATGGGATTTTGTAGCTATGTTTTTGCTCCTTAATTCCGTGTCACTGTAGCTGAGTTAGAATACACTGAGTTTTCTGAGTTATAGTACAAAGAATGCAGATTTTTTTCTCTTAGATCTAATTCCAATCAGGCAAATTAAGTTCTAATTCTGCAATTAATTGCTGTGAACAACAGCATGATTCATTGCATTGCTGTTCAACAAGACTCAGTGTTACTTGCTAATGACAAAAAGATGTTTACATAAAACATTAACAACAATGAAATCTAGTGCACAATTTTTTATTAATAATATCTGCTGTAATTTATTTTTTTCCATGTATATTTCATAGCTAACACTTCACTGAAGCTTCTCACACGTTTGTTATTTCTCATGTGACTCATTTTGAAAGTTTTCAGAAAATCTGTGAAAGTCAGGGAATTTCGATTGAAGACACGAGAAAAATCTGAGTAATTTTAAATTAACCAAATTCTCAGATATATCCATCTTGCTATCAACATCTGGTTATTTCTTGTAAATAGTTTGGTTGTCATCACCTGATCATCTTCAGCCAGAACAGTGGAACAGCCACGGTCATGTAGATCTTCATGAGTTATATCCCATTCTTTCCAATGGAAATGAAAATCGGACGAGTTCTATAACAGGTGGACAATATGTTCCACCAGTTTACTGCCAAAGTGGTGAAGATAAAAATTACCCCCAACTTGACAAATGTATCAATGTACTCTGTGACTCACAGTCACAAATTACATCCTCTGTGATAGCAACTGAGGTACATTATCACTTCCTGACCTCTGCCAAATACCTAATGGAGGCTTTTGTCACCTCTGAACTCAATTTCTCTTCCAGCTATTACCATGACCATATTCACCATTACCTCCAGAGTCCCCCAAGAACCTACCCTTGGCCTCTTCCTTTTCCTCATCTACGTGCTTCCCTTGGCAACATCATCCACAGATATGGAGTTAGCTTCCACAATTATATTGGACACCCAGCTCCACCTCTCCAACATCTCTCTTGACCCTTTCATTGCTTTTGTATTGTCAGGCCACTTGTCCGATGTCCAGTCTTGGATGAGCCGTAATTTCCTCCAGATAAACATCGGAAAGACCAAAGCCATCATCCAACCTCCGCCATAATCTCCGTGCCCTTGGCACAGATTCCATCCCCCTCCCTGGCCACTGTCTCAGGCTGAACTAGACTGTTCACAACCTCGGCATCCTACTCGACCCCAAGCTGAGCTTCCAACCCCATATCTTCTCCGTCACAAAGAATGCCTACTTTCACCTCAATAATATTGACCATGCCACTATCTCATCTTATCTGCTGCTGAAACCCTCATTCATGCCTTTGTCACCTCCAGACTCAACTATTCCAATGCAATCCTGACCAGCGTCCCATCCTCTACCCTCCATAAACTTCAGCTCATCCAAACTTTGCAGCCTGTATCCTATGCCACACATCCTGGTCATCCAGCACCTTTCCTTGCTGATCTACATTTGCTTCTGTTTCCCCAAAACTTTACATTTTAAATTCTCATCCTCATGTTCACATGAGATCTGTTCTAACACCCCGGGTCTTCCTGGATACCAGCCTTAGCAAATCCCAGGAGGTTTACCTTCAGCCAGCTGCACAAGACCCGTGTGTTGGGAATCAGAAGTGGTAGCATAGATCTTGCATAGTGTAACAATAACTTTAATTCCCCTAGATGTATGCCAGCTGGTTGCTACACACAGAAGGCTACAACCTGTTTTCTTTGAACAATCCTTTAGCAACCACTGGAGAACAATAAGCAGTTTATCTGAATGTACCCGTTCCTTATGTCTCCAGAGACAAAGGGCAGTGCTCTTGGGTGCATTTATACTGCAACTTTAGCATTGCGGCAAAGCAGTTTTCTCTTCACAACAATGCTAAAGTTGCAGTTTAGCTCCCAAGCTGACTCCAGAGAGGAACAATGTGGGACTCCCTGGAGGAGGCAATCTCACACCTCATGAGTTGGATATTGTATGGAGTTAAATCGGGTTTTAAAAGATTTTAAACACTTTTTAAGCTAATATGGAGTTGAAGTAACATTTTTGAGAGTAGAGCAACTACATTTTAACAGTGAGGAATGGAGCTCTGCACATGGGTACAATTCTCCCTGGGAACGAGAATTACAATCTGAGAATAATGGTACAAAGTACTGCCTGGCCGAAACTGATGCTACAGCTCTTAGTCTTAGTATATGTGCAGCCTCAGACAAACCTTCATACCATCGTGCTCTCTCAGCTTCTCAACAATGCGGTTCTCTAGGACAAATATGTAATGGAGAATTAAACTACAGTGAAGAAGTGACCTCACTTTTCTTTCCTTTTAGTTACTGTGAATGTTTCTCACCTTTTTCTTATTCCTCTCTTCAGAACACTGTACTCAATTATTTAGCCTGGGTGGGCTGTCACTGTATATTCTTTTTGCTAAGTATAAAGGGTAAAATGGGACCCACAGTTCTTTTGTAAACATCACTCTTATTTAACTAATAAAGATGTTGAAATAATGCTTTGCAATATTATTCATGACCATGTTAACTCGTGAACACATCAACACTGTTGTTATTAATATTACACAGTGCTTTTTAACCCAGTAGTGAAATGTCAGTGCTGATGGGCTCTCTGTGAATACTTGATCCAACATACTTAGAACAGAATGAAACTTCTGAAATGATCAACCTGATTTGTGAAGAAAAATATGGAGACTGGCAGCATTGAAAATGGTGAATTCACATCGAGTCAGTTTTATTGAAATATCCTTCCTTTTTCTTCTATACTTGTACACAGGTAAAACTCAAGTGATGGGAGAAATTAAAATAGCCCTGAAGAAGGAAATGAAGACAGATGGAGAGCAGCTAATAGTGGAGATTCTTCAATGCAGAAACATCACCTACAAATTTAAGTCTCCTGATCATTTACCAGGTATCAGTATTGGCTGACATCAGATATCAGACAGAAAAATGGAGCCCTTTGGCCTGTATGCCATATGGGAAGACATGTATGCAGGGGTCTGTTAAAGGCAATAACACATCAAAGCTGATGGCATAAACTACAAGAGCACAACTCAGTGGGATATCAACATCATCTCATTCCTGAGATGTAGATGCAGTCTGGTTAGGGGAGGGGTGAGATTTGTGTTCTCGTTTTAGCCAGTTTTGATCTGTGTATTTTTTTGCTTGCTGGCAGCTTGTGTCATGACAGATAGCAGGCCGCTACAGCTGAGTCACATGATTTGAAATGAAGTACTATTGTTTCATGTGGTTGAACATAATGCAGGAGCACATCAGGGGAATATATATAGTATATAGTATACTATATGTAGTAAAATCATAAACACATTCTTTATAAACAGGTTTACAATATTGTTACACATAGCACACATAGGAAATCTTCCTCTGTGTTCACATGTTGTTGTAAACCATGTAATCGGAGTCTAAAGTATGTTACTGCCTTGAAACACAATTTCACTCAATTAATAATCATAGAATACACACTGTATTAAAGAGACCTATTCAATGTTTTTGATCAAAATTATGAGGGGTTTTGATAGAGTAAATAGGGAGAAACTTTTTCCACTGGCAGATCGGTTGGTCGGTAACCAGAGGACACAGATTTAAGGTAATTAGGAAAAGAACCAGAGGGGAGATGAGAATTTTTTTAACGCAGCTAGTTGTTATGATCTGGAATACACTATCTGAAAGAGGGATTGAAGCAGAGTCAGTAGTAACTTTCAAAAGGGAATTGGATAAATACTTAAAGTTGTAAACATTGCAGGGCTATGGGGAAAGTGCAGGGATAACTCATTCAAAGAGCTGGCACGATGGGCCGAATGTGCTGTACGATTGTATGATTTCAGGTAAATATTTTGGGCATGACAGAAGTATCGCCAAATAACCTAGAAAAATATGTGCTTCATACTAATGTGGATGAAATTTAAACTCAGTTGGTTACCAAGAAATACAGGCATTCTGGGGAATATCTTTTTTTTAAATGGAGGGACCATTATGAAAGACTTAAAAGGATAAGAGAAAAGACAAAATAACTCAAGAAGGAGGGATGCCAACCTTTGAGTTTAAATGCCTCTAGAATATAGGAGGAAAGACTAAGAAAGGTAAGGAGCTCCTCGAAAAGAATGAATTGAAGTAGGAGAGGATGTGATAAGTCATGACATCAACACAATGAGGATGCAGGGGAAAGAGACAGAGAGGAGCATGTTTGGAGTTTGGAAGAAACAAGAAACAAGAAAGGAAAGTTCAGAGGAACTCCCTTCCTCCTTATGTCCTAGAATTTCCCTTTGTAAAATTATATCCAGAACCATGGCATCAACATCTTTCTCAGAATAAAGCTCTGTGGTCTAAACAGTTAACACTATATAATTCCACACTCTGCTTTATACTCTATCATTGCTCCTCGAGGAAACCTGAGTAACACATTTGGCACTGAAGTTGGATAGAATTTTTACCTGATTACTGAAGTGATTTATTCACTGTGGTGTTTTTGAAATATTGTTTTCTTAATGTTGTCTA
Organism: Heptranchias perlo; assembly: GCF_035084215.1. NCBI lineage: Eukaryota > Metazoa > Chordata > Chondrichthyes > Hexanchiformes > Hexanchidae > Heptranchias > Heptranchias perlo. Next base: position 31,533,154 of record NC_090348.1, on the reverse strand, counting down.
AGAACAAAATAAATGACTTCTACCCAGCAGCAAATCATTGAGGCAGTAATGTGCAGTGACAGATCAATTTAATGCATGTGATTTATTTTAATTCCACATTCCTACGTGGTACCATGCATCTTTGTAGCCTGTGACACTATAGTTCAGTGGGGTGACAAAATAAACAGTTTATAGAGATAAAAGAAAATTTTCAAAATGAGTCATTGAAGTCACTGGAAAGGAAAATCGGACGTGGTGTATTATGGGCGAATGTTTTATGCCCCCCCGCCGAAGTTGAAAGTTTCTCCCATTAATTCTTCAATGCAGGTATCCTGAGACAACAGTGATGACCTTCAGCATCTGCGTTGATGATGACTAGCATAAAAAGGACCCAAAATGGAGTCAAACCATTCTGTAAATTTCACACTGTCGATTTAAAGTAATTGATATAGTGGAGTGATTCACAACTCTAATCTCATGTGGTGTACAGACGACAGTTGTAAATCCTCCAATGAAATTACTAACTAGTAACCACTCCCAGGTGCCCAGTTTTCCTTATAATAATCTTTTATACTTTTTCCAATTTTCTCTCTTTAGGTAGTGACTCATTCTGGGCAACTGCAGCCTTCCGTTAACTTACTCACAGAGCCATTCTTCATGTGCAAATCTAGACCTAGTTATGCCTGGAAATTCCAAAGAGGTTCTTTGGCGGAAGACTGCCGGAACCCCTGGAGAAACGGAATAAATGGCTTAAAACGATCACTCATGTCATTCCTCTTGAGTTTTCGCTGTAACTTCAACGGGAGACCGGGAGAACCACACAGAATTTCAGGGCCTTAGTATGAGTAGGCTATTCCACCATGAAATGCACCACAACTGGGCCTGAACCTGAGCTGTTCCACACAATTTTCAACCAGGGTTACTGAATGGTGACTGTGAATGGGTGTTTTTTTCTCTGCTCCCAGGTGCAGGAATGCTGAGGCTAATTTTAACATCCCCACCAGCCCCTGGTTGACATCCATTAAATCAGGACCGATAACGGGTCAACTCTGGGTCCTTCCTGTTCTGTATGGCTCACTACGGCACAGGGCAATGCATGTATTCACGAAGCCATTGGGATGAAACTCTCATAACATTATTGTGTATCTTTTCGCAGACCTGTATGTGAAATTATACGTCATAAACATTTCAACACAAAAGCGAGTGTTTAAGAAGAAAACTAGGGTCTGCAGGCACGACCGGGAGCCATCATTTAATGAGACATTTCGCTTTAGCCTTAGTCCAGCTGGACACTCCCTTCAGGTAATGTTAATTACAACGTCAGGTTCTGAGTATGTTGTATATCACTGAATTGTTCAGTTAACTCTCTTCTGCTCAATCATTTTGAGAGTTCAAAGTATTACAGTAAATCTCTCCATGGTTTCCAGAGAAACAGTGAATTCCTAATCCTGTATGTTCTTGCTGCAATAAAGAAACAAAGAAAACACGGCTACAGAATCTGCTTCATGCCACTCAATCATTAAAAACCTACCATAGCACATCAGTGCACTATAACTGCTCCGTGGTCACTAAAGGCCACTCCAGCAATAGAAAACAATCAAATCACCAGTTCGTTCCATTTCCGTCTTTCTTTTACTCAGACATCCTTGGTGATAGGCCAAGATGCCTAATGGAAGATACCACCAAAAATGAACAGAATAGGAAAGAGAACAAGGTCAATTAAGAAATAGTGGTTAGGTGACACCAAATTTAACACCTGAAGATTGCATGAGGAAGGAAAGACCAAGGGAAGTGAAGAGGTCCACAATTTTGAGGTCCTGGAAACAAGTACATTACAGTAGGAGACAACGTGCTGGGTCTTGATTTTAACACTTTAATTGCATGATAGGCGATATTTACAACCCATGAATTAATTTCTTGTTAGCTGGAAAATTTTAGCACTAAATTTCTGTTAAATACACTGTCTTTAGCTGACCTTTGCAAAGGCATTGATACCATAATACCATCGTTAGCCTTGGCATCCCATGACTAGAAAGGGTAACTCACTAAACAGTGTCTTTGTCCTGACAGTCTCTACAGTCTCCTGCAACGAGACAAAACTGCTTTAAAATGCTGTTTTAATTACATCCTTGTTTACCAGCCATGCAATATATACAACTTGTTCTCTTCAAGTAGTTCTTTTATTGAAAATTACCTAAAGGGGATCAGCTTTAAGGCGGATGGCTGGAGATAACCGTATATTTTTCTGCCCTACTGTGATTGACTGTTTTATCTAATTGTAAAAGATAGCTTTTAAAGTCCTTTGTCTCTGGGGGAAGGAGTTGATTGACAGATCCTTGCCCAGGCAGAGCAGCCTTATGTCAGCTCAGATCTTGTTCATCACTGTAGAAGTGAATGCATGAAGGCTCCATGATTGTAAACTCGACCTCATATATACATTTTATATTCCAGACACTGACCCAGGTTCAGTGTTATTAGGAGAATTAGCGAAGCATCATATCTTATTATTTTGTGAGTTAAATGTTGTCCTTTTCTGGAATCTGCTCTTATTATTTTAATGTTTAATTATTACTTTTAATAAAGTTGATCATAGATTATAGCCTAAGCCACGAGGTCTGACGGAGCAATTCTTCTGTTATCTGAATACTAGAAGAATGCGAGAGGATTCATGATATTTCCAGTGAACAAATGACAGCAACAAGGCTTTCTGTTTGACTCTGGGCAATGCCACAGTACCAGATATTATCTATATAAGGTCATACTTTGGTTCATAAGAAACAAGGGTTTGATTACGGGAGTGGTTCTTAGCAATAAGCACAAGATAACTATCTGGTGAGAGCCTGAAATTCATTGCACCCGTCTGCTGTATCATGAAGTGATTTTCTGCTTGTCAACATTGAAGAAAAAATTGGGGACAAAGGCAAAAGGAAGAGTGGTGGATAATAGAGCAAAGTCAACAATTTTGTTTAAAAATAGTCAACATTGTGGCAGACCAGTAACTCCTTTAGCTTGAAGCACAGTTTTCAGATAAATCTCTATGATGGAGAGGGGTTGGGAACATTTTTTATAGAGCACAAACTGGGCTTACCAACCTGGAATCAATCTTACTGAGGTGGAGCTCAGGACATCAAAGTTCTCCAGGAAAGTCTCATAGAAATCATGTTTGGAATCATAGTAATTGAATGCTCTTTTGATAAAAAGAAACAAAGATGAATCTAACCTCCGTTATTCTATTTTTTCCTTTACCAACACCTATCCTCTGCATTGGGATTGTTGCTTCCGAAGTTAATTCCTGGAGCACTAAGGTGCTTGAAAATGATGCACAATGAAATGGCATAGCATAACGCTGAATCCCTACTCCCCTAATTTCAGTGTTGAATCAGGTGTTGGACTAAAATAAAATTAATATAACAGTGACCCAACAGATAGTCTTTCTAATAATTTTATTTCATCAAAATACAGTTTCTGCAAGTTATTCCTTTCCAGATAAAAAGTTGGGGTTATCCCAAAGAAATTGGAAAAATCAGCAGCACCTGTGAAAATATAGTACACTTGTAACTTCTGTCAGCATTAAGCACTTGTTAAACTGTGCCTTTCATACTTCAATATGATAGGATTAACCATTTGCCTTCTCTGTTTTAGATTTTGCTAGTCTCTAATGGTGGGAAATTCATGAGGAAGACACTGATTGGTGAGGCATATATCTGGCTCGACAAAGTGGATCTGAGGAAGAGAGTGGTTAACTGGCACAAGTTGTTAGTCAGCTCGACAGAAAGCCAGCGAGGTGCTGCACCTGGTTTCAATCTGCAAAACTGACATCATTACCACGTGGAAAGCAGAAATCCAGCTCTTTGATCCTGTCTTCTTGTATAGCTAGGTTCTTCTAGAAGGGCAAAGAGAATGCATCTCAGTCTGTTTGGATTGTGGCTATCCTGCCTCACTGAGGTCTAGTATAGTTCAGTCTTAAGTGGCTTGGAGTGAGAGCATTTAAAAGGGAGAAACTGGGTCGTAACATACTTACCACCCTCAATGTGTATAAATGTAAAGAAAGTAAAATGCTGAAAGGAGTAATATACACCTATAGGCAGGTGCTGATGCATCAAATATAGAGTCCAGCTGAGACAAAGGAGATCTGGTAATGGAATTTGATCCTTTGTGTGGCATAAGGGGGAAGTTTGTGCAGGTCGGTGCTTACAGGCACAGAAAGTTAACATAACCATACCACGCGTTCCAGTGTGTGAAAGCTGCCTTTAACAGGTGAAAATATCACTACATTGTTCCGATATTCAGTCCCACACACAAACTTGCAGTATTTTTGATGGTAGAAAAAAATTCTTACAATTTGTATTGTTCAAAAAAAGTATCTCTGAAATAAAAGTATTCAGGCTATTGTTACTTTACAAAAAAGAAATCTGTTGAGGAAGCAAGGTGAGAGCTATGTGAGTCAGAGATTATAAACGGAACATGTGCATTTCAGACGAGGCCTTTTTCTGTCGGGGCTGAATGTGGACTTGTGGCACTGAATGCTGGGCTGACGTTCTTTTGAAGGCTTTGTGTGGATTACTGTAATTCTCTGACATACTCAGGTGAAGGACTGTAGATATGAATCATAAGCAAAAAAATAAATATGTACTGGTTTATTAATAGGAAGAAGACAGAATGGTTTTGTATTAAGTTGTGGACATAATATAAATTATAGGAAGAGATACATTGTCTGACAGGAAACTCGAAGGTAATCACAAATCATTCTTAAATTTGACATTTTCTAGGCAGTATATTAAATCCTACACAGGGCTTCTTATTTTCTTCCCAGAATTTGCAGCCTTTGTTTAAACAATTTGATGGTAGAACTGGAAGATTTGCTCACCTACAAATGTATGGGGTTTGAGTAGAATGATTAAAGACTGGCAGTATATTTGAGAGACATTCATAAACAGTGAAGACCTGCCTTGATTGTTCCAGTGTGTACCAGACCTGGCCAGTAGGATTCTGGAAGACCTATAATCATCACCAGTTAGCAACAGAGCTGTTACATCATGCTGTACTTCTGGTAGAAAGACTGATTTTCTTTTTCAATCCTGACTTGCTGTTGGTTCCAGAGTGCTTGCTGAGGACATGTGCATGATTCAACCAATGTTCCTACTATTGCAGCCCTTAATGTTTAATTGAGTTCCATTGCTGCTTAGTCTTATTTAACATGCATATCTTCAATTCTGTATATAAGTGTGCGTGTATATTTTTAGGTGTGTGGGGGGGAGGGAGATTGGGGAAGAAAAGATCAATCCTGAAGATGAATTGTGCAGTAAAGCATTTGGAATATGCTTCCAAAGTGTGTACGGTCTGTTCTATACGTAAATACATATATATACATATATATATATCTATATATTAAAAATAAGACTTGCTCAGTTTGACTGGAGGTACTCTATGCAAAACAGACTCTACAAATTTTGGATGCAGTCGTTTTAAAAAAAATGAAAAGAGGTTGGGACTAACCTGTGAGTAAAAGCACATTATATATGTTTTCTTATTGTGTTGCACTCTAATGCAGTGACGTGTACAGCATTTACAGTGGAAAAGGTTGTGCTAATGCTATATTAATTACTGTGTTCACTGTATAAATAAAAAGGTGGCTGAAAATAGATTAAGCAGTTGCCAGGGAAAACTGTACAGCACCGAATTTCCTTCGTAATCCATAATTTTAAAGAGAGGGTACTCCTTTTGCTTGCCTACACAGGCTTTATGTCAAAGTAAAAAAAGAAATTGCAAAAATAAAATCTAGATAACATTTTCTCCAACATGTCACTGCCTGGCTTTAACATTCCTATGCAGCTTTTGTTAAGTGTGTAAGAGATGATGAAAATGACATTGTATCTTGGGTAACATAACTTTTATTAACAGTACTTTTTAGATCTGACACTATAATATAATTCTTAGGATTTATGTTGCTTGCTAACAATTTTCAATCCAAACATTCTACATTTAGAAACAAGGAACTAAGAAAATAATTGAAACATACAAGATGACAGCAATTTCACAGCATGTCCTACAGGCCATTTATATCAATCAATGTTATTGTTATGGGTTATCGCAGTAATGCCAACCATCATGAATGGCGGCTGTCTTTATTTCTGGGTATATAAGGAGCACATCAAATTTACTTGCATACTGAGATTATATTTCCTAAAATATCTTTAAAAGATTCTTTTATTTCCAAACGAGAAAACAAAAACGGAAAACAATTAGAATTAACAGCATGAATACATTCCAGTTTTAATGAAAGTTGGAGTGAGACAAGGATCGATTTAAAGTAGAAATATAACTTTGCCTTGACTTTATTTAAAGATGTCGGTGTGACACAAGAAACTGGAATCTGTGTTTTTAACACTCCTGATTTTAATTTTTCAGAATAGTCTTCAATTTTATTGGACTTTCGACAAAATTCTGTCTTGAAATAATTCTTAGTGGTGTTGGTAAGAAAACTGTAGGGATTGTATTTAAATACCTTGAAATACAGCCTATGTAGACCTGCAGAAAGGGCCACTGTTTCTTTAATGCCATATCGTTGTATTAATGCTGTTTGGTGTCTGTTTTAGTGAACCCTATGCCCATTAAACCTTACCTGATGGATGAGTGTTCTAGTTGTCTTAAGTATGAATAAAACATTTGTCTGATGCGGGATAAAGTGGTCCCTTTGTACCATGTAAATATAACTTTTTTTCTACAGCAGATTTTGAACCGTTTTTTTGGTCTGACATTCAGCATGTGAATGTGAAAATGTACTGGTTGTTTGAAAAAAAACTTTAAAAAAAAGACAAAAGGAAACATTTAAAAAAAATCCACAAAAAGCTACTGTGTATAATTGTTCCAAGTGTTCAGTGAAGTGCTGAGGTGCTCAGTGATGGCTGAATTGCGTGTGTGCTGTCAACCTTTCAGTACCTGTACAGCAAACCTGTTGTTTACTTTTTGAAAATAAATCGCAGTTGTCCCTGATTTTTAAAAAAAGTCATGTGATGCCACACTTCTGATCCACTTGTAGATGTTGCATGTTTTGTGGGTGGCTCATTATCTTTAATTTTTAAATGAAGTTGATTTTTTTTTGTTGCTTCCAGATTCTCTACAAAGAGAATCAATATGAAGGTTGTATAAATGAAGACAATTATTCCACATGATACCTGTATAAATAATGCTTGTAAATCTGTCTGGAATCTCATTCTATGTAAAGATCATGATGTCATGGTTTTGTGGTTGTACACAGAGTGTTTCTAGGGACACTAGATGCAAACTGTGGTGTATAAAGGCTGTTACCCTATCCTCACTAATAAATATTGAAAAAACAAAGTGCTTCTGTTCTTTCTTTGTTTACTCCAGAGTATATTCATCAGGGTTACTTCTTTAAAATTATTTTTGTGATCAAGTATTAGAAAAGATACAGCGGTCAGGCCTTTACATATTTAATAGAATACGATACCTGGCCACAAAGAAAGAAAGAATTATTACAACTGTATAGCACACACCAGCTATTTAATTATATTTATATAGCATATGCTAGCCATAAAATTTTCCAATTATTATGTTTATAAGCATTAAATATAAGCATTAAATTGTAATTGTTAATTCTGAGGTTGTAGTTGTCATTATACATCAATAACACAAAGTAGGTTCACAGTTAAAACTGCCTTAGTAAACATTTTATAATGGCATCTTCCTATATAAACAATTTCCTGTTACTATTTGTGGATGAATCACTGGTCACCACATTGTTTTCTCAATAACGGACATTTATAATGCTCCAAATTAGGGCTTTAAATAAAACCTAAAAAATCAAAAAAGTACATACAAGATGCACTGATAGCATTGAATGCTTCTCTCTCAGTCCCTAACAAAATCTATTTGATTAGCTTTCCTTCAAATGATTTTGAAAAAAGAGGAAAAATTTGAAGTTTTATTCAGATAAAACTTTTCTTAAAAAAAACAGAAAGACTGTACATGTATGTGCATATGAAAGAGAAAGATTTCATGGCAAACTGTACTGCTTACACAGCTATTGTAGTTTTAGTTTGTTTTGATAAATGTTCTGCCAACTTCAATAAAGCATACTAACCTTGAGAGACGGAGAAACACACAGAGCATCTTATGTTTTATTGAAAGTTAGAAAATGTAAACAATCTAATTACTAACACCTGTGAGTCAGAGGGAGGCAGACAGAGACACACACAGATAAATTGTCTTTCCTCATGCTAATCTAAGTTCCTTTTTTTTAAAAAAAGTGACATTTTGAAAGCAAACAAAGCCTGTAATTATCATCTGATTACCATCTGTGCTTTGTTGATTGTTAAAAAATGTAACATTCTACTTACTGATGCCTATGAGACGGAGAGAGAGAGAGAGAGAGACACACACACCGAGTAATTTTCAGCTTCGCGGCCTGGTCAGTAACCAGGTGTTGTGGATTGTCCGCCAATTGTAGAACCTGCCTGATTTTCGTTCTGTTGAAATCAATGGAATGAGAAGCGGGCATGTTGTATAAAGGGCGAGTGAAAAGCTCCAACAGGTTACTGCCAAAATTGATCTTTGCATGGTTCAAAACAACTGTTTGTATTGTTTCTCCAGGGTCCCTACCGAAGTCAAGGCAAGAGATCAGAAGAACTCTAAGAATTGAGGTCCCAGATATTTAACTCCATCTGATGCATCTTCCGTACCTCTCACTCTGTATTCTCAGCAATATATTAAGCTCATCCGAATTTGAGTATTTTTAATTCAATTTTGAAACAAACAGCCTCTGATTTCACACCTGTATTTTTGTGGCCCTTAAAAATGCAAACATTCTAACTTTTGACAGCTGTGATAGAGGAAGAGAGAGACACACAAACAGAAAGGGAGAGATACAGACAGAGTAACTTTTCTCATCCTAATTTGAAAGCTTTTTTTTTTAAAGTCAGTTTTTGAAAGCAAACAAAGCCTCTTTGAGGGAAATGAGTTGGAGGAGTGGGTAGTAGGAGGAGGGGAGGAAGGAAACAAGCTGAGGGTGAGGAAATCTCTGACATCTCTGAAAATTCGACTATGTAAGTTTGTAGCACAACCTGACTATTTCTTCCCAAATCGGCTTTCAGAAAATCAGGTGCCTCACAAATTGCTCTTATGCCTCATTTTCTGTATCGTGCCAACTGCCTGTGAGGTTTCTACTTTCTGAGATGTATGTGTAAGTTTTGTTAACATTAGTGAGCCTCGTTAGTCAAACTATACAGCTAATATCTGAAGAGTCACACCCAACATGTTAACCTGTGCTGACCAATCTGCTGTGTATTTCTAGAGTTTTCTGTTTATCATCTCAGCAAGCTAATTAATTACAGACTCTGGCCGATCAGGAATCCAAATGCAGCACATACCCTTATCTGGAAACAGTTACCCATAGTAACAGCTCTTATTCTTGTTTCCAAATTCTTTTAGAACGGTTCTGCATGTTAAATTATGAATTTTAAAGGTACTTTCTTTAAGCTGCTGCAAACCTGTTGAACACTGATTAAACTGACCAGCTGCTGTCCAATTTAAAAATATTCTAGGGAACCTTTCATTAATACCTAAAGTCAGCAGATGTTCTGGTTAATGAGGCACGCCTCTCTTTGTTGAGTCATTACCAGTCCCAGCCTGAAGCTTCTTTGGATTTGACTGTCTTATTTGTCTCCGAACAATGTAGGTTTGAGGGGCGGGGGAAATTGTGATCACTTTCTGATGTTGACACTTTTTTATGGCCTTTGTAGTGAGAGTGTCATGCGATCTATCTGACTCCTAAAATATTAACTCTTAATTTTTTTTGTTCGCTGACTCCGTATGTGTAGACTGTGAATGTACTTGACCCGCCAAACCAACTTCATAATCTTTTTAAAAAGCGCTGAAGAGTTTTTACTTTTAAAACCAGATGCTTTCATCTCCCTTCATAATAAGTGGTAAGTGATTTTGATGGGTCGCTACAGAATTTTTAAAAGCACATTTTTCAGTTGTATACATTATTGTCCTTTAGGCCTTTTTTCTTCAGATAGTTAAAGATTGTCATTTCTTGTTCTAGTCCGAATACATATGAAAAACATAAATCATGCTTACAAAACTCCTTCAGGAATCATTATAGTTTAGTGATAGACTTTTAACTGCAAGCATCAAAACTAAGCCTATTTTTATTTCTTTATTCCACTCCCAATTCCCTGACCAAGAGGAAAAGTGAGTAACCTATTTTACAGGTCTCTAGTTTTGTCATTTTTTGAGTCCATCAATATGATGTGTTCAAGAGCAGTCATTCCCTTAGAGGAAGTACTTAAACTTTCATATTGCATAAAATGACTGTTCCACTACCTCAAATTCTGACACTTCCTTAAGGACCCTGACATGGTCAGGAAAATAGGGCACAAACTGACCCCATTATAACTGGCCCTCAGTAACAATGGGCTGCTTTACAGGCTCATCTTTTCCCACTAATCAATGATGTATTTTCTAGACACCGCAGCTTAAAAACAGGTGGGTTGGGGCGGGTGGGCTGTGAAAATTGTTGGTTTTGGGAGCAGGACCAAATCCCGACTCCAACCCGCCGACTTCCGGGTTTGACCCAGACACATCTGCATGGGCCCGCGCACTTCTGAAACCCGAAAGTCCGGCTGGCACTTAAAATCGGCGTGCCAATATTTAAAGGTCCAATTAATGCCGTTGAAGCAGTTAAGGGGATAAAATTTTTGTGTATTCATCCAGACAAACTATTTTAACTTTCCCTTAACGTGTCTCCCGTGGCCTCTGAAAGACGCCATGGAAACGCAGGCGATTTGCAGCCGGCCCTCATTTGGATCTTTAAACCAGTGATTGACGTGTGAATAAAAGGTAAGTTTTTGCAGCAGGGCAATCAGTTCTCTCAAACCTTTGGCTGGGAGTTCTTTATGTTTAGACTGAAATTTCTTTGTTCACACTCAGAATTCTTGTGTTCACACATATTTACTTACATTTTAGACCCCTTCAAACTGATCCCATCAGGATGGGGAGGGGCGCAGTGGATTTATTCAGCAGTACATCTGAGGAGGAGGCACATCAGCATCCGCGGCAGGCACAGCGTGCAGTTCCGGGAGTTGCATCTCCACAAGACAGAGGTGCAATGCAAGAACCTGCAGAAGAGCAGAGAGGGGACCAACGAGGGGCCAAGGTCGCAGGAGGCACTACCCACGTGAGAGGGTCTACAGAGGCTAAGCTTCCTGGACCCTTCTCAGGAGCAGTGCCGACAAAGGCTCAAACTGAGTCGTCAGGTGGTCACAGACATCTGCACACTCCTTCATGCAGAGCTGCTCCCGGGTGGGCCTAGTGGGTACGCGTTGCCCGTCGCACATAAAGTCACCACCGCCCTCAATTTCTTTGCCTCTGCATCCTTCCAGGGTGCCACCGGTGACATCACCAGGATCTCTCTGTTGTCTGCACATAAGTGTATATGACAGGTCACGGGTGGCTTGTTTGCCAGGGCATCCGACTATCAGTCAGACTGAGAGGGCAGTGGTTTCCACTCTCTGACTGGCTTCCCATGGGTACAGGGCGCAATTGATTTCACACACCTAGCAATCCGAGCACCTGCACACGAGCCAGAATTGTTCATCAACCGAAAGGGATATCACTCCTTCAGTGTGCAGCTGGTTTGCGACCACCGGAAGAGGTTTCTGCAGGCGTGTGCCAAATTCCCTGGCAGCTGCCATGATTCCTTCATTCTGCGACCCAGCCCTCTTCCACGCACAAAACAGACTTAAGGGCTGACTCCTTGGAGACATGGGAAACCCCTGCAGACATGGCTCACGACACCTCTGAGAAACCCCACCAGCGAGGCACAGCAGCGGTACAATGAGAGTCACATTACTACCAGGTCTGTCATTGAACAAGCCATAGGAATGCTCAAGATGCACTTCAAGTGCCTGGATCGATCTGGGGGATCCCTTCAGTATGCAGAAGGGCGAGGGTGTGTAGAATAATAGTCGTGTATTGCGTCCTGCACAACATCGCTCAACAGAGAGGGTTACAGATGGATGAGGTCCCATGCGCTCATGAAGCTTCCGCACCTGCCATCAACATTGAAGAAGACGAGGAGGAGGAGAACGACGATGGGCAACCCATCGGCAGAGCAGCGGCATACCTGGCTGCTCATGATGCCACAAAATCACTCGTATTTGATAGATTCTCAAGGAAATCTGCAAAGTGAAGATAATCAAGTTCTCAGACCACCTCGAACGGCCACCACCAACACCAGCCCCCACCCCCGCCTCTGTTTGCACAAAACAGTCCTACAGCCACACATACACCCATTGTAAACACACCCAATGAGTGGGAATCAAGTCTCGCCGTTCATGATGAGGGACATGTAAGGGCGCTTTCATGATAGGGACCCAAGAATGGACAAGACGTGGCAGTGGTGGTGAAAATTATAACAATTAATGTGCAGGTAAGAAAAAACAATTATAAATGAAAAAAATAACATTGCGACAGACACCCTTGTGGATACCCTTGGTGATCACAAAACCTTTGCCTTCCTCTTCCTACTACTTCCACGTGGTGCATCCCTTCAGCAGAGGTAATGGCAGGTTGCTCAGGTCCGTGCCTTGACTGCTGAGATGCTCTTGGCCTGCACCCTCTGGGTTTTGGAGCCCGTGAGGGCCCCGCCATATACTGCTCCACCTGCACCTGTGCAGGGGCAACTCGGCTATCGGGAGAGAAGGCAGCATTGTGGGTACTGGTTGGGGGGGGGGGGGAGTAAGGGGTGAGACATGGGGGTGCTTTTAGTGGAGTACCCACTTCTATGTCCCCTTTTGCCATCATTCCTCTCCTGGGCCAGGGCCACATCACTCCTACCACTCTGCTGGAAAACAGCTTGGAGGACATGCATGGTGCCTTGTAAGGCCACTGCTAATGTATCTATCTGCCTGTTTAAGGCGGCAGGATGTTGTTCACCCTGAGTCCGCGCGGCCTTTGTCAGGGCCAGAATGGACTCATTTGTGATCCGTGCTTGAAGCGTCATGGAGGCTGCTATTCCCTCCATCGCAGGTATTCCCACACCAGTCCAGTAATGCTGGAGGTGGACACTTCCATCCTCTCCGCTAATGTGGAGACTGAGCGTGGCAAGTCTTCTAGAACATCGCAAAGGTGCGTCTGTACCTCGATCATTCTCCTTTTCAAGGGTTCAGTATCTGTGTCCTGCTGAGCAGAGCTTGGGGAGGACTGCACCCACTGACACAGACTCTCCACATCTGCCCCCGCCACCAGTGTTTGCTCGTGCTCACTTGCGTGTGGCGACTCACCAGGTGACAACCCAACTAACTCTCGAATAGTACCCACTGAGGTGTGAGTATCTGCGCATGGCTCGCTATAATGTGACGATGCACCCTCAGAGGCACGGAGCTCCTCTGAGGAATCGCCCTTGTCCACGTTGTTCAGCACTCCTTGAAGGCCCTGGAAGAGAACATACAGCAATATTAAGAATCATCACAGAAGTGATGATGCAATGAGCATCCTGAGGTGTGCAAGAGGTCAATCATTGATAACATCAATTCATGATGTGTGTGAGGGATGTTAAAGTTCTGTTACCAGACGTTTGCGGGGAGCCAGTCTTGGCATCCCTGACGGCCAGGCATTCCTGCGTCCAGCTTAGTTCCAACGCCTCCTCCTCCATCTCTGTCAGGGCCACTATTTGTGGTGGCCCCCCTCCAGTCCTACTCCTCTCCCATGCATTTTGCACTCCCTTCACCTACAAGGGGAGAAAGAACAGATGTGTGAGTGAGTGAGGATGACAGGGTTACCCGATGGATGCATTGTTCTGGGTAAGGCTGCCCATGAAAATGATGCATCAGAGGGTGAGTATCAGACAAATTCATGATATTGCATCAGGACTGGGGTGAGTGGGAGTGGTGGGTTCACAAATGGGAAGGTGAGGAAGTACACAGAAAGTGACGGTAAGTTGATTATTAGACTTAAGTGGATGTATGGAGTAATGTGATGGAGTAGGCTTGGCAAGACAGAGTGAGGGGGGGTGATGTGCGCCATAGGATTTAGGTGAATCAGTAAATGTACTCACTTTTCTTGACCTGGTTAGGTCATCAAATCGTTTCCTGCACTGCAGCCAAGACCTGGGCACCATGCTCCTGCTGCTGACCTCTTCTGCCACCTCCTGCCGTGCCTTCTAGGTGGCAGAAGCAGGTTTCTTCCTCCTGTCACCTGGGTATAACAACCCCCTCCTGCTTCTCACACCAGCCAATAGTATCCCAAGGGAGGTGTCCGAGTACCTGAGCGCTGCTTTTCCTCCATGTCCTTCCATTCTGCTTTTTACTCCTTTCTCCTTCAAAATCCATTGTTGCATTGGCCCTTTAAATAGTAAGCTTTAAATCGTGTCATGCAAGTGTGCAATGTGCCTGCTGCGCAGCTTGGAGATGCAAACCCGGAAGTAGAATTAAATGCCTTCAATTGAGTTGCGATCGCTCAGGAACATGCACGAAAATTTTTTCCTCGTTTCCCACCCACTTATTGACCCCCCTGCTGAGATGTCACCTTATTGTCACTATTGTTATCTGGGGTTAAATTTTAATACCCATGTAGTTCCCGGAAGCTTAACCTGAGACACCCACTCTCAGGAAAAGGTTGGAAGGAGGCCCTGACCTTCATGACCTCCAACATGATGGCCAGCTCGAAATCTTTCACTACAAATATCTCACAGAAAATTCCACATCACCTGACAGATGAGTGAGGTCGCGATTTTGGACACATTTTGGTCCTATTTAGCTCTTGCTAATAAAGGTTTAGGAGGAGGTTCCTGAATGATCTTCACCACACCCCCTCCCCTTACAAAGCTCTATGCACTTGCTGCACTTCTGGCAGGACAAGGAACCCCTGTAAATTTACATTAATGTCTCTTCCAGCAGCAAGAAGATGCATCCCCTGATGTGGCGCAATAAGCACGTGGACAAGCACCTCTCAGCATTTATCAATCAGAGCAAGTAATGTATAAGTTACGTACAAAGTTACAAAATCACTGGGAGATATGATTGAACTCCACATGTGGAGAATCATGGGGAGGGAATACAGAAGTTGAAAGCCACCTTCTAAAATTTAATGGTACTTACATTAATACAGCAACACAGTGTCTTCAAAGCACTTTCTCTTCAAAATTTTTCGCTTACCCCTCAATCTTGCTAAACAAGCAAACTATGGACAAATTCTCCACCAGCCGTTTTTTTTTAAATCCAGCACTTGGAGTCTTTGTTCTGCTCAGCAAACTTCTATAGATGGTACTGTTACTAGGTCAGCTCAATCCTTAAAGTGCCTGATCATTAGCAGAAGACCGTTGCCTTTTATGAGTGAGCACACAGCTAGTAACTTCTAATATTATTAAGAGTTTTATATTTGATTAGGGTTTTGTTCAGAAAACTGTATTTAACTGGCCTGCATTGCCTGGTGCTGTAATCTTATCTAAGAATCCTTATAGCTCCTGGTAGAAATTAGAAGAGTAGAAGTCTGGAACTCTCTCCCCCAAAAGCCTGTGGATGCTAGGACCATTGGAGCTTCCAAGACTGAGATAGATACGTTTTTGTTAGGTAAGGGTATCAAGGGATATGGAGCTATGGTGGGAAAATGGAGTTGAGGTACAGATCCGCCATGATCTGACTGAATGGTGGAGCAGACTCGAGGGGCTGAACGGCCTACTCCTGTTCCTAATGTTCCTATGAATCCTATTCCATTCTTTGAGTGCTAAAGCTGAAATTTTAAGTTTCTTGAGAAGCTACATTGTTCCCATTTTTAGATTTCTTTCAAAGGTCAATCAAGGAATAGAATTGTTAATGTACCACACACTTAAGAACACCTTGTAAAAATTCAAACTCTTTTTATGTTTTATGTGAAGTTTTGACAGATCACTTGGTAATTTATCTGACCAGCAGTTTTTCACAAAAAGTATTTTCCAAGTAGTTGGCTACAGTGCTGGCTTTAACGTACACATTGACAAATCACACACAAACCTCTCCCACTAGCTGAAGTCATCTGTTTACATCTGTAAGTTTATAAAATATTCATTGCCATTACAAGCTTAATTAACACTTAGACTTGGATGGTGAGGGGTGTAAAAAGCTGATTAGGGCTGAATTCAATTATCTTCAACTGGAATTTTAACCGGGTTCCTTGAGATGAAGAGTTCCTCATGTGAACTAAGAGGTTAATATCCAGCTGTGCCTTCTTTCCAGCACCTCTTCTCATTGCTCCAGTCCTCTGCTTCTCACCACCACTTTTGGAATTCTGCATGGCACTTCTATCCTGCTGCTGGCTTTGCTTGTGTTTTATTCCCGCACTTTTGCTTCCACCCCACACACTCCAGCACCTCCCAACTACCACCTTCTCTCCTCAATGTTTCCTGCCCCATCTGCCCCTCAATACTCCCATTCCCATCTCTCCCTCCAGTACTCCCATTCCTCATCTCTCACCCCCAGTACTCCCATTCCTCATCCCCCCAATAGTCCCATTCCCCATCTCTCCTCCCTGTACTCCCATTCCCCATTTCTCTCCCCCAATACTCCAAGGTTCCCTCAGTGCTCCCACTCCTGCTTGTGGTACTCCCACACTCCAGTCTATCCCACACCACTCCTGAAGGATAATCTAATTGAGGTGTTTAAAATGATGAAAGGATTCAATAGGGTAGATACAGAAAAGCTATTTCATCTGGTGGGGTAATTTAGAGCAAGGGGGCACAATCTTAAAATTAGAGCTAGGCCATTTAGGAGTGAAATCAGGAAGCACCTTTTCCGCACAAAGGGTAGTGGAACTTTACACTCCTATGAAGCGCCTTGGGACATTTTCCTATGTTAAAAGCTCTATATAAATGCAAATTATTGTTGGAATTCTCTAACCCAAAAGGCTGTGGATGCTGGGTCAATTGAAATTTTCAATACTGAGATCAATAGTATTTTGTTAGGTAAGAGTATCAAAGGATATGGATCAAAGGCAAGTAAATGGACTTGAGGTACAGATCAGCCATGTCATGATGGAATGGTGGAATAGGCTTGAGGGACTGAATGGCCTACACCTGTTCCTATATTACTGTATTCTACACCCCAGCTATTGCCCATTGATCCCTCTCTCCAGATCCTAGTGTCCTGTGCCCCCAGTCTCCCTCCGAAACACCCCTTGACTGCCAGGTACCCCTTTTCTCAAGCTCCCAAACTTCTGAACCCTCCCAGTCTCCATTTTCCCCTGAGAAATCCCAGGCACATCCCCTTGCCAGCTGCTACAGTGTTCCCAGGCCTTGCACATCATTCAAAGCCCAGACTCCTACGAGTGTTGCCATAGCCCAACCGTCCAAAAAGTCCTCTGAGACTCAGGTGTTTCTACATTCCATCTTCCACAATTACTCCCAGGTCCACTCCTTCCCTCCATGGTCCTACCCAATGCCTTCCTTTCTCCTCGTCTAATTTTTCCCCAGTACACCCTGAGCCAACCCTTGGCCCCACCTCTCTCAACCATCCATATTGCAAAACCTTTTTCCTTCATCCCCAGCTTGGTATAAGTTGTTTCCCATCTTCCTGCAAATCCTAGCCTTTTAAAAAAGTGAGAGATAGATATGGAGTACATCTGTAAAGGAAATGTGTGAAAGCCATTCAGAGACATTGAAGACACGCAGAAGAGAGAGGCGACAGAGGGGAGGAGGGACTTAGATAAAGACCTTAACCTAAACAGTGAAATAGAGTATCGGACAAAGTGATTCAGATACAACAATAGAGTGTGAGAGAAAGAGAAAGAGCAGAAGACAAAAACAGCAAGGGACACAAAAAGAATTGAGTGTGGAAAAAATGTATAGACACAGTTACAGGAAGAGAGTTTTTTCCAAGAGCAATGTCATTCGAGATCAACTATATTATAATACTTTGTGTGTTATGTGGTATAATAGTCTTGTCATAAAATAGTATATCATCCAATACAACACAAGCAAAATCACAGAAAATTCCCTAGTTATGATGTTAGAAGTACTCCCCTCCAGATTATCTGAGTTTCTGTCTGTACATCAAGCCCATTAATACTCGAGTTCTATTTGATGATCCTTTTAACTATTATTAACAAAATCTGAACCTGAGGTTACTGACAGCAGCAACACTGTTACCTAAATATAGTTTAGTGACTCCCTCTATTGGCAATACCGTGTAGTACATTTAATTAGGATTTGAACCAAGACCATTCCTGTTATTGCTAATTTTAATTGAAAAAATCACTGCGTGTTTTAAGTGGGGAATATTTCTTTATCCTCACGCCAACTTTGTTTGGTTAGAGAGGAAATTTCTCACCCCTCGGTAACAAGGGTTGATTTATTTGGAATGAAACTGTCAGGTAATGAAACGATCAGTGTTTGCAATTGATAGCTTTAGAGTTAGTGATCATTTCTCTCCAACATTGCCATAACAACTCTGTGATAATGTCATTTTCTGAATTGCCAGAATAACCTTGGCGCGTCTATAAAATCGAATGTCTTTAGAGATGACAGGAGAAAAGTATATTTAGACTCTATGGCTTAAGAACCTTCCTTTAAAAAATAAGGTAATCAAAATAGAAACACCTATCTCTTTAACTACAAGTCTTGCATCCAACACATGTCCATAGGGTGTCACACTTTAAAGCATTATACCTCAACAGTATCTGCAGGACAAAAAACATCATGGCCCAGATTTTCCTACAATGGTGAGATGAGTGATGTACATCATAAATTTTGCTGTCTAGCGTGCCGATAATTTACTCCAAATTTTGCCGGTTTTCTAAATTTTGCCGGTTTTCTAAATACAATACTGCAAGCTAGTGGCGAATCAGAAGCAGTGCAGCCAATGGCCAGTGTACTGATCCCACCACTGACGGGGCGATTTATCTTTGCTACAAAAAATGCCCTTTATTTCCCAAAACATGATACATAATGAGTCTAAAGTACACAAAATAAGGCAATTTTACTTTACCCAATGAGTGGTAAGAATGTTGAGGCAAATAGCATAGATACATTTAAGGGGAAGAGTAGTTGAGGCAAATAGCATAGATACATTTAAGGGGAAGCTAGATAACCACATGAGGGAGAAAGGAATAGAAGGATATGCTGATAGAGTTAGATGCTGAGGGGTGGGAGATGGCTCGCGTGGAGCATAAACACCAGCATTGACCAGTTGGGCCAAACGGCCTGTTTCTATGCAGTACATTCTATGCAATTTGTTTATCAAGCTGGTTTTAAAATGCGTTGGCATATTCTGCGGAGAGAGTAGAGCTCCTAAGCTCAAGCAGTTGGTGGTCTATGATTTTAAGTGGAAGCTATCACTTGGTTGGTGGCTCAAGGCGCTGTCAAAAGTTACTGAACTCTTCCAGCTCTACAGCACTACCAGCTGTTTATCCACAGATTCACCTTTTATCCAGTTAACTGTTAATGAATTCTTGTGATTGATTAGTTAGATGTACGAGCTGAAGATATCAGAAAATGGAAGATATAACCTGGAGATATCTTTTTAAGAAGCTTGTCAGAGATGATGGGGGGTTTTCCATTTCCAGTTGGCCCAATGCACAATACCTTGTGCAGAGGGAAGAAACAGCACCGTTGAACTTTGCTTTACTTATTGTAATTTCATTTATTTAGGGACCAAGGGGTTAAACTGTTTAGAAAGGTGTAATCTCTTATACAGTCACAAATTTAATAATACAGTAATGGCAAACCAGAGTGGCCGAAAGGGGGGAAAACTAATTTAAAAAGCCTTGCTTACATTATTACTTGATCTGTTATCAAGTCGCAAACTCATTTGAAATTGGTTGAGAAACTGGGCTGGATTTTTGCCACCAGTTAATTAAACCGGAATGTAGCAGATGTTTTCATTTTTTTTAAACAAGCCACTGTATGCAAAGGGTTTTTTTTGGAATTTTACAGATATAGATTAATCTAGGGATGAATTCCAGAGCTCTAATTGACAGCAGAAAAGGTGTTAAGGGAAGGTCAATCTGTCTTATTTACAGCTGCTTGCAATACAGTCTTTGTTAGAGGGAAAGCTAATTTACCACTTATTGAAAGGATCATATAGTTAAAAGATTAGTAACTACTGCTTATTTTGTTCCAGCCTCATATCTTCAGCTATAGTTGCAGATAACATTTTAAAGAGATAAATAATTCCATTTTGTTGGTAACATATTTTGTATCTGTATTCATTTAGATATTACATATGTTTCTGTGTTGCTTTCTTGAAATTGGATGCAAAGATGAAAATTATTTATCAGATTTTTAAAAACTATAATGAAAACAATTATTTATTTGTGAAGACTTTTAATTTCAGGCACCTTTGCGGTCGTGTAACAAATGGCTACAGTCCCTTTAAGGGCTGGATTTTAAGTGGCCACTGGTATAAAAGTGACTGTCTGTGATCATGGTTTTTCTTGGATTGGTAGAGTCAGGAGACATGAATATATCTCACAAAGGATCAGGCTACTTCCCAAGTCGCCAGCATTGCATTGATTGACAGAAAGACCTGGATTGCTTAGATCATTTACCAATAATGTTTATTATATGCTAATTTGGTTCAATAGGCAAGAGTTTGTGTGTGGCTTGTGCTGAGCTCCACAAGAACTCCCAAAGCTTGGGAAATAAAATAACCTCCTTCTCAAATACAAGTCCATAAATCACGGCACTGCCAGGGCTCCAGCTCCATTATTTTTAAGTCTAAGTGGCTGAGGTATGAAAACCGGCTTAAATGCAGGAAAATCATGATCACCATTGATTTTAATGGGGGCAGAGCTATGATAATTAACCTCTCACTGTTTTCAGTGAGGGTAAAGGTGGGGCAGTGCAAAAGTCCCAGGAAAATGTGGAGTGGCAGAATTAATGATGGAGAATTAAGTCCATCACCGGCATCTCCACATCAGAATTAATGGTGTAAGTCACTTACTCCATCCATAGTTTCCTCTTTTGTGCCGTTCAAGGGTCCCGATACCGTAGATGTGCCATTACAAAGGTGCAAGTCCCCAGGAAAATCTGGGCCCATGATTCATTCAAATAACTACTATTAAATTGGCCATGCTAATTAGTTTACATTTAGTCAATGGGATATTTGAACCAATCAGAAAACAGTTCCATTCATTCTCCATGTAGGAAAAACTAACAACCAGCAACTGCCAAAAAAATTCAACCAATTTGTTCAATTTCTTTTTTGAAAGCTACTTCTGATTAACCAAAAAATACCATAAAACCAGGCAAACTGCACAAAAGATGTTATTCCTATTTCTTTCAGCAGCTATGTTGGTTTTAAATGCACTATCACATTTGCCTAAATATTAATTATACAACAATATACACATTAAAAAAAAATCATAAGTCACTAAAATTAGCCTTAAACTTATCAGTTTTATCTTAGAAACTCCTGTAAGAAATGTCATCTACACAGGCCTCTCCCTGTCTCTGGACCAGGGACTCAAACTATAGTCAGTTCCCAGTGTTTGCATTGTTTTATAATGATAATCGTGCTTAAGCTCAGCCTGGGGACATTTTATGCCTGGAAAAATCATCTCACTTTCTTCTACCTAACGAACGAAAGATGTTGGAAAGTTGTGCAGCCCAAATTTATTCATTTAAGAAATTCCCACTTCCTATGATATGAATAGATAAAGTCAGGCTTTGTGAATTCACAACCTTATTTTGGTAGTGCTGCTGCAGCAGCTATTGAAATCCCTCCCCAGGAACCATTTCCTCCCCCCCCCCCACCAACCCCATGTCAAGCTCCCAGCAGTAGGGGTGATATTGCCAAGAGCTTGCATTCATTATTTAAATTAAACTGATCTTATAAAATTCAGTGGAGAGGAAAATCAAGGCCAGGGAATCATCCTATGATTTTTCCGGAGACCATAGTTTGTACTTGGAAATCACATATTTGGCCAATTCTCCTCTATCAAAATGGCACTTTAAATATTCTGAGGAGTGCTTTTACCTTTTTTAATTCAAGTCCAGTGTCTACTTTATGTGGACTATAAAAAGATCCATCTAATTATCCAACTCTGAAGCTCCTTTCCGTTTCTGTCATAGACATTTCAGGAGTTGCTTATCCGTCGGCTTGTTGTCAAGTTGGAAAGATTTTATGGAATTATTCTTGATACTAGTCCAGGGTTTGGACACCAAACGGAGCTTCTTCCATTAGCACATCTTGGCAGAAAATCTGGATGGTACTTCAATGGGAATTGGCGATGAGATTGCTCACAGAAGCATCAACTCTTTATGAACCAGAAACTATATATTCCAGGTATGTAATTATTTCATAGTTGTCTTTATTGCTCTCTTGGAGTCTGTATATGACATGCCTACCAATATCTATCTCACCACAACTGATCTTGTAACATGGACAGTAGGAATCAGCTGCTGATATTATCTATGCAAGTTAGGTTCACTCATTTCACTTCATGTCACTGGTATGCCAAAATCTAGCTCTGCTTATCCTTGTGTTTGAAGTACAGTTTTACAGATTAGTGAGTCTTTGAATGGTCTACCAGAGACACTCTTATGTCACATTGCCCACATTAGTTCTCATCTAATCCTGTTGTCAGATGCCCCGAATTACTAATCCTGAGAGTGGCAAAAATGTCACCATTCCACCACTAGAGGTCTCCATAAGATTAAGATGTGGAGATGCCGGTGATGGACTGGGGTTGACAATTGTAAACAATTTTACAACACCAAGTTATAGTCCAGCAATTTTATTTTAAATTCACAAGCTTTCGGAGGCTTCCTCCTTCGTCAGGTGAACGATGTGAACCTGACGAAGGAGGAAGCCTCCGAAAGCTTGTGAATTTAAAATAAAATTGCTGGACTATAACTTGGTGTTGTAAAATTGTTTACAATTCCATAAGATTAGTAAACTATCACTGAATCTGTCCAACCCATTTCCTCAGGAATGGGGCGGGAAATTGTTGGGTAAAATAATGGAGAGCCTAACAGCACTCAATGTTATTAATGGGCAAATCGTAGAGCAAGTTCTGGCAACCCCACGTGCGCAGTCAAAAGTGGAAATCCAAAACTTACTCTTCCAGATTCCCTGCTGATCTGACAGCTAAGCTTTAAAGAGATATCGCACGCAGGAATCAATGGAGCAGCGCGAACTCGCCCTCCTGCCCAGCTGGAAATTAACTAATCTCGCCAGAAAAAAGGTAGGCTGAGTTACACCTGGTCTAAACTAACTTTTGACAGCGTGGTAAGTATTAATGACTGCCAGACAACCTCTCTGGCACTGAAAATTAACTTTCAATTAAAGCAAGATGGTGCCCAGAAACTCGCAAAATGTTTGTGGGTGAGTTAGTTACTTCCAAGTGACGGGTGACGTCCGTTCGCCGCTTAGTGCAATTTACGGTCCAACATTTTAACACAAAAGTCTGTGTTTGGAGCATAAGTTGAAAACAATGAGAGATTTTGAACCTATGAGTGCATAGGTCCAGCTCCAGTCTTTCCTGTTTTGATACTATTCTACACGTGAGATTGACCTTGTCACATCTATCACTTCAGCATATCAATCTCCCACTTATAAAGTTTTATATAAAAAAAAAATCTGAGGAAGAAGAAAAGAGGCACGGGAAACAGCTCAAACAGAATGAACATGTCTGCAACCTATTTTAATTAACATCGTATTTGAAATGTTTATTTTAGCTGTATAATAATATAGATATTGGTATTAGAATATTAGTGTTTGTTTCAGCTTTACAGTTTGTGAGCTGAAAACATAAAAACCAACCAGGCAAGGAAATGGTCCGTGCTGTGGACCAGTCTGCAGTCTAAGAGTTACAACTGATATCAATTTACAAGGCGAAGAAGTCATTTTATGCAAAATGGAAATAGAAATTTAAAAGTGTTTTTAAATTAAAATATATATATATATATACACAACACACATATATAAAAGTTAGTTAGATTCATTTATGCAACCCTGATGGTTCAGTTGGTAAACTCATCATGTGAGGGGCCTGGTAAGGGTCTTGCCTCATTTTGCACCAGGTACGCAGCTCGAATGCCCAAATACAGGGATGCCAGAAACCCTGCACCTCATAATGGAAGATCTGAGAGAGACAAACTGAGAGGCTGAAAAAGATAAGCAACATAGTAACAGTTTCAGGCAGGTGAAGACCTTTGATCCATATAGCCCACCTATCCATAGATTCCCTTGATCCATTTCTAATAACCCTGAATCACGTTTCTGGACAAGAATCTGTCTAGTTCATTCTTGAAACCCATTAAGGTTTCTTGTACCACAATCCATGCCAGTAATCTGTTCCACACACTTACCAACTATTTTTAGTAAAATAGTTGCTCCTGAATTTCCTATTTTCTTTCATTGTCTTTAAATTCTAAATTTGACCCCAGTGCTTAAATTCTGTACACAGCAGAAAAGCTTACTTGGATCCAATTTGTCTAAATCTTTCATAATTTTAAACACCTCTATCATATCCCCTTTCAGTCTTCCCTTTTCAAGAGAGAAAAGATGCAGGGTAGTCAATCTTTCCTCATGTCATTCCTTTATGTTCTGGGATCAACTGTGTAGCCCTTCTCTGTACCCCCTCCAATAACTGAATACAATTGTGGAATCTAAGTACAACCTTTTTTTTAACAGCTTCCGGAGAGATCTTCGGACCTGTTTTTGGAAAGCATCTAAAAAGCCATGAAGCTGGCAGCCATTGAGCTCTATTTCCCATCCTGTTTCTAGGTACAAAACCCTACCAGGGGTGGGGGTCGTGTCGAGGGTGCACTGGTCCTATGGAAATTACCTTAACCCACAAATCTGGGTTCAGAGCACACCAAAGTGGGAGGAAAAATGATTCAAATTCCATTTTTATTATGTTGCATTCCGAGATTTTTGCTGGTGTCTTGGGGATTGCATTCCACAATTGCATCTGTCTACAATTAAGCCCACTTGTTTATGGTGACTGAATAATTCAAATTCTGTTTTAATTACATTGCATGATTCTATTTTCTGCCATTTTTACTGGTCTGTTTTAGGATTGTATTCTTTTTGTCATTTTCCTGTGATAAACACAAACCAGTATTCTTGGAAATCACTCCTTACAATGAATGATACCATTGCCTCAACAACTTGGCTCCATCTGCTGAATATATATGTAATTACATGCTATAGTCAAACACCACAGGGTGAGTATGGTGACGCCCCTCAGAAAATTCAGTGGACAGAAAATCATGACAGTTTGCTGTGCGTGAGTCCCCCGCACTGCTGATGCAGGGCCTTGCAAAATTCACCCTAATGTCATTCCTTTCCTTGAAAGGTTAAATGTTCAGCGATGACAAAACTTAAGTGCCAAATATTCTGATTTGATCAAGGACATCAGAACTCCCTGCTCTTCTTTGAGTAGTGCCATAGGATCTTTTACATCTACCCAAACACACTGAACATATTAAATTTAGTTTAACATCTCATCCAAAAGGCAACACCTTCAACAGTGCAGCATTCCCTCAGCACTGCACTCAAGCGTCAGCCTAGATTATGAATTCACGTCCCAAGGTGGGGCTTGAAACCCCAACCTTCTGACTCAGATTGAGGTGGAAGTGCTACTCCTGAGCCAAGCTGACACTAAGCTTCGCATGGGTTCTTGAGGCTCTCTGGTGGAGCTCGAAATGAAAATAGGTAAAAAAATTAATAAACTAAGTAATCAAATCTGATGTTGCTGCTGGTTGTTACCCACCTTTTCACAGTAACTACTAGTCAGGCCTCTCTATCAGACCTGCACCATGCTGGCTTTGTGCATGGGTAATGCATGTTTAATGAAAGAGGGGAAGAGCTGTGTCTGCAGGAGCTTTTTATACCCAATCAGGTGTGTTGAGAGAGCTCTATTAATATGGGCACCTCAATAAGGGTGAAAGGGGTCCACCTTTCTTAATTTTGGAGGCTGCCATGTTCATTTTGCATCAAAATGTGAAACATGACCCACACTTCCCCACCCCCAGGGGAGCTTATCTTGAATAATTTAGTAATGAAATTTAAACGAAAAATGAGTTCTTTTCCATTTGATTGCTCATAAGTTTGTGATTTTGTTTAAAATTAAATCTAAAGCTAGCGCATGCAAAAATACTATGAAACAGTGCAGTGCTGTAGAAGAGCTACGGGCTATAAATTGGGCCACGTAGCTCCTATTGTGTAGGCGCTATGCGGACTCCGAAGGACCCAAAATGGTGTCCAGAATGTGCGTGCACACTTCTAGCCTGACGTGCGCCGAATGTCATCTGTGTAAAGGCGTTTGCGCACGCGCAGATAGCGAACGCTGGCAGCTTGTAGAGTGAATATGCGGTAGATCAGTGAGCAACGCTGATTTAAAGGGACAGATGCGACTTTGGAACTCAACGCTCCAGCCAACGCACTGTCTTAACCCGGCACCGCTGAACAGGTCTTAAACTGTGTGGAGGACCTCCCAACAGTGCTCTTTAAAGGGATCATGCAGGATTTACAGGTTAGTTGCTGGATTATTGCTTCAGGCTACTGATGTATTTGTACCTATTTTTGGAGGTCTCCTATACTTGAATACTAGGACTAGGGGACATAGCATAAAAATTAGAGCCAGGACTTGCAGGAGTGAAGTTAGGAAATGCTTCTACACACAAAGGGTGGTAGACATTTGGAATGCTCTTCTGCAAACGGCAGTTGATGCTAGCTCAATTGTTAATTTTAAATCTGAGATTGATAGATTTTTGTTAACCAAAGGTATTAACGGATATGGGGCTAAGGCGGGTATATGGAGTTAGGTCACAGATCAACCATGATCTCACTGAATGTCGGAACAGGCTCGAGAGGCTAAATGGCCTACTCCTGTTCCTATCTTCCTATAATAAAGTTTCAATATTCTATAGAGAGCGAGCTGACAGGCAACAGCGAGGGCACTGGCAGAGTGGCAGTGGTGGGACAGGAATGCTGTCATCCTGAGAGAGGTCAGCGGGTTCATGTTCCATGGAGCCACTGCCACTTGCTGCCTCCTATTATGTGCCACCTTCTCCTGCAAGAAAGCGGGACGTGTGTCAGTGAGTGTCCTGCAAGATGTTTGAGTGATGTGTCTGTCAATGTTGAATAGCTGCCAGTGCGTGTGAGACCTGTGAATTGTGGATGTGCGACTTGCAACAGTGGTACTGTGTGAGGGTGAGATGAAGCATCCGATTGGAAGAGTTGAGTAATGATTGAAAGAGTTTGTTGGTATGTGGGTGATGGGGGTGTAGTGCGTGGAGCAGTAGATGCGGCTAGTGGTGTAGTTGGTAGGAGATGCCACTTGACAGTTGACCTCACTTACCTTGACCACTCATGTCAAAGCATTGAACTTCTTCCTGCACTGCATCCATGTTCATGGTGCTTTGCGCCTGGCATTGACTTCGTTCCCCTTCTGCCTCCCAATGCCTCTTGAGTGTATGTCTGGAGGGCCTCTTGTCCCCCTGCAGATATAGGATGCCCCTCCTTCTATATACCTCTTGCACCAAGGCTACCAGTGCATCATCAGAGAACCTTGGTGTACTCTCTCTCTCGTGGGCCTGGTACAAACTCAGATTGGCAGACTGGTGAGGTCTTGCATGCAGATTGGAGGATGTGGGATTTAGTAGCGCGCAACCCTTATTCAATGTTTTAACATAACTCAACAGTTTGTAAACATAGGGACCGGACCTGCATCTGTGTTTTATGTGTGCGATATCTGATCTCCGTGCAGACCCATATCCTATATTTTGCAAATAAGAGTGCAGGCTGCCTTTAAGAGGTGCAGGCTGCCTTTACGTGATGCTTGCCACTTGTGCAATATCAGGGCCCCCCTGCTCGTGAGCAGCCACTCAACCACACAGCTAGGCCTGGCTGCTCACAGATATCAGGTAAATCACCAGACAGCCCCAATGTTACGTGCTGCCTGCATCTCAACGACCAGGCACGGATTAATTGTGCACTGTGACCCCCCGTAACCGGTTTCGGGGGTTATCCAATTCAACCCCCTACAAGTTTTGACAGGCAGTGTGAGAGTCCTAGGAGCAAGTCAGCTGCTTTTGCTCTGGGCCAGAGAATGATGCAACATGGTAGGTGAGGTGAAAATGCAGCTTTTTTAATGATATATATAAAGGAGGGAAATAAAGCATTCCATACATACAAGTTTTATTTTAGATTTCTTATTATATCTAAAATAAAAACTATCTTTGGTTATGGCATGTATTGCACAACCGAGAATAAAATGGAACACCGCCCAACTATACTGGTAAACAAAAAGTTGCTTTGCAAGTAAAAATGAAGAAAGGGATACAATAGAGACAGACGTTAATAATGTGAAGGGAATTGGGTCAGTTGGTGCTTTCCACTGTTTTAAATCTAACTATTCCAGGCAGGTGTTAAGACAGAAAACAACATGGAACATAATACACACTGGTTGGCACACATCCACTTTACAATAGGGCCCAATTCCTGAGCCAACTCCTAAAAATTTATTTAGAACAGATATTGCGTATTGAATGAGTTGAAGATACCGGACTTTCATTTCAATATTAAAAAGATTGCACCAAAGACTCACACTCCATTCTCCATCTAGAGGGCATTCTGGACACCGAGTCCAAAGCATATGGCAATCCCAGGTTGCAGGGGGAGAACCTTCAGCTGCGATTTACAGACAAAGTGTTTCTGGCCATTTCTGGCCTGTTTGTTTTTCCCTGCTGACCTTTAGGCTCTCATGAGTCTCTCTGCCAGTTGTCAATTATTATTTTTTTGATCTCGATTCACTTTACCAGCACTTTAACAGTGGGCTTTGTAATGGGAAGAGGAGACGGAGCTACATTTGGACACCAGCCAGGTCAGGCTGTCTGAGACATGCTCCATGCCCTCCCCCATCAGCACAGACAGGCAAATTATCCCAATCTGGCAAACCTAGTGCTGCTGGAGGCTCCTATTCCCAAAGAATTTGTTACAGCACTCCCAGATAGGTCTTTGGGAGAACCATTAATGGTGGGAGAGGGAAACTGTATGCAAGTCAAATTTAAAGGGACAGGTACAATTAAAGGGGAGTGTCGTAATGGAGGGGGGGGGAGAAATTATGATGTTTAATGACAAGTTAAAAGCCCCTTCTTAAACAACTGAACCTGTAGTTTTAATAGAATAATAGATTCTGCGCTTCCCTCCCCACCCCCCCAACTTTTCCTTTGGGGATATGCCAAGGCTCTTTCAACTGCCCTGTGTGACATATTTAAGATCATTGTGTCACAAACTGCATACACAGACCCACATTTCATCACTTAATGGTGCAGCGTGTTGGGGTATTCCTGGGAACAGCCTCCCAGTACGAAACTTGGACTGTGGCCTTTGACAAAATGTCAGTGTTAAACACTGCACTAAAGTCACAAAACTTTAGCCTGCGTATTTTCTAAAAAGTTTATGACCGAGAGTCCAGAGGTCATATAAGATTCATCGATAAGGTTTCTTAGGAACAAAATTAGTAAAACTTCACAAAGACTGCAAATATATTGAATTCCTAAGGAAACTCTGCCATGCTTTGACAGTTGTGCACCCTCTACAGATGATTCAACCTCTCCACAGAAAAAAAGTGATTAAAGTGTTGCCCTTGTAAACATAGCGGTTGTCCCCTGCTTGATGCATGTGTGCACTGTAGACTGCCTGATGTGGCAGATGTCACCTGGAGCGACTTGCAACGATCTTATACCATGAAAGCTACCATTATGTCTATTGGAAGAGTCGTCCCTGATCCAATGTTGTGTGCAGGTCATTATGCAGTAGATGGTGCAGCTTTTGGCAGCTGCTCTTGTGAAGTGAAGATAGGTCTCTTCTGACATGACCACGTACATGTGGTATGGTCTATATACGCAGGTTCCAAGTTAGTAACAGGTGTGGTCAAACGCTTCGGAGATTGTTGAACCTGCATTTGTGGGCCCCTTGAAAGATCCTCTTCCTCATCTCAATTATGCAGCGCATTTGGAACTCACAATGGAATAGTCATCCTCACCTCCTTGTAAGATTCAACATCAAAGCCAGCAGCAACCAAAAATTGTGAAACAAAGTACTGGCAGGGAGAAAAAAAAATCAAAAATGGAAGACTACCCCAGCAGTACCAAGTAATGCAGGGATCAAAATGCAGCAATGGGTACATGAAAATGAAAAGAAAAATTACTTCCTGTAAAACTTATCTTCTCTCTTCAAGAAACCTGCTTCAGTCGGCTAACTCCCAGGACTCCTTTTGTGCCTAGCATTTATGGACAAGGCTCACATTGTCGCTAGGCTGGAAGACGTAAAATTAACCTTGGAATCGTCAGGTTCCCAAACCGCACCTGTTACCTGTTAAATTAGCTCTATAATGTTGCAAGATGGTTTACTAAATTTGTAAACGTGGGATCTTTAACATCTGCCTGAACCACTGAAAAAGGCAAACAGGGCCTCTGTTTAAGGTTTTATCAGAAGCAGAATAACTCTGAAGCACTGTCTCGGTAGTGCACTGGAGTGCAGGTGGATTAGTTGCTTACATGAACCCACAACCTTCTGACTCAGAGGCGCGAGTTATACCAACTGGACTAAACTGGCACTAGCCATTATATGGTAACACCAAAACTTTCCTCCTCCTGAGCAAAATAGCTTCTATAAATGGAAAAATTAGGAACAAAGTATGCAAGTCTATTTTGATGTTGCAGGAATGAAATATACAATTTTTGCTAGGGAGATTCCAGAGGAGCTTTAATCCTGAAGTGCCCAAAGCAATTTTTACCTTGATTGAAAACTTTATCTAGCTTTTACTGTGTTTATTCTACCCTCTCCCTTTTGCACATAAAGACCAATGGTGGAAATGTTTTTCTCTTGCCCATACTAACACAGGAACTTATATAAACAACAAGGGAAATCTTGCCATTCTCAGGTTGTAAACTATTCCCAATGAACATACTAATATAAGTGTTTTTTTCCACTTGCCGTTTTCCAAAAGCTTGAGAGCAGCAGCCATGATCATGGCTCCAGGATTCGATTTACAAACATTCCCCTTTCAAACACAAAACTGTGGGCTTCAGTTCCTTCTGTTTTAATCTACCTGAGTAAAAAGCAAACCAATTTAGAAATGTTTAGATATTGCTCCCAGAAATTATCCACACAAAACTTAGTTCAGTAATATCAAACCATCATCTCCTGGTTTGCTGCTGAGCTGTACAGAGCAGGCAACTTCCATGAACCATTTCTGAAAGTATATTGCTTGTCACACTCTATCATATATAATGAAGTATACATCAACAAGCAGATGCACCAATGGTATTAAATGTGTTATATGAGATTTATATAGAAAATGTTTTTCAGTTACAAGAAACAAACAGAAATAAAGATACACTGTGCACAAGTACTCAAGACCACTCCAAATCATGACACACCAATCCCAATCATACATAATGGCTGGTGAGTCTCAAAGGTGATAAATTGCTGGCCCACAGTGTCTCTGATTATGGAAACTTCCCACCACATAATGGCCCACTTCACTATCATAGACATAAATCTTGGGATGTGTGGCTTTTTAATCAAGCTATTAAGTAGCCGTCTAGGCCCTAAGCTCTGGAATTGCCTCCCTAAACCTTTCCGCCTCTCTCTCCTCCTTTCCGACGCTCCTTAAAACCTAGCTCTTTGAGCAAGCTCTTGGACACCTGTCTTAATGTCTCCTTTTGGCTCGGTGTCAATTTTTGTCTGCTAATGCTCCTGTGAAGTACTCTGGGATGTTCATTGAAAGCTTTTCATGATTGGTGGGAACCACAGGATATTGATTGTTTTTGATTAGAAAATGTATTTTAATCTGCACTTTTGCATTCCATCAAATGCTCACTTCTAGTTTTATCTTTGTTCAAGCTGGTAGGTCAAATTCCAAGGTAATACTTCAACAAAAGCGTGACTAAGCCAATATGTTCCACCACCTATGGTTTTGGTCTTATCTAATCACCCAGTCTGTTG
This sequence comes from Heptranchias perlo, assembly GCF_035084215.1. Taxonomy (NCBI): domain Eukaryota; kingdom Metazoa; phylum Chordata; class Chondrichthyes; order Hexanchiformes; family Hexanchidae; genus Heptranchias; species Heptranchias perlo. Next base: position 31,501,214 of record NC_090348.1, on the reverse strand, counting down.
TTCATCCCTCTGTTTAGCTGCTTTTTTAGGCTGAGGGTGTAATGGTTACATACTGGAAGGTTGGTATTTGTATCCAGCTGAATAATACTATTCATACTACAAACTAAATGAAACTCAACAGGGTTTACTAATAATCATTGTGCCTTTCTCAGAAAGGAGACCATACAATAATAAAAGGATTTTGCCGCAAGATTTTACCCACATTATTACTATGGATAGGCTGTCCATTTTTATCAATGGTGCCTTCCTTCTCTGGTTGTGCTTGCAGATGTCATGGTGACGTTGGGCTCATCCGCACTCCCTCATTAGCTTGAGCAAAAGGAGATAAATTATACCCCATGGCTCCTCTATCTCTGTTTATCGGCTGTTTTTTTATTTTACCATGTACATTATATGTAAATGCTGCAGTATCATTTGAATAGATCTTGCCAATTGTTTTTACCATTTGAGCCAGAGTAAATGCAGGATGAGGTGCAATCAGGAAAGAAAAATAGAAAATTTGTTTTAATCTGCACTTTTGCATTCCATCAAATGCTCACTTCTAGTTTTATCTTTGTTCAAGCTGGTTGGTCAAATTCCACGGTAATACTTCAAAAAAAGCGTGACTAAGCCAATATGTTCCACCACAATATGTTTTGGTCTTATCTAATCACCCAGTCTGTTATTCATCCCTCTGTTTAGCTGCATTTTTAGGCTGAGGGTGTAATGGTTACATACTGGAAGGTTGGTATTTGTATCCAGCTGAGTAATACTATTCATGCTACAAACTAAATGAAACTCAACAGGGTTTTCTAATAATCATTGTGCCTTTCTCAGAAAGGAGACAATACAAAAATAAAAGGATTTTGCCACAAGATTTTTCTGCTAGGAATACCAACATAGAACATAAGTGTAAGCTAGTGACTACCTCTGAGTGATGGTTGATGTGACTCTCTGGACTAGATTTTTACCAATGATAGGCAGAAATTGAAATGGAAAAAAAGGCTTCTTGTTCTCTCCAATTATCTTCCCTCACTCTTCTCGTGAAGATATTGACTCCCTTAGTGCGGCATGGTTGCATGGATGGCTGTTAACTTATGGTAGTCTATCCAAGTGGGCATGATTAATGCGCAAGCCTTGATGAGCCAAGCTCAATCCTGTCCACATATGCACTTTCAGCAAGAATCACTGTACACTAATCAAGTGAAAGATCCAGGGCAGTTTTGCCGTTCCTCACCCACGGATTCTTCAGCTCTTGCCACTACCTCAACTGGGACCTTTATCATCTGTATCACACAGCGGCAGCAACTTTATAAAGATAAATGTAACTGAATTAGGCCATTTTACACATTCAGCTTATTCCTCATAGAAACCTATGGTCCTTATGTGATTGCATCTAATTGCCTCTTGAACGATTCCAGAGTTTTTGTTTCCACTACTCTCCATGAAAGACCTTTCCTAATCCTGTAAGAATATAGATATGTTTTTATATTATTCTAATACAGAACAAAGACAGAACAGCTAATATAGCAGAATTGATTTAAACGGTGTGCTCGCAAATCCTGTCTTTTCCCCTCAATGACCCTGATAACATTGGAGAGGATGAATTTCAGGGCCGAAGACATTGTTCTGAAAGGATAGGCTTTCAACACACAGGCTTTTGATCACAGCTGGGGGGAGTGTAAAAGAATGCAATATAAAAAGGCAATAGGTTCCTTTTATATCAAAGATTTGTATAACAAAAACTATGACTCAGGAAAAACAAGCATAAGAAGCAATAGTATGGTGTGGAGCCCCTCATCCCTGTCTAGCAATCTGTTCAAAGAACTAGGGGTCATAAAACACCCAATAGTGTTACATCCAGCGGGAACTGGACCATAAAAGAAAATGGTATAAAAATAGATACAACATTTCACTCAGTAGAAACTTTGCCTACCTTCAAGACCAGGTAACGTTGAAGGCTTGGATAAGCTATTCTCGTGATTTCCCTCTAGATGATCCCTGCACAGATGCTTTTAGATGTAGGGCTAAATGTGTACTATTCTGTATGAAGGTTTAAGATGAATGTTTTGAAATAAGAATAAAGTTAATTCTCAGACATATTACTGTCTCTAGCTTTACAAATCTGTTAAAAGGATAAGGAAGGAATTATCCCAACAAATCCCTCATTGCATGAAGAAATGTTTTCTGCCATTAGTCCTGAACTTTCCTTTACTGGTCTCTATTTCTATCCTCTTGTCCTGCAGTTGTAGTTTAATTTGATATAGGGCTCCAATTCAACCTTTTCTATTCCACCTAGTATTTTATATAAGGTCCCTTCTCATTCACTTCCTTTTGTGGTTGAATAGTCCAAGTTTTCCCACTCTTTCCTCATAACTCTGTCCTCCAACACTAGGGATCAGTAGCTTGTATGTTCCTTTGTGCCTTAATAACCACAACTGAAACTATCAGGAATTATAAACCCAGACTGTTAATTGTAATTATTCTTGCAGGCAATTAATAAAATGTTCACAGATGCATCTCATGCCACTAATTGACTTTACTGTGCAGCAACATTCTTACTCATGCTTATTCACAACCAATCTGCTCCTCTCTTACACATACTTTGTTACTTGGACAGCTAGAGGCAATGATTTTACAACAGGATAATTAAAATCAGCCACGTATTGGCTGCTATTTCTCTTGTGATGCCAGATATTTCTCTCACCGTTTAGGGTGGACATGCATAGGGAGCTTGGATCCACCACAGACTGGTTGTCTTATCATTTTTTTGTACCTTCAAGCTTTGTGCCTGGAACACCAATTTTCTAAACCAAACAACCTTGGGCAGATTTATTTACAAACCTAGGGTTTTGAGAAACCTCCTGGAATGTCCCAGCTTGGGATGGAAGAGATACTGACAAGTATCACCAATGGGTGCAGTCATAGGGGAAACAATGAGGTTTTTCATCACAATCTGAACAAACACAGAGAGTGGAACCAATGTTTTGCACCTCAATCCATTTCAGTGTTAGCATTGAAGCCACTGACACTGAATCACTCTATCTGCTCATCATCTTGAAGCAGTACAGAATGCAGTAACAGATGCAATACATTTGCATGAGTAGATTCTTCACTCCAACGCTATCATCTTCATGTGGTTTTCCTAATTGCTTTCCAGAACAGGCAACTGGAGGAAGTCTGTTGCAGAGCCTGAAATTGCAGAGCAGTAGCTATTTCTTCAAAAAGTTTTCTCACTCTCTTGACAGGAAATACTTCCCTACGCATTTCCACCATTCACTCATCCTGAGCATTTCACAAAATAGCAGGAATTATACCACAGTCATTCTAATATATCTTACTAGCTGCAAAAAGGCTAATTCTCAGACCTTCTAGAGTTTAGCATGGATTAATAATTAGCCAGTATTAACTGTGTAAAACTCACTTCATAATTAGATGGCCAGATTTAGTACCCTAATTCATAAGTCTCCATATGGCACTTCAGGGAACCAGAGTGTTCCTTGCATGATAAATATTCCCTGGTGTATAGAAAATATTCTGTTTTCAAAGCTTACAATGCCAGATGGAAGAGATTTGCAGTATAGAATCAAAAACTTAGTTTTACCCAGTCAGCTGTAACGTACCAACTCTTTTACAATATCTTTAAATCTTACTGAGCCAAGTTAGTTCTGTTGGAGTTCATGTTGAGACCATTTCAACTTATTAGCCTACCAATACTCTTACAGGGCAATGTTCTTGTTTCGGAGGTTTGTGAGGGAAGCATGCAAATCAGTACAGCCTTGAACAGCCTTGGATTCTAATCTCATTCCACGTCATTCTTGTGCATCCTTTGAGCACACAGCTTTGTATGCCTTAAAATTAAAAACAATAGAATCATAGAATCATAGAAAATTTACGGCACAGAAGGAGGCCATTCAGCCCATCGTGTCCGCGCCGGCCGAAAATGAGCCACCCAGCCTAATCCCACTTTCCAGCACTTGGTCTGTAGCTTGTAGGTCACGGCACTTCAGGTGCTCATCCAGGTACTTTTTAAATGTGTTGAGGGTTTCTGCCTCTACCGCCCTTTCAGGCAGTGAGTTCCAGACCCCCACCACCCTCTGGGTGAAAAAAAATTTCCTCAGTTCCCTTCTAATCCTTCTACCAATCACTTTAAATCCATGCCCCCTGGTTATTGACCTCTCTGCTAAGGGAAATAGTATTTCTTTCTGTGGAGTTAAGTAAATCCTGTCCTTTGGCCTCCCCTAAATTCTTCCCCAAGATTTTGATGGTGTTTCATCTCTAAAGAGGTTGCAATCCCATCTTTTACTTAACTTTTCATTCATCAAAAGTGAAATGCACATACCATTGTATTCATGTCTTTTGAGCTTTTTTCTAACTATTTGGCCATTTATTATGCTATTTTTTCATTAAATTAAATAATTTCATTTTAACAGATAGCAATTTTATTTGATAACAGGACTCAAGGTAAACCCTTAACAAAACAGTACTTCACTCGATAGACTGCAGGATATAATTTGCTTTGCTACTGATTGGTGAGGTTGAAGCACATTCTACAAGAGCAATGCACACCATTAAAATTACTGAAAAAGCTTGTGTACAAGTTACACCTCACTTTTATGCCAAGCAGTAAAACATCATTGTTACTGTTGCAGAAGTAGCATCTGCAGATTTGCAGGTCTCAAAATCCTATGTGAAGGTACAACTTATTTGCTAGACTTTATGGAACCATAGATTCCACTTTGTAAGACTGCTACTTGGGTGTAATCATCATTACTTTCCTAAACATTTGATCTGTCTGCGAAGAAGGAATATATTTCTTGCCTGTATCTGTCATGAGATGAAGTTCTTAAGGTAAAGTCACAGGGGCTTATTCTCAGGCTCGCAAGCAAAAAGGTACTTTGCACAGTAACCCTGCTCAGTTAGTACTGAACTGAAAAGTTGCTATTTTCTAATCTACTGCACCTCAACTTATATCCGGTAATAAGTTAAACCATCTGATGACACGGTTCAAGAAATCAAGAAAATTAACTTGGCTGGGGCCTTGTAAGTGCAGAGCCTGAATGATTTTAGTGTGTGTTATGGCAAGAAGGTCCTGATGGGCAGGAAAATTTACCACACAGCTGAGGAACAGTACCCCACGAAGGTGATGCAATGAGTGTCAGCTGCAAACACAGATGAGATGGTAGGTCTGTGTACAGAAAGCCTGAAAATGATGACAAGCAGGCAGCTGCGTGAGCTGGCAGACAAAAGAGTGCAGTGGCATATCTTGAGGCATTTGTGTTCAGCTGGTTATGACCGATGGAATAAAAACCTTCCACCATTCCCTGCTTCTGTCTCTAGTCTGTAGAGCGTGGGGTAAATAGATATTTATTTCCTTTACTGCAGTACTGTTCAGCCTTCTTCAATGTTGACTCAATCAAAAAAAAACTGGGAAGTGGCCTGTGAAGGGGGCTACTTATGCAGTGAGAAAGGAGGGAATCATGTGAAATTTGTGAGGTTGATGTATTCAAAATTCTTGATACAGCCTGTGCCATTGGGGTTTCTCCCTCTCTATGGCTGGGCTTAAACTATTGGAATGTGGAATAACCAACATAAATGAATAAGACCATACCAAATTTTTGAACCACTATATGTTTCTATATAATGATATTAAATAGCGGGAGGGCAGCACCGCAGCAAGATTTCTTTTCTACCACAGGATTGCTTGCGACAACTGAACAACTTAGTGACTTTTCAAAGACTTCTACTGGGGTAGTGTGGTTTAGAAACCTGGATGGGTTGTGTAGCTTCCAGCGACAGCAGAATAAGAACTGATTCCATTAATATGAACTGTTCAACTTTTCCGTGATGTTCATTTAAGTTCAGTTTCCCACAGCATGGTGATGTTTGAGGCATCCTTCATTATAGTCCGTCTAATTTGGCACCTACATTTTTAAAGTACTCTCTTTTTCTTGAACCCTTCCTTTCCTCTTGAGTGCATATAACTTTCCTGAAACAAAAACACCCTTAAAAGTGTAACTCCTTCAAATTTAAATGTTGTTAAGAGCATGAAGGCAGCATCTTTAGTAAAAGTTCTATTCTATTTTTAAACTAGTAGTTCAGTCTCTATTATTTTTAAATGGAGAGGTCACAAATAGTGCATTCTTTTAGAACTGGGTTTATCTGAATCACTCAAGAACAATAAAAGTGAGACTGAAAAATAGGCTTCCTGTGGGGGAGGAAAAAATAATGTTAATAAAACTCTTTATTACAGTTTACGATGCCATTTCTGTCTTACCAGCTGAAACCATTATCTCAGCTTCTGTTCTTTATAAGTGGAGTTGGGTATGAGGCTGAATATTATGCTAGGCTTACTGGATTCCAGAATCAGCTGTCTACCCAAGCATGTAAATTAAAAACTGCTTTCTTGTGTGGAGATGTGATTTTTAATGTTCTATCCTTCCCAACCCCACCCTCAGCTGTAAACAGTAGTTTAAGTATACAACGGGATTCTTCAGCTTTAGTCATGAAAAGCAGCACTCAAAATTGTGTTGATACTGCATAAACTCACAGAATCTTAGAACCAGCAGAGAAATGGCATTATTATTTTTAAAATATACTTTTGGTTTTGTTAATACAGCTAATTAAAGAAAGAAAGACGGGCATATAATGCTCGAGTCAGACTGTACCTTGAATACTGCATCCTTGCACCCCCCCACCCTGCTGCAGTTCTGATTGCCAGGAAACGAGATATTCACTGTAGAGAGGTATGAAGCTAATCCCCAGTGTCAGAAGCATGAGTTACGGGCAAAGTCTGGAGAAACGTTGGCTTTCCAGCTTAGAAAGAAGCTTTCTGAGAGGTGATCTTACAGAGGTATATAAAATTGTTATGGGTATAGAAAAAGTTAATCTGGAATATTACTTTAAGGGAAACTGTGGGAGTAGAACTAGGTTCAAACTCGAGAAAAGAACTTTGAGGACTTATCAGGAAATTCTTCTTCACATAAAGATTGATCAACAAGTGGAATAAACTTCTATATAGAGTAGTAGAGTCACAAACCCTGGAATCATTTAAGAAACATTGGCATGGTATAATAGAGGGGTGCGGCGGGGGTGGGGGGGGCGTTAGGATCTCTCTGTATGGATGAAGCAAGATGGGCTGAATGCCCTTCCTCACTTTTCTTTATTTGTTCATAGGATGTGGGCGTCGCTGGCAAGGCCAGCATTTATTGGCCATCCATAATTGCCCTTGAGAGGGTGTTGATGAGCCGCCATCTTGAACCGCTGCAGTCCGTGTGGTGAAGGTTCTCCCACAGTGCTGTTAGGTAGAGAGTGCCAGGATTTTGACCCAGCGACGATGAAGGAATGGCGATACATTTCCAAGTCGGGATGGTGTGTGACTTGGGGGGGAACGTGCAGGTGGTGTTGTTCCCATGTGCCTGCTGCCCTTGTCCTTCTAGGTGGTAGAGGTCATGGGTTTGGGAGGTGCTGTCGAAGAAGCCTTGGCGAGTTGCTGCAGTGCATCCTGTAGATGGTACACACTGCAGCCACGGTGTGCCTGTGGTGAAGGGAGTGGATGGGGTGCCAATCAAGCGGGCTGCTTTGTCCTGGATGGTGTTGAGCTTCTTGAGTGTTGTTGGAGCTGCACTCATCCAGGCAAGTGGAGAGTATTCCATCACACTCTTGACTTGTGCCTTGTAGATGGTGGAAAGGCTTTGGGGAGTCAGGAGGTGAGTCACTCGCCACAGAATACCCAGCCTCTGACCTGCTTTTGGAGCCACAGTATTTATGTGGCTGGTCCAGTTAAGTTTCTGGTCAATGGTGACCCCCAGGATGTTGATGGTGGGGGATTCGGCGATGGTAATGCCGTTGCATGTCAAGGGGAGGTGGTTAGACTCTCTCTTGTTGCAGATGGTCATTGCCTGGCACTTGTCTGGCACGAATGTTACTTGCCACATCAGCCCAAGCCTGGATGTTGACCAGGTCTTGCTGCATGCGGGCAAGGACTGCTTCATTATGAGGGATTGCGAATGGAACTGAACACTGTGCAATCATCAGCGTACATCCCCATTTCTGACCGTATGATGGAGGGAAGGTCAGTGATGAAGCAGCTAAAGATGGTCGGGCCTAGGACGCTGCCCTGAGGAACTCCTGCAGCAATGTCCTGGGGCTGAGATGGTTGGCCTCCAACAACCACTACCATCTTCCTTTGTGTTAGGTATGACTCCAGCCACTGGAGAGTTTTCCCCCTGATTCCCTTTGACTTCAATTTTACTAGGGCTCCTTGTGCCACACTCGGTCAAAGCTGCCTTGATGTCAAGGGCAGTTGCTCTCACCTCACCTCTGGAATTCAGCTCTTTTGTCCATGTTTGGACCAAGGCTGTAATGAGATCAGGAGCTGAGCGGTCCTGGCAGAACCCAAACTGAGCATCGGTGAGCAGGTATTGGATGAGTAAGTGCTGCTTGATAGCACTGTTGACGACACCTTCCATCACTTTGCTGATGATCAAGAGTAGACTGATGGGGCAGTAATTGGCCGGATTGGATTTATCCTGCTTTTTGTGGACAGGACATACCTGGGCAATTTTCCACATTGTCGGGTAGAAGCACGGCTAGTTCTGGAGCACAAGTCTTCAGCACTACAGCCAGGATGTTGTCGGGACCCATAGCCTTTGCTGTATCCAGTGCACTCAGCCATTTCTTGATCTCACGTGGAGTGAATTGAATTGGCTGAAGACTGGCTTCTGTGATGGTGGGGATATCGGGAGGAGGCCGAGATGGATCATCCACTCGGCACTTCTGGCTGAAGATGGTTGCAAATGCTTCAGCCTTGTCTTTTGCACTCACGTGCTGAACTCTGCCATCATTGAGGACGGGGATGTTCATGGAGTCTCCTCCTCCCGTTAGTTGTTTAATTGTCCACCACCATTCACGACTGGATGTGGCAGGACTGCAGAGCTTTGATCTGATCCGTTGGTTGTGGAATCGCTTAGCTCTGTCTATAGCATGCATGTAGTCCTGCGTTGTAGCTTCACCAGGTTGGCACCTCATTTTTAGGGACGCCTGGTGCTGCTCCTGGCATGCTTTTCTACACTCCTCATTGAACCAGGGTTGATCCCCTGGCTTGTTGGTAATGGTAGAGTGAGGAATATGCCAGGCCATGAGGTTACAGATTGTGCTGGAATACAATTCTGCTGCTGCTGATGGCCCACAGCACCTCATGGATGCCCAGTTTTGAGCTGCGAGATCTGTTCTGAATCTATCCCATTTAGCACGGTGGTAGTGCCACATAACACGATGGATGGTGTCCTCAGTGTGAAGACGGGACTTCGTCTCCACAAGAACTGTGCGGTGGTCACTCCTACCAATACATGGACAGATGCATCTGCGACAGGTAGATTGTTGAGGACAAGGTCAAGTAGATTTTCCCCTCATGTTGGTTCACTCACCACCTGCCGCAGGCCCAGTCTGACAGCTACGTCCTTCAAGACTCAGCCAGTAGTGGTGCTACCGAACCACTCTTGGTGATGGACATTGAAGTACCCCACCCAGAGTACATTCTGTGCCCTTGCTACCCTCAGTGCTTCCTCCAAGTGGTGCTCAACATGGAGGAGGACTGATTCATCAGATGAGGGAGGGCAGTAGGTGGTAATCAGCAGTAGGTTTCCTTACCCATGTTTAACCTGATGCCATGAGATTTCATGTGGTCCAGAGTCAATGTTGAGGACTCCCAGGGCCACTCCCTCCTGACTGTATATCACTGTACCGCCACCTCTGTTGGGTCTGTCCTACCGGTGGGACAGGACACACCCAGGGATGGTGATGGAAGAGTCTGGGACGTTGGCTGAAAGGTATGATTCTGAGAGTATGACTATGTCAGGCTGTTGCTTGATTAGTCTTCAGGACAGCTCTCCCAATTTTGGCACAGGTCCCCAGATGTTAGTGAGGAGGACTTTGCAGGGCCGACTGGGCTTCATTTGCCTTTGTCGTGTCCGGTGCCTAGTGGTCCGATGCTGGGTAGTCCGTCCAGTTTTATTCTTTTTGTGACTTTCTATAGCAAGTTTGTACAACTGAGTGGCTTGCAAGGCCATTTCAGAGGGCAATTAAGAATCAACCACATCGCTGTGGGTCTGGAGTCACATATAGGCCAGACCGGGTAAGGACGACAGGTTTCCTTCCCTGAAGGACATTAGTGAACCAGATGGGTTTTTACAACAATCTGGTAGTTTCATGGCCGCCATTAATGATGCTGTTTTTTTTCCCAGATTTTATTTAATTAATTGAATTTAAATTCCCCAGCTGCAGTGGCAGGATTTTAGTCCAGGTTATTAGTCCTGGCCTCTGGATTACTAGTCCAGTAACATAACCACTATGCTATCATACCCTAATTAACTGTACCTGTAATTATCTTGTAATTTTGTGACTTGTATTGATATATCACTTTATCTTGTTGTGTTGATCTCTCAGAAATATCTCAGAAGTCCTTCTCATACAGTAAATTATTTTGAAATTCAGTGACTGTTATGTTGGCAAACATTGCAGCAATTTTACACAATAAGATCCCACAAACCGTAATGTGATGATTGATCAGTCGCTCTGTTTAGGTGATGTTGAAGCACAAGGCAGGGCTTCAATTTCTCGTCTCATGTAATATAATTTGACATTATGTCCACAGTAATGTTAGCCTATGTTAGTACTCAAGTCCTACAGTGGGGCGTGAACTCACAACCTTCTGACTCAGAGGAAAGAGTGCTATCAACTGAGCCAAGCAGACAATAACAAAAAGAAATCTGGTAATAACTGTGGCAAAATAGTGTGTTTTCAGTTTATACATACTTTAGATCGGCAGGATAAATGTAACTTAAAAACCGGCTTCTGCCAGTTTATCTCCAGGTAAACCTCATTAGGGTAATTTTGATTTTGGGCAATAAAGTAAAATGGGTGATATCAGATCAGCCACCTGTTACACATTTCCATGGGAAGTGAAAATCAGGAGAGATGTATAATGGGCAGCTGATCCAATATCGCCCATTTTACACTATCACCCAAAATCAAAATTACCCCCATTGTAAGGGTGACCAATACATGTAACAATCAGACTATGACAATGGGAAATATCAGCCTTGGGTGGATCCCCTTTGTTTGATGCAATATCTCTGTTCAGAAATTAAATAAAAGCTTACTTGATGGTTGGGACTAATTGTTTGAAAAGTTAATGTAGTAACAGAGCATGGAGCAGATCTCTCTGGATCACTGAACCATTAAAGGGAGATATTTGTAAGAAGACAGTAATATTCCATCATTAATGCCTTTCCCCACAAGTTGTGAGTGGTGTTGTACTCTCAGTTTGCTTGAAGACTTCAAAGGCTTGGCTATAACCTGACAGGTTCCACATGGCATAAAAATATACAATAAAAACTGAAAATGCTGGGAATACTCAGCAGGTCAGGTAGCATCTGTGGAGAGAAAAAGAGTTAACGTTTCAGGTTAATGACCTTCCAACAAAACTGGAAGATGTTAGAGAAGAACAGCTTTTAAGCAAGTTCAGAGCCAGGGAAAAGGGGGCAGGAAAAGAACAAAAGAGAGAGATCTGTGATAGGGTAGAAGGCAGGAGTAATTAATGTACAGCACAGAAACAGGCCATTTGGCCCAACTGGTCCATGCCAGTGTTTATGTTCCAAACATGCCTCCTCCCATCCTACTTCATCTAACCTTATCAGCATATCCTTCTATTCCTTTCTCCCTTATGTGTTTATCTAACTTTCCCTTAAATGCATCTACGCTACTCGCCTTAACTACTCCTTGTGGTAAAGAGTTCCACATTATAACCATTCTCTGGGTAAAGAAGTTTCTCCTGAATTCCCTATTGGATTTATTAACGACTGTCTTATATTTATGGCCCCTAGTTTTGGTCTCCCCCAATGAGTGAGATCTTAGGTGGAGAGAGACATTAGAAAATGACTGGGTTGTCAACTTTGTCAAAACAGCAGAGAAGTCAAAAAGAATGAGGAGAGATGACGTGCCAGGATCACAGTTGCACAGGATGTTGTTTGCACTTTGACCCATGAAGTCTCAGTGCTGGGAGCGGGGAGGATATTGATGGACCATCTCAAAAAAGGAGTTATCAGAGAGTTCGGATTGTAGTTTCAGGGCAACAGCACATTCCAGGACTTTGGAAGAAAGTGAAATTGGAGAAAGGACAGTGGTTGGACAGAACAGGAAGACCTGAGAGGTAGAGTGATAATGTTGCTTTTTGAAAGAGGTAGAGACAGTATTGAACAATAGAGACGGGTTGATGATGTTGGTGAGCATGGGGTTAAGGAGAGATAGTTGATTTGTAAGAAGCTGAAAAAGAGAGGACCAAGGAAGCAGAGGCTTCATGGATGAGTGTAACAAGGGCTGGGGGAGATACTGGACAAAAATTGGAGTCTGGGGTGGGTGGAACTCAGTTGGGAAGAAGGCAGGAGGGAAGGCTGTAAATTGAGGAGTCAGAGGACAGGCGGCATTAGAGGACACATAAGCAGCTATGTGGACAGCCTTGACTTTAGACGTGCATGAGAGGGAGTTTGGAAGTGGAGAAGTTTTGTATTTGATTCTGCTCTACTCCCAGGATGTTCTTGCAGCTGAGAAAAGGGAGCAACAATACACCTTAAGGTGGTCAAGTTAGATTCGGCAATCAACAGCCTGGCTGGTTAATTACCATATGCGATCAAGCTTGTGGTTTGAGGTCATGTCGGTGGCACTTCTACGAGGGAGCAGTGGGTGGGTGGTCATCTGGGATCTGAGGAGTCATGGATGTCAGAAATGTGGAGGCAAGGCAGTTGTGGAGTAGATTGACAGATGTTGGCTCATTTCAGGTAGCAGGCTAGTTGAGGGGCGATTTGGAGTTTGAAAGCATTCTTGGAAAGGAGCTGGGAGGTATTTTTTCACCAGGGACAGAAGCTCAGAGTGGAACAATTTTAGACAAGCAGGTGGATATGTAGAAAGGAATTTATGAGGTGGACCCCTTAGATTGTAGAGATCTTGGAGGTAAAAAAAATATTTTGTTATTAATTACCTCTCCAGGTTTCTCTACTTTTGCACTGTTCCACAACACAGCAACTTGTCAGGTGACTGCTCCCAAGCCCCAAGTGCCAATGTCACTCTGACTAGCCCCTCGGGGGCAGGCAGAATCAGATTTAAGTGACTTGAGTGCTAATTTTCTTCCCACTCCCAGCAAGAACCTTGCACTCTGCTCTGCTCCTATTATCTACTAAATGTAATTGATTATATACACACAGTATTTGCATAATAGTGGAATTTGGGAACAATAGCCTATAAAGAGGAGGTACCGGGTTAGGAGTGGGTTTGGGGGAAATTAGGGTTGCTGCCTTTGCCAAGTCCATATGCAGGCATGGGAAATCAGAATGAGTTCTGAGGTTTGTTTTATTGCTTCTGTTTATGAAAGTTCATTGAAAACCTCTATGACCTCAATAGCTGTTGTATCTACACAATAAATCACAGAAGTAGGACAGAAAAGCCAGGTCCTTTTAGCCCCATTTCCAATTCCTCAACTTTCCCCACGTATAAAACACTGATGAACTAGTGCTAGTGGCACTGGCTAGATATGGGCCTTACAATTACACGGTGAAGATTAGCCTGCAGAAGTTTAATACAGCAGTATGGGCTTCCATTGTACACTATTATAATGGGTGTATTTTAATATCAGATAAAATAAGGTTTGAATGCTAAACTTCGCAGTGTCATTGCAAACCAATGGTCTTTTATACCTATAACAACTACCAGATGCTACTATTACCAATTCAAGAACCAATGTGTAATGGTGCTGTTATATGTCTGGTAGCATATTTGGAATGACGTGACTAATGTGGATACTTATTTTGCTCAGCGGCCTCCCACTGCCAGGGTCCTTGTGGTGAAGGAGCAGATTATCGCATATCTGCTCTTCCCCAGTTTGAACTTCAGACACTCTGCTGAACCGCCTTTAACATTAAAGTTTCAACTTCCAGCTTTCCCCAAACTGTCCGAAAGTCGACAGCAGTTTGGCAAAAAAAAAACCCCGACACAATCTGTGCAGTGTAACTACCGGTAAAATCCCCACCACAGCGCGCAGCCAAACGCGACAGGGGGACACACACAGACAGTAAGGCTGGGCTCAGGAATCTGTTTTTTTTTTAAAAAAGGAGAAAGGTCACCGAAATATAAATCCACACAAACATAAAACAGCTCTGCTCGGTTTACAATAAACAAACAAAGCCCGGTTGGAGTTTTTGTGCTCCAATTCAGTCCGAATTCCTGACAAGTAACGAGAAAGTCACAGTTGCAACACGCGTCCTCCCAATAAATGAGAAGTTGTAGGGTTCTTGCTGGTGACGTTTGTCTGTCTGTCTGGGGTTGGGTTGAGGGAGGGAGGATAATTTCCCCAGAGGTTAAAATGACAATTTTCTAATCTATCGCGGCGAGCTCTTTTCACAAGCGATCTCCAACAAGAGTCCCGGGAGAGCAGACAGCAAACTTTTCCCTCTGGTGCCTGCCCTCGTTGTGAGGCGTCTGGCCAGCCCGCTGGAAGAGGCTTTCTCCTTCTCATTATTCGCAAGGAATCGGCAGATTCCGTTTCCTGTTCCTCGCGTCGTTGTTACCCAGAGCGGATGTGCGCATCGCCCACAGGTGAGTCCTTTCTTTTTTTTTTGTTAACCTCTCTCTCCAGGATTAAAACACAGATCGAGTCATGTGAGTCACTCACCTTTCTGAAGTCTTTCGGGGCTGGTCGTACTCCATAAAGGTAAGGAGCTGCCGCTGGTGTGTGTGTGTATGTGTGGGTTTTTTTTTTGGATTCTATATCCTTAGTCTCTTTTTCTTTCCTCGTCCCCCTCCTCGAATGGTTTTACCAACCAAAAAAAAAAGGGAAGAACTGAACCAAAAAGTTACATGAACTAGAGCGCGATCGCTGATTCGGGGTTTGAACTTTGAAAGCTTGTAACTTCACTCTCGGCGTTCACCTGGGAGCTGGTTGCATTGTCCGGGAAGATTGGCGAGGGATGCAAGGACCAGAAATATCTGCATTTTCTTCAGTTAAAACATTTTTTAAGAGATTGGTTTCCTCATTGAAGACGTGGACCCTGGTTTGTGATTAATCGAGCTCCTGTCTCGAGCCCAACCCTACAGGAGAACATGGGCTGATTCCTATTGTTGGCGCGACCCTCCCTTTCTCTCTCTTTCTCCCTTTGTGTGTATGTACAGGAAAAAAAATAACCATAGCAATTCGGGGGGATGAATTGTGGCAAATTGATACCTAAAAGGGGGGTGTTGAGCTCTGGATCGCTAGAATTCAAGTTTGAGCCTGACGTCAGGCTCTGGTTTAACCATTTACTGGTCGAGACACTCTTGGCTCGATGTATTCTTACTTTTCAATGGATCCTTTTTTTCCAATGTTTCTATCTCCAACTGACGAATGTGTCAAATATACACAGCATAGTTGGTTCCTTTTCAGGAAAAAAAAAGTTTGACTCATTTCTTTTTGACACTGATTATTTCAAGGCAGCGTATTCAATCGTTGGGCGTGGTTAGCGATTTCACTCATCTTGGAGGGTGTTTTTTGTCTTTGAGGATTTAGACGCTATCATCAAAATTTAATGCTGACAAATTCTTCCCCAACTTTCTGAAGCGAGCTTATGTGAGATTAACCCTTTGGTGGAAGAGCTGTGCGGTGGAAGGTCTTTTAAAGTAATGCTGTGGTTCCATGAAGCCATTTCTTTTATTGTTCGAATCAGCCTAGCCTACTTTCAGTAGGATTTTTTTTGCTGGCGCAGGTGGTGCTACAAGGTAGGTACATAAGTGTCAACGGTGAATAGAACTCCATGTTTTTCCGGACTTTTAATCAAATTTCATGGTCTTTGGTCAGAAAAAAGAATTTAATGGGTTATAACTAAGTTAATAAAACTGGTTAATATTTAAACATTTTTATTTCTCCCATCGAGCTTTTATCATGACTTAGCTTGTTGCAGTTTCTATAGCTGTTTACTTCAATTTTGCCAAGTGAAATCAGGAAGAAAACTTGAATGGCACATAGTATGCATTTATAGACTCATGTTTGACACCGATGTGCCCATTGCTGACACAGATGTGTATTTAAAAGAGCACCTTGATGCCTATTGATGTGAAGATTGTGATTGTTATTGGCGAGCTTCAGCTGACTTCATATTTTTTTGAGAACAAATTGATTTCAGATGACCTTCCTGATTTATACGGACGGCTCCTTGTGGGCCATGTACAACTCTTAGTATGCTTGCACACCTCAATAACAATGACTTGGCTTTGTATTGTTTGCAGTCATCTATAGGCACAGTGTTCCTAATCGTTCACACTAGGGGATTACCTTTTGTGAGGTTGTTTGGTTCTTGATTGCTGGGAAATTCTCTGCCCAGCATAAATGATTCAGACTTGAATTACTATTAAGCTGTATGTGACCACACTACTGACATGGGGAGAGATTGCTTTGTGGAATGGCTTCAATGTATCCAGAGTGTGAAAACATGTTTTCATGAGTGTGTGTGGTGGTGAGCGGCAGGATACAGGTTTGTCTTTTTTTCCCCTTATATGCTGAATTCCTAATTGTGTGTTTTCTAGCAAGAGACATTAAGTAGAGGCCAGACACATCCCTACAGGGAGGGAGAGAAATTCTGCTGGGAAATCACTCCAGGCTGCCCTTGTACACCTGCGAACATCTGAGTGTAGCGTTAACGGAAGCCTTGGAGCCGTTTACCTGCCACCCTTTTGGGGAATGGTGTTGGAGACCTAGATTAAGGGAGAAAGGAAAACATAGTTCTGTGTGAAAGACCTGGTAAATCATGACCCTTCTGTTCCCCTTCCTCCCCCCCCCACCCCCCTCCCCCTCCCCCTTTTCTTTATTCATTTATGGCGAGGCCAGCATTTATTGCCCATCCCTAATTGCCCTTGAGAAGGTGGTGGTGAGCTGCCTTTTTGAACCGCTGCAGTCTGTGTGGTGAAGGTTCTCCCACAGTGCTGTTAGGAAGGGAGTTCCAGTATTTTGACCCAGTGACAATGAAGGAACGGTGATATATTTCCAAGTCGGGATGGTGTGTGACTTGGAGGGGAACGTGCAGGTGGTGGTGTTCCCATGTGCCTGCTGCTCTTGTCCTTCTAGGTGGTAGAGGTCGCAGGTTTGGGAGGTGCTGTCAAAGAAGCCTTGGCGAGTTGCTGCAGTGCATCCTGTGGACGGTATACACTGCAGGCACAGTGCGCCGGTGGTGAAGGGTGTGAATGTTTAGGGTGGTGGATGGAGTGCCAATCAAGCGGGCTGCTTTGTCCTGGATGGTGTTGCGCTTCTTGAGTGTTGGAGCTGCATTCATCCAGGCAAGTGGAGAGTATTCCATCACACTCCTGACTTGTGCCTTGGGGAGTCAGGAGGTGAGTCACTCGCCGCAGAATATCCAGCCTCTGACCTGCTCTTGTAGCCACAGTATTTATATGGCTGGTCCAGTTAAGTTTCTGGTCAATGGTGACCCTCAGGATGTTGATGGTGGGGGATTCGGCGATGGTAATGCCGTTGAATGTCATGTGGAGGTGGGTTAGTTCTGTATTGCTGATTTCATGTTGAGTTACTCCTTTTTATTCACCTTGCGTGCAAGACCTGTAGCTAATATACAATCAAAATGCTTTTAAGGATAGGATGCAAACTGCAGTAATTTTTCCTTTTTCTAAAGTCCAGCTCCTTTTGAGGTGTTTCTCTGTCTAAATGCTCTCTGGTATTTTTATGCTGCTGTTGTTGGGGGAATGGGTAGGAAACATGTATTCAATCCTCAGCCAATACCTCTCTGAAACCAGTCACTGAAGTGATCACGATCATTTACAGATGAGGAAGGCTACTTGGTCCATCTTAGTTCATGCATCCACAATGAACCTAAAGTCTCTTTCCCTCCCCCCCCTACCTCCCAGCATCCAGTTGATCTTCAAATAATTCTATGGTTTTCATCTCCCCTGTTCTATCTGAAAGTCCATTCCGTGTGTTGATCGCTCTGTGTGAAGAAGAATTTCCCTATATGAACTGTAAATTTGCATTTTCCTAGATTGAGCCTGAGTCGTCCTGGCTTACTTTTGCAACTTAATTTAAAACAATATTCCAGATTTATCTTTTCCATCCTGTTAACTTATCTCCTGTGTCTCAATAAGATTGCCTCTCAGAAGGCTTTTTTCTAGTCTGAAAAGTCCCAAATTTTCCAGTCTTTCCTCATAACTCAGATGTTTGATACACCGTCTTCAGTGTTTGAATGTGTCTTGGTGGTATTTTACTGTTTTAGCTAAATAGTTTAACAATCTATTGGTTTTGTTTATTGTTTGGACGCATTGAGTGTCAGGACTATTCCATAGCTATTTCAACATCATTCACAGAGTATATGTTTCACTCATTTTTCCTCCTGTGTCCAGTCCTTTACACTTTTCTGCATTAAATTTTATGTACTAGTGTTCTGCACATATACATATTTTGTTCTGTGATTCCTGAGCTGCCTCCTCCAATTTCAGTGCCTCGCCTTGTATGTATCTGTACAAGTACTCATTAAAATAGATAAGTGAGATTGCTTAAATTGTGGGGATTTTTAAAGTTTATGGTGTGCTACTGCAGCATTTAACTGTTATATTCCATGGAAAGTGTTTGAAATTTTGTTGCATAGTTTTCTGCAAATTGGACCAATTTCAATCGAGCTTCTGGATCCAAGTCAATGTAAATTAGAAACAGTCATACTGAGGCATTCTGCACAGTACTCCTTTTCTCCTCTCCTCTTTCTCTTCCACTGCCCCCCCCCCCCCAGCGAGCTTGACTTGAACCTTCCAACCAAATCCATAGTTTTTTACCTTTCAGCTAATTTCTTATTTATTCCTAAGATTTAACCTGAATTTTTTTTTATTCGTTCATGGGATGTGGGCGTCGCTGGCGAGGCCGGCATTTATTGCCCATCCCTAATTGCCCTTGAGAAGGTGGTGGTGTGCCGCCTTCTTGAACCGCTGCAGTCCGTGTGGTGACGGTTCTCCCACAGTGCTGTTAGGAAGGGAGTTGTAGGATTTTGACCCAGCGACGATGAAGGAACGGCGATATATTTCCAAGTTGGGACTTGGAGGGGAACGTGCAGGTGGTGTTGTTCCCATGTGCCTGTTGCTCTTGTCCCTTCTAGGTGGTAGAGGTCGTGGGTTTGGGAGGTGCTGTCGAAGAAGCCTTGGCGAGTTGCTGCAGTGCATCCTGTGGATGGTACACACTGCAGCCACTGTGCGCCGGTGGTGAAGGGAGTGACTGTTTTGGGTGGTGGATGGAGTGCCAATCAAGTGGGCTGCTTTATCTTGGATGGTGTCGAGCTTCTTGAGTGTTGTTGGAGCTGCACTCATCCAAGCAAGTGGAGAGTATTCCATCACACTCCTGACTTGTGCCTTGTAGATGGTGGAAAGGCTTTGGGGAGTCAGGAGGTAAGTCACTCGCTGCAGAATTCCCAGCCTCTGACCTGCTCTCGTAGCCACGGTATTTATATGGCTGGTCCAGTTAAATTTCTGGTCAAAATCCCCACAGATTATATTATGTAGAATTTACAGCACAGAAACAGGCCGTTTGGCACATCTGATCTATGGCGGGGTTTATGCTCCACACGAGCCTCCTCCCACTCTACATCATCTGATCCTATCAGCATAACTTTCCATTCCATTCTCCCTCATGTACCTATCTAGCTGCGCTTTAATTGCCGTTCATGTAGAACTTTGACATGCCTTTTTGGAAATCTAGGTACACTACATTGTAGGGCATTCCACAGACCATTGTCATTTCCTCAGAGATTGAGGGAATAAGTCTCCCCTTCTGAATCCAAGTTGCTCCATAAAACATTCCTTTAAAAATGTTCTCCTTGTCTGTTACTTAACAATAACTCTGCCTCCCCCCCCCCCCCCCCCCCCCCCCAGGTTTAATTTGCTTTGGTTGCTCCTTCATTTTTTTTTTGAATTGGTTGTTTTTAAAGTTATATACCTGGTTCCTGTCTCTGGTATTTTGGACTTGGAGATTATGTTAAACTCAGTGATCCTGCGGTTGTTGTATCCCAGAAGTGCAATGACTTCCATTTCCTGTACATTGAATCATAAATGAATATAGTCACAATCTTGTGTTTTCCCTGACATCGTGTCATGAAGCAGTCATGCATTGCATTTACCAACTCGTGACACTAAACTGTTTGGGTTTTTCCATTTTATATTTGGTTGATTTGATGTTGTCCATTAAAATAACTTTCCTATTTTCTCATCCTTCCTATTTTTCCATAGAACAAAGTGTCCTCCTTATGTTGACCTGGTGGTCTGCAGCATATCCCTTGTCTTTTTTCACATTAGAGATGTCTAAGCAGTGTAGTTATATCCACCTATGCCTATCTTCTACCCTACAATAAACCTTGTCTGGGATCTAGTTTCATTCCAGCCCTTTGCTGCCCCCCCCCCCCCTTGCTGTTATCAAAATGATATTGATTTGCTGCATCAATATTCCTTGCAAGTCTTTGTTCTATCTTGGTTTAGATGTAATATGGGAACTGAAGAATGACTCCTTATTTTCCATCTGTCTTATGGGAAAGTGCCTAGCCTATGCTTGATTCTTTCTGCCAGCACCCTGAGGTCAGCAGCTGTACTTATGTGAAGTCTGTGGAGGGGGATGGGGGGAGAAAGAGAGACCTACCAGCCTATAGCGCTGCATGTTGGTGCTACAACACTCATAGCTAGACCAAGATTTTAATTTTCACTTATTGTGACATTATCGGCACTGAAGAACCCAGATTTTGCTAATTTTTTCACGTTAGTTTTAATACATGTGAACAAACACTGCAGATCACTGATACGTGCTCTCTGTAATTAATGCACTGATACTGACTTGATGCAATTTGATATAATTTGCATTGGCAATCTGAATTTGGTTGCTGTACTATATGAAACACCCTGCCCCAGTTTAAAAAAAGGTGCTACTGAAGCTGCTTTTTTTGTGGGGGGGGAGGGGGAGGAGTGGGAGGTGGTAGAGGAGGGAATGAATGAAATATGGAGAATAAGCTACTTGTGCCAGATCATAAGAACATAAGAAATAGGAGCAGGAGTAGGCCAATCGGCCCTTCGAGTCTGCTCCGCCATTCAATAAGATCATGGCTGATCTGATCCTAACCTCAAATCTAAATTCATGTCCAGTTTCCTGCCTGCTCCCCGTAACCCCTAATTCCCTTAACTTCTAGGAAACTGTCTATTTCTGTCTTAAATTTATTCAATGATGTAGCTTCCACAGCTTCCTGGGGCAGCAAATTCCACAGACCTAACACCCTCTGAGTGAAGAAGTTTCTCCTCATCTCAGTTTTGAAAGAGCAGCCCCTTATTCTAAGATTATGCCCCCTAGTTCTAGTTTCACCCATCCTTGGGAACATCCTCACTGCATCCACCCGATCAAGCCCCTTCATAATCTTATATGTTTCAACTTGGCTCATTCACATCTATTGAGTAATATTCAGTAAATCAATGGTTACTTTTATTTATGTGTAATTTATAGCAAATGTCTGGTATATTTAGGGCATATTTTGGTAGAAATTAAGGAATGATTAAGTTACTTGCGAATTTCTGATCAGTTTGCAGGTTACAAACATCAGAATCTGCAACATGAAGTTTTTAAATAGTTGATAAGATTGGTGCCATTGTAAGTTGTGTTTTGTGTATGCCTTTGGTACCATTGTGGTAATAACTGAGCTAAGAAATGAAAATAGGTAGTACATAATGAGTTTTGGCATTTGCTGCTGATCTTGTACCTCTAACTGAGTAATATTGGAGGAAAACTGCCGGGACTTTCCCAGGATTATGGCCCGTAGAGAGCAGCTTTCATTTTCTACATTATGTGTAATCTTCAAAGTCAAAAGTTTTATTAAATGCTATTCATTTGTCGACCTTTTTTTGCGGGCCTGTTGGCTTCATGTAATGCATGCTTTTT
The DNA here is from genome assembly GCF_035084215.1 of Heptranchias perlo. Classification (NCBI taxonomy): domain Eukaryota; kingdom Metazoa; phylum Chordata; class Chondrichthyes; order Hexanchiformes; family Hexanchidae; genus Heptranchias; species Heptranchias perlo. The sequence continues at coordinate 31,479,262 of NC_090348.1, read as the reverse complement.
ACTATTCTCTTTACCGATCCCTCTTGGGGATATGTACCTTTTGTGGCCAAAAGGAGAGCAGGGAGTCTGGTTCCACACCGCCTCTTGCCTGATCAGTGGAGTCAGTCTTATTTTTTATACCTCTTCTCCCCTATGGAAAGGATCCTGGGATCTGGCACCACCCCTGTATCCCTTTCCCTTCCCTGAGGAGAAAAAGCAGACCTCTGCTCTGTTCTTCATTTTATTTCTTCTCCCTTCCCATATTATAGAATGAGACTTAGCAGGTTTAGTATGTTAAATAAGAGTAGTGACAACAATGGCTGGGGTATTTGTGGCAAGTATGAACATTTTAAAAAGGGACTGATCAAGTCCCTGAGGATATGGTATGTTGCTGCCTATCAGGGAGGTGTGGTTTAGTTCATCTAGTGATATGCCATGGATAACCATGGTCTTTTGAGTGAGTATGCCTTATGGAGTCAGGAAGGAGATTCCCAGTTTTTTTTCCTGAAATTGGCCAAAGATTTTTCTTTTTTGCCTTTGGGTGTTACCCGGGGAAGGGTGGCTCATGAGATTGTATCATGTGGTGAGTAGGGTAAGTATCGATGGTCCTGATGGTCATCTTGCCATCCCTTTTGTGTCTTCATATTCATGAAACCTGTAGAATGGGGCTCAGATCTATTCCCTTAAACTCTATGGAGCAACATTTTAGAGTCACTTTTTGGCCTTGCAAAGCAGTTATGTTGTACAGGAATTTTTTTTTTTACAAATGGACTGTCTGGGTCAAGTGGAAGGATCAGATTGCAATGATGCAATATTTTCATATTTTGGAAATTTCTGGCCAGTAAAGGGCCGGGATACACACTTTTTAAAAAAAAAAGTTGCACTGATTAGTACGTAGTTGGATAGCTCATCGCTATTACTTGGTAAAAGAGTAAATCATGTACTTACTGTGTCTTCAAAGGGACATCTTTACTTTTATGCGAGTTCTCAGGATAAATGTCTAAATCTTTTTGCCATTTTTATCTTTGTGCTTGGCTGTAGTTTTTTTAAGAAAAAGAACTTTATTGGCTTCCAAAATGCTGTTTTTTTTCATTGAATATCCATGCATATTTTTACCCTAATTAGTCATTAGAAATAAGAAGTATATACAAAACCAGGACGACCCAGTATTCTTACAACAACACCTTTTTAAGATCTTAAAACTTTTTTTTACTTTAGGTTTTTGGTTTGGAAGTGTTGTACTCAAAGGTTATAATACAACATGTACAGATCACAGATGTGAACTGACCGTTTGCATAAACTAGGCTTGTCTTCTGTCGAGTATAGAAGATTAAGTGGTGATCTAATTGAGGTGTTTAAAATGATTACAGGATTTGATAGGGCAGGTAGAGAGAAACTATTTTTTTTTGTTGCGGGAGTCCGGAACAAAGGGGCGTAACCTTAAAATTAGAGCTAGGCTGTTCAAGGGTGATGTTAGCAAGCACTTCTTCACACAAAGGATAGTGGAAATCTGGAACTCCCTCTTCCAAAAAGCTATTGAGACCAGGTCAATTGAAAATTTCAAAACACATTGATAGATTTTTGTTAGGCAAGGGTATTGAGGGTTATGGAGTTAAGATACAGATCAGCCGTGATCTGATTGAATGGCGGAGCAGGCTTGAGGGGCTGAATGGTCTACTCCTGTTCCTATGATTGAAAAATGTATTCTGAAATAACAATATAGTGACAACCTTGCATAATTTTCATTCTCTTTTTGAATTAAGGGATACAGGATCTCTCTCAAAAATTAGCAAATAGGCAAAGTTACTCATAACTGAGCACTACTATTTTGAGGAATTGGTTTTTCTGCTGAGTAAGCAAATGTTCAGTGTTGTCAGAATTTCTATGAAACTTAATGGCATGAAAATGGTGTGTGAAATTTTTATGCTATGCCCATTTGAATTGTGGGCAAAGCCTTGCAGTACATTTATAGACTTTAGACTTTACAAATGTGTTATGTACTTTGAGCTATATAACACTGGGATGAAGTAATGGAGTAATTTGAAATGATGAATTTACAGCATCACATAAGGAATGTATTGATTTAAATGCAATATTTTTCCTTCCCTATTTGCAATTTGCATACATGTCAATAGTTAGCATAACATCTTGGGGTCTGGACCATATGTCAGAATTTACTGATTTTAAAAAATCTGCCTGGACCAGGTCCCTCTTCCTTCGGCACCACTGCTGTAAGAGTCCTGCTGCGAATGGAAATAATTATGACTTCTGTATACTATAGCTGGAAAGAGGAGTTCCCACCCATGATATGCAGCAGCTAGGAGTTGGGGGAGAAGGAATGGATAGCAATGAAGGGAAGGGGAAGTCAAAGGTGCAGAAGCTTGTGCTGTGGAGGAAGGAGAATGCCAACATGAAATGGGGGGAGGAGAATGCCAGCTTGTGGCAGGGGCAGAGAGGGGAGAATGTACCAGCTTGATTTAGGGGAGGAGGATTGGTGCTAGCAGACGAAATCGAAGTTCTCAGCCGAGGGCTCAATTTCTGCCCCACTACCAAAATGGATCCCACTAGTCTCGCGGCGGACACAGAGGAATTCATCAGGAGAATGAGGCTCCGGGAATTCTACCACAAACCCCAAGATTTCAGCAGCGAACCCAATGAGACAATTGACGATCCGGAACAGCAGACAGAGGGATCCGCGGTACAGCAACCGAAGAGGAAAGAGTCAAACTGGACTCCTCCGGAGGGTCGCTGCCCTCAGCTGGACATGTATGCTCAAGCTGTCAGGAAATGCGTCAATGCCAGATTCATCAGCCGCACTCAGAAGACAGTCCAGAATATCACCCGAGCACAACGCAACGCCATCAACGCTCTCAAGACCAACCGCAACATCGTCATCAAACCAGCGGACAAAGGAGGAGCCATAGTCATACAGAACAGAACAGACTATTGCAAAGAAGCATACCGACAACTGGACAACCAGGAACACTACAGACGGTTACCCGCAGATCCGACCAAAGAACACACCCACCAGCTCAACAAACTGATCAAGACCTTCGATCCAGACCTTCAAAGCATCCTACGCACTCTCATCCCACGTGATCCCCGCGTGGGAGACTTCTACTGCCTCCCAAAGATACACAAAGCCAACACACCCGGACGTCCCATCGTATCAGGCAACGGAACCCTGTGTGAGAACCTCTCTGGATACATCGAGGGCATCCTGAAACCCATCGTACAGGGAACCCCCAGCTTCTGTCGCGACACTACAGACTTCCTACAAAAACTCAGTACCCACGGACCAGTTGAACCAGGAACACTTCTCACCACGATGGACGTCTCGGCACTATACACCAGTATCCCCCACGATGACTGCATCGCTGCGACAGCATCAATACTCAACACCAACAACAGCCAATCTCCGGAAGCCATCCTACAACTCATCCGCTTCATCCTGGATCACAATGTCTTCACCTTCGATAACCAGTTCTTTACCCAAACACACTGAACAGCCATGGGGACCAAATTCGCACCCCAATACGCCAACATTTTCATGCACAAGTTCGAGCAGGACTTCTTCACTGCACAAGACCTCCAACCAACACTATACACCAGATACATCGACGACATTTTCTTTCTATGGACCCACGGCAAGGGATCACTAAAGAGACTACACGATAACATCAACAAGTTCCATCCCACCATCAAGCTCACCATGGACTACTCCTCAGAATCAGTTTCTTTCTTGGACACACGAATCTCCATCAAAGACGGGCACCTCAGCACCTCACTCTACCGCAAGCCCACGGACAACCTCACGATGCTCCACTTTTCCAGCTTCCACCCTAACCACGTCAGAGGCCATCCCCTATGGACAGGCCCTGCGAATACACAGGGTCTGCTCAGACGAGGAGGACCGCGATGGACACCTACAGACGCTGAAAGACGCCCTAGTAAGAACGGGATATGACGCTCGACTCATCGATCGACAGTTCCGACGGGCCACAGCAAAAAATCGCATAGACCTCCTCAGGAGACCAACACGGGACGCAACCAACAGAGTACCCTTTGTCGTCCAGTACTTCCCCGGAGCGGAGAAACTACGCCATGTTCTCCGCAGCCTTCAACATGTCATCAATGAGGACAAACACCTCGCTATGGCCATCCCCACACCTCCACTACTCGCCTTTAAACAGCCACCCAACCTCAAACAGACCATCGTTCGCAGCAAATTACCTAGCTTTCAAGAGAACAGCGTCCACGACACCACACAACCCTGCCACGGTAACCTCTGCAAGACATGCCAGATCATCGACACAGATACCACCATCACACGAGAGGACACCACCCACCAGGTACATGGTTCATACTCCTGTGACTCGGCCAACGTTGTCTACCTCATACGTTGCAGGAAAGGATGCCCCAGAGCATGGTACATTGGCGAGACCATGCAGACGCTGCGACAACGGATGAACGGACACCGCGCAACAATCGCCAAACAGGAGGGTTCCCTCCCAGTCGGGGAACACTTCAGCAGTCATGGACATTCATCCACCGACCTTCGGGTAAGCGTACTCCAAGGCGGCCTTCGAGACACACGACAACGCAAAATCGTCGAGCAGAAATTGATAGCCAAGTTCCGCACCCATGAGGACGGCCTCAACCGGGATCTTGGGTTCATGTCACGCTACACGTTACCCCACCAGTGAACAAATGTTATCTGTTTTTAATATAATGGGTCATTTGCTGGCTTTCTCTGCCTTCCGGATGTTTCTGCCTCTCTCTGTTTTTTTTTCCTGTTTGTTTTTTTGTTGAATGTGTATTCGGGGGTTCTGCAGGTGACACCTCTCTGTCTGAACACGGTGATTGCCTTGGCAACGGGCAGTTGCAGGGGCAGTCTGTAAACACCATGTATTGTTCTGTGATGTATAAATGCGTAGACTTCAAGGAGCTCCTGAACATTTACCTGACGAAGGAGGAAGCCTCCGAAAGCTTGTGAATTTAAAATAAAATTGCTGGACTATAACTTGGTGTTGTAAAATTGTTTACAAATGGGGGGTGGAAGAGTAACAGTTTAAACTAGTTTGGGGAAGAGGAAGAAGGGTGCCAGTATGAACTGGAAGGGTTGGAGGAGGAGAGTGCCTCTGCAAAGTTAAGGAGTTGGATGAGGTGCAGTGTCTCTGATTTGGGTCTGGAGGCGTAGTGTGCCTCTGAACCTGGTTTATTTGGGGGAGGGGGGTGGGTTGGTTGTGGGCGAATGAGGTAACTTTTGGGGAAGTGATAGTCTGGTTAGTCTGCTGAAAATCCATTTTTAAGATTTAAAAAAGCCTATCAATTGTGAAATATTTAGTTAGCCAGAATGCACTATTTTAATGTAAAAATTCACAATTTCCTGGAGAATCATGCCTCCAACATTCTCCTCCCTTTTTTTAGAAATTCCGCACCAATTTTTTTGCCTTTGTCATTTGGATATCTTCCTTGTTCGGCTCTCCTGTACTTTCACCGTTTTACCCATCAATACATGTATATCCAACATTCCTTTACCTACAGCTTATGTTGCACAGCTCAGGGCTATTCTTGAGTTATTAACCTTTTGGGGTCTATTAGCTTTTTTGGTTTTTTTGAAGTTGTTAGTCAGCTTTTGCTAATTTCCTAGGTTGGCGTTAGTATGTGTGAAGTGGTTATAGTATCCCGACTCTGCTGAGTTATCTCAGCCAGGGTAACATTATGAGCACTATTTAGTTAGAAACGAGAAACCTCAGTCAGGGTATGAGGTTGTGATTGCTGTTTGGTGACAACCTGCTAGAACCATATTTCAATGTGAATTTGTGAGGAGGAGCAAAAGTTGTCCAAAAAATCCTTGGGTGTAGAGAGTAGTGATGTGAACCTTTGTCATTACAATGCACACGGATCCCCAACAAGCTGCTGCACCATCTAAAAGCTTTTCTGAAATTATGAATTTGAGACAATTGAAAAATCCAAGATATTTATTCATGTTCTGGTCTTTCATCATCAAAGCAACATCAAAAGTTTGGCAAGGTCTTAATTTAGTCCAAGGTTGTGTCTGGCCTAACATTTCAGTAGAAATAGAGACAAATTTGCTTTAAGGTTATATTTTATGGTGTTAATACTTGGACCTGGTGCTATAATCTGGGTACAGGGTCACATCAGATACGTTTACATCGTGATCGCTGTTAATATCCCATTGCAGCTAGCGACAGGAGAGACCAAATCTGAGAAGACGTAGATGTCTTCAGGGTCAGTGGTTCTGGGGCGACAAGTTATGATAATGATCTGGGAACATTACTCCAATTTGCAGTATCGGATACCACTCATTTTATAGTCTCCTCGCTGCCAGGAATGTATGGCAATTCACTTCTAACATTTTTTGTTTTAATGAGTTCTGATGTCACAAAATGGCATGCAATATAAATGAAAATTTACCTACAAGTTTTTATATTTGGCAAATGACAAAATTGGTCTGGGCATGTAGCGCACTCCCGAGCTGCTTCCTTCTCAATCTGGCTTGGACTTCCTGCTGAAGAAGTTTGCACTCATGTTGTCTCGTGGAGGTAGGACTTTTGAGAGATTACAGATCTAATGTGACCTCTGAGTAGCAATATAAATGGGGCTATAGACTTTAGACCAACGTTAGCAATCATTTTTGTAAATAAGTGCTATCCTGTGATGCTACTCGTGGATTTAAGAAGAATAGTTTCGTGCTCTGAGCTGAAGTAACTTTTTTCCTCCCTTGCTATTTTTTTTTAAATTCTACTCTTTCTTTCCCCCCACCCCCACTTGGGACCATGAGTCACACCTCTAATCTGTACTGCCTACCCACAAGCCTTGATGCATCTCATCTGAGTAGTGGTTCTGTCTGTGTCTCATTTATTTATAATATATAATCTTCTACTTTATGCTGCATTATGACTTATTTCTGCTTCTGACCTGGTTACTGTTGTTGCATAGCTTTTCCTCAATCACCCCTTGTGCTGTTTGGGATGTGGGTAAGCATTGTGGCTGGGGCACTCTTCTTAAAAAGGGAAAAAAAATTAAGGTCGACCAGAGGAACGCACTTGGTTCTTGTGTTTATGAAGACCTAACCACTTTTTCATTTAGATTAATCAGATTACAGAAAACTGGGCTTCGATACTATTTTAGCACAGGTTGCAAAGGTGAAAAGCCTGTCTCTAACCCACTGCACCATCCAGTTCCCAAACTGAACATTTCGAATAAGAGAGCTGGTGACCAGTGAGATAAACGCATGCAGGTGCACAGATGCTGTTGGCCTCTAGCCCTTGAAATATGTGTCATCCCTGTGGACAAAATAAAAAGATTGCCTTCAGAAAGACTGGTTTAATCAACAGCTCTGAAGAGATTGTTTGTTTTTTTTTTAAAAAGAGGGTAATTGTGGATATGATCGGAGGCAACAGTACTGCAGGAACACAGCACACACATGAGACTGGATATCATCAGCTATTCGCTTGTTTTTAATGGCATGGCTTTTTAAAGAGTGTGTGATTTTTAGTGATTGCAGATTTCAGTTTGAGAAGGGGTAATGCATTTGTTTACTTTCTAATTATGGTTTCTTTTAAGTCGTTGCACTGTTACAAAATAAAAAAAGACGATTTGTCAAAATTAAGTCCATGTGCGCAGTTGTTTGCAGAGGAAAAATGGGCTGACATGAATCCTCCCAAGTCCCTATTGATGCTCCACAAAATGGGTGTGGTTTTTCAATTTGAAAAAGTACAGCGACTGCCCTGAGATCTAATTTTCAGTTTTACCCAGAACTCCGGCAAAACTTTTAGCAGTTTCATCTCTGCAGTATGATCACTTGGCGAGTCAATGGCTTTCTCTGTTCAACGGGCTCGAGATGAATATAGAGACAGATCTAATTTTTCATCTGTTTTGTCATGGTAGGTCCTTTCCCTCCCCTCAGTGTGCCAGGATTGGTGCCTGCAGGGACCAATGAAGAAGAAACATCCCAAACAGCACAGCCACACATGGATGTGTAGGAGTGGGGGTTTATTGATTTTTGAGTAGTAGCCTATTGAATTCAATTGACCTCTGTATTAAACTCTGAAAGGAATTGTAATGTGTATTTTTGATCAAAATGTGTACCTCTAAACAAGAAGGAAGCATAGAAGGAACTGTAAAGGAGCATATTAATGTTCAAAGAAGTGCCTAGAGTAGAAAAAAATCATTTAAAATAGATTGCCATAACCTGATTGTGCTTCAGTTTGTATAATGGGTCAGGTCATTTTTAACACTTATTTGTGACTTTTTTTCCTGAGAAAATGCTTATTTGATATTGTATTGTGATGGGCTGACCTCTAAATATGAGTAGTTGCTTGAATTGTACCAAGCTAATTTGTGTATGTGTGCGTGATGGCTGGCAAAAAGAGAAGCAATAAAATAGCTGCTAAAATATTATGCAGAATTATCTGTGCGGAAACGATTGATTTTAGTGATGGAAAGTGGAAGTGCATTCTCTCCACTGATGCAAATTGTTCTTTATATTTTAGCAGCCCATTGGAGCTCCACCTAAACCCTTGACTTGATTTACCTACAGCATTGGTCCAATGTTACAGGCAATCAGACTTTTGTAATACAAAACTTGAACTAGCATTCCATTAAGTGTTGAACTGCAGGATGTACTCCAATTAGAAATGGGTCAGCAGCTCCTGAGAGACCAGAGTCATTTTGCTTAGTGTATCTGGTATATTGGGGATCACATTAATTTTCATAAATGTTTGACGCATATATATAGCTAACCTGGATTTGTGCTGAATGTAAGGGTATGTGGGTCACAGTATCACTTACGAAGGATAGCTAATTTGCAGTTTCAAGTTGAATAACAGAAGGTGTATTGTTATGTTTGCATTTGATCCTGATTTGCTGTGGTGTACTTTATAGGTACATTCCTTCTCGGATAAATTTTTTTGAGCATTGACTGATTCGCAGGTATTGCAGCAATTACTAATGAGTTTAGCTTAGTGGAATTGATAACTCAGATGGCTTAATTGTAAGCTGATGTGCCATGCTTGAAAACAACTCATCTGAGGCTTGGCGGCTTCCATTACAGAGATTTTATGGTACTTTCCATGTTTTCATTTAAATTATGCATAGTATGTGATCGGGAGTAGAATCTAATTTAACTTAGTTATCTAGCAATTTTCATAAAGGGCTGTAACTGTGCCTTTGTAGTTTTAAAAAAAAAAATGTGTATAACAAGTTCCGAGACTGAACCAGTCAAATAAAACCTCAAAACCCTGCTCCAATGATATAGTCACAATTTCTTTTCACTTTGTATATTAAAATTACTCAACTCCATTTTAAGTGTGTGTGTGTGTGTCACATTTTACAGCAGCTTATGGATGGTCTTTCCCCTTCCAACCCCAACTCCTTAGCTATTCTTACCCAGTCTCAGTACCCAGCTGTGACATGTTGGCAGTCATATTGCTGTGTGCTCTACGCTTTGAGTTAAAAAAGGTATTTGAGTAAAACATGAAAATTATATAGATAGATTGAGAGACATAAAAATGAGCTAGAGAGGAATAAGTTACACTTTTCCACTAACACCAGAACACTTGTTGATATCGATGAGATGTTACACACAGGAAGGAAACATTGGAGGGAACATAGTGAATAATATTGAATTAACTAGGAGAGAGGCTGAAAGAGATCTGGGAGTGATGGTAGACTCAACTCTTAGCATATCCGGTCATTGCAGTGCAGCAATTAACAAAGCAAACAGAAATCTCAGCTATCTGCGACTTGACATACATGGTGCACAACTGGTTTAGCTATTCATCAAGCACTATCGGGCCCTGCTCTCGTTCTAAGACTACTCACTACTCCAGAATCATCCTGAAATGCAAAGATAACCCCTGACTTCTTTTCTCCAGTACCAATCATCTCCTTAAACCCTTCTCCCCTGCCCCGTCCACCCTCACCGCCAATAAGCGTGAGGAACTCATGAACTTCTTTGTCACTAAGTTTGAGACCATCTGTTCAGCTGCCTCTGCTGAAGCCCTAGCCCTAAACTCACATCATGGTCTAGTTTCTCTCCTATCCCTATCCGAGCTCATCTTGTTCATGAGACCCACTTCTGCACTCTCAACCCTATTTCCATTAAACTGCAAACCACCTAACTTCCCTTCCTGGCTCCCCTGCTAGCTGATACTGTAAACGGTTCGCTCTCCTTAGACACTGTCCTCCTCCCTTTCAAATCTGCCCTTGAAAACTATTGCCCCATCTCCCAACCCACCTTTTCCTCTCAAGTGCTTCAACATGTTGTCACCTCCCAAATTCATTCCCATCTTTCCCGCAACTCCATGTTTAAACCCCTCCAATCAGGTTTCCGCCCCTACCACAGCACTGAAAATGGCCCTAATCAGTGTCATAAAGGACATCACCTGTGACCATGGTGCACTATTCCTTCTGGACCTGTCTGCAGCCTTTTATATGGTTGACCATGTCTGTCTTTGTTGTCCAGCTGACTGGACTGCCCTGGCCTGGTCCACTCTTGCATATCCAGTCATAAGCAGAGAATCTCCTGGAGTGGTTTCTCTTCCCTGCTGCCCCCCCCCCCCGGTTGCCTCTGGTGTCCCCCAAGGATCTAGCCATGACCTATTTCTCATCTACCTGCTGCCCCTCGCAGACATCATCCGAAGACATGACATCAAGTTCCACATGTATGCTGACAACACCCAGCTCTACTTCTCTTAACTCCTCCACTGCCTCTGTGTTAGACTGCTTGTTCGACATCCAGTCATGGATGAACAGCTTAGAGGAGAGAGAGTTGTAGAGATTAAGGGAGGGAATTCCAGAGCTTGGGCCGAGACAGCTGAAGGCATGGTTGCTAAGGGTGGGGCGAAGGGAATTGAGGGAATGCACAAGAGGCCAGAGTTAGAGGAGTGCAGACTTTTTGGGACCGTCATAGGTGGTTTCAGAGATAGGGAGGGGCAAGGCCATGGCTGGATTAGAACATGAGCATGAGAATTTTAAAATTGAGACATTGATGGACTGGGAACCAATGTAGGTCAGTGAGCACAGCGTTGATAGGTGAACGGGACTTGGTGCTGGTTTAAAAAACGGGCAGCACGGTTTGGATGAGCTCGTGTTTATTGACGATGGAAGGCCGTCCAAGGGCATAGTTGAGCCTGCAGGTGATGAGGGCTTGGGTGAAGGTTTCAGCAGCAGCTGTGCTGAGTTGGAGTTCAGGCAGGCGTTGAAAAGGTGGAAGTAGGTGATCTTTGTGATGAAGAGGATATGCGGTCAGAAGCTCAGCTCAGAGTCAAATAGGATGCCAAAATTGCAGTCTGGTTCAACCTGAGAAAGTGGTTGGGGGGAGGGGGATTGATTCAGTGGTAAAGATATGGAGTTTCTGGCAGGGGCTGAAGACACTGACTTCAGTCTGGACAATTTCCCCCAACAAAAATATTGCAATGTCCATTCTTGGATAAGTTACAAGTCTGTGCAGTGAGGCAATAGAGGGGTTGAGAGAGATAGTGGAAAGGTAGAGATGGGTGTTGTTAGCATACATGTGGAAGCTGACCCCATGTCTACAGATAATGTCACCAAGGGGATGCATGCAGATGAAGAGGGGGCCAAGAACAAATCTTTAGGGGATTCCTGAGGTGACGCTGCAGGGATAGGAAGAAGGGTCGTGGCTAGAGATTCTCTGACTAGGATTGGATAAGTAAGAGTGGAATTAAGTGAGCTGGACAACGAAGGATTGGTGTTAGAGGAGGATAGTGTGGTCGGCCTCCTCAAAGACTACAGGGGGGGAACAAGAAGGAATAATGCAGTATGGTCTCAATTAGAGAATATTGTTTGTGACTTTGGTTAAGCGATGGGACTTAAATGTATAGATATTGCAATGTATTTGTGGATGAAACTAATTGGTCACAACAGGAACTTCCATTTTGATGGCAAAAAATGTTTGTTGCAAATGCTGGGATCATATTCACTGATTTTTTTTTAAAACTGCTTAATAGCAGCCACAAGATTTATTGCATTTTGTTCCTTTTTTGTTAAAGTTTTTTTTTCTAATGCTGAGCATTAAGCAGATTGACTTAAAAAATGTTGAACTTTCCCATTTAACCCAGCCACGTCCCCTACCCCCCCAAACTTCTTGTACCAATTTACAACTATTTCAAACTGTCATGGATTTTACTGCTTAAGGAGCCAGTCGAATACAAACTGGTTCAATGCAGTGAATTAAAACACTATTTTGAGCCTTCTAGCTAGAGTTTTTGCCTCCCAATTGGTCTTAGCAGATGGGAATTGTAAACCGCTTGTTTAGTTTTGCTCAGGTTCGCCCCCCCCACCGGCCACCGCCTCAGTCAAAGCCTTTCCTCTGCTTTCTGAAGCCATGTGCAGTAACTGAGGAGTGCCTTGTAGTCAAGAATGTGACCCGATCAAAGGAAGGCAGGATTTCAAACTTGTTTGAAAAATAATGAGAAATTGTCAAGTTTGCATAATGTGATGTCTAATAAATAATTCAAGTCATGCTGCCTCTTCATTTTCCTTAAAATAAAAATGCCTGCTAGCTTCCATTGCTCCTTCAGGCCTTCTCTCAGAAGGTGCATTCCTCCATGGATGAAGGCAAGAATCCCTGACCAGATTGTTGTTCATATGTTGACACATATGACTTTAGGATTTTTGATCCCTGTCAGAGATCTGCAAACCCCGATGCAAGATACCAGATGGCATAGTTGATTTGCATATGAATATAAATCCCATTGTGTAAGTTTGAAACATGATACCTTGTTTAAAGAAAAACATTCTAGTTTTTAGTGTGGGGAAGAGGGAGAACTATTAAAATAAATCATGATTTTTTTTGAAAAAAGAGATGGGATGAGATGGCTTTATTAACCAAAATTATACTATCCAATTTCCCTTATTATGTAATGCATGAATTACCACATTTTTCCAATTTGATCTACTGAAGGCATGGACATATTCCGACAACACTTCCATGGGTATTGGCTGCCTTCCAGTATGTTGCCCCTTTTTAGTTCGAAAGTATTGAGGCCAATTGTAACCCCTTTGCTGCTGTCCCACCTATCTTGGTACAAATGTAAAGAGTCTTACAACACCAGGTTATAGTCCAACAGTTTTATTTGAAATCACAAGCATTCGGAGGCTTCCTCCTTCGTCAGATGAGTGTGGGATTCCATAAAAGTACAGCATATATAATCAGAGAACAATGCCTGGTGGTTACAGATAATCTTTCCAACTGCCCGTTATCAAAGCAATCAAAGGAGTTGAATGGCGTTCAGACAGCGAAACATTACATACAAGACAACTGAATACACAAACGGTCAGAACACAAAAAGAGAGAGACACAGAGACAGCGAGAGACAACCGAAAGGCAGAGAAAGAGAGAGAATGACCAGTTGTATTAAAAATAGATAACTTTTTTCGCTGGTGGGGTTACATGTAGCGTGACATGAACCCAAGATCCCGGTTGAGGCCATCCTCATTGGTGCAGAACTTGGCTATCAATTTCTGCTCGACGATTTTGCGTTGTCGTGTGTCTCGAAGGCCGCCTTGGAGAACGCTTACCCGAAGATCGGAGGCTGAATGTCCTTGACTGTTGAAGTGTCCGCGAAACAATTGCCAAACAGGAGGGTTCCCTCCCAGTCGGGGAACACTTCAGCAGTCAAGGACATTCAGCCTCCGATCTTCGGGTAAGCGTTCTCCAAGGCGGCCTTCAAGACACACGACAACGCAAAATCGTCAAGCAGAAATTGATAGCCAAGTTCCACACTCATGAGGACGGCCTCAACCGGGATCTTGGGTTCATGTCACGCTACATGTAACCCCACCAGGGGGAAAAAAAGTTATTTGTTTTTAATACAACTGGTCATTCTCTCTCTTTCTCTGCCTTTCGGTTGTCTCTCTCTGTCTCTGTCTCTGTGTCTCTCTCTTTTTGTGTTCTGACCGTTTGTGTATTCAGTAGTCTTGTATGTAATGTTTCTCTGTCTGAACACCATTCAACTCCTTTGATTGCTTTGATAACGGGCAGTTGGAAAGATTATCTGTGAATCACCAGGCATTGTTCTCTGACTATATATGCTGTACTTTTATGGAATCCCACACTCACCTGACGAAGGAGGAAGCCTCCGAAAGCTTGTGATTTCAAATAAAGTTGTTGGACTATAACCTGGTGTTGTAAGACGCCTTACATTTGTCCACCCCAGTCCATCACCGGCATCTCCACATCATATCTTGGTACACACTAAGAATCAATCCTGCGATCGCTATGGCTCAACAACAACTTGCATTTACATAGTACCTGTAACGTAGAAAAACGTCCCAAGGCGCTTCGGAGAGGTATAATCAAAAAACGGATGTTGAGCCAAAGAAAGAGATTAGGAGGGGTAAACAAAAGCTTGATCAAAAAGATGGAGTTTAAAGAGAGTCTTAAAGGACGAGAGGGAAAAGGAGAGGGAGAGGTTTAGGGAAGGAATTCCAGAGCGTGGGACCTAGGCTATTGAAGGAACAGCTGGCAATGGTGGGATGAAGTGAGGAGGGATGCACAAAAGGCCTGGATCAGAGGAATAGAGAGTTCAGGAGAGGGCATTAGAGAGCAGGAGGTGGTTACAGGGTTCAGGAGGTTTGAGGCTATAAAGGGATGTAAACCCAAGGATGAAAATTTTAAATTTGACGTGTTAGAGGACTGGGAGCCGATGTAGATCAAGAAGGCAGGTGATGGATGAACATGACTTGGTGCATAATACAGGCAGCAAAGTTTTGGTTGAGCTGAAGTTGATGGAGGATGGCCAAGTGAGCATCAGAATAGTCAACTCTGGAGGTGACTGACATGGATGAGGGTTTCAACAGCAGATGGGCTGAGGTAGGGGCAGAGGTGGGCAGTGGTGTGGAGGTAGGCAGTTTTTCTGTTTGAGAGGGACGGTGTCGGAAGCTCAGCTCGGGGTTGAATATGATGCTGAGGTTGCAAATGATTTGGTTCAGTCTGAGGAGGGGGATGGAACCAATGGCAAGGATATGGAGTTTGTGGCAGGGGCTGAAGACAATGGCTTCAGTCTTCCCACAATTTAGCTGGAGGAAATTACTGCTGATCTAGGAATAGGTGTCGGATGAACAGCCTAACAGACTGGGGTGAATTTCTAATCGTGTATTTTATGTTAAACTCTACTTTTTTTCTACTGTTTCGCATTGCTTTTAAAGCAGTTGGAGCTACTCACATATTTCTTGTCAAGGGTCTCTGTTTGTCTTTTCTTCTTAGGCTATTAATAGAAGCCAAGACACGGTGCAGCAGTTCTCCGCTAAGGGAGATGCAAGTGGCCTCGGCTCCAATTGATAATGATGCAGTGTGCAAGAGCAGATAAGAATGAATCATGCTTTGAGCCACTAGTTTGCTTTTTTTCTGCACGATTTTAATGGTGACTGAAATTGAAGAAATGTGATATCACTGATCATTTCTCTTTTAGCAATATAATGTTAAAAATTATTTTCTTTCGTTGAAGAACTGTTCATGCAGCCCAGTGTGAGAGAACTCTGGATATATTGTTGTGTTTAGCTGGATTATTTTAGCTTGATGAATGAAACCTCAAACATCTTGAGTTTGGAATTGTGTGTCTGCTTGAATATATACCAAAAATTTCAAGTTGCGACAGAGCCCATAAGTCATATAGATGCTGTGAGTCTGTGATGTTGCATTGGTGCAGGTTTTTCCCCCTCCCAAGATGGTTTCAATTAGACTGCAGATCCAATTAAAATTCCCTTCAAGTTCAAATAACATCCTGTGGATGTCTGCAGTATTTGTATAATCTGTGGACTGCTAGTGTACATTTGATTTTTTTTTAAAAAGCACCCAGAAATGTCTGATGAGACTTTGATTTGAGGGCTGGGGGAGCAATTCGAGTAAATCTCAGTTATAGTTTTTTTTTTCCTGAGACCTATTGTCCAGCTTCCCCTGCATGTTTCAATACAGATCTTACAGTGTGAGGACCTTTTTTCATTATCTAGCAAAGTCACACAGAATGGAACTACTGCTTAGTGAGGTGTGGAGTTTGTTGGTGCTGTGGTCAGGAGGATACACTCCGGCGTTTGTGGAGCGTTTTGATCACTATGCTGCTCTTAAGGAGATTGTGTTATCTGCTGCCTGCCAGCAAGGACACAAACCTGCCCTGATCAGTTGTCTAATCGAATAATGATTATATTCTTTTAGGTGGAGGTAAGTGAGTTAGCTGGCTCCAAGGTGACATACCTGAAAAGGAATTGAGTCAACCTCCTGTGCAGACTCAGTAATCCAGGGTACTGCTCATTGACCAGCGAGCCTGGTCTATTGATGAGACCTAGGAATGGGGAAGGGACCTCTCATCGGGGGTTGGCGTTCTTCTCACTAAGATTCTGATACTGCAAACCAACTGGCAAGGTGATCCCAGTTAGACAAACTGTGGGAAGCATGCCAGTGCCTTGTGCTGGTTAGCTACATGGCTTTATCTGGTTATATTTCAGCAGTACCTCTTGGCTGTTGCCAACTTGGGCCTAAGCTCTCTGGACTTGTATGTGTCCCTAAATGGAGAGAGTGTGACCCTTGCATTTGGGTAACACAAACTCTACTTGTGTAGATTCTCTTGCCATGCTCAAATCCAAGTCAACCTATTGCAGCTTCAATGTGAGCCAGACACCCGAGTAACAAAAAAAATCAGTCATCGGAGAAGCAGTTACCATATGTGGATCTGTTTGTAACGGAACTTCTGAGGATTCCACTCCCCTTCAAATCTATCCTTTCTATATTTACATAGAGTGTGATTTCTAAGATAAAGTGCAGTCTGATCCAGTCCTGATCTTTGCCTGGCATATGGTCTATACTTCACTTCATCGTATCCCATTCCTTGGATTTTATTATGTACGGAGGCTATCTGATGAGTGGGTGAGAGAGACCATTTCATATGCTTGTGTTATTCTGCTCTGGATATGAAAGTGTTTGCAATTTTCCCAACTACTATGAGGGGAGGGGTGGCGGCTAACCCATGTTTGGTGTGGTTACACAGCTGCTACTTATTACCACTTCCAAATAGCTATTATTCATCAGTGGGCCCAGAAGATGCAAGTCAGCAGGTTATTGAGCTGATAGGGGTGGGGGTGGGATCATTGCAACCAAAGCTAATCTTTTCTCTCATCTGAAGTCCACACACGTGCTTTCCATCATAGGTCACTGGGCGTTGATCAGCAGCTCACAGATTTCCAGTTTTGAAGCTGGGGGTCAGATATTCCTGTCAAAACCAGTGAACAAGTTGAAAGATTATATAGAAATTCAAGTCCCAATATACAGAAAATTCAAACAACCCCACACGAAAAATTTGCAAGACCCCATAGACAAAAAAGAAGCAAGCCTTCCCATGCAAACACACAGCACTACCCACATACAAAAGCCAGACCTTTATACGTAAAAAGCCACACCAGCTAAACAAAGCTCAAACCCTTCTCCCCCCCCCCCCCGCCCCCCCATACAAACACAATGAGAAGCCCCCAAACACAAAATGAGAGACCACCAATACACTACAAATCCAAATCTCCTCCATACATAAAATTCAAGCCCCCCTCTTCCTACTGCCCTCACCCCCTTCTTTCTCTCCCTTCCATCCTCATTTTTATCCTTCCCCCTCCCTGAAGCTTGAAAACTGGTTAGCTTCAGGACTTCCGAGACTGGAGGACCAATTGGACTGTAGTCATTTCCAGTTGTCCAGCCCTGTGAGTTTAAAGGCTTGCAGCTGAACCATTCATCCACACAGTTGATTTTTTTTCAACTACAGTTAATTTCAACTCTGAATGAAATTGACTTTGGTCTTTGATCCTATTTTTGCCCAATATCAACACTTGCACATTTTTAACTGGGTTCACTGGACACGGTCTGGAATTCTCACCATATTCCTGGAATTGAACCTGGAACCTTCTTTGTCTGTTTGGCTCGGTAGCACAACAAACAGCACGCAGAGCAATCGGTGGTGGCTTGGCCTAATTTATAATTAAAATATGGTTGTGTTGCTCCTAATTTTTTTTTTTATAGACTGAACTTTTTACATGCCTTTCCAGGGCAGTCTGTCTCTGACTTTGAACCTCGAGTGAACCATTTGCAAAAGGAAAACATTTGAAAGGGAGTTTTTAATAGTAATGGCCTTGCTTCATTTAGATGTGTTTAAGAATCTGTTAACGTAGGGCTAGATGAGCTTGGAGTTTTTAGTCGAAAGTTCTGGTGGGGTTGATTAAAATTGGACCAGATTTAATTGAGGTCAATTTTCCTGTATATTACTGGCCAGAAAGATGTGGTTCCCAGGGAGAAGAATCAAGAAACATTCAGTGTGGTGGCTTTCCAATGAATCCTCCCCCTAAAAATGGTAGCCAGTACTTTTCTCTGCCAGAAGAGATACGAGAGAATGGATGGAAAACAAAACAAGAGAAGTTGAAGTGTATGAGAGGAGAGACTAAAAAGCTTTTCCTGGTATCCAAACAACTGACATCTCAATTCTTGAACCAGTGTGGCATTGTGCAGGCTAGAGATGGTGCAATTTTAACCACACAAGGACAGAGTCCATTGGATGGAGTATTTCCAGCCAAAACTACTAACACAAATTGAGATGTGAAGAAATAGTGGACTTGCCTATACCACTAGAAGTAATCATCTTTTGAGGAAGTGACTAAGGGCATTAACCAACTCAATGGTAATTTACCTTGAGATTTATCGAGAAAGGCTTGGAATACCAGCAGAAGGTGGTTTTTAATTTAATTGATTTTACAAAAACCTTTGATAGTGTCCACAGGTTGATCTGGTAGATCCTGAGACACTGGATTTCCAACAAAGATTGTTGATCTAAGTTCTGTATGATTAATTGTGTGCTGCGTCAGGACAAGCATGGAGACATAAGATGGTTTAAGATTGCTACTGATTACTAAGGCAAAGCTGCGTGCTATCCTTACTTTTGTTCTGCATGGTCATAGACTTTTATGATGAGAAGACCAAGGATGTTACCAAGGACACTGCTATTATTTGGCAAAAGGCAAGATGCGAGACCTAGATTTTGCAAATGGTCTAGTCATACTGGATACCAACTTAGATAGAATGAAAAGATTTTTTTTGTGAGCATTAAAGCAGAAGCTGTGACTTCATTACGCAGAAGACCCAAGATCATGAAGATGGGAGAGAATGCTGTCAACACTGTCGGATGTATGAAAGATATAAAGACTTGCATTTATATAGCGCTTTTCAAGACATCCCAAAGCGCTTTACAGACAATGAAGTTCTTTTAAGTGTAGTCACTGTTGTAATGTAGGAAACATGGCAGCCAATTTGTGCACAGCAAGGTCCCACAAACAGCAATGTGATAATGACCATATAATTTATTTTTAGTGATGATTCATCTGTACGGATGAGACAATGACTTTGTCTATCTTAGAAGTATAATATCTGCTAATGGCCAGCTCACTAAAGAAATGAAGGGTAGAATTGGCACATTCAGTGGATCATTTTCTCGTCTGTCAAACACATGGAAGTGTAAGAAGATACATCTACACATTACCCTGTGACAGAGGCGCAGAGTATGTCTCAAACTGGATTCCACCTGGAGGGAAGAAAAGGCGTATCGCGGGACCAGCATAAAAGATGCCACCATCATGGAGACAACTTGTGATAGAGTCAAACATGCTCTGGACACACAGCAATGGAAGAAATTGGTTGTCTCTTGTGCCACTAGGCACAGGAGACCCGACTAAGCTGCTGCTGATTGCAATTGCCCACTTGACGCATGTAAATGACAGTAAGGGGGGTGGGTGGGGGTTAGGGCTTGGGTCTACTGTGGATTTGCCTCTGTTCCTGCCTCTGCTCCACCAATGGAAAGCAAGACCTACAAGGACGAGGCAGTAAGGGTATTGTGGAAGCAGGTTGAACAGATCGACAGTAGGTAATCTGGCCACTCCTGCTTCTCATCCCAAGAACTGCCAGTGCTTGTGTGGCTGGACTTATGCAGAGCCAATGACCAGTTTCTACCTGATATATTTTGAAGACTACTGCTTCCTTTCCAAATATGCCTGCCCATTTCAACTACTGCAGTAGGAGGAGATTTTCCTCCCCAATAGAGGCAGCTCCCACTGAAGAGCACTGAATACTTAATTGACTCTAACCCAGAAAATGAGATGGGGTCACCATCGGGTCAAAACAGCGGTTGGAAATTCCACCTGCTGTGCTTCCAATGGAAAATCTGAGTGGGAGGAAATTTTCAACTGATTTTACTTAAAACAAACCATTTACAGTAGTTGGTCACTCGATCTTACAGTAGGTTTATTTGCTCTAACATTTTAAGGCTCTGAGGATTCTAACTTTTATTGAAGACTACTTTCAACCTTGGCATTGGAAACATTTTGCTGTGATAATGTACTGCCTTTAGTTAAACTCGATGTTTCAACTTCTGTAAGTAGCCTTGAAGACCATCTAAGAAACGAGGATTGCTAGAGTGTTGAACGTAGGAAATGAGTGAGAGAAGATTAGATTTTTGAATGTTTGCATAGCATTTACTACAGTAAGTAAAGGGACAGCTTTGCATATGTGGAGAAGGAATAATCTGCAAAATGCTATAAAACAGCCCAAATATAATTCTTGCATGGTATGTAAGCTTTTTGAAGGAGTGGGGAGAAAACATATCAAATGTGGCAGGAAAGTAGATGTATTTGATTTCAAAATGTTGACTTTTGTTTATGAACTTTTTGTAAGAAGATTAAGTGTCCAATATGACTGGTAGTGAGTGCGCACACATTCTGCGCCTGAAATGCCACCACCCGCCATATTGGTAAACGTTCCAGAATAGCTGTCCAGGGCCTGCACCTGAAACAGGCGTTAGGCCCGCTATTAGCATATTGTAAGGGCCTAACTCCTGTTTGAGGTCCCCATTACAAAATTTGTTAACTACTGACCGCAGCATGCGCCATGCAGTATTCTCGGGCATTTGCCTCTTGAAAGGTAAGTTTTTTTACTTACTGTAGAACCACCCACCCACCCGCCTGGACTCTGCTTACCTTATCTTCATCCTGTGACTGGCGAGCTGCCTCTGGGGCCGTGACTGGTGCCCGCAGCTCTCCACAGACACAGTATGTATAATTTGCAAGAAGACAAAATGTTTTAAAGAAATTTATTTTTTAAAGAATGTAAAGCTCCAAACATTTGAAGATTGGAAGGGGTTAAGTGATCATGGCAGGTGACAAACAGAAAGTAGAGTGTTTGGGTACTGGTAGCAAAGCAGATTCATCAGTTCTAACGTCTGCAGTGACGAAAGCCGTGCTTTTCTACTCTAGCTGTATTGTTGATATTGGCACATACGCTGCCATGTACGTGACTGCTTATTTGTAGATATGCCATGACATCTTGTATGTGGCGTGACAGAAAGGCCTGTGGTTTTCAAGCCTTGGCTGACTTGCTATTTCCGTAACAAGTTTTCTTTTAAAATGAGGCTTACAGATATTGTTAAGGGAGAAAGCGAGGAGTACTAGGCCAGCTCATTGAGCTGAGGCCAACACCACTTAAACTACACTTCATTCAAATTCCCCCTGTTTCTTCTAGTTCTGGAAACTTTGTAGGCTGTTATTCACAGGCTTCGTTTTCTATTGTGGTGATGCCAAATTCTTTTACACTAAATGGCTCCCCAGTTTGCTTGATGCATAACCCAAAACTACAGCACTCAACACCAGGTTGATCTGTGGCCAGTAGACTTGCTGACATGTTGATTTTATTTTGATATTTTTATGGTATAAAAGATTTTTTGGTGGGGATTGCTTTGCGTGCAAAATAGGGAACATTTGTGTTTGTTTCTTTAGTTATTTTTTGTGTTACTAAATTGACAAATTGTAAAGTATCTATAGCAGAGGCAGTATTGTGCAGCATAGTGATACTAAAAGGAAATTTGACTAAAGTGGCCATCGTGTTAAGATGGCAGTTTGCAATTTTGTATACTGTAAGTTGTATTTTTGTAATTACTGTTTTTTCATTTTTCATCGTTCATATCAGTCTTTCTAACAAAATGAAACTTTAATTTGTGTACAAAATTAGAATGTTGTTTGCAAGATTATCTGAGGAACATTTTCTTGTATTGCATTGTGACGTATTAACAAAAAGCATCAGGAAAGTCTTTTCTGAAGCAGCAAAAGCAAGGAAAATATATTTTTACTTCACTGTCTCCATACTGTTACACTGGACCCATCTGTCAGTGTGTCGATCCGGTTCTAAAATCAGATATTGTAACTGGGAATGACAGTTCTTTTCATTTTTAGTATTGTAGCTTGACAAAAAGGAAATATTTTATCAGATATGAAATGCAGTGCCTGATCACTTATGAGTAGCAGCTTCTCTAATCTTAATCAAGCACTTACTTTAACAGGAATATTGCATGAAGAATTGTATGAAATGATCTATTAGAACTGCTACAGTTCAACATTCAACGTGCTAAGCAAACTAGCTATGGTCTTAGGTTAAAGTGGAGTGGGTAATATTCAAGAAATGAGGATCAGATTTTTGGAGAAATTGTTGTTCCTGGCTTTAAAGGGTCTTATTTTGTATAGGCTGATGATGATATTGGGCTAAAACCAATTCCAGGGTAATTTTCCAAGCATCTTGCTTTAAAGGTGAGCACTTAAAATGTCAGAGCGGAGTGGCTAACTTTAAAAAATCATCTTAACAATCAAAACAATGCCATGAAATTGGGGAAAATTAATCAAAGTATTCCAAGTGGTGCCCACTAGTCACCTGAAGGTGTCCAGCAAGCTGGCAGAAACCACATATTGGTTGATTATTTAATGGTGCTGCCTTTAAGGATGCACTTGATCATCATCTCTTTTGGGACAGTCTTACAAAGCATTCAGATCCATAATAGCAATTGATGATTTGCGTAATATTACCGCGGAGGAATTTACTATGGGACTTCAAATAGTGCTAGTTAGATGTAGCGTTCAAACATATATTCCATATGATATGCTGCAGCCAAATCCACCTTTTTAATCCAATTTCTGTTAATACCTGTTGTGCACTTGTATTGAATTGCTAGTTGTTGCAAATTAGACCTTACATAAACCCTCCAGAGCAATTTAGAGTTTTTTTTAAGATGCAGCAAAATAGTTCCACTTTTGTTAGTTTTATTCACAACCATTGAGCCCTCTACTCTGATTTTTCTCCAATTGTAAACGATTTGGGCATACAGTACAGATGCCTTTTAGCACTTGAAAGCTTCTGTTTTTCTATTACTGTAATATTTTTCCAGTTTCAAATTATGTACATCAGCGGCGTCTACTTTAGTCCTTTTACAGGATTGGCAATTTTTAAAAAAAATTTAAAAATAAACTTTGTTCTGAAGTAAAATGTCGATTGTTTTAACTATACTGCTTTTCATTAAGTGAGATTGCTGATCACGTTCATGTTGCCATAACATTTTCAGTACTTGTTACTCCATATTTAGAATTCCTAACTTTTTTTAAACACAGTTATGAATTATTCTGGATATAAAACTGCAGGGATTTTCACCAACCCAATTCTTTGAGTGAAACTGTGGCAGCTATGGCTCCTTTTTTCCCCTTTATTATGTCCTATTAAAAAAAACTTTTCTAAATATTGCCAGTAATGCTTTAAAACATGCTTCAAATGAGATGCTTTAGGTGCTGAATTGTGGTATCAGTCTCATTTTTCACTTACAGTTCATTCTAAATTAGATTTGCAGAATAAAAGATTTACAATAAGGTTGTTTAGTGCACAGTGTGACACACATGCATCTATTCTCAAATTAACTTAATCAAGTTAACCCGGCCTTGGGGTTCAATTATGTAATAACATTTACTTATTTTGCATGATTAGCAGTGGCATTCTGCAAAATGACTATAGGCAGGCTGAAGAGTGTCCACTTTGCCCACAAAGTTCAAATTGTTCTGTCTGGGAAAAAAAATGGATTCAATTCATGATACATATTTCCCATTGTATTTTCTATCATCAGTATGAATGGAGGGGTGGGGGTGGTATAGATCTAGGCCCAGGCTTTTAAAGAGGTTCACTCTTTGAGATAATTTGTTGGATGAAAAAACTGCTGTAATTTATTTGTATTTAAAAAAAATCCAAATCTCCTAGAATGAAATTATTCAATGAATGAACACCTACAAACGGTGAGGTTTTTTTTATTGGTGTGTAGAGCTCTTCTATAAGTAGTGCTTTTCCCAGAAGGCATGATATGTTCTAGTTTGAGGTGAATTGGCATTTACCAGTATGTAAATGAAGATTACCGTGGATACAAGTATTGGGAAAGCAAGAGCAGCTGCAGTTCAGATAATTGGGGTAGTTTTAGCTTTACAACTGAGACCTGACCATCGAAACATAAGGTAGCTTCTGCTTCTGTGGATAAACAGATAATTATAGAGTGGCTAAACTCCATTTTATATTTATTAAGATCATCCTCCCATCAGTCTGGTAGGACTTCTACTGTAGTTCCATTTCTCATTATTTCCTTTTGGCTTTTTTTCTTCCTCAAAGCTACTTTCTCAAACTGAACTTCCAACACAACTTGCATTTATATAGCATCTTGGCCAAGCCCAATCTTATTCTCTCCCTATAGCCATGTGTACGTTTCCAGCCAGAGTTACTGGATGGTGATCAGGAGTGATAATTTTCCCTTCTCTTACTCAAGGGTGCTGAGGCCAATTTTATCCCCACCTGCATTTTGCTTATTTGGTAAAATTTGGGGGATCTTCCTCACATGTTGAGCCATCAGGCGTACACTGCAGGATGGAGGAAGAGTGTATAGGATGGCATGTTTGGAACTTAATTGTGCCAGCATTAATTTTCACAAGCTTCAGATTTCTTCGAGAAATTGGCAAGTTTTCACCCACATTATGGCACCTGAGGGTACTTGTGTGAAAAAAATAAACCATTCCAGTGCTCCCAACTTACTGGTGGTGCTATTTTGTTTCTTGGCAGTTTGCTGGATTTTGTGCTCAACATGAAGAATGTAACATTTTTATTTTGTACCCAGCATCCACACGAAGAGCTCCTGTGTCAGATACAGCACAGGTTAGTTCCAGGACATCTCTGTAGACTATGCACTGCTTAAACAATATGCTTTTAATCACGTCCTCTTAGTTGTATCACAATTATTTCCACCAGCCACAGACTGTCAGCCTTGGCTCAGTGGTTGAAGGTCGTGGGTTTAAGTTCCATTCCAGAGCGTATAATCTAGGCTGGCACTCCAGTGCAGTACTGAGGGAGTGCTGCACTGTCGGAGGTGCTGTCTTTTGGATGAGATATTAAACTGAGGCCCTGTCTGTCCCCTCAGGAGGATGTAAAAGATTCCATGGCACTATTTGAAGATGAACAGGGGAGTTCTCCCTGGTGTCCTGACCAATAATCATCCCATGACTGAAAAAAACAGATTATCTGGTTATTATCACACTGCTGTTTGTGGGACCTTGCTGTATGCAGATTGGTTGCCGCGTTTCCTACATTACAACAGTCACTATGCTTCAAAAGTACTTCATTGGCTGTAAAGCACTTTGGGGTGTCGTGAGGTCATGAAAGGTGCTATGTAAGTGCAAGTTATTAAGTCTCCCTGACTCCAGTGGAAGTCACTGTTTCTGTTTGGTGAGAGGGAAAAAATTATGTAAATAAATGAATCTTCAGTTCTAATCACTCCAGCATATGATTCTCTGTTCTCTCTCACATATCATCTTATTTTGCAATAATCGAGTCATTCCTGTGGAATGTCCTGAGTAAGAATGTTTTGTATAGACAGTTCTGTGCTATGAACTTTGAGCTGTGATGAGCTGGACTGCCTAAACGCCTTTATATTTATTAAGATCATCCTCCCATCAGTCTGGTAGGACTTCTACTGTAGTTCCAAGATTCAAGTGAAAGGAAGCCACCCTTTTTTGATTATTTCCTTTTTGGCTTTTTTCTTCCTCAAAACTACTTTCTCAAACTGAACTTCCAACACAACTTGCATTTATATAACGCCTTTAACGTAATAAAAACGTCCCAGGATGCTTCACGGGTGCATTATCAAACAAAATTTGACACCGAGCCACACCAGCAGATATTAGGACAAGTGAAAGAGGTAGTTTTTAAGGAGCGACTTAAAAGGAAGAGAGAGAAGTAGAGAGGCGGAAAGGTTTAGGGAGGGAATTCCAGAGCTTAGATCCTAGGCAGCTGAAGGCACGGCAACCAATGGTGGAGTGATTAAAATTAGGGGAGTGCAGCGATCTCGGAGCGATGTAGGGCTGGAGGAGGTTAGAGATAGGGAAGGGCAAAGCCATGGAGGGATTTGAACACAAGGATAAGAATTTTAAAATCAAGCCTTCTAAAAGTTGAGTAATCAAATGTTGAAAGAGTTGAATACTTCAAAATGGCCTAAAGCCAGTTCCAGTTTTCTCCTCTTCACTAATGGGTAGTATTTCTCAGACACCAGAAGCCCTCTAGTACATTGCTCAAATGCTTCATTCTTCACGAATGAGCCCATTTGACAAGTCCTTGCAAGCTATTCAACAGATAGTAGAAGCTGCGGTTGGAAATGACGACATCAGAGCTGAACAAGTTCTTAAGTAACTTTCTGTTTCTCCTGACCGGTTTTTACTGCAAAATATTTTGATCATGACTGATCTCACCTGGGGCCATATTTTCCTCAGTTCATTTTTTAACTAAAATGAGTGAACGTGAGAGTAAAGGAGGGAATGCCGCCTAACTGCAAGCTGGGACTGTTCTGCGGCTAAACCACATTTCAACCCAATGGAAACCAGAGTGAGGTTCTAAACTGCCAACTTAATGAAGGTCACTAAAATTATCACAGAAACTGGTCTGGGTTACAATAAATAGGGTTTTCTGGGATAGCAAAACAATCCAGGCATACAAAAAGACAGGAGGAAGAATAGAGTGTAAGTGTAGCAAAGTATCTTCATCTTTTACTAATGTCCTATGTGTTGAAAACTGATATGGCCAATCAGTGATGCACAATGAAAAACACTTTGAAATTTTAAAAATGTTCATAGGACTTACATTTTTAAGAATTTAGGTGGCATTACAGGCTAAAACTCACTTGTATTGTAACCTACTATCAGGCAAATTATATGATGACCTCATTAGAATCTTGGTGGTGGGGAAAGTGAGAGACAGGTTGACACTGGGATGGGGTCCCTCTCAAAACATCATGCCGGCAGGGCAATCTGCACCCTGGGTGTTGAACTTTTTCTTGGGCTGCAGGAATCTAATCTGCTTTGCCTGTTTCAATTTCAGACCTGCCTTGTTCCTCCCACCACCACCATCTCAGCTACCCACGTGTTTTGTAAATCGTAAATGTGTTTAATTTTTTTTTATTACGCTTTTTCCTATCATTCTCATTAATATCACTTCAGTTGTTGAACCATCTGTGGTTTTCCTTTTAAGTACTTTATAGGCCATTTTACTTCTTCTGCTGTATGTTTTTTGTTCTCCACCTTCCTTCCCTTCGTTCTGTTCCTTTTTTAAATGCTGTTCATCTGTAATTTCTGCCCATTCAAATGAAGGGTTACACCTGAATCTGTTCGCTCCAAAATGCTAACTGACGTGAGTGTTCCCAGCATTTTCTGGTTGTTTTTTGGATTTTTATTTTTAAAAACTTTTTATTCATTAGAATCCTTTTTTTTAAATGCGAATATTCATAACGTGCTATTATATCTGCTGTCCTCCATTCAAGTTGAGAAATAATTAACCTGTCGAGGATTTCAGTCACATTTCTGCATCAATTTTTTATTTCAAGATATTAAAAATATTTAATGGATTAAGAAATGTTTTGCGGTTCAGTACATTTATTGAATTCTAGCCCAGTATTAGCTGTGACTTTCCTATGATGGAATATTTTTGTATTTTGGAAGCTGCAAAGCTCCTTTTTAGAACTTGAATAATTAAAGACGCTGGTTCTATTTATTCCATAGGCTCTTTTTGTTTTTCTCTTCTCCTTTGCTCCAACCAATGTCTCCCCTTCCCACCTGAACAGCTGGTTACTTCTCCAAAGCTGATCCCAAATGAGAATATGAACAGGCTGTTTGACCCTTGAAATGAGGGCCAATTCTGTTTTCACTGGTTAGTGAAGTAAGAACCTTGGCCCAGTTTTTACACCCAACTGCTGCTCTGGTTGAGATTAGCTAATTTGTCACTGACTGAAAATTGAACCTGGGACCTTTTCATCCATGTTGCTTAATGCCATTCCTGGACACTGCTTTTATGCACAATGTATTTTATATCCTTAATAAATATGGGATGGGAAAAGGCCATTCTTTCCACAGACCAGTGTTCAGTACGTTGTAGTATGAAGTGTGTTCAACCTGCTCTGTCTCTTGAGGGGAAGTGATCAAACTACAGTTAAAATCTCAGAGAAAAGCATTGTTAAAATGTTCTTTCTAAATCCCTAAAACCAACTGAGTAAAACCTCAGTATATCTGTCCTTCACCACCCACACTAATCCGTCTCAGCCGCAGTCAAAATAGATCAAAAGGTCCACAGTCTCAGTATGATCAGAACCATCTTGTTATTCCGATGATAACTGCATTTGCATGCATATCTTCTAAGTGATTTTAAAAAAAATGCCCCAAGGTCCATTACGTGAGAAAATGAGCCAAGTGGTCGTAGAAGAATTAGCAGGGGAAATCAAAAGCACAGTCAAAATATAGGTTATGAGGAGGCTTTTTAAAAGAAGGAAGGAAAGTAGTTTAGGTGAAGAAGTTTAGTGAGAGAGTTCCAGAGGATAGGACTTTGATGGCTGACAGCTCCATGACTAAGTGAGGATTGCCAGGTGAGGTGCATAAGAGGTCAGAGGAGAGGACTATAGGATATGGATTGAGGTGTAAAACTGAAAGCTGGCATGTCCAAGGAGGAATTTGTAAATGAAGAAAAAAAAATTGCATTTGGAATGTTGAAAACAGGCAACCAATGAAGGTTGGTGAGGATGGCGGTCACCGGCAAGTAGGTTGTAATGTAGGATAGGATGCAACCACCAAAGTTTTGGATGAATTGAAATTGTGCATAGGAAGAAGTTCAGAAGGCTAATGAGGGCAGTCAAGAAATCTAATTTTGAGGTAATGAAAACATTATTGAGGTTCTCAATATTGGTATGGACGAAGCCAGGCAGTTTTGCAGAAGTTGATGTATGCAATCTTGGTGATTGATAGAATATGGGGTTCATAGCTCAGGTTTGGGTTGAACAGCACACAGAGATTGTGCACCATCAAGTTCGACCTGACTGAGTAGTTGGGGAGGGAGGTGGACTTGAGCAAAAATAGTTTTGATGGCTGAATGGGATGGTTTTAATTTTCCCAACATTTTCCTGGAAAAAGTTCTGTCTCATCTGAACCAAGTTTCCAAACAAATTGGATTATCAATGTCTGTAGTAAATATCTTCCGTTTTATTTTCAAACTGATATTCACTTTAGCTTTTGCTGGGAATCTAGCCCACAGGCGCTCTGGTTTATGAAGTGGGGATGGAGGAATAATCTGCTACTCTTTTTAGCTGCCTTTATATTGCACCTAGTGGTATGCCACTGCTGCCAGCTCCCAATGCACGGGTCTCACAGAACCAGTGGCAACTTGCCAAGTTTGCTAAAGCCAGTGGCTGGGATGTTCCAGCAAAACATGCCTTAGCAAATGTGAGCAGTTTACTTTAGGTATTGCTACCAGCTGCATGAGCTCTGCGTGTGGCCAGCCATTAGCTATAAGGGTGGCAGTAGAATACCACCACGGTAGTTTCACTTGAGGCTTGTTAATATTGTGCTTTACTTCAATACTTTGTTCAAGTGTGCTCAATGCACTCATCATTTTAAAGTGAAAGATTATGTTGCTCTGCCGCCCAGTTATTTCCAACCCCCCCCCCCCCACCCCCAAAAAAAAACTTTTATGAAAACCAGGTCAACTGTTGAACCCTGAGGGCCCTGGATTATCCACTTCTTTCATCTTTGCCCAGTACATCAGTATCTTTCTGAAGCAGGTGCCTAAAACTCTCTACACATTTTGTCTGCCCTCCTGAAGCTGGTGCCTCACACTGGAACGCTGTTTCATAGGTGCTGACAGCCTTCACGTACCTCTCCTCTAATTGGTCATTCTTTCTGTGAGGTTTGATGGCAAGGCCTTGATTTTTTCCTCCCAATTTTACCAGTTATTTTCAGATGGTCCTAGAGTGGACAATCAGGAAAAAGTAGGAAGACTACAGCTGAAACACCACCCATTAAAAAATGGGGAAATATGGAGTACTGTGTACAGTTTTGGTCTCCTTACCTAAGGAAGAATATACGTGCCTTAGAGGCAGTGCAACGAAGATTCAATAGATTCCTGGGATGAGAGTTGTCCTATGAAGAGAAGTTGAGTAGAATGGGCCTATACTCTCTGGAGTTTAGTTGAATGAGAGGTGATCTCATTGAAACATATAAGATCCTGAGGGCTTGAGGGGGTAGATGCTGAGAGGCTGTTTCCCCTGTCTGGAATTATCCCTCCCTTTTCTCTCTCTCTTCTTCCTCTTCCCCTCCCCCCTTCCTGTTCCCCAAGGACAGATTTCATCACTTGTAGCTAGCTCACCCCACCACATGCAAGCAGTAACGGGAAGGTAATATCCAGTCCTACATCCCATTTCCCTCCGGGACTACCCCAGCTCTGCCTTCTGGGAACAGCGCCTGTATCGTAGAGGCATTTGGAGTTGTTTGCTGGTGGGAGTCAGGTGGTATGTATGGTAAAGGTCATCCAGTGGCATTCTGCAATGTGCACATCTGCTTTCCTTTTTTTCCCTCTCCCTATAAGTTATTTTCAGCACGACATTGTGCTTTTGAGGCTTGTCTGCTTTCTGAAGTTGTTGACCTGCCCTTTTATGCAGCAGTAGCACAATATTTCTCTCCTCCACTCCCCCTGCAGTGGCCTGTCCTGCATGTGTAATTGGCCCAATGCAGGAAAATGGGACTGGATCAGTGGCTGGAGGTTCCACCCCGGTCCACTTCTAGCCGGAACACTGATGATGCGGAATTCCTAAATGTCGTCAACCTCTTTGACTGTCAAAGTCTAGCCCAATTCACCCAATGTTCACACATGCACTGATCAGCAGGTGTCATTGGATAATTATCATAGTGCAAGCTAGCCATTCCCCCCCCCCCACCCTCTCCATACCTCTGGGAAACTAGAACAGTTCTTGTTCTCCATCACTGCTCTGACTAAGATCAGCTAACTCAGCATGAGAACATAAGAAATAGTAGCAGGAGTAGGCCATACGGCCTCTCGAGCCTGCTCCGCCATTCAATAAGATTGTGGCCCCACTTTCCCGCCTGATCCCATATCCCTTGATTCCCTTAACATCCAAAAATCTATTGATCTCAGCCTTGAATATACTCAACGAATGAGTATCCACAGCCCTGTGGGCCAGAGAATTCCAAAGATTCACAACCCTCTGAAGAAATTTCTCCTCATCTCAGTCCTTAATGGCTGACTGCTTATCCTGAGACTATGCCCCCTAGTTCTAGACTCTCCAGCCAGGGGAAACAGCCTCTCAGCATCTACCCCCTCAAGCCCTCAGGATCTTATATGTTTCAATGAGATCACCTCTCATTCATCTAAACTCCAGAGAGTATAGGCCCATTCTACTCAACTTCTCTTCATAGGACAACTCTCATCCCAGGAATCTATTGAATCTTCGTTGCACTGCCTCTAAGGCAAGTATATTCTTCCTTAGGTAAGGAGACCAAAACTGTACACAGTACTCCAGGTGTGGTCTCTCCAAAGCCCTGTACAATTGCAGCAAGATTTCCTTACTCTTGTACTCCAACCCCCTTGCAATAAAGGCCAACATACCATTTGCCTTCCTTATTGCTCACTGTACCTGCATATTAACTTTGTGTTTTGCGTACAAGGACACCCAAATACCTTTGAACACCAACATTTAATAGTTCTTTGCCATTTAAAAAATATTCTGTTTTATATTCTTCCTACCAAAGTGAATAACCTCCATATTTCCCCACATTATACTCCATTTGCCACCTTCTTGCCCACTCACCTTAACCCTGTCGATATCCCTTTGCAGACTCTGTCGTCCTCACAGCTTACTTTCCCACCTTAGCTTTGTATCGTCAGCAAGCTTGGATACATTACAACTGGTCCCTTCAGCTTAGCAAAATCAAACCTGGGACCTTGTTAAAATCAATTGTTTTTGACATGCATCCCAATACTTGATGTTCATTCAGTGTATTTTAGTATGCAGGAAGTTTTCGATGGCTAGAGATTAAAGGATCTTGGTCTTGGATGCCTCCTTTTACAAGAGAAGCTTGTTTAGATGCTGTGGCTGTACAGAGCTGAATTTCAATTAATCTTTTAGCTGAGACAAAGTTTTGTTTAATTTAGGTTATAAACTGAGTGTGGATTTAACAAGAAAAGGTTCTGAATCTTAATACTGTATCCCTTCACTGCAGCTCTTTGATATAGCATGAGGTATAATAAAACATCTTTGTTTGGATTTGTCCCTTAACAGACTCACTGCTCGCCAACTATTTCTTTGAAGCAACTTGGAGTTTATTTATTATGTTAAAGATGGTATGTAAATTCAAGCTGTTGCTACTTTTGTTTCCTTTTTTTTTAAAAGGATGTTGTTGCTCTCCCTGTTACAAATCTGGTTGCAGTCCCTGCAAGTAACAATGTAATTTGTGACCCCATCAATCGTGTCTGCCATTAAAGGTTTTCTGTTTTTCTCGCAAAAGTTTAAGAACTAACTTCAAAAACTGGATCATGTATCTGCTGCATCACATACTATCCAGATGGCAAAACATGGTATTGTTTAAACTGAGTTTTTGGACCAGGCTATTCCAGAAACTGTGCTTATGCAAAAACTTCCCAGCCCATTGGAGACAGAGATATAAATTAAATTATACTGCTGTTTGGCAAGGGATGAAAATCAAATTTGCAGGTGACAAGTTAAAGAAGAGACTTCCACTGCAAAATCTGTCACTCATAGGATTACAGTGTCAATTTGTTTTTACACAGAATTAATATTTGACAGTTTGTTTTACAAGGAGGAATAATTGTGTACCCCAAAGCTAAAGACAAAAGTGGCCTCCAGCTAAATAATCTGAAAGTGCTTTAGCTTTACCCTTCCACCTGATTCAGGATCTTGTTTTGCAGGGCGTAACCTCATGAGCCATTCTCCTGCTTTCAGATTCTGCATTGGAACCTGGTCGCCTTAGGCAGGTCGGACTCTGCCGCTGATTCGGAGACCAATTGCATTGGATAAGATCCCTGTGTTTGTGTTTCAAAGGGTGGCCTTAATCTGACAGCAGAATTGTTGACCCATACTTTCCATGGGTCCACAAACTCCTTTCCCTAGCCACCGATTCCATCCCTCTCCTTGGCCACTGCCTGACGCTGAACCAGACCCGTACGTAACCCTAGCATCCTATTTGACCCTGAGATGAGCTTCTGACCACATATCCGCTCCATCACCAAGACAGCCTACTTCCACCTCTGTAACAACACTCGTCTCCGCCCTGCCTCAGCTTATCTGCCATTGTTACCTCTAGACTGGACTATTCCAATGATCTCTTGGCTGGTCTCCCATCTTCCACTCTCCATAAACTTGAACTCATCCAAAACTTTGCTGCCCGCTTCCTAACTCGCACCAAATCCCATACTCCCATCACCCATGTGCTCGCTAACCTACATTGGCTCCCGGTCCAGGAACCCTTTTTAAAAAAATTCTCATCCTGGTTTTCAAATTCCTCTATTTCTTTGCCTTTATCTCTGTAACCTCCTCCAGCCCTATAACCCTCTGAGATCTCTGCGCTCCTCCAATTCTTGCCTCTTGTGGATCCCCGATTTTAATCGCTCCACCATTGATGGCCATGCCTTCAGTTGCCTAGGCCCTTAGCTTTGGAATTGCCTCCCTAAACCTCTCTACCTCTCTCTCCTCCTTTAAGACACTCCTTAAAACCTACCTCTTTGACCAAGCTTTTGGTCACCTGTCCTAATATCCCCTTACATGGCTCGGTGTCAAATCTTGTTCGCTAACACTCCTGTGAAGCGCCTTGGGATGTTTTACTATGTTAAAGGCATTATATGCAAGTTATTGTTTGTTTGTTGTTTGTTGTTGTTACAAAGTTGTCAGTTCCTGGAACTTGGGATTGTTTACACTGTGGAGTCCAGTTGATGGAGGGCGTCTCATGCATCCGCAGGCAGTTGCACTCTGATTGTGCCAAGGGCCTTTTATGTTGGTACCCTCAAGTCTGATTCCGAAAGTTTTACCAGAATCTACAAGTTTGCTGTCGGTCTAAGGAAACCACATTTAACAGCATGGACACTAGGCTCCCAAAATCTGACTTAAAAGGGAAAAAAATTAGGTATTGAGGCAATTTTAGGTTGTAAAGAATGATGAGTGACACGGTGGTGAATCACTTCAACACATGCCATTGTGATGCATGTTTGGCATCATTTCCCTGCTCTTCAATTCAGAAGGATGGGAACATAAGTGTATTTTCCCGAGAGCAAGTTGCAGTTCATCTGTTAAGGAAATTCTTTTTAACCCATGCTAGTATATTCCAGAGTCTTTCAAAAAACATTTTAAAAATATATATTGGCATTCTTTTCATTTGGATTCCAGGGCCAACATCAGATGGCCAGCTCCTGTACCTTTATCCCATGATAGACGCATAGACCAGGGTTTCATGGTTCTACAGTTCTGCTACCAGGAGAAGGGAGCTGGATATAGTAATGTTTGGTAACGTTGGGAATCAGCTCATGTGTGCCAATTTCCCAAAATCCAAACTAAAGCAGTAGCAATATAAAAGCACTTAAAACATTGTAGGGCTCCATATAACCTGTGTGTATGTGTTTAGTTCAGTGAGGGATGACTACACAACTGAGAAACTATATTTTTTTAGTTCACTTTCCAGAACTCTGTCTTGGTTATGGTGAAGCCAGTCTAGTGGATGTGCAGTACTAGATTCTGATCTATATGGTAGCCAGATTGAATTCCAAATGCTTTACTAAACATAGCTCATCACTCCCATCTTTCGGGGTCTGGGAGGGGAGGGAAAGGAACCTGATATTTGTATATTGCTACAACTAAGGAAATGTAGGCTTTTCATCACAAAGCAATGTTGGGTTTTGTTCCCTTTCCTCTCCAATTTGCCTCCCCAACTTAGTTTCTCCCAAAGGAGAGCTACTGCAGCATTATAATGTGAGAAACCTGATTAGTCAGCTGAGTCTGTGTACTCCAAGCTGCCACCTTAGTAGAAGTAGGCTGAGGGGAAGAATAGCCATGTATAGGTCAGATACAGTGGACATTTGTGTGTCCTGGCCACAAATGAAACTGCACCTGAGAACGACACCTCCAATCATACACCTGCATAACTTTGGGACCTCGTAATATAGCAGCTGACAAAAAAATCAGATTAATTCAGCTGCTTTTGCATTAAAGACTTGTATTTATATAGCAACTTTATATGTTTCAAACATCTCCCAAGTGATTCACATACATTAAATTAGCCTGAATTGCAGCGAGCATTGTTTAGGCATATGTGACAATCAATTTACACACTGCAAGATCCCACAAACAGCGAAGGGATGAATGATCGAGTTGGTGAATTTTTTGGTGTTTGAGGGAAAAATGTTGGTAGGACACTTGAGAGAACTGCCCGCTCTTCAAATAATGCCGTAAGATCTTTAATGTCCACCTGAACCACTGAAAAAGGTATACAGGGCTTTGGTTTAACATCTCCTACTAAAGACCACATCTCCAGTAATGGTATATAAATGCAAGTCTCTAAAACTGCGCTAGAGTGTCCACTGAGATTTTATGCTCCAGTTGATTATAAAGTCTTGATAGGCAATGCTAAATGATGTGGAAATTTGTAAATTAGCGTCTAATTGTATGAATTACCACTAATTTTCTTTTACAATACTTTTTTTATTGTTGAAAATGTCCCACTATGTACTCCAGTTCTTGGCTGGATCCATGCTGTGACACTGTAGTGATTGTATTCAGTGAATACAATCAATGAAATGCTTGTTTGATCCTTTTGGTAGATTTTAGTTTACTCGTATCACTTTGCATATGTCAGTTGGAAACCTTTATCACTGTTTTCAAAGGGCATATTTGCATTGGGGTTTGTTCTGTGTGGTTTAAGTAAGGCTGCTCTGGAAACCAGCCTGAATAATTTAGCATTCTATAATAATGTAAGCAGGCCATTTTGAACCTTTGCCACAATAAGGGTTTTTTTCCATATATAGTAAACCGATTTCATCCGTTTTGTTACTTTCCTGGGTGGGAAGCATTGCATAAACAATATGGGTTTGTACATTTACAGATAGAAATTTGAGTGTCTTGGCTTAGCTTGTACATCCAGCCTGATTCATCAGGAAAGAGAAAGTCCAGTGTACTGTAGTGACTTACACTTGGGTTGCTGTTCTTCTGCAAATACTGATTAGAAACCACTATTTATATAGTGCAATACAATGACAGTTATGCTGCTGCCCCAGGTGATTAATTTTTAATGTTTTATAAATGAGTTCAGGTTGTTTCTCCAATGTTAAAAAGATTCCATAGTGCAGAGTTTCTTTCTTTTAAATGTAGCTGTACACTAGGTTGGAGTTGCATTACATCCACCATAAAATCCAGAGTGCGAGGCAACTGACTGGAGCGGCGAAGTCTCTAACCCACTCACTGCACTGTACTTATGAGTTAGTTTGAGACCTGACTCCCACTTTAAAATCCAAAATCACTTTGAGTTGGCACAATAGTTGTTGACTAATCACAGCATTAATATTTCCAAGTAATGCATTACATAATTCCATTACTAGGCACACCAGGCAGTATGAATTGTCTTAATTTTTTTAAAACGTTACATGTGGGTTGCTTTATAATTACCTCAACAACGACGGCAACAACTTGCATTTATATAGCACCTTTTAATGTAGCAAAAACATCCCAAGGCGCTTCACACGAACGATATCAAACAAAATTTGACACCAAGCCACATAAGGAAATATTAGGACAGGTGGAGCTTGGTCAAAGAGGTAGATTTTGAGGAGAGCAAGGTAGAGAGACGGAGAGGTGTGGTGAGGGAATTCCAAAGCTTAGGTCCTAGGCAGCTGAAGGCATGGCCGCCAATGGCGGAGCAATAAAAATCAAAACTTTCTTTTATGTTTCCTAACCTATAGAAAAGATTAATCAAGCTATTTACTCTAATCAAAAGAACGCTAATATCTTAATGGTTAGATGTACCACTGGGTGTAGAACGAGTGGTCCATACTGTAAACCAGCTAGGTTTGGACTCTGGTCTATGCTGATTTACTCCCTAATCCAGGAGCACCTATCCAGCAAATTGGGAGCATTACAGTTGGTGTCAGTGATCCCAGGCTAGGGATTTTTAAAAAAAAAAGAAAATCACCCAAGATTAAGTGTTCACGTACGGACCCTCTGGACGAGTTAACTGTGACCTCAGTTGTCCAGTCCACCAAAATTTCCACATAAGTCTATCAAAAAATCCTTGCCAATTGCATTTTAGCTAAAAGCACATTCTCTGAGATATAACCACTGTGACAATTTCTAACTCATGCCACTATATACCCCTAAAATAAAATTATGGAATCATAGAATGTTTACAGCATGGAAGGAGGCCATTCAGCCCGTCGAGTCCGTGCTGGCTCTCTGCAAGAGCAATCCAGCTAGTTCCTCTCCCCGTAGCCCTGCAATTTTTTTCCCTTTGAAGTACTTATCCAATTCCCTTTTGAAAGCCACTATTGAATCTGCCTCCACCACCCCCCCAGGCAGTGCATTCCAGATCACAACTACTTGCTGTGTGTAAAAAAAAAAGTTTTTTCTCATGTCGCCTTTGGTTCTTTTGCCAATCACCTTAAATCTATGTACTCTGGTTCTTGACCCTTCCACCAACGGAAACAGTTTCTCTCTATCCACTCTGTCTAGACCCTTCATGATTTTGAACAACTCTACCAAATCTCCTCTCAACCTCAAAGGAGAACAACCCCAGCTTCTCCAGTCTGTCCACGTAACTGAAGTCCCTCATCCCTGGAATCATTCCAGTAAATCTCTTCTGCACCCTCTCTAAGGCCTTCACATCTTTCCTAAAGCGCGGTGCCCAGAACAGGACACACTACTCCAGTTATGACTGAACCAATGTTTTATAAAGTTTCATCATAACCTCCTTGCTTTTGTACTCTATGCCTATAAAGCCAGGATCCTGTATGCTTTCTTATCTGCTTTCTCAACCTGCCCTGCCACCTTCAACAATTTGTGCACATATACCCCCAGATCTCTCTGTTCCTGCACCCCTTTTAGAATTGTTCCCTTTAGTTTATATTGCCTCTCCTTGTTCTTCCTAACGAAATGTATCACTTAACACTTTTCTGTGTTGAATTTCATCTGCCACGTGTCTGCCCATTCCACCAGCCTTGTCTATGTTTTGTACGTTCTTGTTATGTACTCACTACCAGGCTGAATATAGAAAGTTCAGAGGAGAGGCAAAAAAGGAAATAAGAGGAGCAAAGAGAGACTGTGAGAATAGACTGGTGACTAACATAAAAGGGAATCCAAAAGTCTTCTCTTACTGCCCGTTTTACATGCCTATAGGAGGGGTGGGACCGATTTAGGGACCAAAAAGGAGATCTACGCATAGAGGCAGAGGGCATGGCTGAGGTACTGTGAGTACTTTGCTTCTGTCTTTACCAAGCAAGAAGATGCTGCCAAAATCACAGTGTGAAGAGGTAGTTGAGATACTGGATGGGCTCAAAATTAATAGAGGAGGTACTAGAAAGGCTAACTGTACTTAAAATAGATAAGTCGCCCGGTCCGGATGGGATGCATCCTAGGTTGCTGAGGGAAGCAAGGGTGGAAATTGTGGAGGTACTGGCCATTATCTTCCAATCGTCCTTAGATACGGGGATGGTGCCAGAGGACTGGAGAATTGCAAATATTACAACCGTGTTCAAAAGAGGGTGTAAGGATAAACCCAGCAATTACAGGCCAGTCAGTTTAATCTCGGTAGTGGAGAAACTTTTAGAAACGACAATCTGGGACGAAGTTAACAGTCACTTGGACAAGTGTGGATTAATAAAGGAAAGCCAGCACAGATTTGTTAAAGGCAAATCGTGTTTAACAAACTTCATTACATTTTTTGATGAGGTAACAGAGAGGGTCGATGAGGGCAATGTGGCTGATGTATATACGGACTTCCAAAAGGTGTTAGATAAAGTGCCGCGTAGTAGGCCTGTCATCAAAGTTGAAGCCCATGGAATAAAAGGGGCAGTGGCAACATTGATACGAAATTGGCTAAATAATAGGAAACAGAGAGTAGTGATCGGTTGTTTTTCAGACTGGAGGGAGGTACACAGTGGTATTCCTGGGGATCAGTACTAGGACCATTGCTTTTTTTGATATATATTAATGACTTGGACTTAGGTGTGCAGGGCACAATTTCAAAATTTGCAGATGACACAAGACTTGGGAGGGTGGTGATAGACTTCAAGACTCCCAACAACTTTCTCCCCCTCCCTCTCTGCATACGTGCGCAGGTACATCCAGACACACAGCCCCACATTCATATAGCCAGTTGACTCCCCATGTCGACTCCTGTGCAGAAATCTTTACAAATGTAAACATTTACAAAGCTCAGGGCCCCTCTCAAGCTGACATCATGTAACTGCCTAATTAGATGCTAATCAATCAACAGAGGATCCACAGTTATGAGAGGAGTAACGTTTGTAGAGGCAGGATCTGGGTGATCCGAGTTATTGAAAAGCCTCTGTTGCAGATGTTGACATCATTGTCAGTGTGTTAGTTTGGGTCTCAGTGCAGCCTCTGATTTTAAATTCTTTGTAACTGTTTTGGTCAGTTGCCATTGAGCTGACACCAAGAGAAAAAGCATTATATTTCAAAAGGGGAGGGAACCACTTCTCTGTCCTCAGCACCATCTCCATGGAGAGAAGAAACTGTACCAGTAGAAGAAATAAATACAGGGAGAACAGATAATACTGACAAAAGTATACTTAGAGATAATTAAATACCAGGAAAGAAAAATAGTGAGGGGAAGAAAATAATGGGAGAATTACTAAAGTACCATGAAAGATGACAATAAACACTTACGGAGATAAAAAATAAGTACAAAAAATCCAAGTGAAATTAAATTTTATATTGAGAAATAAGAGCTCAACAAGAAGGGTGGATGGAAATTAGTGGAGACTTTTTTTTGCAGATTTGTTGGAACCAGTATCCATAGCTAGGGGGGTGCGCAAGTCTGAGAATTTTCTATCTTGTGACATCTGACCTGAAAAATTTGGAAATGGTGGGGCCAGATCCATAGGAGTTGGGGAACTATTAATCTAATGAGCCACAGCCCTGATAAACAGGAGCCTGTCTCCAATAAATGAACTCCTGACTTCTTCAGCAGCATGCAATCTGAGGAATGGTGGTGGGGGGGAGGAGAGGGAGGAGAGCAGTGACAGATGCTGTTTTGGGGGTGATGAAAGGAGGGAGAGACAGAGACACTTTCAGGGGCCCACTTTGTCGGGGGGGGGGGGGTGGTGGTGGAGTGGAGGGAGAAGAAAATGGCAGAGAGTTCAAAAGAAAGGCAGCCAAATTGGACAAGAGTCCCTTTAAGCAGAGACAAGGCAAGTAAGGAAGAAGCACTCTTTTGAGGGTGGAAACACTAGATATTATCAAATCAGTAGAATTCAAGTCTGAGGCTGTTATGCTGAAGCTGAAAGTCATATCTTGACCATTGCATGGACACATTTTTAAATTTGTGTGTGTGTGTGTGTGTGTGTGGGGGGGGGGGTGCGCAGTCATGCTTTTGAGGGATAGTATTATCGAGAGAAAGAGACAAGCAGGATGGGTTACACCTGAGCAGGACCGGGACCAATGTCCTCGCGGGGGTGTTTGCTAGTGCTGTTGGGGAAGGTTTAAACTAGAGTGTCAGGGGGGTGGGAACTTGAGCGGGGAGTCAGAAGGGAGTAAAGTTGAGAGCAGCAAGAGAGGGGAAGACCCAGGGGAAATTTACAATATAAATAGTACAAACAGTTGTTCAAGAACAAGTGAAAGGGAAAAGAGTAGAGCAGCGGAAAGAAAGTGTACTTTAGGCACTACAGATAAAGTAAAAACTAGAAGGCCTAAGGCGATTAACCCAGCATCAAAGCTGAAGGTCAGGCTAGGTTGTGTGGCCCAACTAAGAGTTCTATATACAAATGCACGGAGTATAAGGAATAAATTAAATGAACTACAGGTTCAAATTCAAATTGGAGGGTATGACATGATGGCTATTACGGAGACATGGCTGCAGGATGGTCAGGATTGGGAACTAAATATACCAGGTTATAAGGTCAACAGGAGAGATAGGGAAAATGGAAGAGGGGGAGGAGTAGCCTTAATGATTAGAGATGAAATCACTTCAATGATAAAGGAGGATATAATGAGAGGTAAGCAGCTAACAGAGACCTTATGGGTTGAATTGAGAAATAGGAAAGGATCTAAGACTGTAGTGGGAGTTGTGTATAGGAGCCCTGGCAGCAGCTCTGAAGTGCTAGATTG
The DNA here is from genome assembly GCF_035084215.1 of Heptranchias perlo. Lineage (NCBI taxonomy): Eukaryota > Metazoa > Chordata > Chondrichthyes > Hexanchiformes > Hexanchidae > Heptranchias > Heptranchias perlo. Next base: position 31,437,710 of record NC_090348.1, on the reverse strand, counting down.
TATAAATGCAGAGATTAGACAAGCATGTAAGATAGTAGTCTTAATGGGGGACTTCAACCTTCACATAGATTGGGAAAAGCAGACTAGCAACTGTCAGAAAGGTAGCGAATTTCTTGAGTGTGTCCGGGATAGTTTTCGACAGCAGTATGTCCTAGAGGCAACAAGGGGGCAAGCCATACTAGATTTAGTAATGAGTAATGAACCAGATTTAGTTAACGGCTTAACTGTGTGTGAACATCTATCCAATAGTGATCATAACATGATCGAGTTCAATGTCGTGTTTGAAAGGGAAAAAAGTGAATCAGCTGCTAAGATTCTAGACTTGGGCAAGGCCTACTTCAATGGGATGAGAAAGAGACTGTCCACAGTAAACTGGAAAAATCTGTTAATGGGTAAAACGACTGATGATCAGTGGGAAATGTTTAAAGAAACATTTAACGTGATACAGAATCGGTTTATACCCCTGAGGGGCAAGAACACTACTTGCCAAAAAAAACAGCCATGGACAACTAAAGAGGTAAGGGACAGTATAAGACATAAGGAAAGGGTATACAAAAAGGCAAAAAATGGCACAGATCCTGGTGAATGGGAAAGATACAAAGATCAACAAAGGGTCACAAAACAAATAGTAATAGCTACAAAAAGAGAGTATGAAAAGAAACTCGCAAGGGCTATCAAAACCAATACCATAGTTATATTAGGAAAAAAAGGGTGGTCAGGAGCAGTGTTGGCCCCTTAAAAACTGAAAGTGGGGATATTGTCATTGACAATGGGGAAATGGTGGACATGTTGAACAATTACTTTGCGTCAGTATTTACAGTAGAAAAAGAGGATAGCATGCCGGAAATCCCAAGAAAACTAATATTGAATCGGGGACAGGGACTCGATAAAATTAACATAAGTAAAGCAACAGTAATGAAGAAAATAATAGCACTAAAGAGTGACAAATCCCCAGGACCAGATGGTTTCCATCCCAGGGTTTTAAAGGAAGTAGGTGAGCACATTGCGGATGCCCTAACTATAATCTTTCGAAGTTCTCTAGATTCAGGAACTGTCCCTCTAGATTGGAAAATTGCACATGTCACTCCGCTTTTTAAGAAAGGAGAGAGAGAGGGAAACCGGGGAATTATAGACCAGTTAGCCTAACATCTGTTGTGGGGAAAATGCTGGAGTCTATAATTAAGGATAGGGTGACTGAACACCTCGAGAATTTTCAGTTAATCAGAGAGAGCCAGCATGGATTTGTGAAAGGTAGGTCGTGCCTGACAAACCTGATGGAATTTTTTGAAGAGGTGACTAAAGTAGTGGACAGGGGAATGTCAATGGATGTTATTTATATGGACTTCCAGAAGGCATTTGATAAGGTCCCAAATAAGAGACTGTTAGCTAAGATAGCAGCCCATGGAATCGAGGGAAAAGTACGGACTTGGTTAGGAAGTTGGCTGAGCGAAAGGCGACAGAGAGTAGGGATAATGGGTAGGTACTCACATTGGCAGGATGTGACTAGTGGAGTCCCGCAGGGATCTGTCTTGGGGCCTCAATTATTCACAATATTTATTAGCGACTTAGATGAAGGCATAGAAAGTCTCCTATCTAAGTTTGCCGATGACACAAAGATTGGTGGCATTGTAAGCAGTGTAGATGAAAACATAAAATTACAAAGGGATATTGATAGATTAGGTGAATGGGCAAAACTGTGGCAAATGGAATTCAATGTAGACAAATGTGAGGTCATCCACTTTGGATCAAAAAAGGATAGAACAGGGTACTTTCTAAATGGTAAAAAGTTAAAAACAGTGGATGTCCAAAGGGACTTAGGGCTTCAGGTACATAGATCATTGAAGTGTCATGAACAGGTGCCGAAAATAATCAATAAGGCTAATGGAATGCTGGCCTTTATATCTAGAGGACTAAAGTACAAGGGGGCAGAAGTTATGCTGCAGCTGTACAAAACCCTGGTTAGACCGCACCTGAAGTACTGTGAGCAGTTCTGGGCACCACACCTTCGGAAGGACATATTGGCCTTGGAGGGAGTGCAACGTAGGTTTACTAGAATGATACCCGGACTTCAAGGGTTAAGTTACGAGGAGATATTTCACAAATTGGGGTTGTATTCTCTCGAGTTTCGAAGGTTAATGGGTGATCTGATCGAAGTTTATAAGATATTAAGGGGAACAGATAGGGTGGATAGAGAGAAACTATTTCCGCTGGTTGGGGATTTTAGGAGTAGGGGGCACAGTCTAAAAATTAGAGCCAGACCTTTCAGGGGCGAGATTAGAAAACATTTCTACACACAAAGGGTGGTAGAAGTTTGGAACTCTCTTCCGCAAACGGCAATTCATACTAGCTCAATTGCTAAATTTAAATGTGAGATAGATAGCTTTTTGGCAACATAAAGGTATTAAGGGATATGGGCCAAAGGCAGGTATATGGAGTTAGATCACAGATCAGCCATGATCTTATCAAATGGTGGAGCAGGCACGAAGGGCTGAATGGCCAACTCCTGTTCCTATGTTCCCATGTTCCTATTTTGGACTACAATACAATTCAAGCATTATTTTGCTTATGGGTGATTTAAACATGAAAGTAATGGTATTGTTGTTACTTGTGTCACTGCATCGTGTTTATCAAATTTATTTTGCTCCTAAAGGCTTTAAATGAAGACATTGCTCATTTAAACTTCTGCTACAATTATTATTCCAAAACATTGAATACACTGCAGCTAGTTTTCTACTTCAGTTTAGAGCTGTGCTCTAACTCACTAAAACTGAGTAAAAGTATAACATAGAGTGGCTTTAAAACATTGGGAGAGTTTAATAATCTATTTTGATACCTCAAAGATGCACACTGTCCTAGGATATTATAACCCGTGGATCCCCAAGGGCGATCGGAACCCCATGGAGTTTGCTATTACTTTTTTGTCTTGCCAGTGTCAGGCATGTGTGGAAACCTAGTGCCTTGTTTAGTTTCTGTAGCAAACTACTGAGAAACCTGCATTTGCAAACTTTGTTGGCCTGATATTTAGTGTACGTGCTCTCCCCACAGGAACATACCCCGCTTAACTAAATGCAGTGACTTTATGTGCAGTCAGCAGACCCAAGGCTTAGGCATCCTAAATGTGTGCAGGGATACTACTGGAGTTTAACCAGCTGAAATAGTACAGCTTACGAGTACAAAGCACTGGTAAACTCCTGACTACTTGGCCAGCTAAATCCAGCCTGTCAATTTGTGCATTGGTTTGAAAGGTTATTTGGAGCCAAAGTGGGAGAATCCCAGCCCCCAAAGCCTATTTTACCCATATTTTAGTGTGCTAGGTGAAACAAATATAGACTGACAAATGTAGGCTGATAAATGATCAGTTTTGGAAACTAATTATGTTTGGAAAGCCAGGCTGCCCCTACAGATGTTCTCAGTGTGGAATGTAAAGCACAGGGAAATTGTGAAGATTAGAGACTAGAACATGAGTGGGAAGAATAGCTCATCAGATCGAGAGTTGTAAGCAGGTCCATGACTGATTGATTGAAGAAATGTAAAGGATTTGACAGCAAGAAGAGTGAGCAATGAAGTTCATGGGAAGTTGAAATATGATGGTGAGGCTCATCTCAGTGTTGAGTAGGAGCTTGAAAATGAGACATACGGAAAGATAAATCCAAGGAACTAAAGATACATGTTTGGAAAGGAACAGCTGAGTATTGACATTTATCAATCCAGATAAGGTAATTTTATCTGGCAGAATTTTGGCACAACAAAAAAATTGCTAATTGTGTAGGAATTTCTAATGATTTTGTCTGGGTATAAAGTTAAGCATTTGTACCATTCAAAATCCGAGCTAGATATGGGATGGTTTGACTATTTGTCTCAAAATAGATTAATCAAAGGAGAGAAGTTCAATGGATAATGTTAATGAAAAGTATTTTATATTATTTCCAATATCAATTCAAATGAATAGTATTTGAAATTGTATGCAGTAGCTACTTTTGTATTTTAATATTGAAATATATTTCTGGGTTTCTTTTTGATTGAGCAACCAAGCTGCAGAATGGCCTTACACTGCCAAGTTTCCCCCACATTGCAGCAACTCATCTTGCCTTTTCTTAAAAAGATGTCACCTTTTCTCCTGTTCTTGGCCCATCTTGGACCAAGCTTCTTTCGCTAAGAGGCCAATCCAAATTGTAATGAGCATGTGACAGCAGCCCAATGAAGACTCCCCATCAGAATTTTTTGTCCTTCTCCCTTTCCTTTGCAGGGGGGCACCTGACCTTTGCTTAACTCCCAGCTGAGAAGAAGCACTGAATCTCTAACCCATCACTCCATCTCGACCCCTCTTTCTCCTTTATCTCATACTTTTCTTTGTTGAAGCAGCTCATAAAACATCCATGACCAAAAGTACACCAGGATTTAATGAGAGAAAAGATAGTAATGAAGCAAAGTAGAGGTTCCATAAAGTACAATAATGGCATAGAATACTGAAGCACCAACATGTGGCATCATTGTAGCGAGGGAGATTCTATTCCTTGTGCAGATGTATTGCTGATCTCTGCTGTTAAGAGGTGTGAAGCAAAGAGGCCAGGTACTTGTCAACAAGATGATGTGCAATTTAATGTTGGCTGTCTCCTGGTGATTAGTTTGGAGCAGCAGCAGCAGAAGAAGCCTGGAAGCAGGTTATGTAGCCAGCCTCTTCTCTGCACATGATGCATGGCATGGAAAGAGAAAGGAGGGATAATTCTCTACTTTTTTTGGTGAAGAATGAGCAACAGGAATCTAAAACGATGTTTGTTTGATTTATAGAATCATTTTATTTTAAAAACATTTTCTATAGTTTAAAAAAAAATCAGAAAGTAGGGAACATCTTGAAGTTTTAAATCCAATTGGTAACTTCACAAATACTTGATAGTCAGAAGCTATCACAAATCCAGTGAGATTAACTTCTGTATCTTCTTTTGATTTATAATAGACAATTTGGTACTCGAGCTGAATTTGAACCTGTACAGAGATGAGCAAAGTGGTATAAATCAAGACCGTTTCTTCATGTATCATTGTCAACCACACATACACCGTGTTGACTTTAATTGCTGCGGATACCAAGGACTTGAACAGATTGCACAATGAATAGTGTGCCATTTTAATCTACAACTTAGTGTTAACAATGAGACATTGGGCCAGATTTTACTGTCAAATTAATGTTTAGACTAACAGCTCACCATTATTCATGTGCAAATCGGACAGCAACTTCAGGACAGCGGAGATGCGCAGTTAGACGCGAAAATCCGGAAGTTGCTTTCCGAGATATGCCACTCCTCCATAAGCTGTGCGAAAACAGCATCTTGCCGTCTGGCTTCCCATTCAAATATATTGAACGGCGTGAAGTTCCTGTACTGACGTCATAGATACGGACTAAGCTCGCCACAAAAAATTAGGGCTTGTCCATTCCCGTCTAAGCACCCTTTTAACAGTGTAATAAGTCTTAATTAGTGCTAAATAACCTCTCTCTGGCACTGAAAATTAACTTTTACAAATGTGGCGCCTTATTCCTTCAGCTTTTCATTGTTGTAGATTTAAAAATAAATTTTTTTTTTTTTTCTTTATCTCTCTTACCTCTCTCTTAATCCAAGCTTTCTTTCTCTCTTTATTTCGCTTTCTGTACCTGATTTGACATTGAATTCACTATTCTAACTTATACTTCCTGGTTCAGACTTTGCACTGCTCATAACCAATCAGATTGAAGAATTGTTAAAGGAGATGCACAGTTGCTTGCCCTGTTCACACAGGTCTCAGATGCCCTGTAGAGGGCGCCATGCTGTTTGGCTCTCCTGCTGACGACAACTTGCCGTGCAAAACTCCATGGAAAGTTTATGGGCAAGTGCAAGTCTAACGGATGGCGGATGCTGTTCGTTTGCCGCTCACAGCAAAATCTGGCTCAATAAGTAAAGGGTTACTTAAAAGATCCTTCATTGCCCACTCTCTGTAATCCTTAGTCGAAATACCCATGTCCTTGGCTCAACTTTGAGTAACGTGTATCTTTAGTAACTGTTCACTTATGTACAAATTTTTTGTGCAATTTTAATTGGAATCCAAACCTCAATGAAGAATGAATTGGTCAGAATGCCTGAAAACACTTAAAGGCGAGGTCAGGGATAAATATCTAAGCAGGAGCTCAAAGTGTGAAGAATGTTTGGAGAAATGTGGAATGCAGTAACCCAGCAGTTAACTCAGTAGTATAATTTTGTAAAAGTATAAGAAATGTAACAGTATACCAATATCTCTGAAGCCAAGAAAAGGAGTCTGCCAATGAACCAAGAAAGGAGATTACAGATGGCTCGCTGTAGACGCCAAGTCTGCCAACGCCCTGCAGAGGAAGGCTGAACTATCTTGATGGTTATACTGCTATCAAATCAAAGACTGCGTATTGTTTTTATACATCATGGACTTAAGATAAAAGAGTGCAATTGCTACCTGTTAAACTACCATATAAACTTAAGTTTGCCAAGCACGTACTGCAACAGTGAAATTCACCTGCTATGATACCATGTTAGGTTGAATCCAGCTAATGCTGTGCAACTGAAAGCTTTACATTAAGTGGAACCCAGCCAAAACTGCAATACTGAGATATGTGTAGCTCACCAGCATTTGCTATCTGTGCTCCAACTGGAAACCTGGCAGTATGATAGTCACATCCTGAGTCAGTCATGTAAATTAATATCCAACAGGAGTATGCATGATGCAATCTACAGATATCTGGAACATTTCAAAGGAATAAGAATGGCAGGATTTTTTTTGATTGACAACGGAACTGGCCATTCAGAGTATGCCTTGGCTTCCTCTTTTAAGTCCTACTCCATCTGGTTTTGAAGTCAGGCAGTGGTGTCAGCCCTGTGAAAAGGGAGATATTTTAGTTTCAAGGATCTCCTAATTGTGTTATCTGAGTGTTGTCCATGCCTGTTCTGCATGCTTGTAGGAAGGCGAATGTTTGCTGGGTAGTTGGGAGAGGACATGTGAAAAGGCCACTGTGCTTATTCAAGTTTTTAAAATCCAGGTTCCTTTCCCATCCCAACTCCAGCATTGTGTTTGTGCTGGGTAAGGTTGAGGGATATCTGTGCTAAGTAATGAACAGTTTTCAAATCGGTCACACACAAGTCAGGTAGAACATCACCATGTGCAGACTAAAGTTGCTTTTATTCTGCCAGAACAAGGCACCTTAACTTCAACTTTCAAAGAGCATCTTGTATTGCATCAGTGGGACACTTTTTTTTTTCCTCTTTCATTTCCCGCACTGACCATCTTTGTGTTCTCTCTCAAACTGCCAATTTACATCAAAGTTTTGTGCTGAGAAAGTAAGTTGAGACTGGACACACTCATTCCACAGAAGATCCTTTCAAAGAGGAGACTTTCAAACCATCATTCTGGGATTAAACCCAGGTCCCAGAGACAAAAAGACGGCTGATCCACTGAGCTACCCAATGTCTCTACAATAGAGATCTGCAACTCTTACATAGAACCATAGAAAAGATACAGCACAGAAGGGGGCCATTCGGCCCATCGTGTCCGCGCCGGCTCGAAGAACAACCAGGTGCCCATTCTAATCCCACGTTCCAGCATCCGGTCCATAGCCCTGCAGCTTACGGCACTTTAGGTGCAGGTCCAGGTACTTTTTAAAAGAGTTGAGGGTCCCTGCCTCGACCACCAATTCGGGAGTGAATTCCATACACCCACCACCCTCTGGGTAAAAATGTTTTTCCTCATGTCCCCTCTAATTCTTCCACCAATCAGCTTAAATCTATGTTCTGTAGTTCTTGAACTCTCCGCTAGGGGAAACAGGTACTTCCTGTCTACTCTATCTAGGCCCCTCATAATTTTGTACACCTCAATCAAGTCTCACCTCAGCCACCTCTGCTCCAAGGAAAACAACCCAGCCTATCCAATCTCTCCTCATAGCTGCATTTTTCAAGCCCTGGCAACATCCTTGCAAATCTTCTCTGCACTCTCTCCAGAGCAATTACGTCCTTCCTGTAATGCGGTGACCAGAACTGCGCACAATACTCCAGCTGTGACCTCACCAGCGTTTTATACAGTTCCATCATTACATCCCTGCTTTTGTATTCTATACCTCTGCTAATAATGGAGAGCATTCCGTATGCCTTCTTCACAACCTTATATACCTGTACTGCCTCCTTCAGGGACCTGTGCCCGTGCACTCCAAGGTCTCTCACTTTCTCTACCCCTCTCAATATATTCCTGTTTACTGCATATTCCCTTTTACTGTTTGCCCTCCCTAAGTGCTGTTGACCGGAGGTCACCAGTTACGGTTATTGGCTTAGTACAAAGAGAAGAGTCAATTCTCTCTTAACTCTCAATTCACTTTATTCACGCCGTTAGATCATGTACATATAGCTTATACGTCTGGTTAGATACAGGCATGCAGTTTGCACCAGGTTATACAGTTTTATACCCAAACTAGGATCTAAACGCACACCCACTAGGTTTCTCTGACACTCCCTGAGTGGTCACAGAATATAAAGGATAATACCCGAAAAGGAGAGCTGACCCTGGCCAGGCGTTCCGTTCTCTCTCTCTCTCTCTCTCTCTCTCTCTCTAACTCGACGTCGTCTCTACGTCCCTGAAGTAGGTTCTTCCACTTCCGTGATGGTTGGTCTCCGGAGTCTTCGCTCTGGCTCCACGCCACAGATTCCTCATTCTTATTCCGAATCTTATCTCTTCAAGCTGTGTTGTCTCTCTCTCCCGTTGGTTTAGGCTTGCTTGCCTAGTCTATGTCTTCTCCTCATTGGCTCTGTCCCATGGACTTAGGTAGCATTACCTCATTACTCCTTTTCTAAATAAGGACTTGTGCCTTATCACTTCTCCTTTGTCTTTCACAAAACTTAGCTAATTCAAACTGGTTCCAGCCAGCTCAGGCCAGCAACTGAACTCAGGTTACTTCAGTTCAAAAGTTGCTTTTGCCTGTGTGTCAGCAGCTGGGAATCTCGGGTTACTGCAGCCCCTGGCCAACAGTGCATTACCTCACACTTTTCCGGGTTGAACTCCATTTGCCACTTTTCCGCCCACTCCACCAACCCATTGATATCTTCTTGGAGTCTACAGCTATCCTCTTCACTATCAAATATGGATAAGCAAGCTGATTGAGCAGTGGAGGTGTTTGTATTGCAAGGCAGTTTCTGACTCCATGTATGAACACTTCGTCCAAACATTACACCAATAGATAGATGGGCTTTCTTGTGCAGCCTGGAGTGGCCTGATCAATCAACCCATGAATAAAAAGCAGTTGATTTTTTTTATTTTACAAAGAATGTACAGCACAGAAACAAGCCATTTAGCCCAATAGGTCCATGCCAGTGTTTATGTGCCACATAAGCCTCCGCCCACCCTTCTTGATTTAACCCTATCAACATATCCTTCTATTCCCTTCTCCCTCGTGTATTTATCTAGCTTTCCCTTAAACTCATCTATGCTAGTTGCCTCAACTACTCCTTGTGGTAGTGAGTTCTGCATTCTAACCACTCTTTGGTTAAAGAAGTTTCTCCTGAATTCCCTATTGGATTTGTTAGTGACTATCTTATATTTATGGCCTCTAGTTCTGGTCTCCCCGCAAATGAAAACATCTTCTCTACGTTTACCCTATCAAACCCTTTGATAATCTTAAAGACATCTATCAGGTCACCCCTTGGTCTTTTTTCGAGAGAAAAGAGCTCCAGCCTGCTCAGTCTTTCCTGATAGGTATAACCTCTCATTTCTGATACCATCGTAAATCCTTTTTGCACCTTCTCCAGTGACTTTTTATTATGTGGAGACCAGAACTATTGCAGTACTCAAAGTATGGCCTAACCAAGGCTCTGTACAAGTTTAGCATAACTTCTCTGCTTTTCAATTCTATTCCTCAAAAAATGAACCCCAGTGCTTGGTTTGCTCCTTTTTATGGTCTTATTCACCTGCATCGCTACTTTTAGTGATTTGTTTTTCTGTACCACTAAATCCCTCTGCTCCTCTATCCCGTTTAGACTTTTACTATCCAAGCAGAATATGGCCTCCTTATTATGCCTACCAAAATGCACCACCACACACTTATCTATATTTAAATTCATTTGCCAATTACACGCCCATTCTGCAAGTTTATTAATGTCTTCCTATATTTTGTCGCAGTCTTCCTTAGTATTAACTATACCCCCTAATTTGGTGTCGTCTGCAAATTTCAAAAATGTACTTTCGATTCCCAAGTCCAAATCGTTTATGTACATGGTGAACAACAGTGGTCCCAGCACCAATCCTTCTGGAACACCACTTCTCACCTTTTGGCAGTTTGAGTAACTATCGTTTAACCCCTACTATGTTTTCTGTTTTGTAGCCAGCTTGCTATCCATTGTGCTACTTGTCCCCTAACTCCACATGCTCTGACCTTAGTCGTGAGTCGACTGTGTGGTACCTTTATCGAAGGCCTTTTGAAAATCTACTGCATTGCCCTTGTCTACACTTCTTGTTACTTCTTCAAAGAATTCAATAAGGTTGGCCAAGCATGATCTTCCCTTTTGAAATCCGTGCTGACTTTTTAATTATATTTTCAGTTTCTAGATGTTTCTGTATTACATCTTTGAGTATGGATTCCATTATCTTTCCTACCACCAACATTAAGCTAATTGGTCTATAGTTTATTGACTTGTTCATCTCCCTTTTCAAATATAGGAATCACGTTGGCTGTCTGCCTGTCCTCTGTCACTCTTACCTTTTCCAATGAATTTTTATATATATATATAATAGTGCCTCTGCTATCTCTTCCCTAATTACTTTCAATATGCGTGGATACAATCCATCCGGACCTGGGGTCTTATCCTCTCTCAGTTTGATTAGTTTATCAATATGTCCCCCCTTTCTATCCAAACTAATTTTAAAATTATATCTTAAGTAAAACCATCTTATTTCCCCTTCCTATTTATTTTGTTTTCCTTCCGGAACTTGTTGTTCTGGTATTGAAAATGTTACGGTGTTGCATTACACTGTCCTGTTTAATTTATCAATGATACTTATGTAACTATCCATAGATACTGGGGTGGTGCCAGAGGACTGGAGAATTGCAAATGTTACACCATTGTTCAAAAATGTTGTAAGGATAAACCCAGCAACTATAGGTCAGTCAGTTTAACCTCAGTGGTGGGGAAACTTTTAGAAACGATAATCCAGGACAGAATTAACAGTCACTTGGATGAGGGTGGATTGATTAGGGAAAGCCAGCACAGATTTGTTAACGGCAAATCATGTTTAACTAACCTGAGTTTTTTGATGAGGTAAGAGAGGGTAGAATGAGGGCAATGCAGTTGATGTGGTGTATGTGGATTTTCAAAAGGTGTTTGATCAAGTGCCGCATGGTAGGCTGATCAAGATTGCGGCCCGTGGAATAAAGGGGGCAGTTGCAACATGGAAACAGAATTGGCTAAGGGACAGGAAACAGAGAGTAGTGGTAAACGTTTGTTTTTCGTACTGGAGAGAGGTGTACAGTGATGATCCCCAGGTCATTGCTGGACCACTGCTTTTCTTGATCTCCTGATATGTATTAATGATTTGGACTTCAGTGCACAGGGCGCAATTTCAAAATTTGCAGATGACACAAAACTTGGAAGGGTAGTAAACAGTGAGGAGGATAGTGATAGACTTCAAGAGGATATAGACAGGTTGGTGGCAGATGAGCAGATACGTGGCAGAGACTGGGAAGATTGGGTTTGTTTTCCTTGGAGCAGAGGAGGCTGAGGGGGGACATGATTGAGGTGTACAAAATTATGAGGGGCACAGATAGGATGGATACTAAGGAGCTTTTTCCCTTCGTTGAGGGTTCTATAACAAGGGGACATAGATTCAAGGTAAAAGGCGGGAGGTTTAGAGGGGATTTGAGAAAGAACTTTTTCACCCAGAGGGTGGTTGGAGTCTGGAACTCACTGCCTGAAAGGGTTGTGGAGGCAGGAACCCTCACAACATTCAAGAAGCATTTGGATGAGCACTTGAAATGCCATAGCATACAAGGCTACGGACCAAATGCTGGAATATGGGATTAGACTAGACGGGGCTGATGGCCGGCGCGGACACGATGGGCCGAAGGGCCTCTATCCGTGCTGTATAACTCTGACTCTATGAAATTTAACAGAAAAATGCGAAGTGATACATTTCGGTAGGAAGAACGAGGATAGGCAATATAAATTAGGCGGCATAACTCTAAAAGGGGTACAGGAACAGAGAGATCTGGGGGTATATGTGCACAAATCGTTGAAGGTCGCAGGGCAGGTTGAGAAAGTGGTTTAAAAAAGCCATTGGGATCCTAGGCTTTAAAAATAGAGCCATAGAGTACAAAAGTAAGGAAGTCATGATGAACCTTTATAAAACACTGGTTCGGCCACAACTGGAGTATTGTGTCCCGTTCTGGACACCACACTTCAGGAAAGATGTGTAGGTTTTAGAAAGGGTACAGAAGAGATTTACTGGAATGATTCCAGGGATGAGAGACTTTAGTTGTGTGGCTAGACTGGAGAAGTTGGGGTTGTTTTCCTTGGAACAGAGACGGTTGTGAGGAGATTTAATAGGGGTATTCAAAATCATGAAGGGCCTAGACAGAGTAGACAGAGAGAAACTGTTCCCATTGGCGGAAGGGTCAAGGACCAGAGGACATAGATGATTGGCAAAAGAACCAAAGGTGACATGAGGAAAAGCTTTTTTACACAGTGAGTAGTTATGATCTGGAATGCACTGCCCAAGCGGGTGGTGGAGGCAGATTCATCATGGCCTTCAAAGGGGAAGTGGATAAGTACTTGAAAGGAAAAAATTTGCAGGCTACGGGGAAAGGGCGGGGGAGTGGGAGTGGCTGGATTGCTTTGCATAGAGCCGGCGCGGACTCAATGGGACGAATAGCCTCCTCCCGTGCTGTAACCTTTCTATGATTCTAACTAGAAACACTTGTCCTTCTGTATTTCCCAATGAATTACATTCATGTAGTTATAACATCTGTGTACTTGTTAGTTATCTAGTAGTACAGAATTGTTAACGTGGAACTACTGTTTACAACACTGAGAATCATAAATTTTGAACAGAAGGTTCAATATGTGTTATTTCTGGCCTGTGTTTTTAGTAGGGGATGGGTGTTGGTGTTACTATCAAACATTACTATCTGCCTCCAGATGAAGTCGTCTGATCCAAGTATGGAATTTCCCAAACACTCCCATTTGATCAAATCCCTGACTACAGCATTAAGTCTTCCCAGTAATTTTTAAAATCTTATTCCTCACTTTGTTTTAGTGAGCCCTATGTTAAATTTCACCTGAAAACTGCAAGCTTCTTTTAGACATTTATTTAGTGTTGTTTATATTCTTTGATTTTATATATTGTATAATTTTTGGCTATTTTTATTGACTTTGTTTGTAGAAATCATAATCCAGGGATAGGATTATTTTACCAGACTAGTTGAGTTTTATCAGGATGACCAATGTGGTTGGTCCTCATTGGGTCCTTTCTTAGTTTTAATCATGTAAAGCATCAATGACCTGCTAAAAGAAGCTCTCAGCACCTCCTGTTCTTTGCAGAATTGACAGTTCAGGATGAGTTACTCAATGGGGAGACCTTAACTCTGTTAAACTGACAGCATTAGCCTGGCCACTGGAGATTACATGTTTACTTTCGTAGACGAACTGTTATTGCTGACTCCTGGTTATTGAACTTGCATTCCCAATGTACTCATAGCACTGCTTGATGAAAAGAGTACACTGAACACACTTGTCGTGGCCAAAATTGCCAGGCAAAAGGCACTTCAGTAAAGAATTTCTTTTGGGGGGGGGCGGGGAGAAGAGAAAAAGACATAGGCCAAGCCCAGTTCAGTTCTTAAATTCTAGAACATCATGCCCCAAAACTCTGTGTGTTTTACAATGTAGATTTTTTTTCTGTTTTAGTAATGAAACAATACATTTTACAGTACCATGTATTGTCATTGCATTCTCTTATGTGCACACATCATTATGGCACCTCTCACTTGGATGAATACTTATATGAGAATTTCATCTCAGAACTGTATACAAAAAAGTAATCTGAGAATAAGTTCCAGTTCCAGTAGTTATGGGGGTAAAACTTTAGATGTATGCACAAAATTATACTCTAGATTTTAAAGGGTGTGTGTTCTTTTGTTTCCTAGAGAGCTTTGACCGATGTGGTCCTACAACATCACTGATCTCCGCTAACAAGACAACAATCTCTACATCAGGACATTGAGGCTATTTTAGAGGTATGAGGGATATATTGTCACTAAGATCATTTAGTTTACAGAGTCATGCTAATGCATTGTGCTGGCTAGGAGCCACCAGGAGCTGTGATTTGCTTCCTCCCTACAGCATGGGGAGTTAGATGCAGACAGCCATATCCTGAAGAGTGAAGTGTCTTTGTATTAATTAATAATTACTTGATTATTGTTCTATGTCTAATTTAAAATAATGCACAATACCACATTATTCATGTTTGTTCATTTATTCAGGTTTTTAAATATTTATAATAGAATATTTAAATGACCTCTTAAAAGGATTCTGCCCAAGAATATATCACTTTCCCCTGCCACACAAGAGGCACAATAGAGAAGCTGCTCACATCAAAGCAATATTTAATAATTCGCATTTCTGATTGTAAAATCCACTACTGTTGCTGTTTCATGTCTAATCATCTGTTCCAAATTTGAGAGTTGAGTGCTTACTATAGTGAAAAACAGAAAGCCAAATGGATTCTCTCTCCTTTTTATATATGTAAATGTAGCCTTGACACAGTTTGTCTTCATTTTAGAATCATCTCTACTGTTGCTTTTGGGTATGGTATGCTTAGACTGTTCTTACTGATTGGACGTTTTTCTGCCGTGTACTGGTGCAAGAACAGCATTTCTATAATAGTCTACAATGAAAGAAGTTGTCATGTAGGGGAAGCTGTATTTATGTTTGACAGTGGGTAGGGAAAATATTTAATGAGTAAACAACTTGCGTATCATTCAAGCCTGAAATATTTTCTGAATCCCACCTATAAAAGTACAGTATTCTATTATGTGTCTTACATTTTTGAGGATTTATTAGGATGTGGAAAATATTACAGGGTACTGACTCCAATGAGGACAGATGGACTTCAAAGTGACTTGTATATCCATTTGTAGGGCTGATATTCTATGGTGTGAAAGCCTTGCAGTGGTTGATTCATTCTAGAGACAAGTCTATCTTTTGCATCTCAATTGCAGGTATTGAGGGCAGCGTTTTTTATGGCTTTGTAGCAGAATTATCTGTACTTGTAAAGTCATGTCTGACCTCTTTGGTTCTGTGCTTGAGTAATACCAAAAAAGTGCTCTGTTTATCTTCTTTTGATTCAAATCATACCACTAAAGAATAAATCAGATACTAGGGGGAAAGGTTTCTTATTTGCAAACTTTAGCCCCAATCTCGAAGGTTGCTGCCTTCTGCCAGCTTCTCTTTCTCTCCTGTCCCCCCACAACCTCATCCATTTCCAAACCTTTTTTTTTCATAGAGCTCTATCGTACTCCTGTCAATGTCGCTCTATCATGATCCTTGAACTTGGTTTGCCACTTTACAGTCCTTTTGTTCTAACAGGTCTCAGCACCAACCTCCACATTAAGTACAACATCTGCACAAGCTAGAGAAACATTTTCCCAGCCTCATCCTCTCCTCCCACTAGTCATTTGTGTTTCGTGAGGTGAATTTGTGGTCATGGTACAACTTACGTAGTTCTACCACATTGAAGTAACTTGCGTGAAACTGTGCAATGACAGTAAGCTGAACAAGTGGATTTGATTTTGCACTTGAAAATGCTGTCTGTTATTTTCTAGTCTCTGTGTGACCACAGAATACTATAAAACAGAGTAGCTTTTCCAGTTCTGAGTAAGTGTCCAGATTTGGACCGCTGTAGGCACGTGTTGAAATTGCTTTGACAAAATTGAGGTCAGCAGTATTCCAAAAAAATAGCAATATGAATCCCTTTTATAGGAATGTAATGATATTTGTTTTACAAATAAAAGCCAATGGCATAACAGGCCCCACTGCACTACGCTGACTGAGGGACTCAAGGTTGAGAGAGGGCATGATCCAACCTTTAAATGCTGAGAGGAATGGATAATGTAGATGTAAACAGGTTATTATCCTTGGATAATGAATACAGAGCTAGACAACATTAACAAAGCTAAAGCAAGATTTGGAAAAAATCCTGCTGAGAGCTATTTGTGTGAATAGACCCAGCTAAAGCAGTTAATATTGTGCTGATTTAGGAAAGAGATTAAGGATTAGGAAATCTGCCTGGAACATGATGTTCCTGAGCTGTTGTGAGCATGGAATTGTGCTGCCAAGGATTTATAATGTAGCATATCTGATTAGAAAGGAAGTTTAGCTTGATGGCCCTCTTCAAAATTGACAGGGAGGGGGAAGAGAAAGTAGCTTTGCACTCTTCAGGAGCTGAACTAGATTGAGAAGGGTCCATGGTAGAACAGACTGCGTGTGATCTGTGGAAGGAGCAGACTTGATGGGATGATTCGGCCTTTTCACATTCTATGCTTTGTTCTTGTGGACACTGAACGTTCTAATCCAGATGCTATAAACCAAGTAAATTGGTCAGGTGTAGCTTTCATTTACAAAATTATCCAGCAAGAGTTTTTAGTTTCAGTTCTCACTTTCAAATAGAAATTCTGCAGAAGTGATTGCTATCAAAGGGTGAATTTATACTGCAACTTGAGCATTGCTGCAAAGCAGTATGGCTCTGGATTTGGTTCCCAACGGACTGTACAAGACCCACTGGAATAGGCAGTTGTGTACCACTTCGGTGTATGACTCCAGTGTGGTATCAAATCTAGTTTCCAAAATATTCAGTGGCTCATTAGGCCAGTTGGAAACTTTTGAAACTTATTTAAAGGTATTTGGATTGCAGATAGTCCAGCCCATGTTCTATTTGTATTTACCAGTCAGGAGCGTAAGTGTTCTCTCTTGGATTTGACCATCCCAATTGCAGTATAAACCAAGGTAATGTGGCTACAAATTGATACTGTAGCAACTGATCTGAGATCAATAGCTGCCGTGTAAGGCCCTGAGCGAAACCTAATTCATAACACTAACCTCTGAGAATATGCCCCGTCCCTACTGAAAGCAAACAGCAGCTAACCACCTTTTCTAATGAGATTTTTGACAGTCCAGGGCTGTGATGAAATACTCAGAAGAGCAGACTTATGTTTATTGGAAAATTGACTTGATAATACGAAGCAGCCTAGATTGGAATGTGGAAATTCTTGAGTAGAGCCATATGTTTTTTCTCAAAGTATCAGATTCTTTACAAATTTAACAAAGTGAATTCAGTTGGGACAAGAGGGAGAAAAAAAGCCTTGTGGGTGTTTTCTCCTCAATTCAACTGTCATTAGTGCATAATGGCAACTGCAGGCAGTGTTCTACATTACTGCAAGAGATTTTGACACAAAACATGGCACGAAATCTGACTCTTTGGGAGGGAGGGAATTGCAGCATTTGTTTTGTCCTACGTCCTGGAATAACACTGGAGTGTACTACTTAGTAAAATGGAAGCCTGTATAATATCATTTAAGATGCCTTGTCCTACATTTTGAGGTGCCATTTTTTTAATACAACTAGTGGAGTTCCCATGACATTGCTCGTGGTGAGTAGGAGGTTGCGTTGCTGCAGCGGAGGGGAGGGTGCGCAAGAGCACTTGCGTGAGCTGAGATAATGGAGAATTTGGGGGAGCTAGGTAGTAGAAATGGAGGTTGTACAATGTGGGAGCATGGGGTTTGTTGAGGCAGTGAGAAGTTCACAGGGATTGGAGAGAGCGGAGGTGTGGGGGCTTAATGTATTACAAGATTTAAAACAAAATTATTTTAAATTTTCTTCCAAACTTTGCAATTCATTTCTACAGCAGTGGCCAAAATGTAATAACTTTAGGGGGAGGCATGCCGGAGACACAGCTCCAACAGATGCAGAATATTATAGTTCGATAACTGCAACAACTTCTCTGAACTCTTAGGAACAGGAGTAGGCCATTCAGCCCCTCGAGCCTGTTCTGCCATTCAGTTAGATCATATCTGATCTGTATCTTAACTCCACCTACCCGCCTTGGTTTCATAACCCTTAATACCCTTACCTAACAAAAATCTACCAATCTCTGTTTTGAAATGTGAAATTCTTGCTTCTGAATTACATTTTCTGAATATGTTCATATTAGATAAGAAAGAAGATGCAACTTGAAAAAGTTTCACTCTTGTATTGCCCGGTCTGTGTTCTTGAGTTTTGACCTAGCAAATTTTGCTGCTCCTCCAGTCAATTGACGGCTGGTATTATTATTTGAAATTCAGCTAGGCTCAGAAAGGGGAAAGTCCAGGCCTGGAAGAGGAAGGTAGAGCGAGTGGAAGCTCAAGCCGGGTGTGGGATGCAGCATCAGACATTGAGCCCAGGAGTGGAAGGGATGGGGAACAAAGTACAAAAGTCCATTGCCTGAAATACAGATGAGAAAACTCGGGCAGTCAGCTTTACTGAATAAGAACATGACAATAGGAGCAGGCCATACGGCCCCTCGAGCCTGCTGCGCCATTCAATAAGATCATGGCTGATCTTTGACCTCAACTCCACTTTCCCACCCGATCCCCATAAACCTTGATTCCCCCTAGAGTCCAAAAATCTATTGATCTCAGCCTTGAATATACAGAACGACTAGCCCTCTGGGGTCGAGAAATCTAAAGATTCACAACACTCAAGTAACACTTTTATTGTTCATTTATTTCGGAAGTCGAAATTTTTTGGTTCACCGATACTTTCCATGTGTGATTGGTACTTTGGAAATGTGTGTGACTGACAAAAATTAGCAACTGTCTATATAATTCAAAACATTGGATCATTATAGTATCATGTAATCCTATTCTTACAAACTACTCGGGACTGGAAAAAATAGAATTAGATTTTTATATATAAAAACCCAGAGAGGAAAACAATATAATATAGTTCTGTTCTGCTGCGGCATAGTTTTAAAACATACTTTCAAGATTTTATTGGTACAATACGAAACAATATAGTTCTCTTTTGAGATTAGAGGAATTGTACATGTATTTTATACCTTAAATGTGAATAAACCCTCTTGGATAACTTTAGTGTTTAGTCTGTTTCATACTGTCTCTATCTCTCTCCTATATAATTTACACATTGATGCGCTGCTAACTGGGATAATAGAAATTTGTGCTTTTCTTAGTTTCGTGCTTGAATAGACACGTATGTACATATACACTGACTTCACTCTGATCAGGTAGTATTTTCAAAGATTAATTATGCTTGGTAAAAGTGAAAGATTCATTCTGCTTTATTTAGATTGTGCCAATGATTTTGTTTTTGTCAGTTACATATTTAAAATGCTTGCTATGGTTGGTGAAAGGAACATGCACATTGGCTACAGCTAGCCAGCTATATTTCACAACTGTATTGAAAGAGTGATAACCATTAAAAAGGAAGGAACTCACGCAATCATAATTTTCCAAACATAATTGCCTTATGTTCTGGTGGATGCATGCTGAAGTCAAGGGTTGCATTTCTCTTTATATTAAATATATTTCTCATGGGCATCATTGGTCCAGAATGGAACATTTGCTCTAAACCATGCATCTCATGTTGTGATAACATTGTGGACATTTTACCCCGTTTTGATTGGTTCGAAAATCTCAATGAGAAAAGAAACCTTTGGCCAAATTATTTTTTGCGCTGGCAGTAATGTTGTAAAGACTGTAAACCTGTTGAAAGTAACAGGCCATTGCACATTTGCTATGTTCAGCAATTGTGGACATATTCTAGTCCTGAGTTCACAGCAGTGCAGGCAAGAGAACAGCTATTCAAAATACAGCTTTAAAGAGAAAAGCTTTTTTTTAAAACTCCATTAAATATCTATGTAAAAGTGGATGTTTGTATTTGTCCAGCGAACACCACTGAACGTCTTTGCTCCATATTCCAACATGCTGGCAGTTTCCAAATCGTCCTAAAGCTATCCTTCTGCATATATCTTCATTTATCTCTTTTGAGAAAAAGAAGAAAGGATGATTAAAAGGTTGATCAAGCACCTAGCTGTATCTCTTTGATGGCCTAATGGGTAATTCACTGCCTTGAAAAGTCCCAGGTTTGATTCCTGCTCCATTCTGAGTTGGTTGATCTCAGCTGGACTAGTAGTTGGCGTTCTAAGTTTGGTTTTGGTGCCCCCGGTCAGGGGGAGGAGATTCGGTCAGGATTCCGGTCTGTGATCACTATCTATTAATTGTTGTGGGATAAATGTGTCTGGATTTTGGGTGGGCTTAGGATTGGGCTCAGCTGCCTAAAGTCTGTCTGGTCTCTTACAGAATGGCACTAGTTTTGTTACTAATGCCTGAGGACAGGACCTTTACAAGAGGGAAGAAAAGCTGCATTGAATGTTAGGCATATCACTTAACTTTCAGATGGAAAATTGTACAGTAAACAGAAGATGTTTTTTTAAAAAAAATACATGGCATGAAATAATGGCTATTCTGCAAAAATGCCATGAAGCTTCATTTAAACAAATATTTACTAAATTATTCGATGAAAAAGATCCTAATTATGTAGCAGAGAAGAAAAGTGAAAACAAATACACATTTGACTTGAGTGAACAATTCAGCTCACTTCCAGGTGCTATTTAACACAAAACAGCTTAGAGCGGTTTCAATCTGCAGTAATATCAGCTGATTGCAATTTAAGTGCAGTGGTTACAGTATGTGCCCTTTGGAGATGAAGCAATAAAAAGACAGCATTGAATAAAATAGCCGTATGACTAAATTGTCTAATAGTTTAACTATTTGAAATGTATAGTTTTGACTCTGGAGAGTCTGAGGAGATCTAATTATACAAATAAGAATGTATCTCTCGGATCCCCAAATGGTTTGAAATACAGGAGAACAGGAAGGAAAATTATAAGTGTAAGCATATGCAATTTATGAGTATCAAACTATGTCCATATTGGGTGGCTTGTTAACCGATCATGTCTTTTTGCTAGCCCATCTCGAAGGCAGGGTCAGAGTTAAATTATGATGACCATTATGAATCATTGTGATTATTTTGGTACTCACTCAATTCCCAGGTCTGATCAAATGTCCGGCAGTTGAAACTAAGTAACTCATGATTCTCTTTTATACACAGAAAGGTACTGAATGACCAGGATGTACCTCGTGGCCGTGTACAAGAGGAGATCCGTTAATCTCCCAATGCAAACAAACCTTTTCTGTCAAACAAAAAAAATAGAAATGGCAGGGTCAGTGTTCAAGCATATAATGACCATTATGAAATATTGTCTTTTTTAGTTCCTTATTTTAGAAATCTATGAGGTACTCGCTGTTTTGCCAGATCTGATGGTTGGGTGGGGGGGGAACAGGAGTTTGCACAAAGTTGTGTTCCATTGAAGATCATGTTCCAAGAATGGGTTTCAGATCCTGTGGCAATTCTAGTTTGTGCTTGGGCAGGCATTCAAGGTAGGTTATGAATATTAACTTTTCAAGGGCTAAACAACTGGAAGTCGACTCTGATCAGTTATTCCGCTTGGTACAGATCGGCTTTGAACTTTGCATGAGGTCAGTACTAAAACTTGAACTGATTTGGCTATCTAAATTGACCCATCTAATCAAGTGGCATGTTACATTAAGAAAGATCATACCTATCCCATTAAGAAAAATGGTACGACAGAAGTGCAATGGGGCACTCAGCTTTGTTGTCGAAGCTTGCTCATCTTTCTCTCTGGATTTCTGTTGTCAATTGGAATGGAGTAATGAGAAGATAAATATTTGATTTAAATATTTAATTTTGTGCATTGGAATTTGCCCACCAGCAACACATTGAAAAATGGTGAGGTTCCCCGCTTCCAGCAGAAACTCGAGGGGTGGGAGGGGGCGATGGAAGTGAAGTGACGTAATGTTTACACCAGCTCGAAACTATAAAGGACAGTGAGAGCTTTCTAATACATCTTTAATGCCTCCATTGGGCTTAACTTGGTTTAGTACCATCTTTTGCTACTATTCCATGTATTGGAAGTTGAAAAGTCAAGATAGGGGAAGGTGGAGAGGAAAAGAAGAGAACTCTGCTCATTTCCTTGGTGTGCCAAAAGTAAACATTATTCATAAAAGACGAACCTGTCTTCTGGAAGCTAATTGCATTGTACAGTCTGCAGCAACATCCGGTATCGTAAGCTAAATCTCCCTCGAATTGAGTGAGGATTCACAGATCTGCATTTGGAGATGCTGACTAACTTAACCTGCAACTGGTAAGTCCTTAAACTGCTGCAGGGCCAATAGTTGGAAGTGGCCTTGTTTCGTAACTACAATGAATTCAAGCTGGTGTTTAAGGAACATTTTATGAAGAAAGTAACAATACAACCAACAGAAGTCCAATAATAATTGGTCGAGGAGGAAGGGATTAATTCAAATGCCATTCCATTCTCTAGAACAAAATCTTGTGTCCTGCTGTTTTAAATGTAAATGCCTGTTTTTTGGTAATAATTGCAAAGCCTGGCTGGGGAGGGGAGAGATATTTTAATAAACAACAAATAGCTTTTTATCATATATGCTGATTCTTTTCCAAGATGGCCTTGTTGATCATCCATTCATGTCATTAATGCATTTAAAATGTCACCTTTTTAAAAAAAAAAATTTTGATATTTGAAGCTTTTTTTTAAAAAAAAAATTCTCATCTGCATCTGAATTTTTTTTTTAAAAAACAAGTTGATCCTGCTAGATCAGCATGCATCTGTAAACAGTGTATTTGTAAAGTGAACTTGACCCTTTTTTTTGAAAGAATTTTTTTATTCGGATGGACATCTGCCAACCAACCATCTGAGCCCTTGGATAAACAAAACCATTGCAAGCTCTTCCTGTCTGTCTTGTCTGATGTTACCAGCCAAGTATTGACTAACCAGAAACTTATTTTAAGTCTTTCCATGGTGTTTTGTTAATGTTAACAGGAAGGATCTTTTTGGCTACCTATGTGCATTAGTGTAAAGCACCAAATATAGAAATACATTTTTGACATTCTGTAAAACCCTTGGGTCTTGGCACCATACTGTACAATATTAGTGTATGAAGGAATTACATAGAATTTGCAGCATAGAAACTATGCTAGTGTTTATGCTCCACATGAGTGTCAATAGTTAACATGTTCATCTGAATTCCTCTCAGCCATTTTAGCCACAGCATTTACCCATGTGATATAAATGGGTTATTGCCTCCATTAAAGTGGCAATTTCAGATGAGTTTGTTAAGTATTGACGCTTGTGTGGTGCATTAACACTAGCACAGTTTCTGTCCTATAAATTCTATGTAATTCTCCCACAGTGTAATTTTAAGGCCTAAAGAATGCCAGAATCAGATTATTACAAACAATTTTTCTGTTCAAATGTTTTTTAAAATTATTTTTAACAAGCCACGTTTCTTCAAGCTTCAATATCCTCAATGTCAGGTGTAGTGATTTTTTTTTTGAATTTTGTGAAGGATGATTAAAGGGAATGGAAGATTTTTTAATGTTGGGCACCCATTGTCAATATTGAACACTCCTAGATTACGATCAACTGCACAGTAAAGCTCCCTGTACTCTGCTCAACAACGTACCTAAGTCCCAACCAGTGACAGTTTTCTTTTTCGGACACCATCGACTCTGTGGTCTCTTTGAATGAGATTGTCGGTGAATGCTGCATTAGGCAGTTTTGTGCTATGAGATCATGCCTGCTAGGAGCAGGGTTGTCTCTCTTCATTTGCGCAAGACTGTTATCGTTCAAATAATAATCAACCGTCTGTTTGTAGTACTGTGCTATGGTACCTTATTGGAATTATCTCTTCCCTATCTCTGAAGAAAATTCCAATTTTTAAAACTCAAATATTGAAATTAATGAAATTGCGATTCATTGTATTGTAATGTTGGATGGAAAATAAGTGCAAGAATTTTTTTAAATTTATGCTTAAATATAAAGATTCTTAAGCAGTAATGCATGGTACAGTAAATAACCTTTTATTGTCCTCGCCACAAGCAGGATTATATATTTTTTGATTCCTTTCAGCTGTTCTGGTGTTTCATTCTCGGCCTGACATTTGCAGCGCACCAACTTCTACAAGCAAATGCAATGCTTGTGATGTATTTGTTATATTTAATGTTAGATGTTTGGCAGGTCAAATATAACAAATACATCACGTGTTCTACAAGAGTTCTATAACTATTTTAGAAAGCAGGGATCCATTAAACTAGAATCTTGGTTATTAATCCCAGCCCTGCCCTATATCCATTTGTATTGAACCCAGTCCTCCTGTATGAATCTCATGAGATTGCTTTTAGAGTAAAACCATCTGAACTGGAGGTGCTTTGTTTGCTTTTTTTCTCTATTCCCAGAGTCCATGTACTGATGCTTAATCTTTCTGACTGCTCCCCCACTATTACTCAAGTTCCTACTCTCGTTCCTCCTCTTCCCCCCGCTCCCCTGCTGGTAATAGACAGGACTGGGGCACCTCTCTCTTCCATGTTACTGATGGCAATGATCCCAGCTGCCGTATACGGTAGGTAGGAATTTAATGTTTTTTTTCCTCTCCAGTACAAGTGAAAGACTGTTGTTGATGGCTTAAGTAAAAAGCCCATGTGCACACTTGTAATCAGAGCCATTCTTGAGGTATCAGCTTTTTAGGGCTGTCAAATTTTTGAAGTAATTGGTCAGCTTTTGCTCGTTTTCTAGGTTCATATGTATGCAGAATTTATAGCTAGGGCCATCTTGCGTCCATCCAGTTACCTGCTTGAAGCACGTGCTGATAGCTGTACTCGTAGTATGCAGAATTTAGCTCTGACAAAGGGCCTATACCTGAAGCATTACCCATCTTTACTCTTTACAGATGTGCACAGACTAATGTATTTCAAGCACTTTCTGTTTTCATACCTTGAAACTGGACCCAGAAGTCTGCATTCATGAGTTTGTACATTCAAACAATAGCTGCAGACTTGCTTCCATGAGCCACAGCACTGGAATTACCAAATGATTCCTGCAGCGTAGCTCATAGAAGCAAGCCCGTAGCTATTGTAGGTCACAACTGCACTACTGGAATTGTCAAATGAATATCCTATGCTCCCCTTCAAGGCCCCAAGGAAAAGTTCTGTAATGTCAAGTTGATTAAAATGTCAAAAGAATTATCTGCAGCACTCTTTAGAACAACTAAGAAAAACTTGTGCTGATTAATTTACTTAAATTCTGCCTGCCAATTTGAACATTTCTTTATATTTCTTAAACAAAGTTTCTGGAAAGAAGCCAACTCTTAATTGCTGCTCCAGAAACACTTGCCAGAGGAACTACTTCACCTCCTCTTTGCCCCCTCCCCACTATTTTCCCTGAAAACCATCTGGGCTCCATTGTTGATTTTAAACTTCAAACTTGATGCAATTGCAGCGGATATATTTGGAAGGTGAAAGCAAACAGGAACTGGTGCAGCAGAAGGATAAAAGTTCTCCATTACAATTCCTCATATGCTTAATCCCAAACTCGGCCAACTTTTGAAGGGAAGGAAAATCTGGATGGAAGTCTATTTGTACTGCTGTTGTGCACTCCTTGGTAGCTTATTCAGCAGTAGTAGAAGCCTGGGAATAGATTAGCTGCACACCCCCTAGGTTGGGAGCAGTGCACGGCTAAGGACTAAATGCAGTGCACAGGTGCGTGGCATAGGGAACCCAAGAAATTGGGAGAAAATTAATGTGCAAATTGGGACAATAAACTTTTTTAAAAGTACGTTTATTTCTTAACAAATGTTGTGGCATGAAGTCTTGTAAGTGGAACGTAGTTGACTTGGTGAGATCTGGAAGGGCTACTTTGTAAATTCCATACCAGTAATCTCCTTTAGTAAATGCCACAAACTCCATATCCTCACCACCGACTCCATCCCGCTCCCCATTCATTGTGTTGGGCTGAACCAGACTGTTCGCAACCTCAGCATCATGTTCAAATTTGGGCAGAGCTTCTGACCCCTTATCTCCATGATAAAGATTACTTACTTTCACCTCTAACACCAGATACCTCTGCCCTTTCTTCCACCCATCTGTCATTAAAACCCTCATTACTTTTGTCACATCCAGAATTGATGACTCCAATGCTATTCCATCTGGTCTCCCATCCTCCACCCTCCATAAACTTCAGCTCATCAAAAATCTGGCTGCCCATATTTTTTTTTATTATTCGTTCATGGGATGTGGGCGTCGCTGGCGAGGCCGGCATTTATTGCACATCCCTAGTTGCCCTTGAGAAGGTGGTGGTGAGCCGCCTTGAACCTCTGAAGTCCGTGTGGTGAAGGTTCTCCCACAGTGCTGTTAGGAAGGGAATTCCAGGATTTTGACCCAGCGACGATGAAGGAACGGTGATATATTTCCAAGTCGGGATGGTGTGTGACTTGGAGGGGAACGTGCAGGTGGTGTTCCCATGTGCCTGCTGCTCTTGTCCTTCTAGGTGGTAGAGGTCGCGGGTTTGGGAGGTGCTGTCGAAGAAGCCTTGGCGAGTTGCTGCAGTGCATCCTGTGGATGGTACACACTGCAGCCACAGTGCGCCGGTGGTGAAGGGAGTGAATGTTTAGGGTGGTGGATGGGGTGCCAATCAAGTGAGCTGCTTTGTCCTGGATGGTGTCGAGCTTCTTGAGTGTTGTTGGAGCAGCACTCATCCTGACTTGTGCCTTGTAGATGGTGGAAAGGCTTTGGGGAGTCAGGAGGTGAGTCACTCACCGCAGAATACCCAGCCTCTGACCTGCTCTTGTAGCCACAGTATTTATATGGCTGGTCCAGTTAAGTTTCTGGTCAATGGTGATCCCCAGGATGTTGATGGTGGGGGATTCGGCGATGGTAATGTCGTTGAATGTCATGGGGAGGTGGTCATTGCCTGGCACTTGTCTGGCGCGAATCCTGTCATGCACCAAGTCCTGCTTGCTTATTACCTCTGTCTGAACTAAAGCCTCCAAACTTTTAATTTTCATCCTGGTGTTAAAATCCCTGTAACCTCCTCCAGGCCTACAACCCTTGCTCTTCCCCAACCCCCAACTCTCTCTGCTCCTATGTCCACAGCTTCTTGAGCACCTCTCACTTCCACCAACCATTGGCAGCCATGCCTTCAGCCGGCAAGCCTTCAAGCTCTGGAATTACCTCTCTTAAAATCATCTGCCTCTTGACCTCTCCTCCACTGCCTGGAGACAAATAACCAATCAATACCACCAACTATAGCATCTTTAACATAAAAAAAAATCATAAGCTGCTTCAAGGAAATGCACAAAATAATGAATACTGAGCCAAAGGAGAGATTAGAATGGGTGACTAAAAGCTTGATCAAACCATAGAACCATAGAAAAGATACAGCACAGAAGGGGGCCATTCGGCCTATCGTGTCCGCGCCGGCTCGAAGAACAACCAGGTGCCCATTCTAACCCCACCTTCCAGCACCCGGTCCATAGCCCTGCAGTTTACAGTACTTTAGGTGCAGGTCCAGGTACTTTTTAAAAGAGTTGAGGGTCCCTGCCTCTACCACCAATTAGGGAGTGAATTCCATACACCCACCACCCTCTGGGTAAAAAAGTTTTTCCTCATGTCCCCTCTAATCCTTCCACCAATCAGCTTAAATCTGTGTCCTGTAGTTCTTGAACTCTCCACTAGGGGAAACAGGTACTTCCTGTCGACTCTATCTGGGCCCCTCATAATTTTGTAAACCTCATTCAAGTCTCCCCTCAGCCTCCTCTGCTCCAAGGAAAACAACCCCAGCCTATCCAATCTCTCCTCGTACCTGCAATTTTCAAGCCCTGGCAACATTCTTGTAAATTTTCTCTGCACTCTCTCCAGAGCAATTACGTCCTTCCTGTAATGTGGTGACCAGAACTGCGCAAAATACGCCAGCTGTGGCCTTACCAGCATTTTATACAGTTCCATCATTACATCCCTGCATTTGTATTCTATACCCCGGCTAATAACGGAGAGCATTCCGTATGCCTTCTTCACAACCTTAACTACCTGTACTGCCACCTTCAGGGACCTGTGCACATGCACTCCAAGGTCTCTCACTTCCTCTACCCCTCCCAATATATTCCTGTTTACTACGTATTCCCTTTTACTGTTTGCCCTCCCTAAGTGCATTACCCCACACTTCTTCGGGTTGAACTCCATTTGCCACTTTTCTGCCCATTCCACCAACCCATTGGAGTCTACAGCTATCCTCTTCACTATCAACTACACAGCCAATTTTTGTGTCGTCTGCAAATTTGCCAATCATGCCCCCGTCATTCAACTCCAAATCATTAATATATACCACAAACAGCAAGGGACCCAAAGATATCCATCGACTTTTACCCTTTGTTTCCTGTTACTGAGCCAATTTTGGATCCAATTCGCCACATTTCTCTCTATCCCATGGGCTTTTACCTTTCTGACCAGTCTGCCATGTGGGACCTTGTCAAATGCCTTGCTAAAATCCATGTAGACAACATCCACTGCACTCATCAATCCCTCCTGTCACTTCCTCAAAGAATTCAATCAGATTTGTAAAGCATGACCTTCCCTGAACAAATCCATGCTGACTATCCCTGATTAAACCATTCCTTTCCAAGTGATAGAATCAA
The DNA here is from genome assembly GCF_035084215.1 of Heptranchias perlo. Taxonomy (NCBI): domain Eukaryota; kingdom Metazoa; phylum Chordata; class Chondrichthyes; order Hexanchiformes; family Hexanchidae; genus Heptranchias; species Heptranchias perlo. The sequence goes on along the minus strand of NC_090348.1, from coordinate 31,409,071 downwards.
TGCTGAGAGATAGGATAAACTAATAGTTTGCCCACCACTGAGGTAAGACTGACCGGCCTATAATTGTTCAGCCTTTCCCTCGTACCCTTTATAAACAATGGTACTACGTTTGCAGTCTTCCAGTCCTCCGGTACCTCCCCTGTATTTAGTGAGGATTGGAAAATGATCCTCAGAGCATCTGCTATTTCCTCCCTGGCTTCCTTCAATAGCCTAGGAAACAATCCATCCGGCCCTGGTGACTTATCAACTTTCAAGAATTCCAGTCCCTCTAGTACGTCCCCTCTCGTTATGTTTACCTTATCCAATATTTCTCACCTCTCCTTTTTAACTACTACGTCCGGATCATCCCTTTCCTTTGTAAATACAGAGACAAAATATTCATTTAAAACCCTACCCACATCCTCTGCTTCTACACACAAGTTACCCTTATCATCCCTGATAGGTCCCACTTTTTCCTTAGCTATCCTCTTGTTCTTAATGTACTGATAAAACATCTTAGGGTTTTCTTTAATCCTACTAGCTAATATTTTTTCATGCCCTCTCTTTGCTTTCCTTATTTCCTTTTTTGCGTCATCCCTGTACTTTCTATACTCCTCTAGGCTTTCTGCAGTATTTAGTTTTCTGTGTCAGTCATAAGCTTTCTTTTTCTGCTTTATCTTGCTCCGTATACTTCTAGACAACCAGGTGGCTGTAAATTTGGCCGTGCCACCCTTTTTCTTTGAGGGGAGGTGTCTGCATTGTACCCATAGAATTTCACTTCTTAGTTCCTCTCAGTGGTTTGTCACTGATTTCTCCTCAAGTAGTTGTGTCCAGTCTACTTCTGCCAAATCACCTCTTAGTTCTGTAAAATTTGCCTTCCCCCAATTTAAAGCGTTTACTCCTGATTTAACTCTGTCCTTTTCCATAATAATGCTGAAACTAACTGAATTGTGGTCACTATCCCCAATATGGTCACCCACTGTCACTTCACCCACTTGCCCATCTTAATTTCCCAGGACTAAATCTGGAATTGCATCCCCTCTTGTTGGGCTTGTCACGTACTGGCTAAAAAAGTTCTCCTGGACACCGATCAAGAATTTTGCGCCCTCTGTGCCTGTCACACTGTTTGAATCCCAGTTGATGTTAGGGTAGTTGAAGTCCCCTACTAGTATTGCCCTCTTATTTTTACACTCAGAAATTTGCCTACATATTTGTTCTTCTATCTCCCTTTCGCTATTCGGGGGTCTATAGTACACTCCTAGTAGTGTGACTGCCCCTTTTTAAAAAATTTCTTGGCTCAACCCATATGGCCTCGATTGATGATCCATTTAGCATATCATCCCTTCTCACAACTGTAATTGTTTCTTTAACCAATTATGCTACCCCCCCCACCCCCCCACCGTCCTTTTTTATCACCCACTCTATCCTGCCTGAAAGCTCTATATCCAGGGATATTGAGCTGCCAATTATCCCCCTCTTTAAGCCAGGTTTCCGTTATAGCAGTGATATCATGCTGCCATGTATCTATCTTTGCCCTTAGCTCATCTGCTTTGTTTGTACTACTCCTTTCATTGAAGTATATACCTTTTTAACCCCGTCAAATTCCACTGCTGAACACTATTTAACCTTTTGCTGCTTCTTTCAAAGACCTGATCTTTTTAAGATCTTAAAGATGCTATTTAGTTGATGTTTGGTTATTTGTCTCCAGGCAGCACAACACCCTGATGTTAAAAAGTTCAAACCTCTCTCTAACCCAAGTTAGGAAACATTAAAAAATGACGAGAAAGAACCAACTAGTCACTCGGCCTGTCCCATCTGGCCATGGTGTAGCTTGCATATTAATGCCATTAACCCACTTCTCCAGTCATACAATCACCTGGGAGAGGCAAAAAATGGGAAAATACTGTGGGGCAATTGAGGAAAAAGCACTGATGAAATTCCTCTCTGTCCCCCGAGGGCAATCAACCAAGCTCCAAGCGAATGCAATATCTGATTTCACCTAGTCACAGCCTATTCCATCCACCTTCTGTAATTCAATGTCTTCCAATCATGGCAATTCGGCCAACTCCCTTTTTTGAAGGCTTGTAACAAACCCACCCTAATCCTTCCTTTCATTATTTTGTGCATTTCTTTAAAGCAGCTTATGATGTTTTTTGTGTGTTAAAGATGCTGTAGTTGGTGGTATTGATTGGTTATTTGTCTCCAGGCAGTGGAGGAAAGGTCAAGAGGCAGATAAGTTTTTAGAGAGGAAATTCCAGAGTTTGTAGTCTTGCCGGCTGAAGGCATGACTGCCAATGGTTGGAAGAAGTGAAAGGTGCTCAAGAAGCTGGGGTCATAGGAGCAGAGAGTTGTTGGGTGGGTGGGGGGGGGGGGGGCATGATGTGGGGAAGGGTTGTAGGTCTGGAGGAGGTTAGAGATTTAAACACAGGGATGAAAATTAAAAGTTTGGAGGCTTTAGTTCCGACAGAGGTAATAAGTAAGCAGGACTTGGTGCATGACAGGATATGGGCAGCCAGATTTTGGTTGATGAACCTCTGCAAAAAGAAGTGCTTCCTGGCATCTATCCAAACTCCCTAGTCTTCCTTTCCCTATCTAGATCAAATAACCTATCCATCCAAACAGAATCTATTCCCATTTAAAGATCTCAAAGTATACATTTCTTCAGTGAAAAAATCCCCAGTTCCCTGAGCTTGTTCAGATAAGTAGAAACTCTTAAGATCATGACCTTCTCAAGGGCCTCAATATCCTTTGGCATGTGGAAGGACCAAAACTGGGTACAGTATTCTGGATGCAGTGATACCAAAGCCCTGTACAGGGTGAGTGCTGAATTTTGAGTTTTGTGTTTAACTGTCCTGGCTATATGTCCCAACAACCTAAGTTTGGAAGGACAAGATCTGTAATTATACTGCTGAGGTTTTTTCATTGTGCAAGTGGATATAGAATGACAATTAAACAAGCCTCCAGTACATTCAATAAAATCCTAGTGACAACAGGTCACTGACACAGCGTCTAAAAATTTCTTTCCTGTGTTGAAGTATGTGTTGACGTTCCAGAAGAACATAGAATCTTGCATAGGTGGAAATACATCCTGCATTTGCCTTAAATTTGTTTTGTGCGTACTGGGAGAAGTAGCTTACCTGAAGATTTGTGTGTGGAAGACTGGATGTCTCCACTCTTCTAATGTGGTGCATTCACACATGTACAAAGTCTTAACTGTCCTGAAGATTGTGTGTGTGTCTACTTCTACCTAATGACAAAGGGATGCTTGGAAGAGAAAAGGAATCAACTTCATAGGAAATAAGTATAAAAATTGCTGAAATCTCTTAAAGGAGGCAGGAAGATTTTGCAGTTTTTTTTTCCTTCTGGTCATTAACAATTTCAGGCCTCCTCCTCCAGTGAAATATTTAAAAGTTACGGAATCTGCAGAAGTGGAGTAATGACTATTGCCATGTACACTGCTGAGATGGCAATGTGGTAAAATAAGCTCTTGTTTCAGTAATAAATGATTATTTCAGTAATAAATTAACCATAGAAGTTGTGGGAAGTCTTGTTCCCTTACTTGCTCAAGCACTTTGAGGAAGTGTTTTAGTAAATGGTTATGCAACGGTGTGGGGAGTGGGGGAGGGTGTGGAGACACAGAAATTTTAACTGTTTCATCAAAAGCTTTGAGAAATCCTCCTGATTTAAATTTGTGTGTGTAAAAATGCGACTGACCTCTATTTCAGTTATAACAAGGAACCTGTTTTGATCCTGTAGTTGTTTAATGTCTCCAGATAAGTGATTAATCAAAAATTTTATAAGATTGCATTTGTTCCATTTCTGGAGCAGTATAGGGCAAAACATCCAAAATGTTCAAATTAGTTTTTCAGATTTCTTTTGATACTGTAATGTCATGCAAAATGAAACCATTTACAAGTTTGTGAATAAGTCCCTTTTAATCTGTGTCCCTTCTCACAGCTGTTTTACCAGCCTTTTTATACAGACTCTTAAAATTGTGCTTTTTCAGCCCCATATGTAGTTATAGAAAATGTACATTTGCATTCTCCAGTACCTTGACTCATGAGCTCTTGTGGCCCAGTCTGCAGTGGAATTGTGGGATATGTATTGGCACTCTTCCATGAAGTCTAATAAATTCTTTTATGGAAAGTTGAATAATTTAAAAATTGCTTATTATTCCCCACTGTTCTAGTTTACAGAGCAACTGTAATTCCCTCCCTTTACCCTATTTCACACTGGCACTCTCTCCCTCCTTTCATGCAGGCACTGTTTACCTACTTTTCTTCCTCTCTTTCCACCTCCCGGTCAATTCAGAGTCCGTTTTGTCCTGCTTCAAATTCATCCACTACTGCCACTCTTACCTAATGCTGCATGGGCAGATCAAATGCTGCTGCAGCATGCTGTGGACGGGAACTCTTCATCGCTTGAAAATATTGAGATCAGAATTTCCTGCCCAATGCAGCAGCATCAGACAGGAATGGCGAGGGACAAATCAGGGCAGAGCAATGCGATTTTTCATGGATTCCATGATCAGATACAGCCCAGGTTTGCCATTGGTCTTGCTGGTGGGAAGCAGCAGTTCATGCATGTGTATTAAGTATGCTTACACTAAGCAGTGACTTCCCCAACTTCACGGCAGTAGGAGCAGGTAATGATAATGACGTTTCCTGCTGATGCTGTTGTTGAAATGAAGCTGCTATTCCTTATTTCAGCCCTGTGCCCCTGTACCCCGTTCTCCATTCTTCTGATTCTGGCCTCCTTTGCATCCCCGATTTTCAGCTGTAGGACCTTCAGCCATTTTTGCACCCACACTTGTCCGAGTGTAGACCATCTACTTGGGCTCCTCTGCCTTGTTGCATCTTTCTCCTCCTTCAAAAGCCTCCTCAAAACACCACCTCTTTATTTCAGTCAGCTTCCTCAATCTGTTTTCCCCATTTCTAGTCTCTGATGTTTGTGAAGGGCATTGGGACATTTTATTTAGTTAAAAGTATTATATAAAGTTGAGTTGTGTTACACAGCATTAAATACTTCTGCAAATTGTTCTTGTGAAATACGCTGACAAATTCATAAATAAGTGTCTGTGGTATCCCCAGAAACCTCTTTCATCAACATCGGAGTTCCTGAAATCTGTTTGTTTGGAATCTAGCGTTTCTATATTGTGACAGGGAATAATAAATCCAAATGCTTCACCGTATGCGGAGTTAATAGTGTCAATTTTTCTTTCTTCCATTTGCTAGACACATTGCAAATTTTTATAGGGCGTGCAATCTTATCATTTTACCGATAAAATCCAATGCATAAGTCTCAAAACAGGTAACATATGATCAGTAAACTTGGGATGTAATGTACACACTAGTATGCATGAGTTGTCACACTCCCCACTCTTACAACAGGTAACATTTACTTCTGGCTGATGCATACATTTCATTCTATTTACACTCAAAAGAAGATAGTTCTCATAATGAAAGGGAGGTTCCACTTATACTACACATTTATCTTGCATACCTATCCCCTGACAAAGCAAAGCACTATTAATAATATTGATCATTCTTCATAATATCCCCTGTTGAATTGTTTGCCCTTGTCTTTTAGAGGCTAAGTTGGCTGAGTGGATTATGTGAGCGGTGCTCCAGAACTGGGCTATTCTCAGCTGATGAAAGAAATGCTTTTTGTACTGAGACAGAGGGAGTAAGATTCTTCCCCAAAGTGATGTGCTTTACCTTTAGGAGACACATTGATGTTTCTGCTGTGAATTGGAGCAAGTTTAGATTGAGGGCGATGGAAGTGAAAGCCAGAAGGAAATGATTTCATCCGCTTTGGTGACCATTCGAAATGGGTATGTGCGGTGACATCAGTGAATAATCTGTCCTGTTTCTATACACACAAAGAGCAGTACCTCACTTCCATACAGCACTGCATCTTGCAAAGCAGCTCAGAATTGGGCAACTCACAATAACTGAATTGTGCTCAAGTGATAAGGAATTTGAAATTCTTACTTTGCAATTGAGGATTAGTTGCTCAATAATTTGAGCTATCATTCTGCTGTTAAATTCTAGAAGCACCTGACTTAACTGAAATTCCTGCTTTAAGATATTATATTGCCTCCCCCCTCCCACCCCCCACCCATAAAGCACAGCTGTACACCTCTTCAATTTTCACTGATCAATTTTAAACGACACAAGCAGCAACCTCCACCCAAAACTTGTAGCACATCTGTTTCCAATGATAGAAATCAGCATGTAACTTGAAACTCCCTGAACTGAAGAGGATAAAATATGCTCCAGTAATATTTCAGAACTTAATAAATCCTACAGAAAACATGTCTGCTCTTCAGTATTTGACTAAAGCCAATTCTCTTGTTGCGAAGGTTGATGTTTTGTAAGGTATTTAGAGGTGCTGTGAGGCACGTATGTTGTCTTTTATCATTGTTTGCTGGGGCAATGTGAAGCGACGCCTTTCGTTAGATGTAAAAGTGAAGTTTTATTTTGTTTTCCCTTGCCGATCTGTTGTATGTTTATATTATTTTACAGTTCATTTAATTGGGCTACATAAATTAGGGATGAATCATAGTCAGTGCTTAATTTTTTTCAATGCAGTTGCTCTGCTTCCTAGAGATCTGATAGCATTCCTAAGGTGTTTCATAATGAATCAGTTTGGTACTTTTCTGAGGATAAATTCCAGTTACATCCCGTAAATTTTCCTGTTAGTAAGTAGCCTTCAATTTTGTTTCAAGTGGCTCTCAAAGCACTTGCTGCAGATTTTGCCCAGGTTAGTGAACTTTGGAAAACAGAACAACTCTGAAATTGGCTAAAATTCAGTGGCTGAGCTGCAGCAATAAGGCAATGGTTTGATACCAAACTGGCCACGGTCAGAAGCAACAAAATCAGCATCTGGCGACTGCATCTCCAAACTGATTTTAGTTCTAACTGGCACAATGTCACTGCATAACACAATCTTGGGTAATCCTCCTACAAATACAAATTTTAAAAAAATTTCATGGAGCCAGTAAAATTGGCCTGAAGTTGTTTGGTGAATTCAGGCTGAACCAGGAAGTGTGAGTTAGAATAGTGAATTCAATGTCAAATCAAGTCCTGAAGGACATAACTGCTAGACTGGGCCTGCGGCAGGTGGTGAGCGAACCAACACGAGGGAAAAACTTACTTGACCTCGTCCTCACCAATCTACCTGTCGCAAATGCATCTGTCCACGACAGTATTGGTAGGAGTGACCACCGCACAGTCCTCGTGGAGATGAAGTCCCGTCTTCGCACTGAGGACACCATCCAATGTGCTGTGTGGCACTACCACCGTGCTAAATGGGATAGATTCACAACAGATCTAGCAGCTCAAAACTGGGCATCCATGAGGCGCTGTGGTCCATCAGCAGCAGCAGAATTGTATTCCACCACAATCTGTAACCTCATGGCCCGGCATATTCCTCACTCTACCATTACCAACAAGCCAGGGGATCAACCCTGGTTCAATGAGGAGTGTAGAAGAGCATGCCAGGAGCAGCACCAGGAGTACCTAAAAATGAGGTGCCAACCTGGTGAAGCTACAACTCAGTACTACATGCATGCTAAACAGCGGAAGCAACATGCTATAGACAGAGCTAAGCGATTCCACAACCAACGGATCAGATCAAAGCTCTGCAGTCCTGCCACATCCAGTCGTGAATGGTGGTGGACAATTAAACAACTAATGGGAGGAGGAGGCTCTGCAAACATTCCCATCCTCAATGATGGCGGAGTCCAGCACATGAGTGCAAAAGACAAGGCTGAAGCGTTTGCAACCATCTTCAGCCAGAAGTGCCGAGTGGATGATCCATCTCGGCCTCCTCCCGATATCCCCACCATCACAGAAGCCAGTCTTCGGCCAATTCGATTCACTCCACGTGATATCAAGAAACGTCTGAGTGCACTGGATACAGCAAAGGCTATGGGCCCCGACAACATCCCAGCTGTAGTGCTGAAGACTTGTGCTCCAGAACTAGCTGCCCCTCTAGCCAAGCTGTTCCAGTACAGCTACAACACTGGCATCTACTCGACAATGTGGAAAATTGCCCAGGTATGTCCTGTCCACAAAAAGCAGGACAAATCCAATCCGGCCAATTACCGCCCCATCAGTCTACTCTCAATCATCAGCAAAGTGATGGAAGGTGTCATCGACAGTGCTATCAAGCGGCACTTACTCACCAATAACCTGCTCACCGGTGCTCAGTTTGGGTTCCGCCAGGACCACTCTGCTCCAGACCTCATTACAGCGTTGGTCCAAATATGGACAAAAGAGCTGAATTCCAGAGGTGAGGTGAGAGTGACTGCCCTTGACATCAAGGCAGCATTTGACCGAGTGTGGCACCAAGGAGCCCGAGTAAAATTGAAGTCAATGGGAATCAGGGGGAAAACTCTCCAGTGGCTGGAGTCATACCTAGCACAAAGGAAGATGGTAGTGGTTGTTGGAGGCCAATCATCTCAGCCCCAGGACATTGCTGCAGGAGTTCCTCAGGGCAGTGTCCTAGGCCTAACCATCTTCAGCTGCTTCATCAATGACCTTCCCTCCATCATAAGGTCAGAAATGGGGATGTTCGCTGATGACTGCACAGTGTTCAGTTCCATTCGCAACCCCTCAAATAATGAAGCAGTCCGAGCCCGCATGCAGCAAGACCTGGACAACATCCAGGCTTGGGCTCATAAGTGGCAAGTAACATTCGCACCAGATAAGTGCCAGGCAATGACCATCTCCAACAAGAGAGAGTCTAACCACCTCCCCCTGACATTCAACGGCATTACCATCACCGAATCCCCCACCATCAACATCCTGGGGGTCACCATTGACCAGAAACTTAACTGGACCAGCCATATAAATACTGTGGCTACGAGAGCAGGTCAGAGGCTGGGTATTCTGCGGCGAGTGACTCACCTCCTGACTCCCCAAAGCCTTTCCACCATCTACAAGGCACAAGTCAGGAGTGTGATGGAATACTCTCCACTTGCTTGGATGAGTGCAGCTCCAACAACACTCAAGAAACTCGACATCATCCAAGATAAAACAGCCCGCTTGATTGCCACCCCATCCACCACACTAAACATTCACTCCCTTCACCACCGGCGCACTGTGGCTGCAGTGTGTACCGTCCACAGGATGCACTGCAGCAACTCGCCAAGGCTTCTTCGACAGCACCTCCCAAACCTGCGACCTCTACCACCTAGAAGGACAAGAGCAGCAGGCACATGGGAACAACACCACCTGCACGTTCCCCTCCAAGTCACACACCATCCCGACTTGGAAATATATCGCCGTTCTTTCATTGTCGCTGGGTTAAAATCCTGGAACTCCCTTCCTAACAGCACTGTGGGAGAACAGTCACCACACAGACTGCAGCGGTTCAAGAAGGCGGCTCACCACCACCTTCTCGAGGGCAATTAGGGATGGGCAATAAATGCTGGCCTCGCCAGCGACGCCCACATCCCGTGAACGAATAAAAAAAAACAGTAAGCGAAATAGAGGGGGAAAGAAATATTGGATAAGGAGACGGAAAGAGAAAGTAGGTTGTTTTTTTTAATTTTAAATGTCCAACAATAATTAAAAGCTGAAGGAATTACACCCCACACATGTAGAAGTTAATTTTCAGTGCCAGAGAGGTGGTTTGGCAGTAATTAAGACTTACAACACCATTAAAATGGTACTTAGACTTAAAATGACTTGATTTAACTTTTTGTTGATGAGTTTTGGCAGTAACTGCGTCATCAGTACAGGAACTTCATGGCATTCAATACATTTGATCAGGGAGCCAGACGAGATGCCATTTTCGAGTAGCTTTGGGAGGAACGGCACCTGGTACAGCAATTTCCGGATTTCCACGTTTAACCGCACGTGCGGTTGCTGGAAGTTGCTGTCCAATTTGCACACGAGTAATGGTGAGCGCTGTTACGTTCACTTGAATATATATTGCAGTGATTTAAGTATGCAGTTTCACTCTTGCATCATAAATATAACTGTAATGTTTGGCCCCAGATGACACAAACTGATTGCCTTTAAGTTCAGATTGTGATTGCATAACTCAGGACAACTCATGCACACCATCATTTCTCAAGTCGCTACCTGAATTTTTGTAGGACAATTGTGGAAACTTCCCAGCTGCATAATTTTTCTTTACACTGTAACAGTAATTTCCACAAATGAAAGTATGGGATTTACTGAGAGCTGTAAAGGAGATGTTATTTTAATAGTTTTTGTATCGAGGCTATATTTTTGCATAAATAAAGTAAATAGACACAATCACTGGACTGAAAAAATGTGATATGTTTGGAATGTGTAAACTGGTTCTAGTTCTAGTTGGTTGACTGTTTGATAGTAATAATATCACATAGGTATTGTGACCTATTTCTAGGATCATTAAAATCAGTTTTTACCACTTTTATTTCTTTCATCAATATTAAATTCCCAGATTTTTTTCAGGTTGGTAGATTAGTAAAAACCAACCTGAGAAAACTGATATAGGCAATCAATTTGTGTGTCATTTGGGGCCAAATTTATAGCAGTTCATCTTTGCAAAATATTATGGTTATATTCGCGATGCTAGAGTGAAATTCCCTCCTGATTCTGACCTGGAAAATGACATTCTCCCAGGTCTTCCCTGGTCCCAAGATGTGTAGGCATTGCATTAGTGATATCGTTGTGAACGCTTGCATGATGTATGTCTTGCACATGATAAACATCACTTAACGTATGTCAATATGCAAAGTGCATGATGTCATTAACGCAATGCACTCAGATCTTGGAACCTGCAAAGTCCAGGAGAGTTTGGACTTTGTGTCCCATTCACTTTTAAACTTTTTGGCCCACTTGGTTAGCAAAATTGCTAAGAATTTTTGGAATTGCTGTTGAGGCCCATGGAAGTGGGCACTGTGAACTGTTTAAATAATTTTGGGATGTCATTTAGTTTAATTGCACCTTTTCATTAGTCTCTTGTCATTTTGAGTTTTAGTGATGTTTCAAATAAAAAGGGATTGTTCTCCAAATTCACCTGTGTTTTTTTGGGCTTCATTTTTCGACTGAATTTCCTGCCAATTTTTGATGCTAAAACTAACACTTGGGGGGGAAAAAATGGACTTTTAAATTTGCAGCAAAAACTAACTTTAATGATCCTTAATAAAAACAGAAAATGCTGGAGAAGCTAAGCAAGCCAGGCAGCATCTGTGGAGAAAGAAACAGGGTTAATGTCTCAGGTCGAAGACATTTCGTCAGAACTGGAAAATGTTACGAGTTAAAGTTTTTAAACAAGTACAGAGCCAGGTAAAGGGGGAGAGGGAGGGGAGTAGGAGGAATGAACAAAAGGGGAGGTCTGTGATAGGGGAGAGGGCAGAAGTGACTAAATAACAAAAGGGATGGTGGTTCAAGGCAAGGAGGGTGGTAATGGGACAAGTAAAGAAACAAAAGGTGGGTCTAGAGGAGCTGTAAATGGCAGCAGCAGAACCAATACCAGCACTAGCTGATGGAAAAAATGGGAGCAGTGGTTATGATCTGAAGTTATTGAAATCAGTGTCGAGTCCGGAAGGTTGTAAAGTGCCCAAATGAAAGATGAGTTTCATTGGAACAGTGTAAGAGGCCGAGGACAGAGTAGGAGTGGGAAGGGGAATTAAAACAGTAGGTCAGGGTTAAGCTAGCGGACAGAGCGGAGGTGTTCAGCAAAGCGATCGCCCAGTCTGTGTTTCGTTTCTCCAATGTAGAGGAGACCGTATTGTGTGCAGCGGATACAGTACACTAAATTGAAAGAAATACAAGTAAACTGCGGTTACACCTGGAAGGATTGTTTGGGAAGGGAGGAGGTGAAGGGGCAGGTTTTGCATCTCCTGCGCTTGCATGGGAAGGTGCCGTGGGAGGACAGCGGGTGTTGGGGGTGATGGAAGAGTGGACTAGGGTGTCGCGGATGGAGCTGAAAGGGGAGGAGAGGGGAAGATGTGTTTGGTGGTGGGATCGCGCTGGAGGTGGGGGAAATGGCGGATGATGATGCGTTGAATGTGGAGGCTGGTGGGGAAAGGTGAGGACAAAGAGGACCCTTATCATGGTTCTGGGAGAAGGGGTGAGGGCACAAGTGCGGGAAATAGGACGGACACAGTTGAGGGGAATCCTCTGTTGAGGAAAAAGGAAGACATATCGGAAGCACTGGTGCGGAAGGTGGTATCGTCAGAACAGATGCGACGGAGAAACTGGGAGAAAGGAATAGAGTCCTTACAGGAAGCGGAGTGGGAGATAGTGTAATCAAGGTAGCTGTGGGAGTTAATGGGCTTGTAATAGATATTGGTTGACAGCCTACCCCAGAAATGGAGATAGAGAAGTCGAGGAAAGGAAGGGCAGAGTTGGAGATGGACCATGTGAAGGGTGGAAATTGGAAGCAAAGTTAATTAAATTTTCCAGTTCGGGACGAGAGCAGGAAATGGCACCGATACTGTCATCAATGTACCAGAGAAAGAGGAGAAGGCGGGGACCTGAGTAGGACTGTAACAAGGAATGTTCCATGTATCCCACAAAAAGAACCATGATACGGTCTCCCTTGTCCTCACCCCACCAGCCTCCACATTCAACGTATCATACTCCACCATTTCCGCCATCTCCACCGCGATCCCACCACCAAACACATCTTCCCCTCCCCCCTTTCAGCATTCTGAAGGGACCGCTCACTCCGTGACAACCTAGTCCACTCTTCCATCACCCCCAACACCCGCTCTCCTCCCCACGGCACCTTCCTGTGCAAGCGCAGGAGATGCAACACCTGCCCGAAGGGCCGAATGGCATACTCCTGCTCCTATTTTCTATGCCCCTTTGCCTCCTCCCTTCCCACTGTCCAGGGTCCCAAACGCTCCTTCCAGGTAAAACAGCGGTTTACTTGTACTTCTTTCAATTTAGTATACTGTATCTGCTGCACACAATGCAGTCTCCTCTACGTTGGGGAGACCAATCACAGACTGGATGATTGCTTTGCTGAATACCTCCACTCTGTCTGCAAGCGTGACCCTGACCTGCCGGTTGCTTGCCATTTTAATTCCCCTTCCCACTCCTTCTCTGACCTCGGCCTCTTACATTGTTCTAATGAAGCTCAACGTAAGCTCGAGAATCAGCACTTCCTCTTTCGAAGACAAATGTAGGTCCCTTACAATCAGAAACGGGAGAATTTATAATGGGGAACAAGGAAATGGCAGAGCAATTAAACAAATACTTTGATTCTGTCTTCACGGAAGAGGATACAAATAACTTCAGAAATGCTAGGGAACCAAGGGACTAGTGAGAAGGTGGAATTAAAGGAAATTAGTATTAGTAAAAAAATAATGCTGGAGAAATTAATGGGACTGAAAGCTGATAAATCCCCAGGGCTTGATAATCTGCATCCCAGAGTACTAAAAGAGGTAGCCATGGAAATAGTGGATGCATTAGTTGTTATCTTCCAAAATTCTAGATTATGGAACAGTTCCTGCAGATTGGAGGGTGGCAAATATAACCCCACTATTTAAAAAAGGAGAGAGAAAACAGGGAACTACAGACCGGTTAGCCTAACATCAGTAGTAGGGAAATGCTAGAGTCTATTATAAAGGATGTGATAGCAGGACACTTAGAAAATACTGACGGGATTAGACAAAGTCAACATGGATTTATGAAAGGGAAATCATGTTTGACAAACCTACTGGAGTTTTTTGAGGATGTAACTGGTAGAATAGATAAGGGAGAACCAGTGGATGTGGTGTATTTGGATTTTCAGAAGGCCTTTGATAAAGTCCCACATAAGAGATTAGTGTGAAAAATTAAATTAAACACATGGGTTTGGGAGTAATATACTGGCATGGATTGAAAATTGGTTAACAGACAGGAAACAGAGAGTAGGAATAAATGGGTCTTTTTCGGGATGGCAGGCAGTGACTAGTTGGGTACCGCAGGGATCAGTGCTTGGGTCCCAGCTACTCACAATATATATCAATGATTTGGATGAGGGAACCAAATGTAATATTTCCAAATTTGCTGATGACACAAAACCAGGTGGGATCGTGAGTTGTGAGCAGGATGCAAAGAGGTTTCAAGGCGATTTAGACAAGTTGAGTGAGTGAGCAAATACATGGCAGATGCAGTATAATGTGGATGAATGTGAAGTTATCCACTTCGGAAGGAAAAACAGAAAGGCGGAGTATTATTTAAATAGTGATAGATTGGCAAGTGTTGATGTACAAAGGGACCTGGGTGTCCTTGTACACCAGTCACTGAAAGTAAATATGCAGGTGCAGCAAGCAGTTAGGAAGGCAAATGATATGTTGACCTTCATTGCAAGAGGATTTGAATACAGGAGCAAGGATGTCTTACTGCAGTTATACAGGGCCTTGGTGAGACCACACCTGGAGTATTGTGTGCAGTTTTGGTCTCCTTACCTAAGAGGATATACTTGCCATGGAGGGAGTGCAGCGAAGCTTCACCAGACTGATTCCTGGGATGGCAGGACTGTCTTATGAGGAGAGATTGGGTCGACTCGGTCTGTTTTCACTCGAGTTTAGAAGAATGAGAGGGGATCTCGTTGCAACATATAAAATTCTGACAGGGCTAGACAGACTGGATGCAGGGAGGATGTTTCCTCTGGCTGGGGGGTCCAGAATGAGGGATCACAGTCTCAGGATACGAGGTGGGACATTTAGGACTAAGATGAGGAGAAATTTCTTCACTCAGAGGGTGGTGAACCTGTGGAATTCTCTACCACAGGTGGTGGAGGCCAAGTCACTGAATATATTTAAGAAGGAACCAGATAGATTTCTAGACACAGAAGGCATCAAGGGGTATGGGAAAAGAGCAGGAATATGGTATTGGGATAGAGGATCAGCCATGATCATGTTGAATGGCAGAGCAGGCTCGAAGGGCTGAATGGCCTACTCCTGCTCCTGTTTTCTATGTTTCGGCACTTTACAACCTTCTGGACTCGACATTGATTTCAGTAACTTCAGATCATAACCACTGCTCCCATTGTTTTGGTCAGCTAGTGCCGGTAATGGTTCTGCTGCTGCCATTTACAGCTACTCCTGATCAATCCTTTGTTTCTTAACATATCCCATTACCACCCTCCTCGCCTTGCACCATCATCCCTTTTGTCATTTAATCACTCCTGCCCTCTACCCTATCACAGACCTTTCCTTTTCTTCTTTACTCCCCTCCCCTCTCTTTCTCCCCCCCCCCCCCCCTTTCCCTGGGCTCTGTACTTGCTCAAAAACTTCAACTCTTTTAACATTTTCCAGTTCTGACGAAATGTCTTCGACCTGAAACATTAACTCTGTTTCTTTCTCCACCGATGCTGCCTGACTTGCTGAGCTTCTTCAGCATTTACTGTTTTTATTTCAGATTTCCAGCATCCGCAGAGTTTTGCTTTTGATTTAATGATCCTTATCTTCTTCTAACTTTTATAGTATCCCATAGATATCCTCTTGTGCTGATATACTTCCTTCTTTTAGTCTAGCAAGCCATTCAATTGTAAAAACAATTGCCACAATGAAAGGTGCCCACAACCACCATGTCGGGGCAACTATGAATGGCAATAAATGTAGCCATGCCAACATCACAGTCGTACGAGTATTGCAAATCTTTCTGGTCATACTGCAATACTAGTGTGACTAATGCCAAGTGGTACAATTGTGACATTGAAACTTGGGCAAGTTTTATAGTGACGACCTTACAGTTAGAAGTCCAGTGTGCTGTACTACTAGTTATTAGGCTATGGAATAGTAGTCTGTGTTGTTTGACAGAGGGTAGCCTGTAATGCATTTTTGTATAGAAATTTTTTGCAAAAATGAAGAGATAAAAACCTAGAGTTGCCCTTTTTCAATTGAAAAATTGATTGCCACAAAATATAAAAATATCTTGTGCACAGTACTTTTATTATTTCTGTAGAGGAAATGACCTAGTCAACTTTACATAAGTGATGACCTTGACTTTTATAATGTGTTATATATGGAGCTACAGAAGATGAGTGTGTTCAGCATATAGTGGGCGTCATTTTAGCACCCGCTATCGGGTGCGTTCCTGGCGGGGGGGACTCCGAAAATCGGGGAATCCCGGAGTGGGTCGGGAGCCCGGCTCCAACCCGCCAATTTCCGGGTTCCCCACTGACGCGCCGGCGTGCGCGCGCAGCCCCTGCTGGTGGGAATCCCGCAGGCAATTAAAGCCAGCGGGATGCCACTTGAAGCTATTTACTTTGCTTGTTCAGGTCATGAACTGACCCGATTAAGGGATTATGTGAGGAGGAGTGGGATTTTAAAGCAAACTGGGACTGTTTTCCCATACTGGGGGAAACGCTCCCAGTTCAAATGGACCTGTTGCAGCTGTCAGCCTGTGGCAGCTGCAAAGGTCCATCTGACAGGTGGGGGGGAGACCCTCACTCATTGCAGGAGGCCACTCTGTCACTTGGGACAAAGTTTGGCCTCCACCACCCTCCTCCTGACAATCAAAGTCACCAACTTGCACACTTACCCAGGGGTCCAGAGACATGTACCTACCTTGCGGACCCCCTCAGATGTACATCTTCCGGATGGGGGCCGCCGTAGCTGCAGTCATGACCTCCTCGGAGGGCGAACAGCATCACCAGCCTCGCCATCCACGCCGTCCACCTCTGACACGTGGAGCTCCACAACAGAGTGCTGTGACACATCCACCTGCACAGCAGGAGGGAGGGCTACCGCAGAGGGCACTACCCTCGCTACAGGGTCCACAGACCGAGGCTCAGCTTCCTGGACCTCTCTGAGCAGCAGTGCACACGGAGCCTCAGAGTCACTCGACATGTAGTCGTGGACATCTGCAGCCTCCTTCATGCCAAACTGCTCCTGGCTGGCCCGAGCACCATCTTCTTACCTGTCGCTGTCAAAGTTACCACTGCCTTCAACAACTTCTCCTCCGCATCCTTCCAGGGTGCAACCGGGGACATCTCCGACGTCTCTCAGCCGTCTGCACAAAAGAGCCCTGCAAATACACCTACACCCACTCTGCAGTGACACAATGGGTGGCATCAGTTGTGGGTCTTCATAGTGATCCTCAGGAAAGGGCATTATTGCACAAACCAGACAAGATTCGCGAAGACGTGGCAGTAGTGGTGCCAATATAATATATAATGTGAGTTGGTCAGAAATTCAATATAAGTAACAACCATGACAAACCCTCAAACACCCTTGTGCATCCCCTTCATGCTCACGACACGTTTGCCTTACGCTGCCTACTGCACATATGTGATGCATGCCCTGTGGCTGCAGCACAGGTAGTGGCAGGTTGAGTGAGGCTGACCATGAAAGAGATGCACGAGAGGGTGAGTACGAGATAGAGCCATGAGATTGTATGAGGATTGGGTTGAGTACTGGCGAGGTGAGTAAGTGCAGGTAAGATGAGGATGAGGTTTGAGTGGGTATGAGGGGTGATGTGACAGAGTAGTGTTGGCAGTGCAGAAGGAGATGTGGGGTGGGGGCGGTGATGTGGCAGACGGAGTGTAGGGGAACGAGTAAGCGTACTCACTTCGGCTGACCTACTGAGGTCATTGGAGCGCCTTCTGCATTGTATGTAGGTGGGCGATATGTTGGTGGTGCAGGTGACCACCTCTGCCACCTCGAGCCAGGCCTTCCTGGTGGCAGAGGTAGGCTGCTTCCTCCCGCCTGCCGGGGGGCAGATCTCTGTCCTCCCCCTCCTCCTCACCCTGTGTATTGATACCTAGAGTGAGGCATCATTAAAC
Source organism: Heptranchias perlo (assembly GCF_035084215.1). Lineage (NCBI taxonomy): Eukaryota > Metazoa > Chordata > Chondrichthyes > Hexanchiformes > Hexanchidae > Heptranchias > Heptranchias perlo. Next base: position 31,391,362 of record NC_090348.1, on the reverse strand, counting down.
TGGGAGCAGCCTTCCCCCTGGGCTGACCCGTGCTGTAATTTTTGCTATTTGTTGCAGCATCTGTCTGGCGGACTGCCCCTTTAAATAGAGCTGCTCCAGCTGACAGATCTTACTGCGCATGCGCAGTCCGCCCGACGCGCAGATCAACAGTGGGGAACCCGGAGGACAAGGTAAGTGGATCCAATTGGGCTACGATCGCGCGGGTGGCTGGCTGATTTCGCCGGGCGCGTTACCCACACGCCCGATAACCCCCCCCCCCCCGCCGGGAACCCGCAGCCCTGGTAACATCGGGCCCTGTATGTCGCAGTTGTAATTCTGAGTGTGTTGTGTTTTTGTGTACTTGTGATAGAGGCGTTTTCTTCATGGAAAAGTGTTTAGAATTTTTTTCTTGAGTGACAAAAGGCAGAAGAGCCCGTGTCATTTTTTGTCGTCATGAAATCACAATTGAAGTGGATGCCGATATGCAATTTAATTTCATTTACATAATGTGCATTTGGAAATAAACTTAAGTTTACCAAACACTAGTGATAAAGATGATGTACCTTTTTAATGTCCTGGTTGTTGAGTTCAGTGGTAGGGTGGTTTGTAGCTCTACTTCAGTCACTTCGGGCAGTACGGTGATGTTATAGGTGGGGATTTGTGCAATATCTAGCACTGTAGTTCCTTGAGGTACACCTTAAATGACCAGAACTAATATTAATTCCTTATTATCTTGGATGTGTAAAACTGGATTGCTGTCAATAAAAATTCTATAGAGCTAGGAGTGCTCTTGTGTCTTGTTAGTTGGCTCTGGCTCAAAAGAAGCACTGTGAAAGAAATTGAGGATATACTTCTTTTGTAGTTTGAGAATTGACAACACTTAACAGAAAAACACTACTGCACTAAAATGGCCCATTATAGAATTGGAGAATCCATACAGAATAATGCTGAAGTCATCAACAATTTCTGTGGGTTAGCCTTGAAGGTTTCAATGGAATGGAGAACCTGGATCCAATGAGGACCTTCTGGAGACGATGCTCAAATCACTTTTTCATATGCATTATACACAAAGTTTTATAGTTTCTTAATAGCTGGAAGTGTAGAAACCAGAAATTCCAGAATACATAAAACACTATCTGGACTGGAGGAAGGTGATTGCACTCGCCCAGCGTGAGCCAAAGTACCATCCACCTCAATGATTTGTGTATAAGAACCGACCCTACTTTCAACCCTCAGTTATTTCTCATCATATAGTCAAGTAAATGTAGTAGCACTTGTATTAAATGCTTATTAGTCCTATGCTCCAATATCTATGGAGCTTTTAGTATTTAGTGGATAACAGAGACCGAACTGGACTCGCTGAATAATCCAGAGCAGTTTACATCCTGCCTGTTTAGAAGTCATAAGTCCTAAGTGGTTTCAGAGTAAACATTTAAATGTGGTAGTTGGAGGGAGGAGTAATTGCAAATTGCCGTATGTTTTTAGTGTCCCCACTCCAAGGTAGACGGTACAAGTGAAGTCTGATTATCATCTGAGAACACTGTATCCATATCATGAAGGAACAAAAACATTTATGCCCTGAATTTTTCAAAGATTTAGAACTTCAGCCCTTTAAGATCCTCACTGAAATTCATACTGAACAAATTGATTGGAATGTTGATTTATGACTAAAATGTTGCTAAGATGGTACTGCATATATTCCATTCTTGAATTGTTAGGAAATAAAGGGGGGATCAAAACCAAATGTTTAAACATACTTTAATTGCAAGCTTTCAACCCTATATTGGGTAAATCACTACAATTTCTAGATAATATCCTGAGTTAATAAAATCCTCCCCATAGCTTTATATATTATTCATGCTATGATCCTTCCTTGGTTGTCAAACACACATCAATCTTCAGTGAGTGAGAAAATAACTTTCAAATAACTAAAGAATATGATCACAGGTACTACTGTATCTTCAAATAGTCTTCTCACATTCTTGCTCTCATACTCGCTCGCTCTTGCCTCACGTACACAAGGGCATCTGTTGCAATATAAAATCTTTATGCATTTGTTTCACTGTCTTTACCCATGTTTCATGAATTAGCTGTTTAAGCAGGAAACAATCTTAGTATCTTAGAATTGTGCAGTTCCAACAAAGGCTAGAAAAATGTACGGATTTTAAGCAACAGGAAGAGGCCATTATTAGGACCAATAAATCAATCCCTCTTTTATTGTTCTTAACCTCACCTAATGGCCATATCCTTCAATTCCTCATCTGATTTTCCTTCTAACTCCTAACTTCAAAATTTCTAACTTTTCTTTCTGGTATTTGACCCTTTTCCATTAGTAAACAATAATTTGCCGAGACCAACTTTGTCAATCTCCTTTAAAATCTTTAAACCACTAGTTAGGTCTTTTCTAAGAAGAACAAATCCAGCTTCTTGGAAAATTCATGATTATTTTTAAGAACAAAGAATTTGGTCTCCAAAACACATAATGGAAATGTTTGCCTGCCCCTTTTTTATAAAAAACCATGCAGCTGTCCAGTTTAAGTGTGTGTAGTATTGCATAATACAAATGAGCATTTCAAAGTAGCAACGATTTTTTTTGTAGTGATTAATAGCAGATGATACTAATTGCAGTGATTTCCTGTCTATTAAGAATTCTCCTTTGACCTAGATAGTGGATGTAGCTATTTGCGTTCCCGGACTATATTTGATTACTCTTACTTCATGAGTGAACTGGTGTCACCTTACATTTTTAAAGTCTCCATCATAGCGCTGAAGTGTTGCATTGTGGGGAAAAACTGCTCCTTTTGTTGCACATTGAATAAATATTTTCTTTAATACTTTTTCATGAATTTAAAGTGTGTTTTTGTTGAGGAAAAAACAATCTTTGAAATTTTTGCTGTTAAGAGTTGGAGGTGCTGTGTTTTATCCAAAGTATATTTTGTTTGAGCACAAATTTTAAGACTTTTAATACCTAATGATAATTTTGATCAAGCAGGAAAAAAAGAAAGAGCTATATTGATTTTGACCTTTACCTATAAGAGGCTGGTTTTTCATATGTTATGGGAATTTGCACAGGACATTTTGTTTTATTCCTTTTTCTAAAGGGGAGCTTTACTGCTATCTGCCTTTTGAGGGCCTGACTCGAGAATGCTTTATGTTGACTCCAGCAAACCGGTCCAAATTTATTTTAGTCCAGAAAGGTAGAAATGCTTGTTTTGGGGAAGGGGGATGTTTCAACTCTCTTGGGTGCATCTAGTTTCACTTCATGACATTAGGATAGTTGTAGAGAAAATGCATCGCGCAAATGGAGAAATAAAATCAAAGTTGTGTAGACATAGGAAGATTTTGCACTCCGGTGAATGCTTCCTTTGAGTTTACACTGTAACTGAGTAATGGATCTGTTCTTACTTGGCCTTAATTTTCACACCTTGTAATCAGCCTACTGCATTAACTATTGATTTGATAACCACAGTGAACAGTGCTGAAAATCTTGTTTGAAAAATTGTATGCTCTAAAATGGATTATGACCAGTCCTAACATTCTGGATATTCTATAAGTGTCTTGACCATTTTAACACACAGTACTGAGATACATTTGTCTTCTATTAATTCAAAGTGGCTTAATTCAAATTACTGAATAATTCTACTTTTTAAGCAGAGTAATGAATTTGAGTTATGAGTATGTTGTACTGAGTTTTTTTCACCAATATAGTCCTTTTCAGTGAATATCCAATAGAACTGAAGATCAATGAACAATCTTATAATTGTGTGTTCTGGGAAAAGGAAAAAAAGTTGGAAATAAGATTATTTTGATGTCCTGTTTAATCAGCATAGACTAAAATATTCACAATGTGGAATAAAGCTGTGTGTGTGTAGGCACCTAATCTTATTTTATTTTTGCTCTGATCCTAGTTAATGGAGCGAAGGGAGCAATTAAGAAAATAGTTCATCGTGAAATATGAATGGAGATGTATTGCTGTTCATTTGTATTGTGGCCTTGCTATTGTGTTTATATTTCCAAATGTAAGACCATTGTACTGCAGAGCGGCAGGGTGTGAGAAGAGTTTGCAGAAGCTTATGAAAATGGGCATAAGAAAATAGCATGTTTACAGATGCTGCTGTTGCACAACAGGGTATGATACCTTTCTTCCACCTGGTTATCCATTTCAGATTTAATTACATCAATAATGATGCAGTGCAAACCAAGGGAGTAAACTAATGAAGAAAAAACAGGACTGATTTATAGAAGCATTGAAGGCTCAGGGAGAGGAAGACTTCAAGTAATAGCATGCCCAATGCCAAGTAGTCTTAGGAAGTTTTTAAAAATCCCACTAGAAATAGTGCTGAATCCAATTGGGAAGACCAATTTACTAGTTATCAGACTAGAGGCTTCATGAAGAAAATTGTTTTTGTGGGCTTTAATTTTCTTAATGATTAATAATGTCTATCCAAACTAATTATTTGAGCAGTAGGATAACATTTGCCCCAAAATCTGATTCAATTATCTGCAACATATTCCTGTCTTAAAGTATAGAACTATTTAAAATGTGGCATGATGGCAGTAGAGGTGTTCCAGTTGCCCTTGATGGTCTTTTCTATGGAGGGGGGGGGGGGTTGGGGATGATTGGGTGTGGCCAGGATCCCTCCCTAGAATCATATTGCCTGTGGTATGCACTGTCTAGGCTTGCATATGGAGGATGTCCACTTGGGTGAGGCGCTAGAGGGCTGCTGGTGTCCGTTGGTCTGTATCCCGTCATGGAGGCTACTTTCAGGACAGCAGGGAGAATATCGCACAGGTTTCTCTCTCCTCCTCTTTCTTCCCCCCCCCCCCCCCAAAAAAAAAACATTGAACTAGTACATTTGGTTCTGGGTTTTCTACACATCTTCACAAACTCTAATTCCTGGTTTACTTATTATATTGTCTGCTGTTGATGACAAATGTAATATGGTGTATACATTAAAATTGTTGAAATAAAAACAAAAAATGCTGGAAATACAGGCAGCATCTGTGGCGAAAAACAGTTAATGTTTCAGGTTGATGACTTTTCGTCATGTCATTGTCATTAACTCTCTTTCTTTCACCACAAATGCTGCCTGACCTGCTCAGTATTTCCAGCATTTTCTGTTTTTATATCAGATTTCCAGCATCTGCAGTATTTTGCTTTTGATGTAAAATTGTTGATGCTGCTTTAAATAAATTGTCATATATTGCAATAGCAGTTTTCAAATATTTGAAGACATTGATTAGACTTCCTAAAATTGATCACCCATTGCACTGTGTTGAAGGATAATCAAGCCCTATAGATGTGACTCACAATTAGTCTGTAATTTAGAACTGTGTGTACAATTATCAGTATAGATCATCAGCAGAAGGCATTAAACCATTTAACATGTGATGGCACATCCTCCAATCTGTCTTAAGACAAGAATGAACAAATAAATGGAGAAAGTAATTGAGCACAGGAAACAATACTTTTGTCTGGTTCGCTATATGTTGGTCACAGATTTAGGCATGTTGGATAATCAGCTGGTAGTTAACACTGTAACCTGGTAAACTGAGAACCATATAACACTCCACTTTGAGAATTTTGAATTTGTGGGCAATTTTCAAATCCAAACCAAATTTTGATCTTAATGACAACAGCAAATACTAAACTAAAATTAAAACATATAAATTGTAGTAAGTCATTATAGGGTTGAATTGCATGCCCTGAGCAACAGTTCCCATTAAAAGTCAATTTAGATGGTAGTGAAATTGAGAGATTTTGCTCATATATGAACTTTAGTGATGGTAGATAAACTCTTGCTGCCAGAATAAGATGTTTGTGACATCCAAGAGCTCATAAAGGTCCGGTCCATTTTATAACAAAAGTAACCAGTGACCGTTGTTTTCTAATCCCATTGTTGGTGAAATTCCTGCAAATCGCTTCCTGGTGTCAAACATGTTTGGCTGAACAAGAATGAAAGTCTGTGTGGGTGTGAGATGTTGATTGATGAGCTCTCTATTTGGGAGCAGACATTTTTTTTGGGTTAAATAACAAACTGAATTTACAGAGCACAAATTTTAAGGAATCCTATCTATATTTTCCAATTTGGTAACCGTTTTGTGCACAGTTAACCTAAAATTGGTCGTTCTGTCTGTCTCGCTCGCTCTGTCTGTCTGTCTGTCTCGCTCTCTGTCTGTCTGTCTGTCTCGCTCTCTGTCTCGCTCTCTGTCTCGCTCTCTGTCTCTCGCTCTGTCTCGCTCTGTCTCGCTATGTGTCTCTCTGTCTGTCTCGCTCTGTGTCTCTCTGTCTGTCTCGCTCTGTGTCTCTCTGTCTGTCTCGCTCTGTGTCTCTCTGTCTGTCTCGCTCTGTGTCTCTCTGTCTGTCTCGCTCTGTGTCTCTCTGTCTGTCTCGCTCTGTGTCTCTCTGTCTGTCTCGCTCTGTGTCTCTCTGTCTGTCTCGCTCTGTGTCTCTCTGTCTGTCTCGCTCGCTGTCTCTCTGTCTGTCTCGCTCGCTGTCTCTCTGTCTGTCTCGCTCGCTGTCTCTCTGTCTGTCTCGCTCGCTGTCTCTCTGTCTGTCTCGCTCGCTGTCTCTCTGTCTGTCTCGCTCGCTGTCTCTCTGTCTGTCTCGCTCGCTGTCTCTCTGTCTGTCTCGCTCGCTGTCTCTCTGTCTGTCTCGCTCGCTGTCTCTCTGTCTGTCTCGCTCGCTGTCTCTCTGTCTGTCTCGCTCGCTGTCTCTCTGTCTGTCTCGCTCGCTGTCTCTCTGTCTGTCTCGCTCGCTGTCTCTCTGTCTGTCTCGCTCGCTGTCTCTCTGTCTGTCTCGCTCGCTGTCTCTCTGTCTGTCTCGCTCGCTGTCTCTCTGTCTGTCTCGCTCGCTGTCTCTCTGTCTGTCTCGCTCGCTGTCTCTCTGTCTGTCTCGCTCGCTGTCTCTCTGTCTGTCTCGCTCGCTGTCTCTCTGTCTGTCTCGCTCGCTGTCTCTCTGTCTGTCTCGCTCGCTGTCTCTCTGTCTGTCTCGCTCGCTGTCTCTCTGTCTGTCTCGCTCGCTGTCTCTCTGTCTGTCTCGCTCGCTGTCTCTCTGTCTGTCTCGCTCGCTGTCTCTCTGTCTGTCTCGCTCGCTGTCTCTCTGTCTGTCTCGCTCGCTGTCTCTCTGTCTGTCTCGCTCGCTGTCTCTCTGTCTGTCTCGCTCGCTGTCTCTCTGTCTGTCTCGCTCGCTGTCTCTCTGTCTGTCTCGCTCGCTGTCTCTCTGTCTGTCTCGCTCGCTGTCTCTCTGTCTGTCTCGCTCGCTGTCTCTCTGTCTGTCTCGCTCGCTGTCTCTCTGTCTGTCTCGCTCGCTGTCTCTCTGTCTGTCTCGCTCGCTGTCTCTCTGTCTGTCTCGCTCGCTGTCTCTCTGTCTGTCTCGCTCGCTGTCTCTCTGTCTGTCTCGCTCGCTGTCTCTCTGTCTGTCTCGCTCGCTGTCTCTCTGTCTGTCTGTCTCGCTGTCTCTCTGTCTGTCTCGCTCGCTGTCTCTCTGTCTGTCTCGCTCGCTGTCTCTCTGTCTGTCTGTCTCGCTCTGTGTCTGTCTCGCTCGCTGTCTGTCTGTCTGTGTCTGTCTCGCTCGCTCTCTCTGTCTGTCTCGCTCGCTCGCTCTCTCTGTCTGGCTCGCTCGCTCTCTCTGTCTGGCTCGCTCGCTCTCTCTGTCTGGCTCGCTCGCTCTCTCTGTCTGGCTCGCTCGCTCTCTCTGTCTGGCTCGCTCGCTCGCTCTCTCTGTCTGTCTCGCTCGCTCGCTCTCTCTGTCTGGCTCGCTCGCTCTCTCTGTCTGGCTGGCTCGCTCTCTCTGTCTGGCTCGCTCGCTCTCTCTGTCTGGCTCGCTCGCTCTCTCTGTCTGGCTCGCTCGCTCTCTCTGTCTGGCTCGCTCGCTCGCTCTCTCTGTCTGGCTCGCTCGCTCTCTCTGTCTGGCTCGCTCGCTCTCTCTGTCTGGCTCGCTCGCTCTCTCTGTCTGGCTCGCTCGCTCTCTCTGTCTGGCTCGCTCGCTCTCTCTGTCTGGCTCGCTCGCTCTCTCTGTCTGGCTCGCTCGCTCTCTCTGTCTGGCTCGCTCGCTCTCTCTGTCTGGCTCGCTCGCTCTCTCTGTCTGGCTCGCTCGCTCTCTCTGTCTGGCTCGCTCGCTCTCTCTGTCTGGCTCGCTCGCTCTCTCTGTCTGGCTCGCTCGCTCTCTCTGTCTGGCTCGCTCGCTCTCTCTGTCTGGCTCGCTCGCTCTCTCTGTCTGGCTCGCTCGCTCTCTCTGTCTGGCTCGCTCGCTCTCTCTGTCTGGCTCGCTCGCTCTCTCTGTCTGGCTCGCTCGCTCTCTCTGTCTGGCTCGCTCGCTCTCTCTGTCTGGCTCGCTCGCTCTCTCTGTCTGGCTCGCTCGCTCTCTCTGTCTGGCTCGCTCGCTCTCTCTGTCTGGCTCGCTCGCTCTCTCTGTCTGGCTCGCTCGCTCTCTCTGTCTGGCTCGCTCGCTCTCTCTGTCTGGCTCGCTCGCTCTCTCTGGCTCGCTCGCTCGCTCTCTCTGGCTCGCTCGCTCGCTCTCTCTGTCTGGCTCGCTCGCTCGCTCTCTCTCTGTCTGGCTCGCTCGCTCTCTCTGTCTGGCTCGCTCGCTCTCTCTGTCTGGCTCGCTCGCTCTCTCCGTCTCGCTCGCTCGCTCTCTCCGTCTCGCTCGCTCGCTCTCTCCGTCTCGCTCGCTCTCTCCGGCTGGCTCGCTCGCTCTCTCCGGCTGGCTCGCTCGCTCTCTCCGGCTGGCTCGCTCGCTCTCTCCGGCTGGCTCGCTCGCTCTCTCCGGCTGGCTCGCTCGCTCTCTCCGGCTGGCTCGCTCGCTCTCTCCGGCTGGCTCGCTCGCTCTCTCCGGCTGGCTCGCTCGCTCTCTCCGGCTGGCTCGCTCGCTCTCTCCGGCTCGCTCGCTCGCTCTCTCCGGCTCGCTCGCTCGCTCTCTCCGGCTCGCTCGCTCGCTCTCTCCGGCTCGCTCGCTCGCTCTCTCCGGCTCGCTCGCTCGCTCTCTCCGGCTCGCTCGCTCGCTCTCTCCGGCTCGCTCGCTCGCTCTCTCCGGCTCGCTCGCTCTCTCCGGCTCGCTCGCTCGCTCTCTCCGGCTCGCTCGCTCGCTCTCTCCGGCTCGCTCGCTCGCTCGCTCTCTCCGGCTCGCTCGCTCTCTCTGGCTCGCTCGCTCTCTCTGGCTCGCTCGCTCGCTCTCTCTGGCTCGCTCGCTCGCTCTTTCTGGCTCGCTCGCTCGCTCGCTCTCTGTCTGGCTCGCTCTCTCTCTCTGTCTCGCTCGCTCTCTCTGTCTCGCTCGCTCGCTCTCTCTGTCTCGCTCGCTCTCTCTCTCTGTCTCGCTCGCTCTCTCTCTCTGTCTCGCTCGCTCTCTCTCTCTGTCTCGCTCGCTCTCTCTCTGTCTCGCTCGCTCTCTCTGTCTCGCTCGCTCTCTCTGTCTCGCTCGCTCGCTCTCTCTGTCTCGCTCGCTCGCTCTCTCCGTCTCGCTCGCTCTCTCCGTCTCGCTCGCTCTCTCCGGCTGGCTCGCTCGCTCTCTCCGGCTGGCTCGCTCGCTCTCTCCGGCTGGCTCGCTCGCTCTCTCCGGCTCGCGCTCTCCGGCTCGCTCTCTCCGGCTCGCTCGCTCGCTCTCTCCGGCTGGCTCGCTCGCTCTCTCCGGCTGGCTCGCTCGCTCTCTCCGGCTCGCGCTCTCCGGCTCGCTCTCTCCGGCTCGCTCGCTCGCTCTCTCCGGCTCGCTCGCTCGCTCTCTCCGGCTCGCTCGCTCGCTCTCTCCGGCTCGCTCGCTCGCTCTCTCCGGCTGGCTCGCTCGCTCTCTCCGGCTGGCTCGCTCGCTCTCTCCGGCTGGCTCGCTCGCTCTCTCCGGCTCGCTCTCTCCGGCTCGCGCTCTCCGTCTCGCTCGCTCGCTCTCTCTCCGGCTCGCTCGCTCGCTCTCTCCGGCTCGCTCGCTCGCTCTCTCCGGCTCGCTCGCTCGCTCTCTCCGGCTCGCTCGCTCGCTCTCTCCGGCTCGCTCGCTCGCTCTCTCCGGCTCGCTCGCTCTCTCCGGCTCGCTCGCTCGCTCTCTCCGGCTCGCTCGCTCGCTCTCTCCGGCTCGCTCGCTCTCTCCGGCTCGCTCGCTCGCTCTCTCCGGCTCGCTCGCTCGCTCTCTCCGGCTCGCTCGCTCGCTCTCTCTCCGGCTCGCTCGCTCGCTCGCTCGCTCTCTCCGGCTCGCTCGCTCGCTCTCTCTGGCTCGCTCGCTCTCTCTGGCTCGCTCGCTCGCTCTCTCTGGCTCGCTCGCTCGCTCTCTCTGGCTCGCTCGCTCGCTCTCTCTGGCTCGCTCGCTCGCTCTCTCTGGCTCGCTCGCTCGCTCGCTCTCTGTCTGGCTCGCTCGCTCTCTCTGTCTGTCTCGCTCGCTCGCTCGCTCTCTCTGTCTGTCTGTCTCGCTCACTCGCTCTCTCCGGCTCGCTCGCTCGCTCGCTCTCTCTGGCTCGCTCGCTCTCTCTGGCTCGCTCGCTCGCTCGCTCTCTGTCTGGCTTGCTCGCTCTCTCTGTCTGTCTCGCTCGCTCGCTCGCTCTCTCTGTCTGTCTGTCTGTCTCGCTCGCTCGCTCTCTCTGTCTGTCTGTCTCGCTCGCTCGCTCTCTCTGTCTGTCTCGCTCGCTCTCTCTGTCTGTCTGTCTGTCTCGCTCGCTCGCTCTCTCTGTCTCGCTCGCTCGCTCTCTCTGTCTCGCTCGCTCGCTCTCTCTGTCTCGCTCGCTCTCTCTGTCTGTCTCGCTCGCTCTCTCTGTCTGTCTCGCTCTCTCTGTCTGTCTCGCTCTCTC